>NC_134845.1:85677161-86309244 GCF_965363235.1 Mytilus galloprovincialis | reverse complement strand
TTAATTTATGCGATTTTAAGAAACGCTTAATACAGATATATGTATTATATTGAGTAGTTATTATTTGGATTCTCACCCATCCGCATTATATACACACAAAAAACCTCGATACCATTTTAGTATTATTGTGTGATTCACATACATTTGAAATGAGGGTAACAAGCATATGACGATCGCAAAATAAATTCATAATTGTTATTTCTATGCTTATGTATACACAATAAAAAGAAAAGTAATGCTTTAAAGATAATTAATGAAACCTAAAATTAAATGAAATAATAAGAATATCATGAATGATCTTGACAAAACGGCTATCATCGAATAGCTATCAACGGTACCAGGATTATAATTTAGTTCGCCAGAAAAATAATGTTTTTGAGGTTAGTGTTAATCAATTTCAGATTGTTTTGCATTATTTAAACATTTACACTACAATTTGTTGTGTATATTTTTCTTAATAAAGTAACACAGATATATTTTATGAAATTACAAAAGTTTCATTTAATTACTCGCCATATTGTAATACCAAAAATTATATTAAGGACTGAACGTATATACATAAAATTTTTGTTATATGAATTCAAGGCGCACATATACACAGTAAGACGCCTAGCAAAACCAATAACAACTATAATGTCAAGTTTAACACCTTTCCCACAATCAGGGGTTCATAAAGGAATGAATATAAGATTCTTTTTTTTTTATCTTGAAATAGATATCAATGCTGTTTACTATTAATATTTAAAAGTAAACAGCATATTTTTATTAACTAATTTATCTTGTTTAGTATTTTAAATGACAAGTCTATAAATTTAGTTATGGAAATGCTCTGTCAATCACGTGATTTTTAATATTTCTTTTTTTGAATTTTTATTCAAAACCTGTAAATTTGTTTTTTAGCCAGTATTTTTAAAAGAATATTGATGAAACAGTTCAATGCAATTTTTAAATGGTTATTAGTATACATGTTTATAACTTTGTAATAAATTTTACAGTGTTCATAAGTCAATTTGTTTGGCTGGGTGTAGATTATTTTAATTATTGTATATGTTTTACTGTATATTGTTCAGCTGTTAATCAATACGTGACACTTTGAAAAAATAATTTATTATCATTATATCAATGTATATGTTTAAGTTGCAGTATAAAAACAAAAATAGGTCAATGTAATAAAAATATAAACTTTTTTGTACTCGGCACAAAACTGGATAAGGGTTCAGTAATCTTGCCCTTACCCAGTTTCTCAGCCTCATAAAAACAGGTTCATATTTTTCTAATTTTATCTCATATTGTATGTTTTTTTGAATTTCATCTTTGAACACTGTTTCCCATATTCAGGGATTCATAAAGGGGTGTAGATAAGTTTTAAATTTGTTTACGCCTTAAAAGCTATCAATGTAATTTTTTTAATTTGCAGTATAAAAATAATAGTAGATGTAGGTCAATGTAATAGAAATATAAACTTGTTTGTATTCGGCACAACACTGGGTAAGGGCTCAGAAAAATCTCGCCTTTACCCAGTTTGTCAGCCATATACAAAAACGTTAACATTATTCTGACATTGACCTTATATTTTATGTTTATTAAATTCAGAAGTCATTATGGAGGTTAACCTCATAGTTACAACATATCAAATGCATTTTTGATTGTAAATAGTAACCAATAAACAAAACACTAATAAAATTAAAAAAAACTTTAATAGCACATACAAATCGTGATATCTCTAATCTGTCTGTAAGTTATTTAACCCTGTTTGGACATAAATATATTCTTATAGTGTGTTACTCCTGTAATACATTATAAAGATACATCATTCATACTTTATTGATTTACAGTTACATTTTTGACAAATATTTCAAAACAGTAATCTTTATTAAGTTTGACTCAGCAGGATATGTTTTTTTAACCACACATCCAAGCTACGAAACACATTTCTTATACTCATCCTTTGAAAGTACAAATTTTGTCGAGGCTTCTATTTATAGTCTGTACTCTGATATTGATTGACTTTATCAGATTTTTGGACTTCCCCTTCTGATTTATCTAATTTGAGTTCGCTATTTTTGATTCACGTTGTTTTGTGTATTTTATCTTGAAAAATGTAATGTTCAAAAATTAGGCAAATTAGTCTACTTGGTATTGTTATCATATTGACATTACATTGTTTATTAAGAATGACGATAGTATATGACTGATAATCATTGAACAACGTGTTGATTAATTGTATGATTTTATTTGAAAGTATTTGCATAACCATAAATTGATAAAGGTTATATAAGGCATCTTAGCATTACAAATAGAGTTGCAAATATAAAATATCGATCCTGGTATCTATGGTGAGTTTACTTTTAAACCTCAGTGTCGATGTCACTGCTGGTGGACATTTTATTCACCGAGGGTACCACCAGTCCAGTAGTCAGCACTTCTGTGCTGAAATGACTTATCATTGCTATGGTCAATATTATGAATAAACTATTTACAAAACTTTGATTGTTTTCAATACTTAGGTTTTTCTACTTCCGGAAAGGATTACCTTAGCTTTTTTTAGGTAAATCTTTAGGATCTTTGGTCCACAATGCTCATCAACCCCGTACTTGGTTTTTATCTTTTAAACTTTTTTTCGAGCGTCACTGATACGTATTTTGTAGACGACACGCGCGTCTGGCACAAATAAAATATTCAATCCTGGTATCTTTGATGAGTTAATAGAAATTTTAATAAAACGTATGGGATTGTCTCTAGTGCTCAATGACAAATCATCTACAAATAATCAACGATAATTTTGTGTTTATCTTTGTTTATAGGGAACTAGATTAGATAAGAAAAAGTATAACTAAGAATTCTAATTACCAGGCTTCTCACAAAAGAAATCAAAGTTACTCAATTTTATTACGGCACAATATACACACAAGACAAACATATACATTTCACAAACACTCGACTATACCACTGACAGTCACATCTAACATGTAAAGTTAATGTTAAAGAGCAAAATATAGCGTCTAGCCATTAGAAATGATAAATATCTTCATCCAAACAGCTCGAATAAACACATGAGCTACCTGTATCCAGGTAACAAATTGACCAATCAAAATAAGGAATACTCGGAACAATTTCTTCCGAGTAAATGTAAACAGTGATTCAGGTGGTAATTATCCATTTTTATAAAATCAAAAATTACACAATATGACGACCTATTATATTATAAGAACAGTATATATACTCTTAGCTGAAGCGCAAGGATACACAAAACTTGTTGTCCAAATTAATTATACTACCATGTATTCTCAATTTTCGACATCAACGATTATTTTGTGTTTATCTTTGTTTAAAGGGAACTTAATCAAATGAAAAATGGATCTATTGTATAATCTTCAATTATATACAAAAAGAAAATAATGGTCCAGTTAAAATTATACATTCTTCGTTTGTTTTTTTTTTTTTTTTAAATAAACGAGTTTTGACTGTTTTGATATACGAACGAAGTGATTTATAAAGTAAGTTTTTAAATATCTTTTAGTAATGGCATGTCACTTATACGGATAATTTGCAGAGCATAAACAAAGGAAACATAAATAGATTGGGATAGAAAAGATCCGGGTTCATAAACACAATCTAAAAGAAACACATAATTAATAGAGGAAAACAACGGACCAACAGATAAACTGGAGAGCAACAAAAACAAACATACATAGAAACGGACTATTTGATAACTACTTAACATTATTATCGGATGTCACACAGACCATGTCAAAAGTTTAACATTTGATACCATGAATGAATTTCATCAATAAAATAATTATAAATTGTAAATATATTTTAATAATTTAAATATTTATATCATAAACTGTACTGTTATTTTCATATGAATTTATACGGTTAATTCTAACGTAAAAGTACTGTAGAAAAATACTGAGTTAAAGTACATATGTATATAAACAAATTGTGCGATATGACTTTTAAACATAATTTAAATCTAGAGGTAATTATAATATAAGAAATAATAATAAATGAAAATTGATTTTATTCACCATCAATACATACAGTGGAATATTTTAAATTTACCACGTAAAGATTAAGGCGACTTCTTTCTTTCTTCCCTATGTTTAATATTTAATTAATATGTTTAAAACACTCCCCAAAAATACCAGCACGACAGACGCGAGTTTTGTCTATAAAAACTAATCAGTGATTGTCAAATCAAAAGAGTAAAAAGGCCAAATACAGTACGAAGTTGAGATTCATAAAGGAAAAAAATATAAAAGAATATAATATTGTGTTTGTTCTTTACGAAATATAACTATGTCGTTATTTATAAGACCTGGACCCCTATGGTATGTCACACACCGCAACATCTATTGATTTATATTGATAACTACAGGGCAATTAAAAGAATGAAAACTTAACAATTTACAGACTGTTTATCTGGCAGGTCGATTTAAAAAAAAATGTCGATTGTACAGTCAAAAGTAAAATACCCTAGCCCCCCCCCCACCCCGACCCCCAAAAAAGGGAACTTCGAGGAAAATTCAAAACGGAAAGTATCTTCTCTATTTTAAAAATAAAATAGCAGTACATAATTATTACAGCTTTACCGATTCGTTAAGCTATTTCTCAATTCTGTATAAGTTCTAGTTTGATTATGGTACCACCGGCAACTTTTGAAAGTTGAAAGTCCCCGTCAATACGTTATTACATTACTTCAAATTCCTTCAGTCAAAGTTGACCTTCGCTGAATTAGGCTACTGTTAATTCAACAAAAATTGAGAGGTTTTAATTTAAGCAAAGAATGCGACAGGTGAGCATCGCAATATTAAGGACTCGTATTCTGATAACTAAAACATAGACCTGTATGCAGATTTTTTTTCAAAATCGCAATAATTAAAAGCATGTTTGTCAAATTAAATTCTTGAAAGATCGCAATCATAAATATTCGCAGTAATTTCCGAATTTAAAGTATTCCGTCATATTTTGGTATCAATATTGATTCACTCACAGGGTCTTTGCATCGGAATTGATCAATTTTTAAACCAGTTGTTGGCATGCTACGGGTTATGTTCTTCTCAAATATACTATGATGGTTTGATACGAAGCCCCTAACAGGAGGCATTGTCCTCAATTTTCATATGATGAAGACATAATCTTTCAATCAGTTTGATTAAGATGTGGAGCTGGCATGTCAGTAACTGCTATTAGGCCTTTGTTAATTTATGTATAATTGTCATTTTGCTTTGTTTCTTTTGAAACATATTCTGACATTGGACTCCTACTTCTTCAAAACTCAATTCTACTGTGCGTATTGTTGCGTGTTTTTATGCCCCACTTACGAAAGAAGAGGGGCATAATGTTTTCTGGTCTGTGCGTCCGTCCGTTCGTTCGTCCGTTTGTCCGTCCGTCAGTCCCGCTTTAAGTTAAAATTTTTGGTCAAGGTCGTTTTTGATGAAGCTTATTTCCAATCAACTTCAAACTTAGTACACTTCTTGCTTATGATGTCATCTTTCTCATTTTATAGCCAAATTAGACTTTTAACCACAATTTCACGCGTCACTGAACACAGAAAATGAAAGTGGGAGTTTCGGGTAGACGTTTTTGGAACGGGGTAGTTGTTGATGAAGCTGAAGTCCAATCAACTTGAAACTTAGTACACTCGTTCCATATGATATGATCTTTCTAATGTTAAAACCATATTAGACTTTTAACCCCAATTTCCTGGTCTACTGAACATAGACAATGAAAGTGGGAGTTTCAGGTTGAAGTTTTTGGTCAAAGGTAGTTTTTGATGAAGTTGAAGTCCAATCAACTTGAAACTTAGTACACTAGTACACATGTTCCCTATGGTATGATCTTTCTAATGTTAATGCCAAATTAGATTTTTAACCTAGTTTCACGGTCCATTTAACATTGAAAATGATAGAGCGAGCGGGGTATCTGTGTACTTTGGCCACATTCTTGTTTATTCTATATTGGCTAGATGATTTGGGGGAGGGTTAAGATCTCACAAAACATGTTTAACCCCTTCACTTGTTTGCGCCTCTCCCGAGTCAGCATCCTCTGGCATATGTTAGTTTTTTTTTAAATTTTAGTTCATTTATATGTGCAGGGGTTTTGTATAGTATCCATTTTCATTGAACTACACTAGTACACATCTTTATTTAGGAACCTGCTAAACCCCCTCTTCTTGTGCTGGATTTTCTCGCTGCGTTGACGACCTACTGGTGGCCTTTGGCTATTATCTGTTCTTTAGTCGGGTTGTAATTTCCTTGACACACTCCCCTTTTCCATCCTCATTTCCTTTATTTCAGTAGTTTAACTTCTATTTTGTCTACGTATTTATACATCCCTTAGTTTGAAATGTTAGTGTTCCTAATTGATATAAATTCAAAAAGAGGAACTTAAGTGATATTTGTTTTTACTAAGGCTTGTATATCAGCCTACATTCCGTCCTCGTATAGTTGTGTTATTATAATTCAGGTTCAGTCTGTATTAACAGTTTATTTCAGACATCAATGACTTAATCAGATATTTATAGAATTGAAAAACGAATTTTGAAATTGTTTCGTTGTCTATCATTTTTTTCGGATTTTAGAAAAAGTGTAACTACGGAACATTCCATACGGTCCTGTCCCAAGTCAGGATCCTGTAACTTAGTGGTTGTCTTCGTAGCTGCTTCTCATATTTTTTTTCGCTAATTACTTCGTATAGTTAGTTGTTATGTTTCACCGTTGCATCACTGTTCCGTGTTAGAGAGGCGGGTTTGGCGCCAAAGTTGGTTCACATCCGTTGCATTTGTTTGCACCTGTCCGACATCAGGAGACTGTTGTTCAGTAGTTGTCGTTTGTTGATTTGGTTCATAAGTGTTTTTTGTATATTTTTAGCTCATCTGGCCCAAAGGATCAAGTAAGATTTTCTCTTCCCTTGGCTTCCGTCGTCGGTCGTCGTCGTCGTCATTGTCGTCCGTTAACTTTAAGAAAAATCTTCTCCTCTGAATTTACTGGGCCAAATAAAATCAAACTTGGCCTAAATCATCCTTATGGTATCTAAAAAAATGTATTCAATTACCCCGCAAATCAACCAAGATGACCGCCATGGCTAAAAAAAGAACATAGGGGTAAAATACAGTTTTTGGCTCATAGCTCTGAAACTAAAGCATTTAGAGCAAATCTGATATCGGGTAATTATGTTTATCAGATTAACATATATCTGGCCTGAAATTTTCAAACGCATCAGACAATCCGTTGTTTGGTTGCTGCTCCTACATTGATAATTTTAAGGAAATTTTACAGTTTTTGGTTATTATCTTGAATATTTAAATAGAGATAGAGATAAACTGTAAAAAGCAAAATTGTTCAGCAAGGTAAAATCTACAAATAAGTCAACATGACCAAAATTGTCAATGGACCCAATAAAGAGTTATTGCGCTTTAAAGTCATGTTTTCACACCTTTACTCGGCCAAACGAAACCAAAGTTGGCCTAAATCATTCTTAGGGTATCTTGTTTAAAACATGTCTCCGATGACCCCGCCCATCAACCAAGATGGCTGCCATGGATAAATGTAGATAATACATGCTAAAAAAAAATGCAGTTTTTGTTATTATAATAGATAGTGATAAACTGAAAATAGCAAAATTGTTCAATAAAGTAAGATCTACAAAAAATTCAAAATGACCCAAATAATCAATTGACCCCTTAGGAGTTATTGTCCTTCATAGTCATGTTTTTTTTTTAAAAACATTTGTAAAGTTTTGTGATCTTGTACAAATTTCTTCTTCTGAAACTACTGAGACAAATTTAACCAAACTTATAGCCAAGCCAAAGAAACTAAACAGATCAAAAGATCAGATATACATATCAACAAAAAAGAGATTGTTGTCATGGTCTATTCTCTTTATACAGTGTTGGAGAGTGCCCTTTGTTTGATATGCCCATAGACCAAGGTGAGTGACACAGGCCTTGAAAGCCTCTAGATTTAAAATAGATTAGACTGTTGGTTGCGCGGAAAGCCGAAGACCATACTTCGGAAGTTGATTGGTTGCTGTCATTCTTATAACGCAAAGCAGGTAATTACTTACTATTCTGTCAGGATGTGAATATGGAGACAAGAGTGATTGGTGCAAAACAAACATAGCAACACAGAACAATAAACAGATGTGTTACTGGGGACATAATGCAGATTTATGTTGCGGTTGAATTGTTTTACACTATCCAGTCTTGGGCCCTTTTGTTTTCTACTTTACAGAGACAAGCCTTGGAGACCATACTTTCTGATCTGTACCTAGTACCTTTTTGTTGTTGGGATGTACAAAATCCTGTCTATGTCCACTTGTATTTTTGTCCATCTGATGAGTTAAGCCTTTTTCAACTGATTTTTATAGTTCGTTTTTATGTTGTACTGTTTTACCACTGTCCCAGGTTACGGGAGGTTTGGGATCTCGCTAACATGTTTTACCCCGCCCCATTCTGTATGTATGTGCCTGTCTCAAGTCAGGAGCCTTTAATTTAGGCTGTCGTTTGTTAATGTGATACATATATGTTATCGTTCAATTTTTGTACACAAATGAGGCCGTTAGTTTTCTCGTTTTAATTGTTTTACAATGTCATTTCGGGGCCTTTTATTGCTGACTATGCGGTATGGGCTTTTCTCATTGTTGAAGGCCGTACGGTGACCTAAAATTGTTAATTTTGTGTTATTTTGGTCTCTTGCGGAGAGCTGTCTCACTGGCAATCATACCACATCTTCTTTTTTATATTGGACCTAGAATTGTTCACTTTTTGACATAGATGGAAACTAAAGTCATTCGCTCCAATACCCAATCTTCTTATTTTTATTTACAGACGTTTTTACTAAAGCTAAACGAAAAAAATAATAATCAAGAACTAATGAATACAGTTTTTTTGTGATTTTTTATTTTGTTTTCAATGCTATGACGACCATACAAAAAAATAATTTCGTAAAATATGTCAACCTATCTTACGAAATGACCAACGTACATGTGTGTTTGTTGTTTATATGAGCTTGAGTGTTTATGTTTGGTTATATTTTCTTTATCATTTCATTGTACGAGTGTCTGAAACTTAACAGAAAGGGGTCATCTCTTTATTTTTTATTTTTATTAATGTCATATTTTTTCTTCTGTTATATTTGCACCTTATTCGTCTTATTTCACCACTGTCATGACTGAATGTTTCTATTCTTTATTTGTCTATCCTGTTTGTCCATTCAGACCCTCATAAGTACCTGATATAAGGACACAGCTCTAAACTAACTGCAATTTAACATAATTAAGTGAGCATGAATTAGAAATCAGAAGTGTGGAAAACTACTTTTATAAGTATAAACGTTTTTGATATTTTTTTTTGAAATACCAAAAACAAAAAATAAAAAAGTAGTTAAGTAAAATGATATAATAAATTCGATATGAATATTTTCCATATCCTTTATCTTGTTTATCATATTGTTTTGTAATTTCGAAGCAATGACCGACGCACATACATTTGGCAAACGAAGGACTTCGGAAAATTTCGGAAAGCCGAAGCCCATGCTTCGGAATTTGATTGGTTGTTGTCATTCTCATAACGCAAAGCAGCTAATTACTTACTATTCTGACAGTATGTGATTATGGAGACAATAGTGATTGGTGCCAAACAAACATAGTCTCACAGAACGATGAACAAATATGTTACTGGGTACATAGCCTCACAGAACGATAAACAGATGTGTTACTGGGGACATAGCCTCACAGAACGATAAACAGATGTGTTACTGATGATATATCCCCAATGAACGATAAACAGATGTGTTACGGGGGACATAGCCTAACAGAACGATACACAGATGTGTTACTGGGGACATAGCCTAAAAGAACGATAAACAGATGTGTTACTGGGGACATAGCCTCACAGAACGATAAACAGATGTGTTACTGGGGACACAGCCTCACAGAACGATAAACAGATGTGTTACTGGGGACATAGCCTCACAGAACGATAAACAGACGTGTTACTGAGAACATAGCCTCACACAACGATGGTTCCACAACGATAAACAGATGTGCTACTGGGAACATAATGAACATTTATGTTGCGGTTCGTGTTCTAAATATTGGAATATGGCACATCATGGTACGTAACGTTTAATTTTGCATATTTGAGAGTATAATTGTCCTGCCTTCATACAATGTAACACTTAGTTTGTCATTAGTTGTTTTGAAAGGTAAAAATTTCGACAAATGTTATTCTCAAAATGCGTCTGACTTCATTCAAGTCGTTAGTATTGACGTTACATATCAAGGAATAATGCTTACAAACAGTTTTTGAAGTATTTCAACCCGAAATTAATAATCATGATAAAATTGGAAGCAATGATGCTTCATACATATATAAAAATTTCATGTAATGTTACTGACTTCATTTAAATTTGGGAAACCCCTTAACAAGAAACAGTTACATTTCATTGTTATTTTAGACAGGAAGCATTCATTTTGATAAACTTTACACTCTCGGTTATTTTCCTTCTTGTTTTTGTGTATTTTTTGGTCGTATGACTGTTAAATTGCCTTAGTCATTATGCATTCTGCAATCGCGTGCATGTCTTTTGCATGACTCTTGAAAGATGATGAACCACTATGTCATTGCAATGCCTAGTTCCCTTATCTAGAAGTTTTCTCTAAATATTCCTAAAGGGTACGTAGGATATGGCGTTAAGAAGAGGGACAAAAGATACCAGAAGGACAATCAAACTCATAGATCGAAAAAAAAACTAACAACGCCATGGTTAAAACGAAAACAATGACAGTCAGATAAATAATAGAACACATATTTTTACTGTGGTGATAAATAAGGACAACAGTAGTATACTGCTATTCGAAATTCATAAATAGATAGAGAAAAAAAAAATCCTGGTAACAAACTAAAGATGAGGGAAACGCGTCAAATATAAGAGAACTACGACACAACAGAAACACAACATTTAAATGAAACACAATCATGTAGAGAAACGAACTATAACATAACATTGGCCATTTCCCTGACTTGGTACAGGACATTTTAAGCAAAGAAATTGGTGGTTTGAACCTGGTTTTGTGGCATATATTACATATATAACCTTAGCCTTATTTGGCATTACGTCTTGGAATTGTGGGTCCTCGATGCTCCTCAACTTTGTAAAGGCAATATTTTGTCAAAAATTAAAAGAGCCAAATAAATTTTGGTCAAGGTGTTTGATATCAAGCCGAATTCTACGTACTGACAAAACACTCATATCTGCATGGCAGGACAACACAAATCAATAGCCATGATTGAAAAGAAACTGATCACTTTCTCACTTGATTCTTTTTGTATTGTTTGTTTGGGCTTTCTTCATTTTTTTGGGGGGAGGGTTGTCAAACCGTGTTGATATTCGTTCTATTTTGTTTTTCAAAGTGAGAAAATCATCTTTTACAATTTTATTACATCAAGTACTGCAATGGCATACATCCTCTCTACGGACAAACTCTCTGAAAAACACAATACTATAAATCAACAGACACATAATTGCTCACTAATGATACAACCATCCGCTTAAAGTAACAGGCTACAAATGTAACAGGAAGCTTTTAAGTGAGTTATCTGAAAACGCATCACACAGTTCAAGTAACTTATATAAGCACTTAACCTACAATTCAGAAATACTTGTATTGTAGTTCAGTAAACAGAAAGATGTTAAGTAATGAATCTGTCAAACGCATCAAATGATAAAACTGATTTATATTAACCCTAAAACAAATTTCAGATATCCTTGAAACGAAAAGTTTGATGAAAATTTCTAACTTCGCTATCATGTATCAAATGATAGAATGAAATTCAAAACAGTGTGGCTGTGGCCATTGATTGACACATTAAATTCATCCATTGACTGGGACAATTTTGGTGAACGTTTGTATGTAACGACCATTGCTCACTGTGTACTTTTTAATGACACTTAAACTATGGGGTCACCAAAGGTCCTCAACACCTTAATAAAGTATTTCGAAAAATTAATCAGGAATAACACGATGTTTTGATTTATATCAATTGTATAAATCAAAACATAAAGGTTATTCCTGATTAATTTTTCTAATTATTTTATAATTAAAGGCGTTAAGAAACCTTTGGTGACCCCACAGTTTAAATGTCTATCGTAGGTACGTCGTGAACAGTGGTTGTTACAGACACACGTTCACGTACATTGTCCAAGTCAATGGATGAATTTAATGTGTCAATCAATGTCCACAGCCACATTGTTTTGAATTTCATTCTACATTTGTTCTGTAAGCAGGAAATAGTTTAGTAATGAATCTAAAAATGCATCAATTGGTCAAGTTTACTTATATTTATATACCCTACGCACTAAATTCAAACATTCTTGTATTGTAGTTTCAGAAAAAAGTGTGAAGAAACGCTGTATTTTGAGATTTTCTTTTCTCTTTTGGTGTATTTGAAAGATGGTTGTAATAGGTTATTTTCGTGCAACGTTTTTTATTTAATGTTCAACGTGTTTGTATTTTTTTATTTGACGTTCAGTTGTGCTAAACATGTGCCTCGTTTAACGTCTACTGCTTATTTAATTTTACTTGCATCGTGATTTTCAAATGCTTATTTTGCGTACTCTTTGATTGTCAAATAAATTTAAAACACTATGCAGGGATAGTCAAGAAAAAAATGATTGATTTTCTTTTGGTGATAAGGCGGAAAGGCCTATGATGTTGTTCCTTTATTTGTATTTAAGGAGTTAAGAAGATTGTTAAAAACTTTTTTTAAAGCCTTTATTCATTTATATCATAAATATGTATACTAAATAGGGAATTTTATGTAAAACAGAAAGTTTATAAACAGTGAGTCAGTCACAAAAGATTCACATAAAAGTTGGGTTTTTTTTTTTGTCCAAAGTTCATGACAGAAAATATTTAACGTTCAACTGAAGTTTTCATGATACATGATGATGTTGTGGTTATATATTAATATTGTTAAGGCAATATAATATTTCCAATAAAAGGCTAAACGAAGGAGTATACTTACTAGTTTGTACTCGCATATGTAGCGAAAAACAAAGGTACATCGTGCTTTTTCCCAACCCCAAATAAGATTGTCATACTCAATGAACACACAGACTTGATTATTCGTAGAACGGTCTGAAATAATTACCCGAAAATTTATTTCGTAATTGTTTTAAATAACGCAAAACAGATTATTCCAATTATTTGATAAAGTTTTAAAAATTAAGTCGTATTTTGATTGTATTAGAAAAAAAGAAAAAAATATACAAGACGATTGTATTTCAAATCCATTCGTCGAAAAACAAACTGTATTACTTAGTGTTTGGAGTGAGCAAAGGCTCCGTGTTGAAGACAGTAATTTGGCTAATGATGGTTTTATTTTACAAATTGTGACTTGGCTGGAGAGTTGTTTCATTGACACTTTAATATATCCATCTTCTTATATCTATTCACAGTGCCATAGAAAAAAAACCCGGAATTCTACGAATTCTACCAAAAGAAAAAAAGTAAACGAAATATAACATATAAAACCAAGCGGTGAAATCAGGTACTCTGGAAGGGTAAGAAGATTCTGCCAAATTAGTGACACATGTTGGGTTGTAAATGTAAGTACAAATGTGTAGTTCAGTCTAATTCGGTAGGTAACCTTCGAAAAATAACTACTCGTTTTCATTTATTTATCTTGTTATAGACCAAATGGACAAGTACTGAACAATATTAATATTTTACGTTTTTTCCACCTTTTTATACACATATATTGTTGGATACCATGTACTACATGACGCTTTGTTTGTGTTGTTTGTTTGCTGTCTAATCGACGTATGGTGTATATACTTTTGCTAAATTATCATAAAATTTACCCTCTCCAAATGGAAGATCATTAAATGAAAAGGGACCATTTTCTATGGCAAATGTAAAGGTTCCATCGTTGTCTACATCATTTGCACCAGTCCATATAGGATACTCATTGGCTGTAAAGAATTAAATGTAAATGAGCTTCATCATGTTCATCGAAAATCAGTAGATAAAGGAAGAAATGTATAGAAATAAATATGCGACGTCAAACTGTGACATATCGGTAGATGCATTTTTCGACTGATTTTTATCATTCAAACTGATGTAACTTGAAAACGAGTTCATGAACCTCTCTTTTTTTTTTAAATGAATTTCGTTTTGATAACGAAAAAAAGACAATGATGCAATTTGAACGATAAATATTCATCAAAAGGCCCTTATTTGGTCCAAAAATTCCTGCAAATTTAAAAGTTTTCATACATATCCTTAAATATCTGAAAACTTGACTAAGATTCAAGGTATTTAGAAAAACAAAACAAAATTATCATTAAACAAGTTACCATTGCAACAATACATGACTTGATTTGCATATTTTCTAAAATTTTAAAATTTTCCTCGTTTTTATCAAACTTTAAGTATATTTTAGCGTCACTGATGAGTCTTATGTAGACGAAACGCGCGTCTGGCGTATAAAATTATAATCCTGGTACTTTTGATAACTATTTACACCACTGGGTCGATGCCACTGCTGGTGGACGTTTCGTCCCCGAGGGTATCACCAGCCCAGTAGTCAGCACTTCGGTGTTGACATGAATATCAATTATATGGTCATTTTTATAAATTTTCTGTTTACAAAACTTTGAATTTTTCGAAATACTAAGGATTTTCTTACCCCAGGAGTAGATTACCTTAGCCGTATTTGGCACAACTTTTTGGAATTTTGGATCCTCAATGCTCTTCAACTTTGTATTTATTTGGCTTTTTAACTATTTTGATCTGAGCGTCACTAATGAGTCTTATGTAGACGAAACGCGCGTCTGGCGTATAAAATTATAATCCTGGTAATTTTGATAACTAATTAGATTGAAAAAGTATGTGCGCACCCATGAAGCAGCTTTATATTTGATGAGATTATGTCAATAGTTATAATGAAGCTTCTGTTAAATTATTTTGTTGTTTCTTGGCAGCGCTCAAGGTTTCCACAGCGAAAATAAAGATAGAAACTGCATACATGTACAATTTGTATTTTTTATCGTTTTTATGACATCCCATTGTAGTCTCACAATAGACGGGTTTATCTATGATTGACCTAGAAAACATGGGCGCATCCATTAACCACTCACGTGACCGATCCGCCAGTACAACCGTGAAAAATAACTCACGTGTATTCATCAATACATTATCGATTTTCTGTTAACATTTGTATTTCCTTTTATTTTCTACTTTATTTCACTATGGATACTGCCGAAAATTATAAAAAGGTGGAGGCATTTCTTGTGCAGTTAATAGTTGTACAAATAATTGTAGAAAATTTCAAGATGTGGAAAAAATCAATAAATGAAATATTTGCATTTTACAAGTTGTACCGAATGCACACAATTCGTTTTTGTTTTTTAAATAAAACTTGTTATGAAAGTAAAATTACAATGGCAGACGAATGTTGACACGTTTTCAAACGACTGTAAAAAAAACTTAAATTATCTATGAAAATTAATTCGATGACTACAGTGCATCTGCTTCTTTGTATAGAAGATCTACACATCAGATACGGATGCAGGATTTTGAACAAGGGGGTTCGCGGGTCACCAAACAAGACACAATTTGTAGTGGAGGCGGTTAAACAGTCTGGACTAACCATGAATGAAGCTTCATAAGGGGGCCTGAGCACCCCCTAAATCCGTTCCTGCACACTGTGTCTTTAGATAATAACAATGAAACCTACCCCGATGTTACAAGCATGCATGGTGTTATATATAATTGAATGCAAACCACCCAAGTATATCAAGAGACGAACTTTGTATTACACATGACGACTATCTGTATGCTGCAAAATGGACAGACGTTCACACAACATTAACTCAGACAAAAATGTTTTAATAGAGGAGATACGGGAGTTCAAAATTGAATGAAAGAGGGAAACCATGCCAGCGTATAGACATATTAAGAACCAGGACAGTTACGCCTTATTGTATGTATACTTATGTAACTCAGTTTTCTTTACTTTAGTGGAATTACTACACAAATATAATTTTCAACTACGATATTGCAGATCAGCTGTTGTTCGATCGTACTGATGGGGTTAATCACTTAGTTTGATGTTTGGTTATTTGGGATGGCGCTTTCATATGTCGAAAAGTAAGGCTTGTAAACTCTTTTTTTCCTGGTTGCCAGTTCTTGCTGAAAAACTTAAATGTTTTAAAAACAGCTGCATCACTAGACAAAACCCAATAAAACTTACAATTAAGGGCACTTCTCTATAAACTTCGTCTTAATGGTTCATATATGAAGGCATGGGTGCTTAAAGTATATATTCACTTTGCTGTTTTTATACGACGTATATAGTCTTTTCTGTTGAAACTTGATTTGAACTTTCCTCAGTCGACTATTATGTGCACTAATTATAAAATTATATTAGAAAGGATCTTTCAAAGGTCTTCAGGTATTGAAATAGTTTACTAGAACCTATGCATGCTATGGGGGCGTAGCTGTGCATAATCTGACAACCCGATATTCCGACAGTTCAGTATTCCGATGGTCAAATGTACGTACATCCCTAATGTAATACTGCAATACTGTATTTCACTGTATCATATACATCGGGGACTTATAAAGATTCAGGATGAAAATATACGAGACCTCTCTTTTGGGGTTTTTGGGAGGGGGGTTGGCAAAACACTTAATGACGCTTTTAAAACATAACTAATTATTGCTTTTAATTAACACGTTTGCGTCTTTTTTGGTTTAATGACATTAATTTATTTTAAGCACGGGCCGGAGCATGATGTTATACTATGCATACTAGTAGTTTTATGTCAAGAATTTTTCTGCAAAAGGAATTGGAATCGAACACCTAATAACTATATGATAACCACTGATAACTTGGGCCGTGAAAGAGACAAAAGTGATACGAAAACGTTACTCAATTTTGCACCTGTTTTATTCTGATATATCACATTCGACCCAGCAAGTCGAAGACAATTAATTTTTATTTTTGTATGTGTTATAATAAGCAATATTAGTATTACCCAAAGATTATAATCGATGTAACCAAATACCGTGAGTTATATTTTAAGGACACGACACCTGGCCTGCAATACACTTATAATTGTAATGTCCATTCCTTATCTAATAACTTTATTATTTATTCTGTAATTTGCCGAGGTTCAGGTATGCTTCACATTCTTGTGTCTTTAATTATATGCGGTATGGGAAATAGACGTATATCTTGTTTACATTTTTTTCACGTTTGTAATGGCGATCGCTATTACGACGACGCCTAGGAGTCGCATCATAAACTAAGACAGATAATTAGGAAAACCTGTCTATAGTTACCAAATCTATGTTATCATTATTTAAATACGTTTTCAAGTTGTGACCATTTGAAACTAGTTACATCAGTTTGTGTTAATCTTTTTTTATTTTCAAGTTGTAACCAGTTTTTGTAAACCTTCTTTTGTTTTTCAAGATGTGACCAATATAAACTTGTTATATCAGTTATTTTACCTTCTTAAGTTTTGGAAAGTCTTTAGAAAAAAAATATTGTATCGTTAAACGAAAACCATTTTAGGACCTAACAAACATATAATTCAAAGTCGAAATCTCGATTTAAATCGTTATCATGAAATAAATAAAATTTCACAGAATAAAATAGTCATCACAAATTTTTGGAACTAGTAACAACATCTTAAATATTTGTAAATCTTAATAACTAATCAAGTTCGTTATCACATTTTTCGAAACGAATTTAATTATTTTGTTATCACAGTTGTTTTTTTTATAATGTAATTCATGATTACGGAAAAACTTCATTTAAAAATAATTAATAATACATTCTCTACTTACGAATATTAAATTCATTTTGAACAGCATTGGCTTCTTGTGCAGTATTCGGTCTCCAAAGGTAGGCACCATCTGTCGAGGCACAATTATCCTTAAATTTAGTAAATAGTTATCAAAGGTACCAGCATTATAATTTAGTACGCCTGACGCGCGTTCCGTCTACATAAGACTCATCAGTGACGCTCATATCAAAATATTATAAAGCAAAACAAGTACAAAGTTGAAGAGCATTGGGGATCAAAAATCCAAAAAGTTGTGCCAAATACGTAGATGACATTCATTTCATATTTACATTTCGTTCATTTTCGCAGATTTCGTGGGTATAGATGAACTACGAAAATAAATCTTTAGCGAATGACAAATTTTCTATAAACTTGTATATAGATATAAAATGAGGTATGAGTGCCAATGAGACAACTCTCCATCCAAGTCACAATTTATAAAAGTAAACCATTATCGGTCAAAGTACGGTTGTCAACACAGAGCCTTGGCTCACACCTAACAGCAATTTATAATCGGCCCCAAGCAATTTCTAGTGTAAAACCATTCAAATAGGAAAACCAACGGTCAAATATATATATAAACATATAAAGAAACGAGAAACACTTAAGAACCGAATCAACAAACGACAACTACTGAACATGTGGTTCCTGACTTAGGACAGGTACACACAATTGCAGCGGATTTAAACGTTTAAATGGTACCACACCTTAACCTTTATCTGAACCAATACAGTGTAGTAACACAAATGAACATATATAGAACGAATTGATTTTATCTATGCTACAATAAAAATACAAATAATTAGAATAAGGGATTAATAATAAATCAAAAGTTTAATGTTTGAAAATTTCAGAAAAACGTCAAACCTGAAAACAATCAGCCATTGGCAATATTTTTATACACAGGTAAATGAAAATAATTTTGTTGTTACTTCTTTTGTCTGTATTACTTTCCGTTTAGGAACACCAATAATTTTTTTGTATAGCAATAAAACTATCCTGAAAATTGGTACACGTGAGGTGAATATATATGAACAATAAAACTATAAAATTGGTGCTCGATAACACTTCGTGTTCTTTATGTATAAGTGCCAGAGGTGTGATGTGTATACAGTATAAAAGGAAAAAGTAAATAATATCGATGTTCAAAAAACGAAGAAGTGAAATTATATTAATTTCAAACACTTAACAAAGCTAGTATATTGGCCAGATATATGTATGCTCTATTTTTCTCTAATTCACGAAAACCGAATTTTGACTCCGGGTTCTTATAATTGTTTTGACAAGTTTCCACTGTGGTAGGAAATTCTGGTATTCAGGCAATAAAAGGGCAACCATAAGAAGCTAAATAAAATATATAATCGGTGCAATGTTGGGGGAGTGGAGGTTAACTGCTTTTTGCGGATAAAGTCATGTATAGAACAGGGGCATAGAAACAGTAAATTTTCGCTTAAATTTGTAGGTTGAAATTTTGAATTTGCTTATTTTCTTTGCTCTTGCTTGATATTCTACCACAGAGAAGGTAACCTGTCGAAAATATTAATTTCCGGGGTCAAAATTCGGTAATATGAAAAAGGTCTGTGGGGAGTCAGAATAACACAAAAGACCATTCAGTTAGTTTGTTGTACTAGTACTATTATAATATATTATTAACATATCATTATTGATTCAGATAAAATTCTGTCCAAATAATTTCGGCTTCGTTCAACACCACTTAAAGCAAGATCTGCTTACCCTTCCGGAGCACCTGAGATCAACCACAGTTTTTGGTTGGGTTGGTGTTGTTTAATCTTAAGTTCTTTTTCATTTTTAGCCATGGCGTTGTCAGTTTTTTTTCGATTTATGAGTTTGACTGTCCCTCTGATATCTTTCGTCCTGCTTTTAAAACGTCACATGGTATTTAAATATGAAAAAAAACCCAGACTTTCAACAAGGTATTCTATAAATCAAAAACAGATACAATGACATAATTATGAACACTGTAGAAAAACTTTTTAAGTCAGGAATTAAGAATTCTGAAATGTCACTTTATCAATACATCAAACATATACCTTTATTGTAATCTTATATTAATACTATAGTCTGCTTACAGATTAAGTAATGTATTGTTTATTGTTTACGAAAAACTAAGGATTTTCTTATCCCAGGCATAGATTACCTTAGCCGTATTTGGCACCACTTTTTGGAATTTTGGATCCTCAATGCTCTTCAACTTTGTTCTTGTTTGGCTTTATGAATATTTTGAAATGAGCTCTGATGAGTCTGATGTAGACGAAACGCGCTTCTGGCGTACTAAATTATAATCCTGGTACCTTTGATAACTATTATGGTTTGTGATTCTTGTTTGTTTTCGAAGAAACAGACACGGTCTAGCAAATGGGGATTCGCCAACATACTAACCTTAGCTGTATTCCAGCTAACTGCATTAAGACCACTAAGGTAATAACAATTAGCACTACTTGTTTGGTTTGATAATAGCTTGAACCCTTTTGGGCAAGTTTCTTCTGGAACACATGGCGCTTTTAAAACTAAAAAAAGAATACAATTGAAATTAAATCATAAAAAGATAAAGCGATGGCGTAATTACAATAACGTTATAAAAGAAGCACCATGTTTAGATTTTACAGAACATCGTTTAAGAATTAAACGGTCCCAATCGTCTGCACCAGATGCGCATTTTGACAATCAATGTCTCGTCAGTGATGCTTGAGGCCAAAATATTTGAAATTCACAAGCTAATTAAAAACATGAAGAATTATAAACCAAAATGAACACATACGTTTAGCCAAAGCTGGACAAAGAATCAGAGCTTTGCATGCGGTAAATTTGTTCCTTCATTTTAAATAAAACAGATAAACATTTATTTATTCGTTCATAGTGTGTTATTTTACGTTTTTTGATTGAGTTAAGCTTTCCAATTGATATTGTATCGTGTGGTTTTCTATGTTGTGATGTTATGCTATTGTATCAGAAAACGGGAGAAGGTTTGGTACCATTAAAACGTTAAATTCCGCTGCAATGCACCTGTCCTAAGTCAGGAATCTGATGTACAGTAGTTGTCGTTTGTTTATGTTATTTATACGTGTTTCTCGTTTCTCGTTTTTTATACAGATTAGACCGTTGGTTTTCCCGTTTGAATGGTTTCACACTAAAAGTAATTTTGGGGCCCTTTAAAGCTGTTTGTTCGGTGAGAGCCAATGCTCCGTGTTGAAGGCTGTACCATGACCTATAATGGTTTACTTTTATAAATTGTTATTTGGATGAAGATTTGTCTCATTGGCACTCGCACCACATCTTCTTATATCTATATGACATAATTAACAGAAACACAGAAGATAAAGGTATTTCTTTAGTTAGGAAGATTTGGAATGATTGCCAATAAAACAACTCTTCACAATAAACCAAATTGTTGTGCATTAAATGCATGAACATTTGTATCTTACACATCAGATTATGATAGAAAAAACTAAAACTGAACACAAGGGAAGAAAAAGAGAATAAAAGAAGAGAAAAATTAAGAAAGGAAATATGAACAACAAAGATGTTGAAAAACAAAAGAAAAACGTAAAGGAAAAAAAAGACGAAAGGCCTATACTTACATTGCAAGTAACTATCAAATTCATTTGTAAAAGGACACGTAGTTTGAGTGCACTATTATAAAATTGTTACTGTAAATTTAAAAATAAGTACAATGTACGTGCATATATAATTGTGATTCTGTCAATTCAGACTTGATGTTCGTGGATATTTTTTTTATCGTGGTTTTTCGTAAGTCTGCATACGAGTCTATATAAGATCTGTCATTCGTTGAAATTTTGATTCCGTGGTATCCAACGAATTAACATGATTCCACAGTATGTTAACACATTACAGCTGACTTAAATCATTTCTCTTTATTTATTGTATATAAATCGTCGTTTTTGTTGAAAGTAGGCCAACATTTTGTTATTGAATATGAAGGAAAAAAAATGCAAAAAAAAACACAGGTAAACCCTAACTGTGATTTCCAAGTGTGAACTATGCAGACGTTTAGTCAAAACATAAGGAAGAACAGAACAAAATCTGAAAATTGTAACACAAAGAAATATTCAAGAACACAGCTGAAACAACTTTCAGTAATTGTTTTGTCTTCGACTGGAAAATTGCAAATGTGATATTTTAAGTACAAACTTGTCATACTTAAATGTTTTCTCTTTGTTGGTTGTACAAAACGCCATCATCGTCGATGTTGAGCACAAAATATGTCAGAAAAGGGAATGAAAAACTGTTCCTTTTGTCCAAAAACAACTATCTATGTCTATAAAATTTATTTGAATTTCATTCGATTTGATCAACAGTGACTGAAACTATTGACTGATTTATATGTCTACGTACATTTGCAACATGGTCTGTCGTTGCAGCATCTTCCGTTATACGACCAATCAGGCCCGAAAGTTTCATTACACGGAACACCTTTTGTTCCACAGGTACCGCTGCATATTCTAGAAAGAACTGAAAAGTAAAGTACTCCGATACAATATAGCATAATTTACTTTCATATATACATTTACATTACACAATAGGAATATGTATGTAAAGTCATTGTTTATTTCTCAAATTGATTTGCTTAACAATGTTGAATATAGGACACAAAGAAGAATTTTGGTAGTTTCAAGAAAAAAGTTTATATATATTGTTGTTGCGATATTATTTCTCATGAACAAAATTTACGGAATTTACTCGAGATGCTCGTAACTCTGCTTAGAAGACTTGAAATTAGTTCTTCTTAAATGCAGATTTTTTTTTATTGGTCCTATGTTAACCCAGGAAAGTAGTGTTGAACAGTTGTGTACAGCTCTGTAGATCGACAAAAGTACTGATATTATAGTTGTAAAATGAACGTGATTATCCTCCAATTACCATAAAAACAAATTGTAGATAATTGTGTTAACATGATTGAATACCTGTGACTTAAAACGGTTCTAACTCTATCTATCTCACTTGAATCTCGAATGCAGAACGTTTGATCAGAGTGAAAGGATCGTACCTATTATATTATGAGAGAGTCAAGCAGCTTTATCTTTAATCTTCACTACAGCGTTTTAAACATAAAGAATACTTACTGCCGCCATTTGACACACCAATTGTGCAAAAAATGAAAACAATCAAACAACAACACTTCATCATAATTCTGAAATGAAAACTCGTCTATAGCAATTCTATATTCCAAGTTATTTAGAAATAAACTGATTATCGATACAGGATTTAAATTTATATTTGCATTAGACGCGCGTTTTTTCTACAAATATGGCATTATTTAGAAAAAAACGTAAACTTGGAGTTAGTGCAATGAGCATGTATGCATTAAATGTTATATTTTGATCGCTGATTTCAAGATCCAAAAACATGTAACAGTTGTTAAATCAAATTCCTAACTTACCAATAGAAGGGTTTGGATGCAAGCACTTTTAGGTTGTAAGCATTGAAGGGGTTTACAGTTGTTTTTCAAAATATCTTGATAGCGAGCATCACATCACTTTTCATGTGTTAAAATCGTGAGTGGGTATTCGGGCTGTCAAAAATAACAATTTCCGGAATTATTTGTGTTAGGGATTCGTATTGATTTTTTGGTTTTAAATTTTTTTCTTCGTGTTTTTCTATTTTGAATGCCATTATTGTAAGGATTACAGTCTTATTTATCAAAAACGTTTTTGAAATTCAACATTTTATATTCAGTCAAATTTAAGGTTGAGAAAACATCCGAAAATTTATAAATTTGGTACGCCTTATTGTTAAATAAAACTAAATTACTTTTTTATATAATCTAATATAAAGAAAAGTATATGTTGTGCAATATCAACATATAATACTTCAGAAAAGTTGTTTTGTAACGGAAATATATCAGAACCCGAATTGTGCTTGACAATGGACTGGCTAATTCAGAATATATATTTGTTACTAGGCTGTAAACAACAAAGCCATATGTCGTAGGCTAACGTAGTTGATTTTATATTTCAGTACTCTTAAATATGACTTCATTATTATTTGTAATCGTTAGTAAAGTTTGTATTTTAAGTCTTACACATTTGACGTATTGCTGAGTTGAAATTTATCTGATGGAATACTCTGTTATAGTGAAACCTGTGTCAACCGAACCTCTTCGTAATTTAAGATTTTTTTCGGTTTTGGCCGATGTTCGGTTTTATCAGATTTACAACGCTCACAGTTGGAATGACGATGTTTAAGCATGTTTGGTCTATACAGGTCTTCGGTTTATACAGGATTCGGTTTAACCAGTTTTCACTGTATTACCTTTATAATTGTATTGAACATGTTGAACAAATTCAAATAACTAGAATATCGTTTGCACGAAAATACTTGAAAACTTACCGCAATGTGAAATAGCAGAGTCGTAGATAGAAAGATGATTTTTGAAATACAGTGGCTACTTAAATACTAAGTTAAATAAAAGTACTTGGTGAATGATCTGCGTGGTTTAAAACATCGATTAGTGACATATGTTGTTTTTCTGTCTTACTATTGACTGAATAAGCAAATATTGTTAAACGTGTTACTAGCTTTAACTGTCACTAAAACATCATGAAAATTTTCAATTATTTATGGATATTGTAATTTAATCAGCAAATAGTAAAATAAAAAAAAAAATCTGAACTCAGAGAAAATTCAACGGAAAGGCTCTAATCAAATGACAAATTCAAAAGCTCAAACACATCAAATAACTGGATATCATCTGTCATATTCGTTACTTGCAATTGGTAGAGACATTTTGTATTAAACGAAATAATGGATTAAGCCGGGTTATATAGCTAGCTAAACCTTTTTATTGTATGACATTCGCATCCAATTTAATCACTTTGACCACAATGTGTGAACAAAACAAACAGACACAACAGGCAAAAATGAAAAAAATAGGAATACAGCAGTAAACATTGTGTTACAATAATAATCACCAAAAAAACAAACAAATATGTAACAAAAAAGCACAAAAAGATATAAAGACAATACACATTAGCCAGACTCGTCTTTCTTCTCAAAACGACACACGCTAAAATCCAAGGAGATGAAATGTCAAATTGAATAAACCAAAGCTGCATACAATTGATAACTAGGGGAGAGCTGGGAACCCGCTAACATGTTTAACCCCACCACATTATCTATGTATGTGCCTGGGCCAAGTCAGGAGCCTGTAATTCAGTTGTTGTCGTTTATATATGTTACATTATTGTTTTTCGTTCATTTTTGTGACATAAATTAGGCTTTTAGTTTTCTCGTTTGAATTGTTTTACATTTTGATTTCAGGGCCCTTTAAAGCTGACTATGCGGTATTGGCTTTGCTCATTGTTAAAAGTCGTACGGTGACCTATAGTTTTTAATTTCTGTGTAATTTTGTCTCTTGTGAAGAGTTGTCTCATTGGCAATCATACCACATCTTCTTTTTTATAATCAATTTAATCTTCGTCTGGATCAGACCAATGCGGACAGATTTTATATTTTTAATACGTTATTATTTCCTATTTATTTTCTAATGCTTTCTATATACAATAGTAACTGTAATGGTTTATAAAGTTTGTGATACTCTTTTAAATGCTAATATAAAATGATGTCCTGTAAGTTAGTAAGTAAGAAAGTAAGTAACGACTTTAATAGGATGACCCAATCAGCATTAACAAATTAACCGTGAGACCCCAAACAAGAACAAACAGTACAAATATTACAAAGCTTACAATTTTGAACAAATTAGTATGTAGATGCAATATTCATGCTAACTGAACATTACCTGTAGAACGAGAAAAAAAATAAGTTCATATGTATACATAAAATACAAAATTGTTTAAATATATGAGTAAATTGTTATAAGTCATTTGTAGCCAGGAAATCTATACATTTTAGGTTTCAATGTGTTCAGGACCAAATGCAGTAAGATTAAAAAATTAATTCTGTCGATGATATATGTTAATACCAAAGATGTCTGATGCTATGTTCCGTACTTTCATCATCAATATCATACATTTATTCCCCGTGCCTTTTTGAAATTTTGTTTTGCTTTTACGTCTGAAATAAATTTGAATGAATATGATAAATACTTATAATGATTTTTGATATCGCTATTGAAAAAAAGTTTAAGACGTTTTGTACATTAAACGCACGTGACGCCGTATAATGAAGTCCCAACGTGTCAGAGGGGCATATGATATTCAGAGGTAAACATGAAGATTTGTTCAATGACATTTTGAATGGTCTCAACCAATCAAAGGTTGACTAAACTCTCAATATATATAGTGAAATAAAATAACTTATTTGAAAATTGAAATGACAGTTGGTTTACAGAAGTTGTAATAATTCGTTTAATACATTTAATCATTTAAAAAAATGTCTGATATATGTGTTGAGTATGGTTTAGGAAAACTGTAATATTGCATTTATTCGTATGTATATTATGTTATTAGGATTTCAATAAGGTATTCTAATATATATTCAATTATGATAGCAAAATAAAAGTACTTTGATTATACTAGCTAATTATACAACACTAAATAGCGACAGTCTTTATTTTTGTTTGTTAATATAATTGATTATGCAAGTTATGTAATTCTTGATGATGTACGTGTAACATCTTTCTTAGTTCGTCATCAATATATTAATTTTGATAAAGTCAGCGGAATTTTGCATGTAACTTTCAAAGTACACTAGAAATATAGATAATATGAATTTATATATTGTATTAGTTATTATTATATAAATTGTCCTTATCTGCGTAGTATCGTCTATTCTAGACGATCCGATTCATCTAACATTTGCTGGTTAGTATCACATTTTTGGATTGGTATTAAGAAAATTATACATATATAGAATGTGTGTTCAGCCTTGTATCACCATCACTGGTGATCTGATGTATAAAATCTGTCGTAGAGTTGTCACTGGTTCAGACGTTCTTATAACATAATTATGTATGTGACTGCATCCATCATGAGCTGATTGGCCATTATGACAAAAGTGTGTCAAAAATCATATTGGAAATTCATCAATACCGAACTGAACAAAGAAATAACACGATGGGTGTCGTATACGGTGCAGGAAATGCTTACCCTTCCGGAGCACCTGATTTCACTTCCGGTTTTTATTGGAGTTCGTGTTGTTTCTTATTCATTATTTATAACTGTTGATGTAAATGTCCTTTGGTTTTTTGTGAGTCTTTGTTTTCTCCTTGGGTTTGATTGTTATTGTCTATATTAGTTTGTAAGATCCTGAGCGATTGATAGTTCAGCTGATCTGTAGGGATTCGATCTTCATGCTTAATATATCATTTTCTTTGTTTAAACGCTAGACAAAACATGATGAGAGCTTTATTAGTTGTAAAGAGCTTAGATAGTCGAGTGGTCTAGCGTGTTGTGCATAGTGAAGGGCGATTTGGTGCCATGATATCTCAGTGGCGTGAGTTCAAGACAAGGCCAGAGAAGAACAATAAATTTGTTCCGCAAATTTGCAGATCTACCATTGTTGGGTTGATATTGAGACGAATGAAATATATTATAAGGATTAAAAAAAAAAATGTAAAAATTACAATATTGTAAATAAACTCATCATAGATACCAGGACTAAATTTTGTATATACGCCAGACGCGCGTTTCGTCTACAAAAGACTCATCAGTGATGCTCGAATCCCAAACAGTTAACAAGGCCGAATAAAGTACGAAGTTCAAGAGCATTAAGGACCAAAATTCTTAAAAGTTATGCCAAATACAGCTAAGGTAATCTATGCCCGAGGTAGAAAAGCTGTATTCTGCATTAAAAAAATAAAATGTTATCAAACTATATCACAAGTTAAATGGGCTTTCAAAAGTTCACAACAATAGACGTTAACGACATCAACATTTTTATACCTTTCAAAGGTGAAACAGAGAAGATATTTCACGCTATCGGTAAATTTTGTGAAATAGAATTTCGTAATTCAGAATATCAGGTATCGATATTTTACAAATCTTAATTGTATTTGTGTTTACCTTTGCGCAAGTTTACGAATTATTCATATATAAGCCAATCCATGCAAAAAGGTACAAAAACGAAAAATTTACGAAATTTTAAAAAGTGTGCATAATTATTGGTAGTAGACTTGTGATTTATAAAACACTTTTACTTTTCCTCATATCATTAAGCTGCGAGCTACACGCACCTGCAAGTGTTGAGATTCCCCCTTAGTTTTATCAAGATTTTTAATGAATTATTTCATATATTTCAATCATTTTCAAAGTACAGTTTAAATGGCTTGATTTGCCAATTGATAATGTTAACTCCGGTAGCAATAACGAAAATACACTCGCTTACGATGCTGATATCAATGCAATCAAACCGGGCAACGGTTCAAAACCCGTGCAACGACGGTTGATTTATATAATATCAAATAACTTAACTTAACTTAAATTTCAATTTCTAAAACACAAGATGTCATAGTTTTTGTATTTTCTCTCATGTTTTAATGTCTTACTTTCTTTAAACCTGTAGAACGGACGGAAATTATTGACTTTTGTCTCTGCAGTGTCGTATTTTTTTAGTTTCTGGTCGGTATAGCATTAGTCCGGGGAACAAATGATTTTACACTTGCTCTAATACCAAAAATGCAGATTTTTTTACGTCTTTTTCTGTTTTAATTGACAAATTCGGGATAGAATTTGAGGTATATGTAGAGTATGTTTGACATACACTATGGAATTGCATTTCTTTATTAGTATATTATTTCAGTACGATATTGATATCGTACTTTATATTCAAATATAAAGCTTATTATACAACATTTTCTTGTTAATATAATTGATTATGCAAGTTATGTATTTCCCGATGTTGTACGTGTAACATATTTCCTACTTCGTATCAATATATTTACAATTATATCGTCAGCGGAATTTCACATGTATCTATCGGACTTCACTTGCAAAGGAAATGAATATAATAAATGAAACGGATTTGCACCATCAATGGTACTACAAAAAGGCGCCTACAAGAAATTAGAAAAAAAGACATTCCCTTGTGGCGCCTATCCTTATCCAGGAGCCTCTATCTTTGTTAGCATTCAAGCAATGATTTCTAATTTAAGTTCATCTACATATTACGGAGTTTAGTATTACGTTCATTATCAGTGAACTAGTACACATTTTTGTTTAGAGGCCAGATGAAGCTCGAGTCCGATGTTGGATTTTCTCGCTGCTTTGAAGACACATTGGTGGCCATCGGCTTTTTTTCTTTGCTCGGCTTGTTGTCTCTTTGAACATTCCCCATTTCTGTTTTTAATGTTATTGATAACGGTTACTCTCGTGCGGACAAATTCAGTCGAGATGAACGTGTACAATACAATGACAAGACGGTCGACAAAAGAGTCCCGATGGTGCTGATCTGATAAAAACTGGAAGCAAATCGAACAATATCCGAAACCATCCAAGATCGATCCCTGTCCAAATGTACCTGATTTGTTTTAGCCTCAAACACTTGCTGAAGATATCTGATTGATCATTAAAACTAGCCTCGTTGTCTGCTGGCTCTTGTAAGGGATGCAAAAACAAACGAGTATAAAGTAAACTCATAACAATACGTACAGTAAAATTCAGTTCAAGAGAAGTCCGAGTACGATGTCAGACGAGGTAACAAAAGAAAATAAACAAAATAACAATAATATATATATAAATAACAACAGACTACTAGAAATTACTCACATGCCAGCTCCAGACCTCAATTTAACTGATTGAAAGATTATGTCTTCATCATATCAATATCAGAAACAATCCCTCCTGTTAAGGGGTTTAGTATTATACCATCATGGAATATATAAGAATATATAAGAAGAACATAACCCATGTCATGCCAACAACTGGTGTTAGAATAAATCACAAATAAGTTCAAATAAGTTCAGGGTGTACGTGTTCTGATATTTCTGAATGTTATCTAAACATAACTTGTAAGTACCCATCAGTCGCACTGTCGAATTTGAACATTTCACAGTAAAATATCCAGTAACTGCATGTTGTCGTTGACCTCTAATTTCAAATTATCTACAACTGTTGGACACCAAATTGGTAATGTTCATTCTTCGCATGATTTAACTGTCAAATTTGTAATAGTGCACCTACATTTACCTTCACTATACATACAGCCAAGTGATATTATATGTAATAGTTGTGACGCTACGATATATCGGTATAAGTCGCAAATGGTTGGGTTTTTTTTGTCGAGATGAAATGTATTATTTGTGTATCTTTAACATTCATGGCCATTCTTTTAATCAGAGATTTTGTTTTACTGTTGAGAAGCAATCATTAAAATTCCCATCGATTGTTTGGAATACCAAAGTATCTACCTTTTGAGAAAGGATATCGATTTTTGATACGTCGGTAAACTAAGTTACATTCGACTGTATTTTCAGAAATGAGTTTGAGACAGCTAATTTGTGTATTCAATAGTAAAAAATTATTTTTTTGTGTTTCGCTCATTGAAACAGTTTAGAGGGTACATTTTTAATGGTTTGCCTATGAACCCATTAAAAACAAAATTTAAACCTATCAACTGTTTCCTTCCATTCCTTATGAGAAAAACGTCAAAAATCATAATTTTCGGTCTTGTTTATATATTTTCAATGATCATCAGCACCGGTCAGGACCGAACCACCAGCACAGAACGTTTTCTCGCAGGACAACCTTACTAACCGTGAATACAGCTGATTGGGAGCCAAATGACAGCATACGCATCTGTACACCCTGATATACAAACCTGAAGTGATGAACGAATTTAAAATGGCTGACTGTGGAAAAAATGGTGAAATTTGTACAATAAAAATTGATAATTAAACAAATTCATAGAAAAAACCAATTAAATGTTAGACTTTGTAAGGCATATAAATTCTATGTGATTGTACCATCTTATTTCTTCTCCAATAGTCATTCATGTTCATTCAAACTTTTTAAAGGTTTTCACTGCTAATGTAAAATCTACTCATGAGGAAAGAAATTAAGGAATTAAAGGACCAGCTTACTGATGAATCTAAGAGGAATAGTGGCATCCATAGAATTACAGATGATGACTCTGCTGCCAAGTTCTACACTGGGTTACCGACATTCAGGGTGTTTCTCTGGTTGTTTAAGTAAGGTTTGTTTTAAATCGGTCCACAATGAGGTCCAAATTAGGGTCCAAAATTGCACTTTGTTGGATTTCATAAATAATTCAATCATTGATGTTGTTTTATATGCCAAATATATCTGTGTATTCAGATTTGTTTATTTTTGGCCCTCAAAAGTGGATTTATTGGGGTTCTTTTATTATGCTGAATTAAACTGTGCAGTTATATTTTAGGCCCTGTTATCAAATTGGTCCACATTCAGGTCCAATGATAATGTTCTTTTATAATTATATAAATCTAACTTTGTATCTAGATTTTGGCTATTGTTCTATAAAAAGTACATTTTTAAGTTCTTCAATCTGTGTCAGAAACCTATGTTGTTTCAAAAATCAAAATACAATCCAAATCTTCATTTGATTTGCGGTATTTTTATGCAAGACATATGAAAAGGCCAGAATTGTTCATTAAACATTTTCAAGACATTTAAAATTATTTGTTTCTGTTTCAGAGTTTTTGAATGCAGTACTGGAAGGGTATCCGAAAGTTGGGATGGAAGAATGTGGTATTCTTAATCTACTAGAGCCTGGTGATAGTGTTATGGCTGATAAAGGATTTACCATATATTAAGTGATTGACTAGCAAAACATAAGTGCGCTTTGAATATTCCACCATTCAGAGGTATTAAGGACCAATTTACAGAAGAGGAAGTATTTCAGACACAAGAAATAGGACAACTTCGCATTTATGTGGAAAGAAGTATTGGACGTGTTTAAAACTTCCATATTTTAGAAGGGGTATCAATATGGTCAATTGCACCACTTAGTACCACAATATTTCAAACATGTTGTTGGTTGACAAATCAAGATTTGTTCATTAGTTCAAGGTAATATAAATGATCTATAAATCAAATCTGCTGTACCATCTCAAAGTTTTTTTTCCCTCTTTATTTCATTCTAAAATCTTGCTTAGTAAAAATCAGTCTTTTATACTGCAAAATCTTTAAACAAGAAATAATGTCATCAATAACACAATATATTTTTTAAAATAATTAACTGTTGATTATTATTTATTTTTTCCGATTTAAATAAACATGTATTTAACTGAATGTGGACTTCGAAAGCATGTATATGTATAATTGTTAACCTGGCCATTGTGATATTTAATAATGTAAAATATTATGTGAAGGTCTCTCCACATTTGGTTTTGTCTTTGGTCACAAGTTTCATTTTCAATAAATGTTACTGATTTCGTGCTTATCTCAACTGGTGGAACAGAAAATATAAATTTTAAACAAAGTAACATAATGTTTCCTCAGAATTATTATTGTGTAAAAATAACTTATACACTGAACATGTATTAATTGTGCTTAGCATGATCAAAGAGGGATAATCCATTGACAAAAATATTACCTATTTTGTTTTCAATGCAATATCCATGACTTATTTATTGATAACTTGATTTTGTTGTTATTTGACTTGATTTTGTTGTTATTTGACTTAATTTTGTTGTAATTTGAATTGATTTTGTTGTTATCTAAAACACCTACCATTTTTCCCATAGCGAGCAGAAGTGGAGACTCTGTTTTAGTGACCTCCTCACCAACCATTGCTTCTGGGGCCTTATCAGGGATGTTCCTAAGACTGAATAAATTGGTAGATTATCTTCTTTTGTCATAGTTAAAAGTGCAACTTTTTCATCTATTTGCTTGTTTTATTCCAATATTGTGATGTACATGTGGTTATGACATTGTACATACATAACATGCGAAAGCCAAAACTAATTGGTTATTTTTTTCTGTTTAAAAAAGAAATTGTGTTATAATATAGACACACTTATCATGGTTCTATAAGATTGTTACATTTTGGAGTGAAAATTACAAATTTATAATTGATGAGAAAAAAAGGAAAAATGAAAATAGATAATTAACAATAATTATGATAGAAACAATCAAGTCATTAAAACTTTGTTATTAATATATAAATCTATTTATGTTTGATAAAGTTTTAAAACCTCAAACAACTTTGTTGCTTGCTTTGTTTAAGAAAAGGAATCCCAAAGTGTTTATATATAAATGTAAATTGTCTGTATTTTAAATTTCAAAAAAATGAAAAGTGAGTGGTTTAATTGGTGATCTCTGCATTTGTAAATAAACAGCTCCTTTTCAACATTTTATAAAATTGTCTTAATGCCTTATTCTTACCACTGTTAGAAAATACTGCTTTTAGCTCTGTCAGATGATCTGGTGATCTGTTGATTTCAGGAGTTCTGTCAGTAGAATTTCTTGGGTCAAAAGTTGCCATACTGGTGGTCTCTTCCTGTTTATTGTTGTTTATCATTGGTTTTGATAACTCCAGACTTTTGAGATGTTGATCCTTCTGCTTGACTGTTCTATAGACCTTCTGCTTGACTGTTCTAGGGACCTTCTGCTTGACTGTTCTAGGGACCTTCTGCTTGACTGTTCTAGGGACCTTCTGCTTGACTGTTCTAGAGACCTTCTGCTTGGCTGTTCTAGGGACCTTCAGCTTGACTGTTCTAGGGACCTTCTGCTTGACTGTTCTATGGACCTTCTGCTTGACTGTTCTATGGAACTTCGTCTGGTATGGCAATGATGTGCAGTTCTTTTCCTCCTGTTACTGCTTACTAGAGGGGAATAACAATCCGTCAATATGACTGCATGACCTGTCTAATAAAAAAAGAGTGTTTTTTTATTAATATAAATTCATCTTAATATTGGTATATATTCATATAATTTAAGTTGAAAGACAACTGTAGGCAGGCTAAGTAGTCTAAATGATTATAACTAGTTTAAAGTCCATGTTTGGAGGATTACAGGTAGGATAATAGGGTGAGCATTTGCAGATGCAACTAGATTTCAAGGTCCAACTGCATGTACACATTTTTAATGCATCCCAACTACTGTCAGTAGATACTAACTTATCATAGAACTTAGAAGTATGACACATTATTATAGTAAAAGATGATAACATTTATATAACAATCCTAACAGAACACTGACAATAAGCAACATCAATTGTCATGGTTTTCTCTGAAACAGTTAGACACACAAGTGATATAGCTGCTTCTTCATAGATGCCAGACATAATCATTTAATGTAAAATGTTCTTTCATCAATTTGTATGAAATAAAAAAAACAAAAATTGAAGCATTTGTTCTTCTCAGTAACAACAGTTAATTTATATTAACAGAGCATGTCATGACATCTCTAATGTTGTATTTTTTTCAAATTATTATTCAATAATTCAAATTTTTCATACCTAATTTGTTCTAAACTTCTTTGTTTGGATACACTTATATTAATTTGGGATAAGATTGTTATACTTTAATAATTGCATAGACCCATTATCAACAGAAACAAAACTAATTCATCTGTAATATTCTAAACTAAATTTTTATGTAAATCAAATTGGTTAAAATCCATCATATGTTGATTTAATAACTTATAGATGTGTCAGAACTGCTTTACGAAAGGTAATATGGTCATGGAGAAGAGGGACGGTTTAACCCAATTACACCTTTAAAGTTGCCTGTCCCAAGTTAGGAGTCGGTTCATGTCGGTCAGAATTGTTTTTTTTTTAATTTAATTTTTTGTTTTTAATTCAGATTGTTATAGTTTTCTCAATTAATTAATTAACTTGAATACCATTATACTTATTCTAACGTTACGTACAGTGTCACTGTTTTTCGAGTGGTGTGATTTGTTTTTGTTATGAGTTTGACCACTGTTTGTGAGTGAATATGATTAAAATTGTTAACAAACTGACCTATGTTTTGGTAAAATTTGGTGAAAAAGATGATAAATTCTTATACATAAACATGTATATATAGAAGATAAAATTTGTATTTTTGATAAAAAAAATATTATCAACTCTACATTATTTTCTTTTAAAAACGTTTGATTTAGCCATATACAATGCTTAATTTCAAAAGATAAATAAGCTATTTTTATGCCCCATTTATGGGCATTATGTTTTCTGGTATGTGTGTCCGTTCGACCGTTCGTTCATTCGTCCGTCCATCCGTCAGGTTGTGCGTTTGTCCGTCTGTCCCGCTTCAGGTTAAAGTTTTTGGTCGAGGTAGTTTTTGATGAAGTTAAAGTCCAATCAATCTGAAACATGACATGATTTAATTTAAATGCCAAATCAGAAATTTTACCCCATTTTCACGTTCTATTAAACATAGAAAATGATAGTGCGGAAGGGGCATACGTGTACTATTAACACATTCTTGTTTTACATATACCAATACAAATATCAACGGAAATGTGAACATGGAATATATGTCTACTGAGATATATAGGCAGTTTACCAAAACATACTATATGGCATTGAAAAAAGACATTTTGGAGAGTAAATTGATTTAATATGTCCATGTTTTTCCGAGAAAAGTCCGTATCTTTTCAAGTGTGTCCTTGTTTTATTGAGTGACAAAACAGATTCCTCTGGGTTACTTGTAATATGTCTGTGCAATTACGTTAAAAATAATGAAAATGTATTTTCCAAAGCAAAAACCAATGCATTACATCAATTTGATAATGATGCATTTACAAGTACATTTCATAAACAGTCATCTTTCATTTGCTTTCAGAAATGTTCATGTTTGTGTAACAATTTGGATTTCATATATTGACTATTTTGTGATGTAATCAATATCTATTTGCGATAGATCCATCCATTTGATCACCAGTGAAGGTGATGCACGGCTGAAAAACATATTATAATTATGTATATTATACCAAAATGATCATTTCTGTGAATGCATCTTCATGTCAAAATATCATGTACTTTGTTACAACTATAGAGTCTACTGACAAGGAAAAGTAACTTTAGACAACAGAAAGCTGAATTATTGTTCAGTCTAGGTGGCCACGTGGTTTAGAGCGATAGACACAATTCAGGCGGCTTTGTCTCGATATCCTAATATCATGAGTTCGAAACCAGGCAAGGGAAGAACAAAAATTTGCTATTATATTATTATGTATAGTGTATAAATAAACAAAACAAAAAACGAGCTCGAAATAAAACTCAAAACGAAAGTCTCTTTAAAAATGCCAAAAGCTGAAACGCAAAACGCTTTTGAAAAAAGTTGATAAAACTTGATGTTAAATTAGTCCCGTTGAGTTATCGTCATAATTGGTAAATGAGCGGACGTACTTGACCTTTATTAAGTACACTTGATTTATATATTGAACTACTCCCTTATGCTTGTTCAATGATTCTCAAGTATTCTTCAGTGTTTATTTTATTTCCATTTCCGTGAGTTTTTAATTTATCATATTTTTTGTCATTAAAACACGCAAAAGTATGGAATGGATATTTCTCATTATTATTTTCACTTCTGTACAAGTTCACGTTAGAAGCCTTCTTCATGGTTCAGGAGTTTGTAAAAAACATTTCAGGTATGTTATACCTTTTAGTTAAATATATTTAATTTTGAGTTACGTAAGTCTTATCACTCAATGCAATTATGATATCGCATGGCTTGTTATAATTTACATGATAATAATAATCAATGCAAAACATACTTACTTAAATTATTTGAAGATGATGTTATTACGTACGAACTTATCGTTTATGCAGTCCTGTGTCAAGATTACATGTGTTGTAATTGCTTGTATTTGCTTCGGTTTTAAGTAATGTATTGACATTAACAACACCACTGATGAATGAAGGGTATATTTTTTTTATAAATAAGCAAAGCACAATAATGTCTTTAAAACTAATATTGTTAAATTCAAACCTAACCAATCAGACAACATTCAGCAACATTACAAAAGTAACAATAACAAGGACCGCTTAAAAAATCTCCCTGCTCTCCTTACATCTGCAGTGATGTAGATTTTTTGCACGTAAACAAAAATTGTAAAGTCATGAATTTTTATATCGTTAATTTCTTATTATTCAATTCTAAATTCTTTCAAAGATGCAAATATTGTGTTTTGATGTTTGTTTGTACCTCAAGCAGGATATTCACATTATAATTACGATAATTTTGTGTATGAAAAAAGTAAATTTAAATACGATCCATATTAAATTATTGATCTTTTGAATAAACTTATTCTTAAAGGAAATAATTTCAACACCTTAGTTTGAAAATAGTATTTAACGTTTTTAAACTGAATCATTAATTCTCCAATAGATGATATAGTTCTAGATCACTTAAATAAGGGTGTTTATCTTAGGAAAAAAAAACAATACTTTCCTTAATTATTATGTCTCACCAGGCCAGTAGTCAGCACTTCTGTGTTGACTTGAGTTATCATTGATATGTTCATAATTATAAATTAACTGTTAACAAAACTTACAAATTTTGAAAAACTAAGGTTTTTTCTACCTCAGGAATGAATTACCTTAGCTGTATTTGGCAAAGCATTTAGGAATTTTTGGTCCTCAATGCTCTTCAAGTTCGTACTTTATTTGGCCCTATACACATTTTTGGATCCAAGCGTCACTGATGAGTCTTTTGGAGACGAAACGCGCGTCTGGCGTAAATATAAAATTGAAATCCTGGTATCTATGATGAGTTTATTTCCTATAGCAGAATTACAAAATGAATCATATCAAGTTTCCAGCAAAGGGGTTAAACAAAATAGTGTTTAATGTTTTAAAGTCCGAACATTTCCTGTTCCGAACATCATTGAAAAAGTAACTATAATGAAAAGTCTACATTGAATTTTTTGATATACGATATGAGTAATACAATGATCAATAAAGAAGGTACATGTACATGTAGACAAGATTTTCAAAATGTATGAATAAGTACTTTTACTATTTTTACTTATTCTTCATCATGCTTTGTTGTTTAAGCTTTGATGTCATTAAATATGTGTATTTTATACGTAATGAGTGAACACTCTATTATAAGTTACATAGTATGAATGATAGTGACGTAATACGATATATATGATAGGTCAGTAGATTCCACACATTGATCTTGAACTATATCACATTATATGGAATTGACTGACCCTATATCTATTGTATTGGGTCACTAACAGACTATATAACTAATCTATCTTATCGACTATCTTAACATATAGTATTTAGACTATTGGCTTATAACAGTGAACAAGTCTTCAATATTTAGTATATAAAATCTACTTTTATTTGTCTATATAAAACCAAATACTAACAATAACAACTTGTTAGTTTAAACTATTTTATGAATTATCTCAATTGTTCATCATCTATTTCTTAGTCTACTGAATCCCATCAGATATTTCTTGAACATCAGTTATTTTCATAAAGGGACGTAACACCACTAGTATACTACTAACCGTGTATTGAAATAAGCCAAGTGTTCTAACTTATATGAAATATACACGGCATGCATGAGGTTTCTTTTAACCAATCATATTCCTAGAAATGTAGATGAGGTAATATAAAAGATGATAAAGTTAATGTAAAAATCTATTGCTTAAGTTTAATAGCATTCTTTTAATGGCTGTATGTATACATATTACTTTTACTGTTAAGTCTGTCAATGGTGATATCCATTCGACGTGGCTCTGTACTTATACATCCCATCATTGCATAATTGTTCTTTGATAATTATTGTATTTCTGGCTTTCATTTTTTCTAATGTGCTTTGTCAGTATACCGTTTTGTGTTTCTTTAATACATATGACGTGGCTCTGTACTTATACACTCAGTTATTGTGTTATTGTAGTAATGCGAATTGTTGTATTATTTTTTGTTTCCTTTTTTGCTAGTGTACTATGTCTTATGCATTTTAATGATCTTTGTTACATATTTGTCTCTTTTTACTAATAATAATGGTACCTTTGATAACTATTTATAGTGATTAAGATTATGCCACAATGTTGAATGTTGTACAACTTTTTTTACGTATACAACTATTATGTCTTTTTATTTTCTTCAAACAACGTTTTCACCATAATCGATTTGATGCGAATGTCATATAAGTGAAAAGTTTAATTACAATGTAGTTTTAAAACTGGATTTAATCCACCATTTTGTACATAAGAAAATTGGTGTACCAAATCAGCAATATATAATTGTTATCCATTCGTTTAGTTTTGAAATTTGATTAGAAACTGTTTATTCTGAATTTTTCTGAGTTCAGTATTTTTGTGATGAATTGTTTGCTTGTTTATTTCAGTTTAATAATATGTTATAAATGAACATCTCCTTTGATTCAGGGAAGAACGCAACATAACTGCTATATTGCTGCATTGCTGCAACAACTTCTACCAAATAGACAAAAGATGTGTCGGATAGTTAAAAATCCACTTTATAAAAGAAAATTCAACAAAGATGTATATTTATACTTTTGATATATATAAATGTGGATAATATATCAATATAATCATTCGCTAAGTAAATTTATTTTGTTAAATATAACTGATTTTATTGAGAGGGTATATATTATGAAATTTCGTATACAAATGATTTTTTTTTTGGTAAAGCACGATTGTTTCCCCCCACAAGAATATTAGTAAAATTACAAAAAAAAAACGCGCTCCAAATGAAATTCTAAGCAGAAAGTTCGTTATGATATGTCAAAATAAAAAGCTCAATTACATCAAACAAATGGACTTGTACAAGCATTTAGTGATCAAGAAAACGATGGGTTAAAAGAGGGACGAAAAATACCAGAGGGACAGTCAAACTCATAAATCGAAAATAAACTGACAACGCCTGGCTTAAAATGAAAGAAGACAAACAGGCAAACAATAAAACACACGAGACAACATAGAAAACTAAAGAATAAGCAACACGAACCCCCACCAAAACCTAGGGGTGATCGCAGGTGCTCCGGAAGGGTTAGCAGATCAAGTTTGTTTTATAGATAGCTAAACTTTTGTTTGGTTTTGATCCAGCTAACATGTTTAACCCCACCATATTCTGTATGTATGTGTCTGTTCCAAATCAGGAGCCTGTAATTCAGAGGTTGTCGTTTGTTTATGTGTTACATATTTGTTTTTCGTTCATTTTTTGTACAAAAATTAGGCATTTAGTTTTTTCGTTTGAATTGTTATTCTTTGTCATTTCGGGGACTTTTATAGCTGATAATGCGATATTGGCTTTGCTCATTGTTGAAGGCCGTATGGTTACATATAGTCGTTAATTTCTGTGTCCTTGGGTCCCTTGTGGAGAGTTGTCTCATTGGCAATCATACCACATCTTCTTTTATATATATGCATATAATTCACTTCTATTGACAATGTATGGCAAAAAAACCCAGAAACAATAGATAACAATGTAAAAAACAGTAGTTTTGATTGAAATATAATTTTAATCACTGTTAAAACACAACAACTACAAAATAGTTGTGACTCACCACTTGGAACGAACGTTTTAAAACATTCTTTGTGAGCAGCATCCCTTTCCTCCATATACCAAGAAAAATATAAGACAGACAGTGATTTGCTCCTTTCACAATACCACACTGTGAAATAAAAATTGTGCATTTAGGTTTATTAAAATACTTCTTTCAGAATGTCCAATTGGTTACAGGTCTAGGGGAGAGAACTGTACACCATGTGATGACACACGATATGGTAGAAAATGTGCAAATAAATGCAGATGTTACAGTATGGAAAGGTCTAAGGATAACTATTAGATTTATATGTATGATAAATAATCAAAAATCAGATCGGAAATCAATGCAAATGTATTCTTCGTAGGTTCGGCTTGATATATATTTAAATTAGAAATATCTGTAAAACAGAGAAGTATACAGTCCGATATGCGCTTTAAATAGAAAAGATTTCGACCTCTTGTGTTTAGAAAGTAGAAAAGTGAAATAAACTTTGTATACGGTTGTCAAGATGTCACAAAGGTTACTTTCCGTAAAGTCATTATAAATATTTGCATTCACGTTGTTTAATTTTCATATTGTACAATTGTTAACAATGCAACTTGCAAACAATCGTTTTTAAAACGACCATAAGTCAAGCTGTTACGTCATTTAGGGGGTCTCCTTAAAAAATGCTACTTTTTTTGCCCGACATAGAAAAAATCTGGTTAAAATTACAAAAATTGAGAAATGAATTGTCAATCGTTTAAGATCATTCCCAAAGTAGCACACCTAAAATTAACATATGGACGCAATTTCAAAGTTGGATGTTATATGACGGGGTTTTGTTAATTAATTTACGCATCGAACACACCCGTCCTATATATGAAACATCACATGACTTTTAAGTGATTAAAACAAAAAATTTTTAAAATAATATTTGCATGTTTGACATGTTTTTTTCTTAAACAATTACAATTACACCGACAGTCATTATTTCTGTATAATTTAAAAAGTTTTTATACATTTTGTTACACCTTAGTTATACAGAAACACGGATTGGTTGATCATTGTGAAGTTGCATATATTTATATCGTTGTATTCCTTTTGTTTGTGTTAACCAATTGTCGTTTTTTATACATCATTTATTGATCTTGCAATTTCTTGTAATTTAGTTTGCGTCTTATTTCTTTGGTGTCATATTTTGGCTATGTTTGTGTTCGATCATACAGTATCATAAGTCGGTAGTTGCCCGCGAATGGATTTTTTTTTTAATTTCTTTGCGTCTTATTTGTTGATTGCAGTTGGTTTTTGTTTTGTGTCATGTGGAGATATGGTGTGATTTTGTTTTTCTTTTGATGTGTTTGAATCTTAGATTGGGATTGCACTGAGTTATTTCATGATTTCTTTTGTGCTATATTTTCGATACATTTTTATTGCCCCACCAAAGATAGTAGAGAGGCATTATGTTTTCTAGTCTGTGCGTCCGTTCGTTCGTTCGTTCGTCCCGCTTCAGGTTAAAGTTTTTGGTCAAGGTAGTTTTTGATGAAGTTGAAGTCCAATCAACTTCAAACTTAGTACACATGTTCCTTATGATATGATCTTTCTAATTTTAACGCCAAATTAAAGTATTGACCCCAATTTCACGGTCCACTGAACATGTAAAATGATAGTGCGAGTGGGCATCCGTGTACTATGGACACATTCTTGTTAGTGTATCTTATAGCATCTTACATTTGGCTCACTCTATTTTTCTCTTACATGCTCACTATTACAAGTCAAGTACTATAAAAGTACACCGGTGTCTTCATATTTCATGTACTGCACATGCGTATATATATTACTCGAATGTGAAACATGCAACAATACTCTACCAAAGCAAGCCAGGAAACAATCCATCAACAAGGAAGTAAGTTAATCATTTAATTTTAAAGGGGGTATGGTTTTCTTGTCTGAGCGCGACCATTTATTGTCCGCCTCCACCAATCAAATATTTTTTTTCTTTCAAAACTTAACACTATAAGGTTTTAGAAGATCAGAATTCATATTTTTCTGGTTTCAAATTTTGCCTGACAACAATATTTTTTCGAACGAATTTTGGATTAGACGATATTTGTTTTGAATGAATCTTACACCCCACTCTTTTTCACAATTTGAAGTTAAATTTTCGTTCCCGTATGTAAATAACCAGCACAAAGACTTTCATTTTTTTTAAAATACATTTGAAGGCTTCCATCCCACTGTTCAAACCAATATTCAGTGGCGGATCCAGAATTTTACATTGGGGGGGGGGGGCTGTCTGAGGTAAGGGGAGCTCGCTCCAGTCATGCTTCAGTGATTCCCTATGTTTAGTCACACATCTTTTTCCGACGAAAGCCCCTCCCCCCCCAAATCCGCCTATATTCTTGAAAACGTTGTTCTTATACATACTTACTTCCATGTTATTTTCTCAAGTCTTCAGTCTTTGCACCACACACTTACAATCAACCAAGCCGTTGCTAAGACGGTGCTTAAAAGAGCAGCGGCTTGGTTTAAATTGTACTTACTAGACACTTTTTTGGATAATCTGTTATAGTTTTTTTACAAGAGTTAGTCCTTTGTTGTTTTAATAATAACAACGGTACTATTATGATGTTATGGGAAATATCGAGTTTGCTTGATATTGACAAATCAAAAATTCAAGTCACATGGTAATGTTTGGGATGCTTAAACCTTTGGCATATTTTGTAAATTGAAAAATGAATATACTAATTTAAAGACCTTTTTGGGGTGTTAACATTTACGGTTGACTAGCATATTTTATGTAGAATGTACAACTGTTTTATTTAAAAAAAAATGATGATTCTAAAAAATAACGAAAATTAAGCATATGCTCTTTTAACTCTTCTTGAACAGGGCTCCAATTTAAAAAAAAAGAAGGGTTCAGATGATCAAGTACTTTGAAGAAGGAGAAAGGGGAAACCAATGGAACTGCAATATCATCTGAGAAATTATATAAATTATTACCATCAGTATTACAAGGCTATGAAGGATGCATTCACATCTCTTCTGTTATGGATACGTTTGACAAATTCTGTATATAAAAAAAACATGTTCCTTTTGAAACATAACTTTATTCATATAGGTTATTTCTCCTACATATCTTTATATATTGCTTTCTTTAGTTCAAATTGGAATCTCAGATGAGCATCTGGTACTTTAAAACCTCTCCTCACTGTTCTATGCCTCTGGTCGACATGTGTACTTCAGAATAATTCCTGACTGTCAGATGTATAGCAGAACTTTCACATAACTTTTTGATAAAACTGCTGTCTATCTCCCTTTTCGAAACTGCAAACATAAAAATCGAACAGGCAATTAAGGAGAGGGTTGCAACCACATGTTCCCCGTACAAACGGATTAGAACTAAGCTCTTTCCCGGATCTGCCACTGGATTTATACATCAGATGCATCACAAAATATAAACATGTTATTCAATTTACTAGAATATGAAATAAAGAAAAATATTAATCGAAAATGTTGAATTATAATTTATGTCTACGAAACCCAAAGTTTCTACTTAATTGGCCATGTTTTCAAATCATATATCAAATGTTTTCATTGGTCTTCACATGTTAGAAAAATGTAGGTTATTGCATATTCTTCAGAGCTGTATCTTGAACTAATGAATTAAAAGAGAGGGGATGGATATACGTACTAAACATTTGTCTGTATTTTCAACATATCTAACAAACATGTGAGAAAAATTAGTTTTAGAATACGAAATATCTCTCTCATTCTGTAAACAGATATTGTAGGATTGTTAAGGTATTTTGGTTTTTTAAACCCCCCCTTTTTTTTGGAATATACACCACAAAAAAACATTTAGTTAGGATGTTTATCGGATTTTTTTTACTATCAATGTTGAACCGTTATTTTTTATCGGATTTTTTTTTAACTATCAATGTCGAACCGTTGAACCGTTCAACATTGATAGTAAACAAAAATTCGATAAAAAATGTTGAATGTAAATGATATGAACCTCCGGTCTTATATTAAAGGACAATATATAAGACTTCTGAGATTTATATCATTTACATTCAACGGTTTTATCGGATTTATTTCTTACCATGAACCATTCAACATAAATAGTAAAAAAAAAATCCGATATAAAAACGTTGAATATAAGTGATATGAACCTCCGAAGTCTTATATAATAGCACAACGGTAAATAAAATAATTCAAATTCAGTTAATTTAGTGTGGGAGGCTATTTCAATCAACTTTATGAGTGTGTATTAAATAATGTTACAATGTAACAAACCTATAGAACACACCGTGAAAAATAACATTATCTCCCCTGGAAATGCTCAACAAGATACAAAAAGCTGCTACCTTTTTCTGCCCTATATCACATAATTATGAAACCACATTACATAGATAGGGAATACTGTGCTTGTGTACACGTTTGAATGTGTAGGTGGCACACTCAGAACGATCGTCTCTAGATTTTTTTTTTAAATTTCCCGGCCTTTCCGCGTTCACGTAGCAACACGTTTCTTTCCTTTCCAGCTATTCCTGATTATGAATAAATCCAAAACATGCATTTATCCCAAAGAAACAACTATTAAACAACTCACCTATACCAATGGTGATCGTCTATTTCCTAGTTGATTCCTTCAATCGTACCTTTCTTGACGACACCCAAAGTTGTAGCGTCTACCATTGGAGGTAGCGAATTACATGATTTGACAGGAGAGCGAAATAAACAAGGGGAGCAATTTTATCGAACCGCATTCCGGACTGTATATGCGTTTCTCTATCTTTTTTACTGCGAATTAAGAGAGACTATTAAATATTAAAACATTATTGAAAAATGTGATATTTTACTGTCTTAACGAGCTTTAGAAACAGGCCTAGGGCGACCAAAGGGAGGCAAGATAAAAAAAAAGAAGAGAATTTAGATAAATTCTTTATAACATGTATATTGTTTTATTTTTTCGATACAACTTCATTTGTATATTACAATGGCTGATTGCCAGATAAATAAAAATATCAAACAAATAAAGATTTTGGCACAGGATGATTATTTTCCTCTGAAGGTTGATAAAAAAACCCAATTATTTGAAATGGTAAAAACACTAATCATGCAAATCAAACGGATATTGAACAACAAATGAAATTAATCCAGTTCCTCCCATTTTTGTAAGGAAATTTTAACATTTCTTGAAGTTTAACTTGATGAATTAAACAACTTATTAGGTGCATGAACGTGTGTCATTCAAATATCATGAATAAGCAGGAAATACATGTTTGAAAAGAAATTTCTAAAAGTGTCTGATCAAAATATGATACAACATAAACATATCGGAGTGAACGACCCTTTTAAAATGAATTATACATATACATATGCATTTAATATGCTATTCAAATGTTTTCAATCCAATAACAGATAGGATGACTATTGTAAATATTGGAAAAGTTAATGGTATAAACAAACAGCTGTGCATATTTCTTGTAAGCAAACATTTCAACGTCGGCTCATTTATAATGATGTCGATAATATTTCTACGGGTCAGAACCATGGTATGCAATGTCATAAAGAGCTGGACAGAGTGATACAGAAAGTGTGAACTCCGATATGTAATGATTATCGAATTGTTTGCATATTGATAGGCCGTGTTAACGTTTGTGACGTTACAAACCATAATACGCAATTCGAGAACGAATTAACTAGTGATATGGACAGTTGAAAAAAGTAAAATCACAAAAATACTGAGCTCAGAGGAAAATCTAATCGGAAAGTCCATAATCAAATGGAAAAATCAAATGACAAAACACATCAAAACGAATGGACAAGAACTGTCATATTCCCGACTTTTAACAGGCATTTTCAAATGTAGAAATTGGTGGATTAAACCTGGTTTTATAGCGCCAAACCTCTCACTTTGGAACACCGATCAATGGTGGTCTCCATAGGTTTTCAAGTCTTAAACAAACACAGAGCATACAAAATCCTGTTGACACTTGCTTATAGTTTATAAGGCTAAATCTGTCTGTTAAAATGAAATTTTAGTTTATTGTGATTTTGTTGGTTGATGTCTAGCATTACACTTTAAAGAACACTCATTTGATAAATAACGTGTCTCTAGATTATATTGCTTTTCAACAAAATATTTTAAGTACATGTACATGTGAGGAAAATTTGTCACATTATTATATTTAATACACAGATGTGATAATGTGAAGGGATGCATTCCTGTAAATGCTGTGGAAGAAAGTACTTATTGTAAGTTTGTTGAAAAGAGCATGCATTTAAATAATATCAATAGTGGAAATACGATTTTAAAAATTACGACTTAATGCATACTGCATGCCTGTGAGTTTCTTATAAACTACACATAAAACAGTCACAAACACGGAATGAAATTGTACAACGATGTTAGTCATCTGAATTAAAAGTAAACACATTATTCCGCTTCTTTTTACCGTATATCACACATGATTGCTATTGAAGCGATTTATGCTTTTATATGTTGAAAACAACCCATCATAGAGCTATGTTTACAAATGAAATCGCCCATTTAAGATTAAAAAGAAGAAAATGTTTCATTGAATTGTTATCACTCTTCATGTAGTTATAGTCTAAAATGCATTTTGTATACATCTCTGTCTGATCAGCAAACATGTTTCACCACGCCTTTTTATGTTTGCCTGTCCAAAAGCAGTATACTGAAATTCAGTGATTGGAGTTTGTAGCTGAATGGCATGATTTTTTTTTTTTAATTAATACGTAGATCATTTGTTTTTTTACATCTGTTTTACATCTGTCATTTCGATGCCTTTCAACGCTTACTATACAGTATTGGGTTTTTACATAGTTATAGGGATCTGTATTTGTATATTAACTTCTGAGAAACTGTAAATGGAAACAAAATAGTATCAACAACAAAAAAGATATTAGATATGGCATTGTCAGCTGACTACTTATCTGACATAAATAGTGATGTTTTTACACATCTAAATCACAACTGTGTTGGACGAACAGCAGAAGGGATCCTGATTGATTTCATCATTTTTAGACACGACATGTACGGATGTAATGTTAAATAAGTATACATCTGATGTTCATGCCATGTAAGCACTTCACCTGTTTTATTGTTAAAGACTTATTTGCATTGATTTTTCTGAATAATTTGTAGTATCTATTAAATTTGATAATTGTTTTAGTGATGCTGATAGTTATAATTTAAAGAGATAAGGTATAATTACCAATGACTCAACCATCCACCAAAGTTTAAAACTAAAGTGAATGTTACTTACTTAAGGCAACCATGCAGCCTTCAACTAGGAGAGAAAACTCATATTGTATAGTCGGTTATAAGACATGACATGAAAAATACGAAACAATTCAATTGCAAAGACAAACAAGATGTGTTGTGTATATGACTACTAATCAATACACTTATGAAGGTTTTTGTCCTTTAAAGACTCTTGTGTTTATGGTAATGCTGTAATTTCTTATGCTATTTCACTTCTCACTTGCCTAAAACTGGAGTACCTTTGCGGCTGAAGCCCAGAACTTCTTCTGGTAATTTCATTTCATTTCTCTCTTGCATAAACCCCTTAAGGAAGTTCGCTTCTCACTTTCAAAGTAATTAACTTTTCAAAACACTAGTTTATATTGATAGGGAATTAATTAAGGAATCCAAAGTGCGAAAAAAACTATATAGGTCACCATGCTTGTTTTCGAGATATGAGCCATTGAAATTTTGGCGGGAAAATATTCTCTCTTGACTTTTCATAGCTTTATCATTTACAAGTTGAAGTTCTCAAAAACTGTTAAAAAGTAATTAAAATTTTATCAGACTTTTACAGATGGCTTATTGCTATACATGTAAAAGATTTTCATAAAGAAAAATGGGGGTCACCCGGGCAAATTTTTTCAAGGCATTCAAATGGATAAAACCAGAGGATTCCGAAAATCTGACAAAAAAAAAAAAAAAAAACATGACAAGCCAGCTTCCTTACGGAGCGAGACGGGTAACGAGTCTCAACTTATGTATATATGCTAAGGTATCTACTAGTTTGTTAAATAAAATAATTGAGTCTATCTTGCTTGATAATGAGAGAAGCACCGCATATGGGAAAGAAAAAGAAGCAGATGGCATTTTTGTGTGTGAGTATGTCTGTTTGTACTATAAATTTATCTATGAAACGTGTATGGCTAACAATGCAATAGTCATAATCGGAAGAATGTAATGTTCAAACAATTCTCTATTTAGAATTTTAATATGACGTCCTTATTACGTTTAGTCAATATAGCCTCTGGCCTTTGTTAGTCTGGTATGATTTTTATGCCCCACCTACGATAGTAGAGGGGCATTATGTTTTTTGGTCTGTGCATCCATTCGTTCGTTCGTCCGTCTGTCCTTCCGTCCGTTCGTCCCGCTTTAGGTTAAAGTTTTTGGTCAATGTAGTTTTTGATGAAGTTGAAGTCCAATCAACTTGAAACTTAGTATAGTATACATGTTCCTTGTGATATGATATTTCTAATTTAAATGACAAATTAGAGTTTTTATCCCAATTTCACGGTCCACTAAACACAGAAAATGATCGTGCGAGTGGGGCATCCATGTACTATGAACACATTCTTGTTTATTTTAGTTTCTTGTGTATAATTCGGAGTTTATTATGACGTCCATTATCACTGAACTAGCACGCACATTTGTTTAGGGACCAGCTGAAGGACGACTCCGGTTGCGGGAGTTTCTCGCTACATTGAAGACCCATTGGTGTCCTCCGACTGTTGTCTGCTCTATGGTCGGGTTGTTGTCGCTTTGACACATTCCCCATTTCCATTTCCATTCTCAATGTCATTGTTTTGATAAACACAAAATATGTTTGATACATGCGCACAAAGTTAATTCAAATTGAGATGACACAAATTCTTAAATATTTGACCGAAAACAAACATTTATCAAAAGATATCAGAATCCTGACACTATAAAACGATAACCACAATGCCAAAAAATAGAGATGATAAAACAGATGAGATAAATTGTAGAATAAAATAAAAAAAATACTTTATAAATACTAAAGTGAGCATACAACAAAAGACGAATCGGTGTTTTATAGGTAGGCTTTACATGATTCAAATTCGTTATATTATCTTATTGAATTTAAATAATGTAAGATATTTGTTTTCATGGTTATAATCAGATAAAAAGTCCTGACGCTAAAACGTTAGACTTCCTCACCGTTTCAAAATAGCTATAAGATATACCTGGCTTCCAATTTCATATGCCAGACACGCGTTTCGTCCATCAATAAGCTCAGATAAAAGTAGTATGAAGTTAAACATATACAAAGTTGGAGAGCATTGACGACCCACAATTCCAAATAGTTGTCCAAAATACGGCTAAGGTTATCTGTGCATGGGATTAGAAAATCCTTAACATTTCGAACAATTCCTATTTTTGCAAACAGTAATTTATTATCAAAATGACCATCTAATTGACATTCATGTCAACACCGAAGTATTGACTACTGGACTGACTTTATTTTTTATTTGGTGTTTGAATTAAAATGCGTATTGTTTGCTGTTGTAAAAATCAAGTTTCATACATTTTATCAACGAAAAAACAACTTTGAACCTTGACGTCACGAATATTCAGACTTGGTACTTAATATTCAACCTTGGTACTAAGATGTAAGAAGAAAAAATCCGACATAGTTTAGAATAATGTGTCAATGTGTGGTTTAATTAATTTCATTATCATTATAATCGCTAGAAATTCATTTATATGTAATTTTTCTATAAATGTATGACCATGATGAACAAAACTATCTTTAACTTGAAAATAACTCCTTGAATTCAGAAGAACGAGATTGTAAGAGTATTATGAATAGAACGTCTGTTTATGTGACATTTTCACTGTATTGTAAAACTTTAACTATTGCATGGCATACTACAATACTCCATAAACAATATAGAAAATGTACGACTTTGGATACCGTATGTGCTTTGTATATATATATATATATATATATATATATATATATATATATATAAAAGAAGGCGTGGTATGATTGCCAATGAGACAACTATCCACAAAAGACAAAAATGACACAGACATTAACAACTATAGGTCACCGTACGGCCTTCAACAATGAGCAAAGCCCATGCCGCATAGTCAGCTATAAAAGGCCCCGATAAGACAATATAAAACAATTCAAACAAGAAAACTAACGACCTTATTTATGTAAAAAAATGAACGATAAACAAATATGTATCACATAAACAAACGCCAACCAATGAATTACAGGATCCTGACTTGAGACAGTCACATACATAAATAATGTGGCGGGGTTAAATGCCTTTTTGTGCTTCTTTGTTAGATGTTTAATAGTGATTAAGATTATAACACAATGTCAAACGGTGTACATCTATGTTGTACAGTTTTGATCTTTAATACCTGTTTGTTTTGTTCACATATCGTTGTCAATATAATTGAATCGGAAGGGACTATCATACAAGTGTGATGTTAAGCTTGTTATAAAACTAGGTTCTTACCACCATTTTTTCATAATCAAAAGTCACAATTGGAAAAATTAACCAAATGTATTATGAACAATATTCCCAAAGAAATTTCTGTTATTTGATAATACAAATGATGAAAAATCGTTGCGTTTTGTTCATACATCGATTGGTCATTATAACGCTGTTCAAATGTACATCCACACAATCGTAGAATTGAAAATAATGTATTGCTTCAATGTTTGTTTTCTTTTATGTCATACACACAATACCATCAAGGGTTTGTTTCCACTTTTTAATCTGCCTGAACTTCTGATTAAGAAAGATTTTTTTTATATTTACATTTCTTTTTCAGCAATAACAGTACGAGAAATCATCCTAAGATTCTTTGGTTTTCTAGTATGTCTTGTATGCCTTAAATTGGTGTACAGGTATATTTGTGAACAAAGAAAAAGGGTATTGGTAGCTGCACTCAAAGAAATTGAAGTAAACGCAGACATTGTCAGACAACAACAAACCGAAGAGATGAATAAAAGTATATATGAAGAAATAGACGAATCAGGAGAAAGGTTGACACCTTAAACCTTCGAGACAAAGTTACAAAACTCTTACTTAGAAGTAACAAATAGTTCTTGCAAGACAATAAACATCAGTGTTAATCAAAATACCCGCTTCACGAAACGACTTTCTTCTCATTTCCAACCGGCGCCGCAATCAAGTAAACGACATCATCGATACAGTATCAGTGAAAATCCATCAAATAGCTTATATGTGAAACCTACAGCAGAGCATTATTATTCGGATGGTTATCTTAGATCAGAGAATATTGCGCAGCATCATCCAATTAACACAATGTTGGAAAAGCAAGTGTTTACAATAATGGATACAGTGGCTGAAAAAGAAATTGACAGACATGTTTACGATGAACCTGCTTATGATGGAATAGTAAGATCGGAAATATATGACAGACTTAAGTTTTCGATTGATGTACGGAAAAAAAGAAATAGGAGTATGATCGTCTAAAATACGAGTTACACTGAAAAAAAATCAATTTGCAAACAAATACGCTCGATACTCTTCAAGGAAAATGACAATATAATTCAGTAAAATTGATAACGCAAATTCGTTCATAAGAGGCTACATTTCAATGCATTTATCATTCTTGGTTTTTTTTTACACTTCTTTAAAAATGTCTACTTATAGATCATTGGCATACCATGGAATCAGCTTTAAACTTTCTAAAATCTGACAGAAGCTGTCAAGAGAACGGTTGTAGAACTGTTTTTAAAGTGTTCATCCTTTAAAGAAGCATTAGATTCTGTTAGAACAATTATAAGTTATTTTGACGCAAGTCTTATTGATCAGGCTATGCAGATGAAATGCGCATCTGACCAAATAATAGTCTTATATATTTGTTGATGGTTTACACAGTGCTGCCTTAATCTGTTTTAGACAGCTATTCCTTAGTACTGACACTTTAGGGCAGAGCTCGTGACATGTTTTTGCGTGTTCGATCAGCTTTCTTTATTTATCAAATTATTTTATCATATTTTTTTATTATTATTCATTTTCTTACTTTTGGTGTTCATTATTGTTGTTGAAATGTGCTTGATTTTTTTTTTATTAACAGTAAATTTGACACAAATAATGGGGGACGTGTTTTTGTGTTTTAATTAGATTGTACAATTTTATATTTCGGGCCAGTGTCTAGCCTTCTATAGGGTATTTCTTTTCTTTATTTTAAAACCGTACGGTTGCCTATTATTGCTCTAATCCACTTCCTTTAAATTTTGGTCTCATTAGCTTTTATACCACATCTCCTTTTTTATATACTAGAAGAAATACATTTTTATGACAACACAAATCGGTTATCCAAAAGACAGGAATAATTTTTGGTTTTACTCAAGTGTATAGCGCCTCTTGTCGGGTACTTTATAACAGTACTGAGTTCCAACATTATTATGAACAATCTCTTATTAACAACCTGTCATAGTATGATGCTTTCCTTATTGTAAATATGACTGATTTCAGTGGAATATGTTTTATGAGACAACAAAAACTGTGTTTTAAAGTTATTATTAATGTTGACTTCTGAAGATTACTATTTTTATACTATCTACTTTTATTAACTTGTGGTATCGGGGTAAATGATGTTTAAGTTTTTTGCGCATAAGTTTTATTTTGGCTCAAATGAAATTACCAACTTTTGACTCCGGATTAGATAATTTTCCGACTGGTTACTATATCTGTGGTTGGACATCCTGGAACCAAGTCAGGTAAATGCAAGCTTGAGACGTAAAACCAAGCTTATAATCGGTAAAACTTTGAGGAAAAATTAACTGCTCAACATTTTATGTTACCGACAAAATCATTAGAAAACAATAATCTTTCCCTCAAATTACAGCGATTATATGATTGATTTTACCTAGTTTGGCTGCTCTCACTTGACCGAGTACCAAAATGTACAACCACAGAATAGGTGCCCAGTTAAAGAGTTATATTATTCGGAGTCAGAAGTCGGTAATAAGTAAGTGAGTAAATTATTTATTATAGTGACAAGTGTAAATATGATCTGAGTATAAATATACAATATATGATAAATTTTAATACACCCGGCCCTATGGACCTATAAGTCACCTCAAATGAAATTAAGTAATAATAAAACAATATATCACGTTCTTTGAAGTAACAAATTATTCATGAAATTATCTTTTTGTTGACGGTAATATGAATAGTCTGTTTGTCAAGAATGTGGTAGCTATTATCCATTCGTTCAATGTATTTGAGCTTTTGATTTTGCCATTCAATTAGGGACTCTCCTTTTTAAAATTTTCCTCGAACATGTCGAAGTTCAGTATTTATGTGAGTTTACTTTTTAGCTAATTCCAAAGTCAAACGTTTAGTTATCAATTTGTCTTTAATCAAGCGTTCAATCAAAAGCTTTCGTAAATCCAAACTTTTTTTCAGGCTTAATGTTCAGTTATCATATTAATAAATTAAACCGTTCGTTCGTTATGTTTGGTTAGGTCAAACGTTCAGTTATTCTTATATTAAGGTCAAACGTTTTGTAGTTCTCATTCTTAAGGCTCAACGTTTTGTAGTTATTATTCGTAAGGCCAAACGTTTGGTAGTTATCATTCTGATGGCCAAACATTTTGTAGTTATCATTCTTATGGCCAACCGTTTTGTAGTTATCATTCTTAAGGCTAAACGTTTTGTAGTTATCATTCTTAAGACCAAACGATTTGTAGTTATCAATCTTAAGGCTAAACGTTTTGTAGTTATCATTCTTAAGGCTAAACGTTTTGTAGTTATCATTCTTAAGGCTAAACGTTTTGTAGTTATCATTATAAAGACCAAACCTTTTCTAGCTATCATTCTTAAGACCAAACGATTTGTAGTTATCAATCTTAAGGCTAAACGTTTTGTAGTTATCATTCTTAAGGCTAAACGTTTTGTAGTTATAATTATTAAGACCAAACCTTTTCTAGCTATCATTCTTAAGACCAAACAATTTGTAGTTATCATTCTTAAGGCTAAACGTTTTGTAGTTATCATTATTAAGACCAAACCTTTTCTAGCTATCATTCTTAAGACCAAACGATTTGTAGTTATCATTCTTAAGACCAAACGATTTGTAGTTATCAATCTTAAGGCTAAACGTTTTGTAGTTATCATTATTAAGACCAAACGATTTGTAGTTATCCTTCTTAAGGTCAAAAGTATTAATATTATCTCCCTTTATGCCAAATGTTTGTATAATAATATTTTAAAGGCCAAACGATTAGTTATTAGTTTCGTTATGAAGGTCGGATTGTAATAACAATCAAACACAACAATAACGTTGTATTACTTCGACTATAATTGCATATAAAGACTGTATTCAGTATTTGTGATTAACAATCTGTAATAGCCTCGCCTCAGTAATTAGATGATAATCAATTAAAATATAGTTTGGTCGGCTTTCATAAAAAAAGAATCCGTGGCAAAAAGATGAAGATATATGATAACCTATACAATTCTTTCATGACGAAAACATAATTTATAAAGGAATCGAAACAGCTTTTTTTGTCTGCTCCTTGGTCGGGTTGTTGTCTCTTTCACACATTCCCAATTTCCATTATTATTGTTATATATTATACATAAATAGTTATCAAAGGTACCAGGGTTACAATTTAGTACGCCAGACGCGCGTTTCGTCTACATTAGACTCATCAGTGACGCTCATATCAAAATATTTATAAAGCCAAACAAATTCAAAGTTGAAAAGCATTGAGTGTCCAAAATTTCCAAAATGTTGTGCCAAATACAGGTAAGGTATTCTATGCCTGGGATAAGAAGATCCTTAGTTTTTCGAAATATTAAAAGTTTTGTAAACAGGAAATTTGTAAAAATGACCATATCATTGATATTCATGTCAACATCGAAATGATGACTACTGGGCTGGTGATACCCTCGGGGTCGAAACGTCCATCAGCAGTGGCATCGACCTGGTGATGTAAATAGTTATCAAAGGTACCAGGGTTATAATTTACTGGGCTGAATGTCTCTTTTTTAATTTAATTTCTATTTTTTTCTTCTTGTGTCTGTCTTTTTAAGTTGAAAAAAAACTTTAAATAATCTTTACAGTAGAAAAATTATACAAATTTAAGCGATTTTATGGCTCAAGAATTTTCAATTCTTTGTGTATAGCATAGCAAGGTATTGAAATGTAACATTTGGCTGTCTAAAAATATAAAAATTAATTCATTTATTTGCGTGAATCAATATCAAGTGTTTTTCATTAATGTAATAATAAAGAGATCAAGCCTTGAAGGCAGAAAATTTTGCTCAGTGGTCGGAACACAAAAATCATGCTCGAAACATAAAATCCAGCAATTTGATTAGTTGATTTCCGAGTCTGAGTACAAAAATCATGCTCGAAAGTTTTATGACCGTGAGGCCAGGGGTTGAAGTCATAAAACTTTGCTCAGTGCTCGGAGCACAAATATCATGCTTGAAACATGAAATCCGGCATTTTGATTGGTTGCTTTTGGAGTATGAGTACAAAAAACAGACTCGAAAGTTTCATAATTTCCAGGCCAGGTATGACTGCCGATAAGACAACTATCCAACAAAGTTCGATCGAAGTTGATGTAAGCAATACAAGATAATAGGCAACCGTGAAGCCATTAAAACCGATACTGTATGGTCAGTTATAAAAATCCCCGACTTGAAAATATGAAACAATTCAATTGAGAAAACGAACCGCAAATTTAAGTAAAACATGAACCAACGACAGCAACTGAACAACAGGCTACTCACTAAAATATCAATCAGTCAACATCATCACTACAGACACGAGTATAAGTAGATTAGAAGGAACTTAACGTATCATAAAGGATCCTGTCTTTCGTAGGAGACCATTTGGTTACCTCGAAATCTCGCGTGGTGTTTTGTTACATTCGGATATTGTCTAATTCTGTACACTATATCATTCATTTCAAAATAAAATGTATGTTTTCATTTCCCGTGTGTCGTTGTTTAACATGAAATTAAGTTACATTAAATGTAATGCACTATAATTCTTTCAAAAACAGCTGTTCCAGAAGATACAACAAGTTCAGATACCACAACAATTGCAAATACGGATTCCGAATCTAGAACAAATTTTTGGTCTTTTGGTAGAAGATATTGCAAGTCGGTTTAAAATTTCTTGTGCACAGTTTTCAAACATGTTTTAATACATGGATTCGTTTTCTGAGTATAGAGCTTGATCATCTTTTTCCATATCCGTCAATGGAGCAAGTGAGAGCATTAATGCCAGAGTCGTTCAATAGATTTCCAAACACTAGAATTATTCTTGATTGTACGGAAATATTTATTCAAAAGCCATCTGCATTGAAAGCCCAGAGACAGACATGGTCAAGTTATAAACATCGGAACACATATAAAGCTTTAATAGGGATAACACCTGATGGGACTGTAAGTTTTGTGTCTTCTTTATATGGAGGAGCTGCGTCAGATCAATTCATAATTAATGATTGTGGGATATTAGACTATATAGAGCCAGGTGACAATGTAATGGCTGACAGAGGTTTTGAAATTGCCGATGAACTAAGTAGTAAAAAGGTGGTTCATTGAACATTCCACCGTTCAGGAATGGTCATTTCCAGTTGAGTGCCCAACAAGTAGAGGTAACAAGACGTATTGCTGAAGTGCGCATTCATGTTGAAAGTGCTATCCAGAGAATTAAGAAATTCCACATCTTAGATGGGACTATGGGATCAAGCCTGCAGATTGTGGCAGATGAAATTTTCCGCACTTGTTCATTCTTGACAAATTTTCAGACTCCAATTATAAAATGTTAATATCTTGATTTGTTTTTTTTTCCTTTCACTGATAAATTTTAATCATGATCAATGTTTATTAGTAGGAGTACAAATTAAACCATTATAGGTCAATATACGGCCTGCAATAGATGTGAATTATAAAAATTGCCAGGGTGTCAACAATGAGCAAAACCCATGCCATATAGCAATCTATTAATGGCCCATCATCAAAATTCAAATACCAAAGCTCACTATGGACTTAACTGTTGGTCTTGTGTATTTCTGCTTCAAGTTAGAACAAGTGTAAAGGATTTTGTTTTATATTGTCGTGAATATGCATGAAATATTTGCCACTGTTATATAAGCAAAAATCAATCTATCAATCGCACCTTTATGTCAATCACCCTTAAAAAACAAAATAAGCCTAAATAGCATACAAGAAATATTTTTAATGTCATTCACTCATGTAAGCTCAATTCAAGTGACGGTAATCCAAATTTTACAGATGGATATACAACTTCTGGCAGAAAAATATTATTATAAAACAATATTAACTTTTTCTGCAAATCACTCCAAAATTGTTCATCAAATTGTACTACTTCTGTATGAACATTTTTCTCTGTGCACAAAACAAAGTAACACTTTCTAATTCTGGTGACGGCCATTTGTCCCTGTATTTGTGTGAAATACTCATGTTTAGGATTCAAGTAAACCTTATTGTTCTCATCAATTTTCAGACATGCAAGTTTTTTAGCATCATTTAACAAATTCATTTTCCAGGTTGAGGGCGGATTTTTTAGTTCAAGAACATAAGTCTCTCCGTCCATCTACGCAATTCCATCAGCTGATGCTCCTAGGTAGCATTTTTCAAGATGTAAAATTAAACCCCTCTTTTGGACATTTAATCCCATTTTCCCCCTTTTCTCCAATTCCTGTTCAAATCTTGTACTTGATCGTTCATCTTGTTGTAAGCCAAAAAGCATGTCTTTTGTTGGTTTTCTAACATTATAGAGTAAAGTCTTTAAAAGACATGTAGGGTCTGTTTTCTTTCGTCTGAATCCTATTTTGTGGAAAGTGGATGCTGTTATTCTAAATCTTCTTGCACTGTGCCATGCACTTGAATTTGATTGACTTCTGGTACTAAATTCCAACTCATTAATGCCGTTTTGGTCTAATTTTAATGTGCTTTTAAAGTAAAGGCCTCCTTCCCTAATCTCTTTAATGCTTGGAGGTAAGGTGAAATCATTGAAGTTACGTACAGTATGTAAAGGATCTAAACTTCAAGTTCTATTTTATCTGTAAGGATAATCTTGTGGTATTTCATAAATCCACATGTAGGGTTTGCAGAAGTAAGTGCATCGTATAATTGTTTTAAAGCTCCCTGATTTAAATGTCCATCTGCAGGATGGCGGGGTCAAAATTTAGACTAGCAAGTGTATCCCTCTCTTTTGGACTTTTCCCATGTTCCTGCCTGAACAAATAGAAAATGCATACATGTAAATAACTTTATATTGAAATATACATGTATAATTACTTGCCAAAAAAATAACCAAAAACAAATAATGAAAGACAAATATGTCAAATAATCAGACACTTGCTGATTATACACAATTATGTTTTTTCTTCATCAAATTCCATTTTATTGGTGTTTTGTTTTTTCATATCACCAAGAAAAAAACGGATATGTTTCTTTGCAGGTACAAATTTGGATCAATCATATTAAGCCGACCTGTGGCCGTTAATTACACATCTGGTTGACCGCATGTTAATAAACTCAACAGGTAGCAATATTTAACTTCCTTAGCAGTCAATTGTTAAATGACACCACCCCAATAAATTATATCTAAATTCACACGTTAAGGATGCTGTGCTGGTAATTTGTCTTTATTATGTCACAAGATGTAACTGACGATTTAAATATATATGTGTTACATCAGATATAAATATTCAAATACAAAAATTTACCTAACTCCAATTAAACTTTATAATAACATGTATTTCTAAAAGTAAAAAAAAAAAACCCGATAAAAACGTTGACTGCATACGATATAGAAATTACAAGAGGCTTATATCATATATAGGACTAATGTATATCCCAAATCTCTTTTTAATCATATTGCATACAAGTTTTGTTATGTTTTTCTACCTAGAAAAAAAGACATCAGGGAATAAATAAATTTGGTGTATTTACTGTCTTCTGATTGGTTAAAAGAATTAGCTTTATTTTCAATGTTATCAATTTTTATGGCGACACGCCCACTCTAACGTTGTGTATTCATACGCAAACATCTGTGTACGTTGTTATTTGTATTAATATATATCTTTGAGCCTTATTTTTGATAGAAATTTATTTATAATGAATGGCAATAATTTATTTTGAATTTATTGAACCATAAAATTAATTTTTGACTCTTCACATTTAACATAATCCGCTCGCGGATTATTCAATGTGAAGAGTCAAAAATTAATTTTATGGTTCAATAAATTCAAAATAAATAACAGCCATTCATTAAATATAGGTAATATGCATATTCGTATATGGAGCTGATGATTATCACATCAATGACATTTTAATAAAAAAATAAAAGTAAAAATTTACGTACTTCACAATTCGTATGTCGTGTATTTTTTTTGGTTCAATCTTCTGTCTTGCTTGTCGGTTTCACGTGCATAGCTTTTCAGTGCCAGTCTGATCAGCTGGAAGTTCTTTCAGGCCTTTTGAAACAAAGTCATCTATGGCAAATAGTAAAGCTGCGATGTGACTACATGCCTCACCTTTCCTGTAAGATAGAGTAGAAATTTCGTTTTTAAAAAGGGCAAACGGAACAAATTCTGATTTATACTATTTCAATTTTCTATCTTTTTAATACAATATAATCTATTTGCCTCAGAAAAAAATGGGATAAATATTACGTTTGATAACTGAACGAAATTTTTACGAATAAATAATACATATAATTATGCAGCAAACAGACCAGACCGAATATTTTCTTTCAAAATGAAATGAAAGATTGCTGTGGTTCAATACTGAAATAGAATTTGTAAAATAAAAACAAAATAAAATACGAATGGGAAAGAAAAATAATCTGACCCCCCCCCCCTTTTCCCCTTTTTATAACAAACTTCTTATGTAATGAAACGGAAGATGTTTTAAAAACAAACAACTTGTTTGATGTAAATTTAACTTCTCCTTTTTAATTACAAATGAAATTCAGCAATGTACATGTACTTACCCTGCTACACAATCACAAGTGCCACCTTTAACTTTTCCCTGAACTAGTGTATTACTTACTATTCTGACAGGATGTGAATATAGAGACAAGAGTGATTGTTGCAAAACAAACATAGCCTCACAGAACGATAAACAGATGTGTAACTTCGGACATAATGCAGATTTTTGGCGGTTCGTGTTCTAAATATGGGAATATGGCACATCATGGTACGTAACGTTTAATTTGCGCATATGTGAGATTATATTTGTCCTGCCTTCATACATTGTAACACATAGTGCGTCATTAATTGTTTTGAAATGGTCAAAATGTCGGAAAATTTTATTTTCAAAATGCGTCAGACTTCATTCATTTTGTCATTCAACTAGTTAGTGTTTAGGTTATATACCAAGGAATAATGCTTACAAACAGTTTTTCCCCCCCGAAATAAATAATCATGACAAAATTGGAAGCAATGATGCTTTATTCGGATATTAAAATTAAAGTAATGCAACTGACTTTATTAATATGCTATGACTAATAGGTCCATTGGGCCGGATGTAATTTAAGGTTCATCATAAGGAATTGAAAAATATGGCCGTGTTTACACCTCAAAATTTACTATGAGTACAGACAAACTGGTACATCTAGGAAAGTGTTAAGGCATGGCAGGAACTAGATATATAAAAGTTATATGTAGTATACGTTTCAGAAAATTAAAAACTTACCTGGATTTTGATGTCCAGTTTTTACCAGTCTGCAGAAGATAGCAAAATAAACAAACACCCGAGTTTCATTTGATACTGTCCACTCAGTTACACAGTTTACATCACCTATTGTCTGCAAATGTTTATTGTCCATCTATTGTTCATTTAAATCAATACTACTCACAACATGTCTAATATGAGGGAAGATACTCAAACCTCTTCCCCAACTTAGTTTATTTTGGCACCTTCTACAGGAACGAAAAAAACTGGACAGGAAAATCTAGTAAAGTTTTTAATTTTCTAAAACATAAAATGTATTTAAAATTTATATATCTAGTTCCTGCCATCCCTTAAAACTTTTGCAGGTTCATAGGTTTGTCTGTACTCAGAGTAAAATTTGTGGTGTAAATATGACCATTTAAGTCAAAAGGTTATGATGAACCTTAATTAAAATATTTCAATATTGTATATATTTTTGTTATACACAATATCACTATAATAAACATATTTGTATTGTAATGTATGATATGAATATAAAGGGTAATTATGTATATATTATGATACTTATTTTGTTAATGATAGAAATATGAATTTTTTAACATATGTAAATATTTATGATTTTTTTTTAAGATAAACGGTCGTGTCCTTTCAGTTCAAATGATAATCCAATAATGAACAGAACTTTGAAAGATTATTATTGCTTGAAATAAAAGGTTGAACGTACAGATGAAACCTTTCTGGTTCGAAGAATGTTTAAGCAAGCAATCGTGTAATCTCGTTTCTGTCCGTACGGAATCGGAACACGAAGTTTATACATCTGAAAGTATATTTGAAAATCGTATCCAACAGGTTGTGAATATGGAGATAAACAAAGTGGATGTGTCTCATCTAGATGAAAATTCAATGAAAAAATATTTAAAAAAATTTTTTTTTCATTGTTTTATTCAAGTTCAACAGTGCATTAATATCTTGAAATGAACCCAAACGATGTTATATGACCCAATGTTGTTAGCCCTAAGTAAATATTCCCGTAGAGCAATATTAAAAGTGTTGACAAATACAACATGTACAAATCGACATGATTTTGATGTGAAGGAAAAATAATTTCTCGTAAAATTAAAATCAAAAGTAGAAAAATTGGAATCATACCTACATGTAGGTCTTTTGTCAAAATTTAAGTAGAACAAAAAGGTGGCCCGTACCTTATTTTAAGAGTTATCATGGACCTTATCAATAGACAATAAAAAGTCGCAATTTCGTATTGTCACACTGGATAGGCCAACACAATTAAAAATATATTGGTAACACTTATTCATATCACGTTCGGTATACTGTTGATTCATTTATTTTCGCGGGTACCAATTTTCGTGGATAAAGAAAACTTGAATGTTTGTGGATATTTAATTTCGTGGTTTTGTCGAGGAATATTGATTGATTGATTATTATTGCCATAAATCACGGGGTTTTGCAAGCCACAAATCCAGGTTCAGCCCACTTTTTTCTTAAAATGTCCTATACCAAGTCAGGAACATGGCAGTTGTTATTTGATAGTTCGTATTTATGTGTTTTCTATTGTAGTGTTTTGTCGTTGTTGTACTTCAGTGATTCTGTTGTTTCGTTATATGTTTTCTTCTTAAGAATCCATATGGGTACCAATTGCGCTCCTCTACTTGCAGATTTGTTTTTGTATTCCTATGAAGCAGAATTTATCCAAGGGCTTGTACAGAAAGGAGAAAAGAAATTAGCATGGTCTTTTAATTTCACCTTTCGGTATATTGATGATGTACTGTCTCTTAATGATAATAGTCACTTACATTTAATATATCCAAGTGAACTTAAAATTAAAGATACTATCGACACAGATACATCTGCTTCATATTTATACCTTTTTTTTCTCGAAATGAATACTGATGGTAGGTTAAATACCAAAAGTTTTGACAAACGCGATGATTTTAATTTTCAAATAGTCAACTTTCCATATCTGTGTAGCAATATCCAAGCGGCACCGGCATATGGAGTGTCTCAATTGATACGTTACTCTAGAGCTAGCTCAAAGTACGTTGATTGTGTTGAACGAGGAATACTGTTTTCTCAACAGCTGCTAACACAGGGCTATAAATCATTCAAATTAAGATCATCACTCAAGGAATTTCCGGTCGCCATCATCAGCTGATTGGCCATTATGACAAAATTGTGTGTCAGAACTCATATCTGATATTCTTCCTCGGTCATTATAACCTTCCATCCTTACCGAACTTATCAAAGAAATAACACGACGTGTGCCGTATACGGTGCAGGAAATGCTTACCCTTCTGGATCATCTGATTTCACTCCCGGTTCTAAGTGGAGTTCGTGTATTTTCTTATTTATTATTTATAACTAATGATGTAAAAGAGGGACGAAAGATACAAAAGGGACAGTCAAACTAATAAGTCGAAAATAAACTGATAACGCCATGGCTAAAAATGAAAAAGACAAACAGACAAACAATAGTACACATGACACAACATAGAAAACTAAAGTATAAACAACACGAAACCCACCAAAAACTAGGGGTGATCTCAAGTGCTCCGGAAGGATAGCCAGATCATGCTCCACATGCGGCACCCGTCGTGTTGCTTATGTGATAACACATCTGGTAAATAGTCTAATTCGGTAGGTCACATTCATGGAAGGGAAGATGATTGTAGTGACGACGTAAGGAACATATCCGATATCATTTGTGAAACCGTTATTCCATAACGGTCAACCAACTCGTGATGGCGTCCGTAAAAACGAAGGGATGATTTCAACTTCACCATTTGGAACTCTTGGTTTAATAGCTTCCTTGTGGCAGCAACCCTCTATCAAGAAAATCATGATAGAAAATGCAAGCACGGGAATATCGTATCAATTTGGAGATATATACCCCATATGCAGGTTCTGCTGGAATGTTGCTACTTAGAAATGAAAAGTACACAATTGGAAAGCTGAAATCATCTCTTTTGTTGTAAAGTTTTGTTTTCAACTGACCCTCATTGTCAATTTCTAGATGTAAGTCAAGATATGAGGCCGACTTAACTGTATCTGTAGTATCCTTTATCTCTTGTTCGATGGGATAGATGCATTTCACATAGTCACCAAATTTTGAATTATTTAGTGAAGGACATCATCTATATAGCGAAAAGTAGACTTAAAGGATATCGCTAACTTCTTGTCTTTCTTTCCAAGAAGTTCCTGCATGAAGTCAGCCTCATAATAATAAAGAAACAAGTCGGCAAGTAGAGGGGCACAATTTGTTCCCATTGGAATGCCGACAGTCTGTTGAAAAATACGTTTTCCGAACGTAACAAATATGTTGTCAATAAAAAAATCAAGCATCTTGATAAAATCAGTTTCTGAGAATTTTTTGTTTTAATCAGAGTGATCCTTTTCAAAGTAAGATTTATCCCTCCCTAAGACAAAGATACTTGCATCTACGTTGGCCATTCTTTTTTATGAAGCAAAACAATACCAACTCTTTCAATTTGTCTTTTAGTTTGGAATGTGGAATACTTGTGTAAAGAGTAGAAAAGTCAAATGTTTTAATACTGTTACAAGATGAAGGAGAGTTAGAGTGTATGTACCATAAAAGATCTTTGGAATTTGTAAGTATTAAGTTAAATGTCTTTTAGTTTTATGAGTTTTTGTTTACTTCTTACTATACATGTTATAGTTGATTTTCCTTCGGTTTCAGTTTGTAACCCGGATTAGTTTTCACCAAAAGTATTTATAACTTTTGCACAGCGGTATACCACTGTAGTCTTTTTATCATTTTATTTTCATTCTATCCTTACACATTGTGAAAATTGTCATCCATATCCGTGTCCATTGCAGTAACATTTCATTATAAGTTAAAAGAGAACCAGTTGAAAAGTTCGTACATGTTTACACACCAACTGCTGACAACAGCTCATCCGTCGAACTTTACAATTTTGTTGATCAGATTTTTTTCATTCGAGTCGTGCATAAAACCAAAGAGCAAGCTATAACAATGTATAAAGGGTCTGAAAAATGACAAATGTTAAACTTTATTAACGGGAAAACCAACGGCTTAATTCATATAAAGACGAGAACGAAAACACTTATTTGAACATCGGTATACTACTTTTGCCTTTATAAACCACTGAAAATCAGATTCCTGACTCAGGACAGGTGCAAACAGATGTGCCGTGGGTTGAAATGTTTTAATAGGTACCATCATTGACCCTTATCTTAAACGATAGTGTTGCATCACAACCTCGACAGACAAACTACAAAATGTCAACTGTGATGGCCTTACTCAATCAAAAGACATACTCTTTTGGAGCACCTGAGATCACCCCTAGTTTTTGGTGGGGTTGGTGTTGCTTATTCTTTAGTTTTCTATGTTGTGTCATGTGTTCTATTGATTGTCCTTTTGTGGTTTTCATTTTTAGGTAGGCGTTGCAAGTTTGTTTTTGATTTATGAGTTTTACTGTCCCTTTGGTATCTTTCGTCCCTCTTTTTTAACACAAGTGAACATAAACTAATCGAACAGACTTATGACACAATTTCAATACCTATTTGAAAAATAATACAATTCTAGCTGTCTGTTGTTTTGTGTGTAAATTACTCCAGCGGTTGTAGTGTATGGGTTATCTGTCTTTTAATTTCCGAAAGTTTCTATTTTCATTTTCCCTTAGAATGTTGCCTATAAAGATATAAAAAAGAAGATGTGGTATGATTGCCAATGAGACAACTGTCCACAACAGACCAAAATGACACAGACATTAACAACTATAGATCACCATACGGCCTTCAACAATGAGCAAAGCCCATACCGCATAATCAGCTATTAAAGGCCCCGATAAGACAATATAAAACAATTCAAACGAGAAAACTAACGGCCTTATATATATAAAAAAAATGAACGAAAAACAAATATGTAACACATAAACAAACCACAACCACTGAATTACAGGCTCATGAAGAAGCTTTTTGAATCAATGGTTTTGTTTAAGTTTATATTTTAATAATTGCAATTGAAAGAATTGCAATTGCAATCATGGCTTAATTTCTCCTTTATGCTATTGTCGCAGCCACAATTTTTTGATTTTCTTCTCAATTAAGGTGGTACATAACACTACGGGGAGATGACTATGTAAAATTTAAAAACGATTTAATATACGTTCTATTGATAAAGCTTCACGGTGATCAAACTTAGTGTTAGTGAAACTGCTATATGGCCAATGAATTTTGTTCTCAAGAAACTGAGTGGTTCACTGGTTGACGTTTCGTCTCCGAGGGTATCATCAGCTCAGTAGTCAGCACTTCGGTGTTGACATGAATATCAATTATATTGTCATTTCATAAATTTTCTGTTTACAAAATTATGAACTTTTCGAACTACTAAGGATTTTCTAATCCCAGGCATAGATTACCTTAGCATTTGGCATAACGTTTTGGAATTTTGGGTCCTCAATGCTCCTCAACTTTTTACTTGTTTGGCTTTATCCTATTTTGATCTGAACATCACTGATGAGTCTCATGTAGACGAAACGCGTGTCTAGCGTATTAAAGTCTGGTGCCTTTGATAACAATCAAGCTTTTTGAATTTTTTTCTTATTTTTGACAAAGTGTCAAAGTAAATATTTTGTCAAAATGTTATGAAAATTAAACGAGACAATTTAAATTAAGTCAAGGTGTTTGATATCAAGCTGAAGTCGACGTACTATTGAAACACTTATATCGGCATGCATGGCATGACAATACCAACCAATGCAATAGTAGAAAAGAAACTGATCACTCTCATAGTTGATTCATTTTGTTTTGTTAATTTTGTAATTTCTTCAGGGGGAAGGGGGCGTTCTTCAAACAGTCTTTGTGAAGCATTGTTTTATTCTTTCTTTTTTATTTTTAAAACAAAAACATATCTGCTTTAAAGATTTTATTGCATCAAGTACTGCAATGGCATACATCCTCTCTACGGACACACTCTCTGAAAAACACAATTTCATAAATTAACAGACACAAAAAAAATAACTACTATCTGAATTAAAAATTGATATATCATGCTACATTTTTGTATATATTTGTATAGGTTAGAAAATATTTGTCAACAAGTGATTATGTGCGCTATTGCTCACTAATGATACATCCGTCCTCTAAAAACATACGTTCAACAGGAAGTTGTTAAGTGATGAAACTGAAAACGCACACCACAGTACAACTGACTTAAATAAATCCTGAAACCAAATTTCAGAAATCATTGTTGTGTAGTTCCTGAGAATAGCGTGATGGCAATTTTCAATTTGGCTACCATGTTTTAAATGATAAAAGTGTTTGGTAAACAGGAAGTTTTTAAGGGATGAACCTTAAAACCCATCACACGGTATAGCTGACTTATATAAACCCTGAATCCAAATTGTAGAAATACTAGTATTGTAGTTCCTGAGAAAGATGCGAAGAAAAATATACATTGAACGGACGGACTGACGGATGGATGGATGGATGGTCGGACGAACAGACAGAAGTAAAACAGTATACCCCCAGTTTCCTTCAAGTGGGGATATAATTATACGGAACATTGTATTGATTTAAATTGTTATGCATCATGTAAAAACCATCATTACTTTATTTACACACATTCAAGTCATATGAATGTAATTGGAAATCTGTAAAACCTGGGAAACCTGATATTCTTGATTTCTTCGATGTGATGATGTTTCAACAGTTGTTATATTTGGCTCTTTTACTTTTGTCAATTTCTATAAAATCGAGAGTGGAAATAGGGAATGTGTCAAGAAAACAACAACCCCACCATATAGCAGACAACAGCCAAAGTCAACCAATGGGTCTTCAATGCAGCGATAAACTCGCATCTATACATTGTAAAATGTTAAATTGAACAGCTTTATTATCTCAATACTAGTATTCTCTCAAAGGTGACGGGAAAATTGATGGTCAATTGTTAGTTTAAGATAGTCGATGTGTTAGAAATTATAAAATTCAATGATAAATATAAACCAAAATGTTAATTTTCTAAAATTTGTTATCATATTTTTACAATCGTTCTTCTATTGCGCATGTGAGGCCTCGGTGGTCGAGTGTATAAATAGTAACTACTATAGTCCCTAGCCAGTCAACACCGAAGTTGTGAATCAAACATGGCTCGTGCGGGTGCACTTGACTTCAATTCTAATTGACTATAATTGTCAGCTTTTTTCTATCGAAGGTCGGTAGTTTTCTTCTGGCACTACAGCTTCCTCTACCAATAAAAAAATCTAGCCATCCCGATATGCCCAAAAAGTGGTAAATAAAAGTGACAATGTATTTAAGAGGCATATGTTTGCTTTAGAATTACAATGTCCTTTATCAATTTAAAAAAAAATGATACACTAAAGCCAATACAAGACAAGAAAGATATTCTTGAGTTTGGTACGCAATCCACAATTATTGACCGCGTCGGGCAATGATGACATTTTCGTACAAAGGTGTTACTAATGAACAACACTCGACATTGACTGTACTACATGTAATCGGATTATTTATAACAGAGTTTACAATACAAATGAGGTTAAGATATTTGTTCAAATGTACAAGAACAAATTCAAGATATGAGTCTTTTATTGCATACAGTTCTGTCTTATGTAGTAATGCTGTATTTTGATTTGATGAGAAATATGATATTTTTCACCAATTTCCTATATATTGAAATATTCTTTTCTCTGTTGGTGTATTTTTAACAAGGGAATTCCATTTGCTTAAGTATTGGCTAGTAACTACCACGGCATATGGGAAGTACCATGTCTTAAGATAATGCGAATTCTGAAACCTCGGCTAGACTTTTCATAGGATACCTGATTACAATAAACATTCCGGGGTCAAAATGAATACAAAGAGCATTCGTTAGAATTAAACAATTAAATCATGCTAACAAGGGGCATTTGCCAAAAATACCGGTTTTGAGGTTAACATTTTCCCCTCGTACGTACGGCTTCAGAAAGTTGCTCTTAACCAGGTTTTTTTTTGGCAAGAATCCCTTTTACGAAAACGAGTATGAATACTTTATTTCTAAAACAGACATACTACCGAATACCAGGCGAGACTAACCTTAAGTTTTCATGATTCATGATGATGATGTACTAGTAGTTATATGTTAAAATTTCGAAGGGTTTATAATATTTCTAATTAAAGGCTAAACGAAGGAGTATACTTACTCGTTGATACTCGCATAGGTAGCGATTACGATGATTAAAATCCCGATTTTTCCATAACCAATTTCCTTGAAGAGCTTTAAACTGTATATCCACATACACTGCATTAGCGTCAATCACAAAATGGCCTGAAAAAATTAACCAAATATTTATTTCGTCAATCCTCAATCAAGTAAAAAAAAATACAGCTTCAATGTATACGCTGCCTCGTCTTGTGGAAGATCTATCAACTGTTTCATAATCTCATAAACAAATTGTTCCTTAATGTCTAGAGGCACTGTTATATTCGAATATTTTTCTACAATTGATGAAAGAATATCTCTATCCACAATAGTCACCGATATCTTTTCAAGTGCCATTGAACCCGATGCTTTCACCGATAACTATCTTCCGAATTATAAAAAGAATAATTGTTATAATTTTTTCTTGGAAATAACGTCACGTCATTGGTTGGTTAAATTTCAACTGTTTATGACGTTTTTAACCAATCAAGACGCTTTGTGTACACTTTGGAAAATATTACCAAGAAGTATTAGAATCTGAAACGGCAAATTAAAGGATAATATTTGGTTAGCGATAATTTACCTCGAATTTTTTTTAATTTTTTTATTAGAAAACATATTCTGAAATGTAATGTCATTGAACAGTACCCATCTAATTTAAAGTAATTACTTTTTGTCTATGGTATATTTTTTTAAAATTTATTTTTAAATGAGCCCACGGTTATATTACGAGATAGTGTATTTTAAAGCGACACATCGATATATTGAACTATATGGACATCAGTGTAAATGCTGCAATTGTTTGCACTAGTCCTAAAAATTGTCTTCTTCGATACCATTTTTAGAGTTAAATCATATTTAGATTGTATTAAAAAACATGCGAAATATACAAAAGCGATCGAATTGCATACCCATTAGTCGAAAACAAACTTTATTGCTTGCTGTTCGGTGTGAGCAAAGGCTCCGTTTTGAAGACCGTACTTTGACCTATAATGATTTACTTTAACACATTTTGAGACTTTGATGGAGAGTTGTATCATTGGCACTCATATCACATCTTCTTATATCTATTGACAACGCCATGGGAAAAAAACGAAATTTAACTAAAAGAAATCAGCAGTATACGAAATACAACATATAAAAAATAGAAGTAATATCAGGTGCTCTGGAAGTGTAACAAAATTCTGCTCAAATAGTGGCCACCGACGGGTTTTAAATGTAAGTAAATACCCGTTCTTTAGTCCAATTCGTAAAAAATATTTTTATTGTTTTATCTGTTATATAGTACCTAATGTAAAAGTGCTGATCCTTATTAGTCTATTGATTTTGTTCTAACTTTTTTTATATACATTTATTGTTTGTTCCAAGTACTGTTCTTCTGACGCTTTTTTTTTTGAGTTGTTTGCTTACTGTCTCATTGACGTATGGTGTATAAACTGTAAATGAATTATACTAAGTACGTCAAATTTACCTGATCCAAATGGGAGAGATGTTTTTGAAAATGGACTATTTTCTATGTCAAATATATAGTTCCCATCCTTGTCTCTATCATTTGCACCAGTCCATACAGTATTTACACCGACTGTAAAAAGAATTAAATGTAAAATTGAAAATCAGTAGAATAAAAATAAAGTATGAACATAAATACCAACTCCAATGAAATATTTTAAAAACGTCCTTAAAACTTAATACTTAGCGAAACTGATGGGAAACAACTCTCATATTCCTGACTGGAATTTTTCAAAGAAACAAGATAAATTAATACTGTTGAGGTTGAAGGGAACAACACACATAAGTTACAACGATGTAAACTGTTATGACGCGTAACCATATAGGAACAGATTTTAAAAAAATGTTTGTCGTAATAAAAGTTAGTTTTGTAAATATGTAAAATATAAATATAAAATAAACATATCAAATGAAACGGTTTTTTTTAACATTTACTAAGTTACATATATGTTTCTAAAATCGCTTCGATACTAAAATACAACGAACCTAATCTACATAATCAAAGATAAATTCTTTTCTTGAGTGAGAATTTATTAGAGCCAGAAAGTGGATTTTTTATTAATCAATATCATGAATATAACAATGTACCTTACAATAAAAAGAGCTATAATTCGTTGAATTAGGCAATACATAGAAACTTGGATATTTTTTATGTACTTTGTTTTGTTTGAAGGGGTTATCCTTAACCAATTTACATTTTTTGATGAATATTTTTTGAAAATGAGGTTAATTAACAAAGGAATTTTTTTCTGAACAATTTTTATAGTTTTTCAACAGCTGCTTTATCGTGAACAATATCATGAAATACAGTGAAATGAGATATTAATCAAAGAAGAAAGCCATGAATATATATGTTTGAAAAATGATTTGCACCTTATACGACCATTGTCATACATATCTTCCGTCCTGTACGAAATGGCACACATATAAATCTGCACTTGACAGGAAATGGTAAACATAGATATATTCCATTGCGTATGAAATAGCAAACATAAGTCTCTTTCGTGAAAAACGAAATGGTTTGCATATAAATATTCAAAAAATTATAAAATTTCATTAGTATAAATCTTCCAAAAGGTACAAAATGATTTACATATAAATATTCGTTGAGGTATGAACTGGTCATCGAACGAAATAATCATGGTACAAAATGGGTTTTGTAAGGGTAAGAAATCGGGGAATGAAATTACTATAATTCAACGACTTAGACAGATACCTATACATATATATTTAACAAAATAAAACTCAATTTCAATTAAAGAAGTTGCCTTATCTTTTGCAAGTTCTATTATTAAGTCAACTCTTGTAGAATTTCAAACTATTTGTACTGTGAACTATGTTTTTAAGAACGTGTGATGCAATTTTTTAAATACTAAAGTACTGCGAAAATAATGAAAATTGTTCACATGATGTGAGAATTGATGTTCTTGTATGATACGATTAATTATTTGCACGATGCAATGTTTTCTGCATCAAATGGTCATGATCGAAGTTAAATTATCAAAAATTCAAAACACAAGGCAAACATTAAACAGCTGATAGAAACAAAACAGATGAACATGTTAAATTTGTTATCATAAAATCAACTGATTTTTTTATTTCACAAGGGCTTTAACTCAATCAGATTGTTTAGTATAGTTTGTGTATGTGTATGTTCATTTGGTAAACTGGTAAACACACTCCTCTAATATTGAACTATTGATAATTGATATTTCCTCATTCCTAATGATAATGGTAAATTTAGGCAAAAGTAGGTAGCATATATCAAATATTTAATACCTTTCTTACATTTGTCGTTTCGGGGCCTTTTATCATTGTTGAAGGCCGTACGGTGACCTATATTATTAATTTATGTGTCATTTGGTCTCTTTTTGGAGAAATGTCTCATTGGCAATCATACCACATTTTCTATTCTATATTTACATTTGCTTCATTGATATGAAGACTTAAAATTGAACAAATGAAATTACTGTGGATTCATAATTATTCGTTGAATCCCAATTATCGGAGATAACGTGCGTAAAGGTGAAACCACGGAATTAAAAGTTCAACGAATTAAATATTTCCTATAAACGTGTATGCATATTCCATCAAAACCACGAAATTAAATATTCACGAAAATGTACGTTTTCCTTAATTCATGAAAATTGGTCCCCACGAAAATAATTGAACCACAGTAGTTTATATTTAATCAGACAAAGGCAACTTTTGGTGAATTTGCTGTTCTGTAAAGGTCTTTTGTCCCTCACGCTTCTGCATTATAAAAACTTCCCTAGTTTTTCGATAAAGTCAAAATCACGAATTAAAATCGTTATTACGAACTGGAAAAATTGTTATCACAGCTAAAATTTGTCATCACAATATTGTGGGACTAGTTATAACAGTTTTTCGTATATCTTAATAACAGATTATATTCGTTGTCATATTTTTTCAAATACTTTTTAATGGATTATAACGGATTAAGTTCGTTCACACGAATTTTATTGATTTGTTGATTTTTTGTAATACGTAATTACTGACTAACTTCATTCACACAGAATTAATGTTATATTTTCAACTTACTGATTTGAACTATTACATCAGTGGCTTCTACTATATTGTTCGGTCTCCACAGATAGGCACCTGGTGTATTGGCACATCTCAACTGAAAGATAGTAAGATAACATTCATTTTATTTTTACATTTCGGTCACTAAATTTGTTTGTTCTTAGTACTGTGGATTCATTAATATTTGTTGAATACCAAGTTTCGTTGATTTCGTGGGAACAGTAAAATCACGAAATTAAATCTTCAACCAATGACACATTTTTATAGGCTTCATGATGACTTAAGAAAAAGCACGAAATTAATTAGTATCAACCAACATCATGAACATGCAAGTTTTCCTTATTCCACGAAAATTGGTAACCACGAACATAAACGAATATACAGTAGATAATATGTTTTTTGCAGAAAAATGTTCTTAGAGTGTCAATACTAGTCATCGTATTAGCCCTGTCAGTATTGTTATCGTTTTAACATATACTATATACATGTTATTTTGATTTTTTTGTTTTGGTAAATAGACTGATTTTTTTTTGTTTTGGTAAACAGACTGTTTTTTTCATATACTTATGTCTCCCATATCGTGACAGCAGTAGTCTATTATCATAATACCAACTTTGAACTCCCGGTTTATAATTTTTCGTCAGGTTCCCACTTTGATAGGATATCCTGGTACTCAGGTAATAACGAACAGCCATAAGAAGTAAAATCAAATATACAATCGGTGCAACTTTGGTGGACAGATTACTGTTTTCCGCGTCGTGTATAGAAAGCATTTTACAGAAAACTTTCCCTCAAAATTGTGCAGATTGATATTTTTGCTCTTGCTTGACCGCGTACCAGGATGTTCCACCACAGAGAAGGTAACCTGTAGAAAAATTGTTGATTCTGGAGTTGAAATAGATATAAGAAGATGTGGTATGAGTGCCAATGAGACAACTATCAATCCAAGTTAAAAAAAAAAACTTTAAAAATTTTTAACTATTATTATAGGTTAAAGTACGGTCTTCAACGCGGAGCCTTGGGTATTCTTTCATTACGTTTATAATGTAGAGATAACGTAGTAAATTACTTAAGTCAGTGATAAAGAATTATGTAATGTCACTTGATAAATACATAAAAAATATCTGAATTAATCTTATTTTCTTCCTACAGATTAATAGTGATTAATTAACATACTCACCCTGGCTGTCTCCCACAATTCAATACCACCACGACTATAGAAATAACAATCAGCCTTATTTGCCTGGTTTGCTAAAAGAACGAACCCCTTTGGACAAGTTTCCGGAACACATGGCGCTTTTAACACTAAAAATAAATTTGGTTAAATTTGATCCGTAATCGCAATTAAAACATAAACAGATGAAGCGATGGCGTAATTATAATAACGTAATGAATAAATCACTTTGATCAAATGTTGCAGAACGTCATTTAAACATAAACGATACCAAATGTCTGCACCAGATGCGCATTTCGACAATCAATGTCTCGTTAGTGATGCTCGAGGCCAAAATATTTGTAAAACGAAAGCTAATAAAAGACATGAAGAGCTATAAACCAAAAACGGATACAAACATATAGCCAAAGCTGGACAAAGAATCAAAGCTTTGCATGTGGAAAATATATTCCTTCATTTTGAAATTTTGAATGAAACAAACATAATATAGAGATATTGAAATACAGATTATACAGGTATTTCTTTGGAATGATTGGCAATAAAACCACTCTCCACAACAGACAATCTTGTTGTGCAATTAATGCATAGACATGTTTTTGTTCACATCTGTTTATGAAACATAAGCCCCATTAATGAGATTTAAATAAATAAAATGAATATAAGAACAAAAGAAAAACAGAAAGGAAAGAAAGACGGAAGGGCAATACTTACGTTGCAAGTAAATATCAGATTCATGTGTAAAAGTTTAAGTTTTTAAAAGGTACACTTAATGCAGTGGAATACTCTTTTGTCGTTAAAATAATTTGTAAAGGAACAGAATACCTTAGTTGTGATGTTCTTTTTAATTTTGCATATTGCAATCGAAGCACATAGCGAATTCCAGCGAAGAAATACAGTTGTTTCCCTTTGACCTTTATGATGATTTAAAAAATGGTGATAACGATATTTTTAAACTTGATTTCACAAAAGGAAACAAATGGAATTTATTATTTTGATTTTGGATGGGTTATTTCTTCTTGTATTTGTACAAAATTAAAAAGAAACAATAATTAAAACCGTTCTTAATGTTGGTGTACAAAAAATCATTTATTGCAAAGTTAGAAACAATGTGTTACGCTTTTTTCTATAAAGATATTAAATATAACAATCAAAATTAAAACCTCATTACAATAAGGGTACACATTATATAAGTAAATAATCAAATTATACAGAAGAATGCAAGTTCTATGTGATAAACTAAAAGAGTTTTAAAGGAGATGTGTCTTCTAATTCAAAAAAATCACAAAAATACTGAACTCCGAGGAAAAGTCTACAGAAAAAGCCAAATGGCTAAATCAAAAGCCCAAACACATCAAATGAAATGATTACAACTGTCGTACACCTGTCTTGGTATAGGCAATGACGTTTATACATTTGCTCTTTACACAATACATTCCAATATATTTATAATATTCTACTGACATACTAGTGGAGTGAGTGCCTACTTTCAATTTGTTTATCTAAGCAGTGAGTAGATGAGACATCCAGTATCAAAATCTGAAACATTACGAAATCTTCAAGGACAAAATGGCAGCTGAAACAACTTTAATTAATTGCTTTGTTTCGACTAGAATATTGCAAATGTGATATTTTAAGTACAAACATGTCATACTTAGATGTTTTGTCTTTGTTGGTTGTACAAAACGCCATCATCGTCGTTGTTGAGCGCAAAATATTTCAAAAAAGGAATGAAAACTGTTCCATGTTTCTTTTTTTTGTCCAAATATAACTATCTATGTCTATGAAATTCATTTGCATTCATTCGATTTGATCAACAGTGACAAACACTACTGCCTGCTTTATTTGTCTACTTACATTTGCAACATGGTTTGTCATTGCAGCATTTTCCGTTGTACGTCCATTCAGACCCGAATGTCTCATTACATGGAACACCTTTCTTTCCACAGGTACCATTGGAGGCGAGGCATATCCCAGAAAGAACTGAATAGTACAGTACTCCGATACAATATAGCATGATTTACTTTGATATATATACATTAACATTACACAATCAGAATATAGATATAAAGTCATAGTTTATTTCTCAAATTGATTTGCTTAACCATGTTGAATATAGGACTCAATGAAGAATTTTGTTAATTTTAAGAAAAGGTCTATATATATATTGTTGTTGCGGTATGATTTCTCATGAATAAAGTTTTCGCAATTTGTTCGAGATGCTCGTAACTCTGCTTAGAAGATTTAAAACATGTTCTTCTTAAAAACAGTTTTTTTTGTTATTGTTCTTAGGTTAACCTAGGGAAGTAGTGTTGAACAGTTTTGTACAGCTCTGTAGCTCGACGAAAGTACTGATATTATCGTTGTAAACTGAAGGTGTGTATCCCCAAATAACTATAAAAACAAATTGTAGATAATTTTGTTAGCATGATTGAATATCTGTGACATAAAAAGTTTTTAACTCTGTCTGTCTCATTTTGGCTCCCGAATGCAGAACGTTTGATCAGAGTGAAAGGATCGTACTTTTTATATTATGAGAGAGTCAGGCAGCCTGATCTTTAATCTTCACTACAGCGTTTTAAAGATACAGGATACTTACTGCCGCCATTTGACACATCAATTGTGCAAAAGATGAAAACAATCAAACAACAATTCTTCATCATAATTCTGAAATGAAAACTCGTCTATATGAATTTATATTCCAAGTTATTTAGAAATAAACTCATTATCGATACAGGATTGAAATTTATATTTGCGCCAGACGCGCGTTTCGTCTACAAATATGGCATAATTTAGAAAGAACCGTAAACCTGAAGTTAGCGAAATGAGCATGTATGTATTAAATGTTATATTTTGATTGCCGATTTGAAGTTCCAAAAACTTATAACAGTTTTTAAACCAAAGTCCTAACTTACCAATATAAGGGTTTGGATGATGTATGAAAGCACATTGACGTGTAAGCATTGCAGTGGAATTTAGTTTTGCTTTAAAAATATATTGATAACGAGCATTAACTACCAATACAACTGTAGTTCACTTTTTATGAGTTAAAATTGGAAGTGGGTAATCGGACTTTTAAACAAACAATTTTTTTTTTAATTATTTTTGTTAGGGATTCGTATTGATTTGTTTGGTTTCAAATTTAGTTCTTTGTGATTTTCAATTTTAAGTGTCATTGTTGTTTATAAGGATTACAGTCTTATTTAGCAAAAACGTGAAATTCAACATTCTATGTTCAGTCTAGTTCAGGGGTACAAATTTGGTATGACGTATTGTAAGATAAAACTTAATTACTAGTTCCTAATAGCATTATACCAAGAAAAGTATGTGTTGTGGAATATCAACATACAATATTTCAAAGAAGTTATTCTATAACGGAAATGTAACAGAACCCGATTAGTGCTTGACAATGGACTAACTAATTCAGAATATACATTTGTTACTAGGCTGTAAAAATAATGTCGTATGGCTAACGTAGCTGATTTAAAATTTCAGTACACTTAAATATGACTTGTGACTTTACAATGATTTTTCATCGCTAGCAAGGTTTGTATTTTAGTCTGTTCGGTGTTCGAATGTCTGTGTGTCTTGTCAAACTCTAAAATTATTTCTGCCTATTAATTAAGGATGTACACTTCTGAGGCGCTAAATTTTTCCTCTGTTAAACTTTTTAAATGGTCATTATATTTTGGAAGATAGGTGTTTTCTGAAGTGAATTCATGAAAAAAAATCATAGGCTAATGCGCTTTTCAAGAAACTACGGCCATCTGAAAAAGGACAATTTACAAAGTATGAGAAAAATGCTAATTTCCAACAAAAACAGCAATATATGGATTTTTTCAAAATCTATATAATAAAAACTCATTTTGGATGTTTCATCTTTTTAATACCTTGTATCATAGACAAGAAATCATAAAACACATAATATAAAAGCATACAAAAAAAATATTATAACCTTTTTCACCCCCCTAAATCTTGGATTTTCCACCAAAACAGACCTAAATTCCAACATTTACCCAAAAAATGGCACACTTCCTCTGTTAAACTTTTTTCCACAGTTAATTTGCAGTTAAGTATGTATAAACTAAACATTTTAAGCCAAGAAACATTAGGGGTTAGTGTGCATTAAAAAAAGTTTTATGTCATTTACTATCCCCACCCCACCCTAAAAATCTCATTTCCAATAAAACAGCAAAATATGGATTTTTCCAAAACTGTCTAATAAATACTTATTTTTGGGTGTTTCATCTTTTTAATAATCTGTCTCAAATACAAAAAATCATAAAACACACAGTCTATAAACATACAAAAATATTTTTTTTTATAATTTTTCACCCCAAAAATCAGAAATTTTTCACCAAACAGGCCTAAATTCCAACATTTACATTAAAAATGGCACACTTCCTCTGTTAAACTTTTTCCCACAGTTAATATGAAGTTAAGCATAGATAAACTTAACATTTTAAGCCAAAAAACATTAGGGGTTAGTGCACATTAAAAAAGTTCTCAGTTGTTTACTATCCCCACCCCGCCCCAAAAATCACATTTCTAACAAACAAGAGGCTCTCAAGAGCCTGAATCGCTCACCTTAATTCTTTTGGTTAAATCTCTCATCAATGATTATTTTGGCTTTTCAATTTATTTAAATGTTTTTTGGATCGTCCTATTTTCTTCAAAAGCCAAAAAAAATAATCATTTTCTCCTATGTTCTATTTTAGCCATAGGAGTTATGTTTCTTGACATACAAGGAAATAAAATATAAAATTTAAACTAGATACTCTGAAACTCATTTAGCATAAGTTTGGTTTAAGTTTATTTTCTCGTGGGTTTGAACCCACCCCCAGTGAAAAATGGTAATTTTCCGTCTATTTTCCGATTTCAAAACGACCTTGAGAGGTGAACACTGACAAGACTGTGTTTTTTTGTCATTCAGGTATTACCCTATAGTTACAGTAGTCCATTCATGCTAGCTGGGAGTATATTTGACTTCAGTGTCTTGCTTGGGAATTATTATTGTCAAGTCAGGTCTGCCTAAATGTCCGTTTTTATGGATTTTTGACAAAACGGTGACCTAGATTTTACAGACTAGATTCCTATTGGCCATATTATACCTCGTTGTGTTCCTATACCACCTATGCATGCATATATGATAATAGTTTTTACCAACAGTCACTTCCAGTTACGTAGTGGCCATCAAAAGATGCCCACCCCCACCTGATTTTGGCTACTTTTCATGTTTTTCCGATTTTGAACTCTTAAACGGCTTTCAAAGTGCCAATTTTTCATGAACAGACATCTGAGAAGAGTTGATGGACCATGAACTCCTTGGTTGTAGTCCCTGCTATCATGACAGTTCAGTTGGGGCAGTTCCAAAAAAGTATGGAGGGTCATACGGGCCATCAAGTAATGGTTGTCGCCATCACGCCTACAGGCGGGATTGGGGGTTAAAGGGTTAAAGGGCAATAACTCCTTAAGTGGTCAATTGACAATTTTGGTCAATTTGACTTAATTGAAGATCTTACTTTGCTGAACATTATTGCTGTTTACAGTTTATTTCTATCTATAATTATATTCAAGATAATAAACAAAAACAGCAAAATGTCCTTAAAATTATCAATTCAGGGGCAGCAACCCAACAACAGGTTGTCTGATTCATCTGAAAATTTCAGGGCAGATAGATCTTGACCTGATAAACAATATTACCCCAAATCAGATTTGCTCTAAATGCTTTGGTTTTTGAGTTATAAGCCAACAACTGCATTTGACCCCTATGTTCTATTTTTAGCAATGGCGACCATGTTTGTTGATAGATCATAACTTCGGATACAATTTACAAACTAGATACCCTAAGGAACATTCAGTTAAAGTTTGGAAGTATTTGGCCCAGTAGTTTCAGAGGAGAAGATTTTTGTAAAAGATTACTAAGATTTACAAACAAGAGGCTCTCAAGAGCCTGAATCGCTCACCTTAATTCTTTTTGGTTAAATCTCTCATCAATGATTATTTTGGCTTTTCAATTTATTTAAATGTTTTTTGGATCGTCCTATTTTCTTCAATAGCCAAAAAAAATAATCATTTTCTCCTAAGTTCTATTTTAGCCATAGGAGCTATGTTTCTTGACCTTCAAGGAAATAAAATATAAAATTTATACTAGATACTCTGAAACTCATTTAGCCTAAGTTTGGCTGAAATTGATACAGCAGTTTCGAAGGAGAAGATTTTTTAAAGTAAGTCAACATGATGAACAAATTGTGAAAAAAGTCTTTAAAGGGCAATAACTCCTTAAGGGGTCAATTGACAATTTTGGTCAAATTGACTTAATTGAAGATCTTACTTTGCTGAACATTATTGCTGTTTACAGTTTATTTCTATCTATAATTATATTCAAGATAATAAACAAAAACAGCAAAATTTCCTTAAAATTATCAATTCAGGGGCAGGAACCCAACAACAGGTTGTCTGATTCATCTGAAAATTTCAGGGCAGATAGATCTTGACCTGATAAACAATATTACCCAGGTCATATTTGCTCTAAATGCTTTGGTTTTTGAGTTATAAGCCAAAAACTGAATTTGATCCCTATGTTCTATTTTTAGCAATGGCGACCATGTTTGTTGATAGATCATTATTTCGGATACAATTTACAAACTAGATACCCTAAGGAACATTCAGTTAAAGTTTGGAAGTATTTGGCCCAGTAGTTTCAGAGGAGAAGATTTTTGTAAAAGATTACTAAGATTTACGAAAAATGGTTAAAAATTGACTATAAAGGGCAATAACTCCTAAAGGGGTCAACTGACCATTTCCGTCATGATGACTTATTTGTAAATCTTACTTTGCTGAACATTATTCCTGTTTACAGTTTATCTCTATCTATAATAATATTCAAGATAATAACCAAAAACAGCAAAATTTCTTTAAAATTACCAATTCAGGGGCAGTAACCCAACAACAGGTTGTCTGATTCATCTGAAAATTTCAGGGCAGATAGATCTTGACCTGATAAACAATATTATATCATGTCAAATTTGCTCTAAATGCTTTGGTTTTTGAGTTATAAGCCAAAAACTGCATTTGACCCCTATGTTCTATTTTTAGCAATGGAGACCATGTTTGTTGATAGATCACAACTTCGGATACAATTTACAAACTAGATACCCTAAGGAACATTCAGTTAAAGTTTGGAAGTATTTGGCCCAGTAGTTTCAGAGGAGAAGATTTTTGTAAAAGATTACTAAGATTTACGAAAAATGGTTAAAAATTGACTATAAAGGGCAATAACTCCTAAAGGGGTCAACTGACCATTTCCGTCATGTTGACTTATTTGTAAATCTTACTTTGCTGAACATTATTGCTGTTTACAGTTTATCTCTATCTATAATAATATTCAAGATAATAACCAAAAACAGCAAAATTTCCTTAAAATTACCAATTCAGGGGCAGCAACCCAACAACGGGTTGTCTGATTCATCTGAAAATTTCAGGGCAGATAGATCTTGACCTGATAAACAATATTACCCCATGTCAGATTTGCTCTAAATGCTTTGGTTTTTGAGTTATAAGCCAAAAACTGCATTTGACCCCTATGTTCTATTTTTAGCAATGGCGACCATGTTTGTTGATAGATCAAAACTTCGGATACAATTTATAAATTAGATACCCTAAGGAACATTCAGTTAAAGTTTGAAAGTATTTGGCCCAGTAATTTCAGAGGAGAAGATTCTTGAAATAGTTTACGACGACAGACGACGACAGACGACAGACGACGACGGACGCCAAGTGATGGCATAAGCTCACTTGTCCCTTCGGGACAGGTGAGCTAAAAATGGTTAAAAATTGACTATAAAGGGCAATAACTCCTAAAGGGGTCAACTGACCATTTCCGTCATGTTGACTTATTTGTAAATCTTACTTTGCTGAACATTATTCCTGTTTACAGTTTATCTCTATCTATAATAATATTCAAGATAATAACCAAAAACAGCAAAATTTCTTTAAAATTACCAATTCAGGGGCAGTAACCCAACAACAGGTTGTCTGATTCATCTGAAAATTTCAGGGCAGATAGATCTTGACTTGATAAACAATATAAACTATGTCAGATTTGCTCTAAATGCTTTGGTTTTTGAGTTATAAGCCAAAAACTGCATTTGACCCCTATGTTCTATTTTTAGCAAAGGCGACCATGTTTGTTGATAGATCACAACTTCGGATACAATTTACAAACTAGATACCCTAAGGAACATTCAATTAAAGTTTGGAAGTATTTGGCCCAGTAGTTTCAGAGAAGATTTTTGTAAAAGATTACTAAGATTTACGAAAAATGGTTAAAAATTGACTATAAAGGACAATAACTCCTAAAGGGGTCAACTGACCATTTCCGTCATGTTGACTTATTTGTAAATCTTACTTTGCTGAACATTATTCCTGTTTACAGTTTATCTCTATCTATAATAATATTCAAGATAATAACCAAAAACAGCAAAATTTCCTTAAAATTACCAATTCAGGGGCAGCAACCCAACAACAGGTTGTCTGATTCATCTGAAAATTTCAGGGCAGATAGATCTTGACCTGATAAACAATCTTACCCCATGTCAGATTTGCTCTAAATGCTTTGGTTTTTGAGTTATAAGCCAACAACTGCATTTGACCCCTATGTTCTATTTTTAGCAATGGCGACCATGTTTGTTGATAGATCATAACTTCGGATACAATTTACAAACTAGATACCCTAAGGAACATTCAATTAAAGTTTGGAAGTATTTGGCCCAGTAGTTTCAGAGGAGAAGATTTTTGTAAAAGATTACTAATATTTACGAACAAGAGGCTCTCAAGAGCCTGAATCGCTCACCTTAATTCTTTTGGTTAAATCTCTCATCAATGATTATTTTGGCTTTTCAATTTATTTAAATGTTTTTTGGATCGTCCTATTTTCTTCAAAAGCCAAAAAAAATTATCATTTTCTCCTATGTTCTATTTTAGCCATAGGAGCTATGTTTCTTGACATACAAGGAAATAAAATATAAAATTTATACTAGATACTCTGAAACTCATTTAGCCTAAGTTTGGCTGAAATTGATACAGCAGTTTCAAAGGAGAAGATTTTTTAAAGTAAGTCAACATAATGAACAAATTGTGAAAAAAGTCTTTAAAGGGCAATAACTCCTTAAGTGGTCAATTGACAATTTTGGTCAATTTGACTTAATTGAAGATCTTACTTTGCTGAACATTATTGCTGTTTACAGTTTATTTCTATCTATAATTATATTCAAGATAATAAACCAAAAACAGCAAAATTTCCTTAAAATTATCAATTCAGGGGCAGCAACCCAACAACAGGTTGTCTGATTCATCTGAAAATTTCAGGGCAGATAGATCTTGACCTGATAAACAATATTACCCACGTCAGATTTGCTCTTAATGCTTTGGTTTTTGAGTTATAAGCCAAAAACTGCATTTGACCCCTATGTTCTATTTTTAGCAATGGCGACCATGTTTGTTGATAGATCATAACTTCGGATACAATTTACAAACTAGATACCATAAGGAACATTCAGTTAAAGTTTGGAAGTATTTGGCCCAGTAGTTTCAGAGGAGAAGATTTTTGTAAAAGATTACTAAGATTTACGAAAAATGGTTAAAAATTGACTATAAAGGGCAATAACTCCTAAAGGGGTCAACTGACCATTTCCGTCATGTTGACTTATTTGTAAATCTTACTTTGCTGAACATTATTGCTGTTTACAGTTTATCTCTATCTATAATAATATTCAAGATAATAACCAAAAACAGCAAAATTTCTTTAAAATTACCAATTCAGGGGCAGTAACCCAACAACAGGTTGTCTGATTCATCTGAAAATTTCAGGGCAGATAGATCTTGACCTGATAAACAATATTATCCCATGTCAGATTTGCTCTAAATGCTTTGGTTTTTGAGTTATAAGCCAAAAACTGCATTTGACCCCTATGTTCTATTTTTAGCAATGGCGACCATGTTTGTTGATAGATCACAACTTCAGATACAATTTACAAACTAGATACCCTAAGGAACATTCAGTTAAAGTTTGGAAGTATTTGGCCCAGTAGTTTCAGAGGAGAAGATTTTTGTAAAAGATTAATAAGATTTACGAAAAATGGTTAAAAATTGACTATAAAGGGCAATAACTCCTAAAGGGGTCAACTGACCATTTCCGTCATGTTGATTTATTTAAAAATCTTACTTTGCTGAACATTATTGCTGTTTACAGTTTATCTCTATCTATAATAATATTCAAGATAATAACCAAAAACAGCAAAATTTCTTTAAAATTACCAATTCAGGGGCAGCAACCCAACATTCAGTTAAAGTTTGGAAGTATTTGGCCCAGTAGTTTCAGAGGAGAAGATTCTTGAAATAGTTTACGACGACAGACGACGGACGACGACGGACGCCAAGTGATGGCATAAGCTCACTTGTCCCTTCGGGACAGGTGAGCTAAAAAGCAATATGTGGATTTAAAAAAAAAATATATATTAATAACCCAATTTGGGTGTTTTATCTTTTTGAAAACTTGTTTCATGATCAAAAATCATATAACACACAGTATAATAACATACAAAAAATCTTTAATACCATTTTACACCCCCCAACAAATCTGGGTTTATTCACCTAAATCAACCTAGATTCCAACATTTACACAAAAAATGGAACCCTTCCTCTGTTCAACCTTTTTTTCACAATAAACATGCAGTTGAAAGCATAATTACAATTAACATTTCTAACAATTAGATATGGGTTAGTGTGCATTTTGAAAAATCATGTTATTTACTATCCCTACCCTGCCCCAAAAATCTCATGAAAACTTTTCTTCCTCTCATGCGGTACATATACAGCATGTCGACTAATTATGTGTTATTAGATTAGTCTATAATAATAAGATAAGATAGATATTTTTACTCTGAAACTCCCCATTAAAGATATTTGTCCATCTGTTACATTTATTTAGACCTGTGTCAAGCCCAAAAAATAGCCAAAGTTTTAAATTCAAGGGAAATAATCCCAAATAGACAGAAATATTTTTTCAAAATATTAATACCTTGTTCATGTTTACAGAAAGCCTAAACAACAATAAAATGCAATAAAGTTGACCGTTAAAGAAAGATATAAAACAACAATTTTAACATTTTATTTAAAATATTTTTTTTTTTATATCTAAAATCAAAAGATTTTTCAAGAAAACAAACCAAAACATTGACCTTTGACCTACAAGGTTATACAAGAATTATGGAACATCCTCTGTTGATTTCTATACATGTCAAGTATAAACACTGAACAGACCGCATAAAGGTTTTCAGTTATAGAGCATTCAAGATCTTCACCATATGACAGGTTTCTGAACTGTAAATAAATGTAGGTAGTTTTTGACCTTTGACCTATAAAGTTGAATTAAATTATGGAACACTCTCTGATGTTGGTTATTATTGCACTTACAGACAGATGAACAGATTTTTTTTTATACAAATATAATGAACATATCAATACATTATTCTTATTTAAAATCTAAACATTATAAGCACAGTAACATTTCATTTTATGATGTACAGATATTTTTATAAGGCCAAATATAAATATATGTGTGGTTCCAATTTGCTCATGAAAACAGATTCACTATTTTCTATATGCTTTGTTGTAAAATTAACTCACATATTATGCTTTTATTGAATTTATTTTACATTGGGTTAAGACAAGTTTAGTGGAAGGGATACTTCTTATGGAAATTCAGAATTTTCAAAAAAGGTTCTAGGGTCACAATAGATAAAAGTATTTTACAAAGATTGACAAACACAAAATATTTATAATATCAGTCGGTTACAGTGAATGAATAAGTTGATTGTAAATACATATGTAGTTATAGTAAATTAACTTTCAATTAAGTGTTCTGAAATATACTTGGAAACAGCATGGATTATTTTAGAAGATCTTGTTACTCTTGGTCCTTTGCCACATTCCTCAGAAAAAAGTTGTTGTAATCCATTCTCCTGACCTCTTGAAAATGCTATAAGAAGTGAAGCCTTATTAAGGTTCGAAGCTGCAATTTTCCGTGCCATTCCAATGCTTAACACCTTATTGTCAACAAATTCCAGAAGTGTAGGTAGATTTAACTTGCATGAAGCTGATTGGTCAAAGGAATAGAATGCTGCTGGAACAGTAAAAGTTGCAGAAGAAAATTTGGCATCAGTATAGTCAATTTTGGAGGATTCCATAAGTTTTTGAAGGAAAGTCACATCCTGTAGTGCATCGTGTGCAGCATAGTCACAATTCAGTAGAGTTTTGAGTAAATTTATTTGTGAGAAAGATTTGAGTTCTGGGTTATTAATTTTGAAGAGAAGTCTGGTGTCCAAAAATCCTTGAACATGTGTATTTAGAATGTTGGATTTTCCAATACATTTTAAAGTATTGATCAGAACATGACAATCAAATGTTTTAATGTTATGACCTCCAAGGTATATATTATCACCTTCTCCTTTGATGAACTTGAAAAAATCTTCCATGGCCTTGGAAATAGAAAGAGAGTCAACAGGTTTCCCTTGATGAAACACTCTGCCATTCCTTACTGTAATGCCAGTTATATCACTAGCTTGATTTGTTATTGGAATCTTTGGAGTTACGTAACAGCTCCTATGATTGTCCCCACTGACAGCAGCTATTTGAGTGATGTGTGAGTCACGTGCTGTAAAAAAAGAATATAAAGAACTTTAAAGCAAATAGAATTGTGATTGTTCCTATATTAAATGTTGTATTTGATATGAAAAATTTTAATAGAATAGTAGTGCATATTTCAGTGATGCCCCATTCCCCCCATCATTTCTTAGTTTTGCATTGAATTTAGAAAGATCATATCATAGGCCACATATGTACTATGTTTCAGGTAGATTTACTGATTTACTAATTCAGCAAAAAATGTTATGACCAAAAACTTTATTGAATACTTTAACCTGACACATGTACAGGATCTATAAACATACAGATTGAGGGACGCACAGACTGAAGAACATAATGCCTCTGTACTATTGTTAGTTCGAGATAAAAATGTGACTGTTGCAGTGTGTTCAAGCAGTTTTAAAAGTACACTTTTATTTTAATTCTTTGTGCTGTTCTTGTTAATCATGCACCAAAGATAATGGAGTTTGCTCTTTAATGATTATTGCAATTGTTAATTAGTTAAAATTTTTGCATGAAAGCACATTTCTCACTACATATATAATATATATCTGACTATGTTAATATTAACAAATTTTCGGCAATGTTTTTTTATCAGTTTCATTTCTTGTATCATTCAATAATCACTGATTTTTTAAACTTGTTCATTTTGATTGCATGTACAAATGTTGCATATTAAAGATGAAATAATGATGTTAATTAAAGACTTGCAAACTATACCAATACCAACACTGATCTCTTAATATTTCAATATGAATTATATGTTTACCTAAACTTGTAGTTTCAAAGTCAAAGCAAACAAGTTTTGCTGTCTCCTGAATATGGCAGTGTTCTATAGGTGGAGATGGTGCAGAGGGAATCTCTGTAATGTCCTGGTGGTCCTGCAGATCAATTGCACTACTGTAACTTAGGCCCTCGCACAATTCTTTTACAGTATTTTTCTTTGTTCTTAAAAAGCAATAATTTTTGAATTTCAGGTTTAAAATAAAAAAAATATATATAATGGACAACATATTGTTATTGGTCTGTTTCTGAATCTTTCTTCCAATGAATATTGTTTGTTTATTTACAAGGAGATGCTTTACCAACATTAATTTGTATTTTGCACAAACTTGGACCAGCATAAGGAGATGTGCATACATTGCTTGATGTTAACAAAAATTATATGTAAGCATAGTTTGATGCCGCCAAGAATGAGTTGAAAGAACTAATGCAAAAAATTATAAACAGATATATCATGTTAAAAAGGTATAATGGCTCCTTTAAAGTGCCAAGACAGCCAGATAAATACTGACACTAGCTGGCACACAATTTATTCTTCTACTATGAGCTATGACTTTATGAGGTAACTTATCTATTGTTGGCTCAGAAAAAAATACATAGTTAAAAAATGGAATGTGTTGTGTTTATTTGGGGTTTGCAGAAGTGCATTATCAACATACCGTCTGTTTCTCAGCTGGATCCGTCGGATTTTTTCTTTCCGTGTGACACTAATTGCCTTCCTTTTTCTTGCTTGGATATCTCTTAAAATTGCAAACGGCTTTGTATGGACACCTGGAGATAAACCTATTTTTTTGTTGACCTGAAAGAATAATATAGTAATAAGTATTTTCACTTAAATTTAAACAGACTAACATACTAAATTTAACCATATAATTTAAGTTCTAACAATTTATTTGAAAAACAGTAAGCACACATAGGTGATATATATTTGCTTTTTTAAAAGAAGACTTTTGTCTGCTCATTGTTTATTTTATAAGCTACATTTTACTCTGTCTGAGGTTCAAATTTGTTGTTTTCGTTTTTTTTTAGTTCTTTTAACTTGTTCCTTGTTTGTCATATGATTCCTAATTTTTCCTATGGTTTGTCTTTCTAAATGTCCTGTCCCTGCTTCTTGACAAGTGCTTAAAAGTAGTAAACAAAGAAGTTTTAAACAAAAATAAATCAAATAGTATACCTTGAGTAAATAGGATTGCCCTTCATTTTTCTGTGCAACAGATGCCGCTACTCTTATATTTAGACTGGAGGAACCACTGTAAAAATGTGCCTTTGGTGCTTTGGATGCCACACTTTTGTTGAAACCTTCGTTCCCCTGTGTGCTTCCTAGATTGGACAGCTTGCTACTTTGTGTTTTGTATCCTTTCATAAGGTCCATCAATGCCGTTTGGAGAGGAATGTCTTTTAACGGCTTTCCAAACGGCAGAGATGCATATTTCTTTGATGGATCTTCAACGTGTGAACACCATGTTTTATCACAAAAAGTGTGGTCACCAAATGGATGTCTACCCACAGCTTCCAGACCATTCTCAACACCATCAGGGTCATTCTGGTTTTGGCACATCATATAATTTAAACAATTTAAAAAGTATTTGATTATTTTCTGATTTAATTTTTTATGTTTCTGTCCGAGACTGTACAGTGAGTTGGCAATATTTTTTTTGACGTGATTTCGATCAGACATTTTCTTTATATTGGGGTTTACTTTTTTTCTCAGTCTTGCAATGGTTGTGGTGTCGTCATCAGCAATAATAGTGCCAACAGTAATACCACTGTTTTTTTATATTCTGGACCATTTCGACTACCATATCCTGCTCCATAGCTTTAGAGCTACCATCCCAATTAAGTGGAAAGTCATGCATTTTTGCTTTAGTTCCCTTTCTGTTAGCTTCATCACAGGTTTTGCAAAATTTGCTGCGAACACTGTAACCTATAATCTTGCCAGTTTCTGCACCAATCATGGAACAGTGTCCTGCAAAATAAAAAGTTTGATTTCTATTTTGTAGCAATGTAACAAGTTAAGAATTGTGCTTACAAGATCTATTGCCATATTGTGATATTTAAACTAAGTAAGTTCAATAATCTCCCTTGAAAAATTCTAACCAGAAATATCCTCCTTCAAGCACATTCTAAGATCGTGTTCTACAACTGTGTATCGGCTGTTGTTTGCTCTATGGTCGGGTGGTTGTCGCTTTGACATATTCACCATTTCCTTTCTCAATTTTATTAAATGTTTCATCAATATTGAGCCATCCATTAAGGAGGAGTTGTGCTTACAGGACATATTGAAGGACAAACAGACAGACAGACAAAGAGATAGGGTGATTCCTATATACCACCCCAAAAAGAACCATTACCCCCCTTTTTTTTATTTGGGTATAATGATATAGTAAGAGTAAGAATTTGGCTGCCTATTATTGTTACAATATAATGTTTGATGTTTCTGCGATGCAGTTTTTATTCTAAGAAGATGTGGTATGAGTGGCAATGTGACAACTCTCCGTCCAAGTTTATTTTGTTTATTTTGAGAACAGAAATAAATATTTTTGTTTGCTTTTTACAAAAAATCAATCCATGAGGATTAAAGTTGAAGATTTGTTTTATTGATGATTATACCTGATAGACTGTCATATGACCTGCCACTTCCCCTTTTCTGCCAGGCTCCATCCACACTCACAATCAATTCATCCCTATCAGATTTACTGAAAAAACAAAACAAAGATAATAAAAACTAGAGCTGTAATAGAAACATCCAATTTTATAATTTTCGCGCTAAATAATGATTCGTCTCAACTTAAAGAATTCAAACAAAATGCAAAATCAGTTTTGGCCTACATGTACTACCCTTATGTTTGATGATCTCCCTTTTACTTTTTGGAATTGACAGGGTTTATCTTGGTTCATTAACATTGTACAGTAGAAACCTTTTTTTAAATGACATGCATGTCTTACCTTTCTTTTAGAGAGGGTAGATTATTGTCAAGGGCGATAATAGTGTTCGAAATCACACACAGAATATTACGTTACTGAAACACGGCATAATTGTATTCTTATACTTTTAAGTCTTATACTTATGACGTTACATGTACCTTCAATCTTCAATACAAATTTAAATTGTTTACATGTCATTGTTTATATACATGCAGTATAATCACAACCATTATACGATAAATAGATTTCAGCTAGATCATATATGCACCTACTTCTTTGTAATATCTAGTTCTTCAGATAGACATACAGCCACGGTGCTCTCTGCAACAGTCTCTATAGCACCCCCTAATTCCTTCTGCCTTGCACTGAGTAATGTATTACTCACAGGTGGTATATTGAGAGCTGTGAGGAATGTGTTGACTTGTCTCCCTCCAATTCCAGTATGCACCATAGCTAAAATTAAAAAGAGAAAATTTAACATTGAAAGGCTTAATTTGTAATAGCAGCATATAAAATAAACAATTCTGAATATTGACAAATTACTTAGCATGTTCAATTTCACAAATTTTAATCAATATTATGTATTACTATAACAGGAGAAGTTGCATTTTGTGACAAAAATATAGTGTAAAATTGAATGTAAGTTTTTTATACATGTACTGCAATAATAACTCAATTGAATTATTCATTACAATTAAAATCTTGCATAAATTTTTGAATTTACAGACAGTTACGGTTCCAGAAATTTTCTATATAATAAACCACTTGACCCCATTTAAATCAGCATCTCCTGATCTCACAGTTAAGTAAGCATATAAATATTCAATATAAACATTATGTACATATCCCAAGTCATGATCACCCTGTAATTAAAGTGGTTGTCATCAGATACTGCATGCATATTTGTGTGCCTCTAGACATTTTTACAAGGGGGAATAATAATTTGCTCTAGTTATCATTTGCAAAATTGTATTTAGACTTTAGACAAAGTGGTTGTTCACTAAAAATACCTGTAGCTAATTTGGTGTTGGCATCCCATATCTTGTTATGTCTTTTCCCAGTTGCAACATTGTTTATGTGAAGACATCTGGTATTATAACATGGTATCTAAAATGTTAAGAAAAAATATTCTTAAAAATTCATAACAATTTAATGTAATGCAATATGTACTTACTACATGCAGTGTGTTTTATACATTCAACAGTAAAAACAATTTTTGCCGATGCAGATTGTGTATACTATTGGGTTTAAAATGATTGTGATTACTTTTTACTTGTAAGCTTTACAGAATAAAGCAATTGACAAAGAGTCATTTTATTTTTATTACCTGACCTCAGCCCCCATAAGCTATGTTTGTTCATTTTCAACTAAGCACCATCTTTAATAGTTTTAATGTATCTTTAACCCAAATGATTTGTTTTACATTGTATGTTTGTTACATTTTTTTTCTTTTTTGTACATCAATACATAAGTATACAAAAATTAAGTGACTGCAAAAAAAGATTAATAATAGTTTTCAAAATTATTACCACCAGCTTGTGTCATTTTGGTCTTTTGTGGATAGTTGTCTCATTGGCAATCATACCACATCTTCTGTTTTATATATATTCTAGGATATAACTAGAAAAAAAAGGAAGGATGAAAACCTATCAAAAAAAGAAGGATATGAACATGATGAACAAATGAAAAAAAACCAAAATCATGAGAATTGTTTTGTAAAAAATAACAAGGCAAGTCAGAGACTAGTCATACTTCTCCTAAAAAAATCAAATTCTTGTTAAAAAAAGAGGGGGTTGCTATGCTGGAAAATTCTAAAGATAAGTGGTTCAACTTCAAATGAACATTAATAAAAAGGCACTGGCTACGGTTACATGGAAATGTAACAATAATAAAAATATTATTGTTACATTGGAGACTAAATGCCGGAATGCATGGTTGGGTAAGGACCTGTTTAATAACGAATGTAACAATAATTATTGAGGCTACGGTTACATTGCGTTATTGTTACATGAAAAAAAAGCAATGTACGATGGGACTAGTAATATGTACTAAATAATAAAAGTTGAGGACATTTATTCAAAAATTTATAACATACAATTTATTTACTGTAATTTTTTATTTACAATGACAATTTTCTACAAATCCAGTAATCTGTTTTAAAGTCCGACACATTTTTGATGAACGAAATTACGTCCTCCACGGATACGTGTACATACAGAATTTCTTAGTATTTAAGTTACAGTTAGCAAACTTTGCTTTTGATTATCAATTTGCATCAAGTTATAAAGCTGTATGAAATGTATGTCTTGATATTGTTTCAGTTTCGTTTAAAACGCATCCCAAGTTTTATTTTTTTCACCATAAACAAAATTGGTCCAAAGTATAATGACACTTAATAAGAGTAGGTGTGCAGTTAAATACTGTAAAAAATTTAAACCATTGAACTATTTTTTTTGCCTTTGACAGTCACACTCCTAATCTTGAGTGGTATCTTTAAGAACATCAAAACCATTAATACGTTGTAAAACTATCAAGTTGTACACCATTTGTTGAATAATAATAATTTATTATTTATCAGTATTAAATTACAAGTATTCTTTAGTACATATGAAAGAATGAAGCAATACAACTATAGAAGATTTAAGTTTAATCAATCTAGCGTACATTGCTGTTTTTCATGTAACAATAACGTAATGTAACCGTAGCCTCAGTAATTATTGTTACATTTGTAATTAATCGGTTCCTCACCCAACTTTGCATTCCGGCAATTAGTCTCCAATTTAACAATAATATTTTTATTATTGTTACATTTCCATGTAACCGTAGCCAGTGCCTAATAAAAATGGGCACCATAACCACTTGAAAAACAAATTTTTCATGATCACTAAAAGGTTGGTTGTTTAAAGTCTATGCATTTGAAGAGAAAGAGCATGTGCAAAAGAAGGTGGTCAGTTCCCCTTATCATAAAGGAACATCTTCTTCATACAACGAGAAAGAATATAAATGTCTGTGAATTTTTACCTTGATAATCATTCGCGGATGCATAAGAATGGTCCTTGAAAACGGAAAGATACTTCCCATCTGTTGTACATCTTTCCCTTCTCCGATCTACTAGACCCTGTAGAACCTTCCGTAACCGCTCCGTCTGCTTTTTACTCTTAAAACCTTTCACTTTGCGTACCATAATCAATGTCAACAATATCTACCGGCAGACGATTGTTTACATTGCCGACTGACATCCGGGTCTTTGAGTAAGTCGTTCTAATTTTATACAACCATTTCTATTCAACTTTTATTAATTAATTTTTAACTAAATGAAAATATGGAAACAATTAATGTACATTTAAACGATAATTTTTATTTTCTGCGAAATATGATTTTTTCAGCCATTTTGCGACATCAAAGTCAATCGCGAGTTATCTCCCGTTGACCACTGTTACCTGTTACCTAATCTGTAAGTTCCGCCTCTGTCAGGCGCACCACCATACGGTGTAACTTGGGAGTTGCTATATACAGGGGCTCAATCACACCTTAACTACATGATTTATTATGGGTTTCATCATGAATTTTATGTTAACCAGGTATATACAAATAGTAACCATAAATGGAAAGTTAATATATACTTTAATGGGAAGTTAATATATATTTTAATGGGAATTTAAATTTACTTTTAATCATGGGAAATTTAATATATAAACTTTCCAAATTACGTTAAAATCGTCAGAAGAGTACATCCTTAAGTTTGTTGTTTGTTTGATTTGAATAATAACAGTATACTGTATGATTATTATATAGAGAGTATAAAAAGGGTGTTATTCGACAAAAGACATCAGTCTATCATGATCAGACGATGGAAACAACAAATAGACTAATGTCAGGTAAAAAGATTACATAAAATTTAACGAATAAGCAACTTTTGGTAAATTGTTTAAGTAAAGTAAGATTTTTATTTTTTAATTAAATTTACTTGCATATTTGACTGAGCTTAACTTTATCTAATGGAATACTCTGTTACAGTAAAGCCTTTTAAACCGAACTTCTTCTGAGCGTAAGAATTCGTTTGGTTTTGGCCGATGTTCTGTTTTATCAGATTCAGAAACACACACCGTTGGTGTTTAAAACATGGTTGTTTTTTTCAGGTTTTCGATTTATACAGGGTTCGGTTTAGCCATTATTCACTGTTTTACCCTTTGTATTGTATTGAACATATTCAGATAACAAGAATACTGTTTGTATAAAAAAAAATGGAAAACTTACCACAATGTGTAATAGAAGACCTACTGATAGAAAGATAAAATTTTGAATAAAGTGGCTACTTAAATAACAAGTTAAAATAAAGGGATTGGTGAATTTTCTGCGTGGTTTATATCATCGATTAGTGACATATGTTGATTGTCTGTCTTAATATTTACTGAATCAGCAAATATTCTTAAACGTGTTACTTGCTTGAACTGTTACTAAAATATTTTTCATGTCTTGATCGATATTGTTATTAAATCAGCAAAGTTAAACATAGATTAAAAAAGAAGGATTGCCATGAGACAACCCTGACCAAGAGAGAAAATGACACAAAATAGTATTAGCTATATGTGCAGTGTGGCCTCGAACAATCCGCAAAGGCCAAACTACATAGTCAGCTATAAAAGATCCCGAAATGACAAATGTTAAACCATCCAAACGAGAAAAATTAACTGCTAGATTTATGTACAAAATAATGAACGAAATAAATGTGTAATACATCAACAAACGACAACCATAATTTGGCGTACTAAATTATAATCCTGGTACAGTTGATAACTATTTACAGAGTCCAGAATTTGGACAGGCACATACAAAATGAAGCGGGAGTAAACATGATATCATGATTCTAACCCTTTATCTAGCCTATGACCCTTTCAACCACAAAACTAAGTGTTATAGACGGGCTCATACAGAATGTGACAGGCTTAAACTAGTTTAAATGTACCAATCTCCCCCTATGACATTAGTGCAACAGTACACCATTAGAAAAACCATCAAATGAATACAAATAGAAATGCACCTAACAACACGAAACGTAGACGTGGACAGGAACTTTAACATCCGAACCGCATAAAATACACTAAGAACAGATTTGAGAGTACTCTCAGTAACTAACAACTAGCGCAATGCCAAAAACTAACAAAACAAGATTGCACACGCTACAATATCTTGTCTCCTTTACTAGCAATTGATATAGTATTGCTAGTCCTTTTAATATAAAGCTTTACTACAACTATAATATAAACTAAACATGATCCAGACAAAATGAGGCCATGGTCCACTTTTTGTGCTCACATGAATTATCATTGATATGGTTATATTTATAAATTATCTGTTTACAAAATTTCGAATTTTTGAAATACTAAGACTTTTCTACCTCAGGCATAGATTACCTACACTGGATTTGACAAAACGTTTAGGAATTTTGGTCCTCAATGCTCTTCAACTTCGTACTTAACTTGTCCTTTTTAACTTTGTTTTTAGTTGAGCGTCACTGATGAGTTTTTTGTAGACGAAACGCGCGTCTGGCGTATATACAAAATGTAGTCCTGGTATCTAGGTTGAGTTTATTTACTAACAACCAAACAAGAAAAAAACATGTACACCTTACACACATTAATTGCACTTAATAGGGTTGACATATTGCATATAGTTTCTACGAAACATATTTAACAAAGAAAACTAAACATTGACAAATGAACCTTGCAAATGAGGTCAGAGTCAGATGAGACATGACGGACAGATATGTTCAGCTTAAATTCCACCCATATAAAAAATAGCTGACCTTTTGCTTATTCTATAGTTTAAACAAACACACAAAAACTTAACACTGAGAAATGAACTGTGAAAATGAGATAAAAGTCAAATAAAACATGTTCGACTAACATGGAAATCATAAAATATGTCCATACACCAAACATAGCAGACTTTATAATGCATACAGTATAAGAAAAAGATTAAAACTCAAAACTTAACTTCGACAATTGAACCTTGAACATAAGGTTATGGTCAGATAACTCCTGCCCGGTAGACATGTACACCTTACCATCATACCATACATTAAACAAGAGTGCACACACTGAAATGTCTCGCCTTCTTTACTAATCATTGATATTATGTTGATAGTCCTAAGTATAAAGCTTTAACAACTGCCACATAAACTTAACATAAACCAAGATAGCTAAACAAAGACAAATGAACCATGAAAATGAGGTCAAGGTCAGATGAACCATGCCAGGCAGACATGTACAGCTAACAATGCTTCCATACAATAAATATAGTTGACCTATTACTTAAAGTTTAAGAAAAACAGACCAAAACACAAAAACTTAACACTGTGCAATGATCCGTGAAATTGAGGTCATGGTCAAATAAAACCTGCGGGACTTACATATAGATCATAAAATATTCCCATTCACCAAATATAGTTGACCTTTGGCATATTATATTAGATAAAAAGACCAAAACTCAAAAACTTAACTTTGACCACTGAACCATGAAAATGAGGTCAAGGTCAGATGACATCTGCCCGCTAGACATGTACACCTTACAATCATTCCATACAACAAATATAGTAGACTCATTGCACAAAGTATGGGAAAAATAGACCAAAACACAAAAACTTAACTATAACCACTGAACCATGAAAATGAGGTCAAGGTCAGATGACACCTGCCAGTTGGACATGTACACCTACCAGTCCTTCCATACACCGAATATACTAGCCCTATTGCTTATAGTATCTGAGATATGGACTTGACCACCAAAACTTAACCTTGTTCACTGATCCATGAAATGAGGTCGAGGTCAAGTGAAAACTGTCTGACGGGCATGAGGACCTTGTAAGGTACGCACATACCAAAGATAGTTATCCTTTTACTTATAATAAGAGAGGATTCAACATTACAAAAATTCTGAACTTTTTTTTCAAGTGGTCACTGAACCATGAAAATGAGGTCAAGGACATTGGACATGTGACTGACAGAAACTTCGTAACATGAGGCATCTATATACAAAGTATGAAGCATCCAGGTCTTCCACCTTCTAAAATATAAAGCTTTTAAGGAGTAAGCTAACGCCGCCGCCGCCGCCGCCGCCGCCGCCGGATCACTATCCCTATGTCGAGCTTTCTGCAACAAAAGTTGCAGGCTCGACAATAAACTAAACCTTTTGTTTATAATATCTGTGATATGGAGTTGACCATTAAAACGTCTAACAGTGTTCACTGATCAACGAAATCAGGGCGATGTCAAGTGAACACTGTCTGGCGGGCACGAAGACCTTGTAAGGAATGCACATGCCAAATATAGTTGTCCTATAACTCATAATATAAAATATGTTTATATTACAAAAACGTATCAACTTTTCGTTTAAGTAGTCTCTGAACTCTGAACATCAGATAAAGGACAATGTCAACTTCGTAAACTTAAGCATATATATGCATTGTATGAAAAACACAGGTCTTCCACTTCTATACTATAAAGCTTCAAAGTTAGCCAAATCCGCCCGCCAGATCACTATCTCTATGTTGAGTGCTCTGCGACAAAAATCACAGGCTTGACTAAAATCATGCATCTTAGACTAAATTGTCAACCCGTACACATTTGACATGCTATATAAATTAAGTTTTTTTCTTATCCTACATTGAACTTTTAATGTCGTCCCTTACCAAAAGATTATTTAATTAAATAATAAAACTTTTCGTTTGATAAGATTGTGTGGTAGAGTTGTAGAAACAGCTGAAAACTTGCAATACAATCAAATGGACCATCAACAGCACTTACTATCTTCTTACACACTGTATAAGAGAATCTTTCATCAGAATCTATTTAATGATTTTAGAAATTACATTGCTCTTATGTTGGCAACAATTTGTCGTGAACAAAACAAATAGACATAATAGGTGAACATAGGGAAAAAGCAGTCAACATTATGTTATAACTTTTATCACTATTAATAGTTATAAAATAATTTATGTTTCAAAGAATAACAAAGAGACATATGTACAAAACACATCAGCAGAAATGAAAGACAGGAATACAGATGTTTACCATTGAACAATATCATAATGACGGGGTGTATAGGTACAGAGTCACGTCATGTGTATATCAAAGAAACTATTAATATGAGAAAAACAGTGAAACAGAATAACGTACTCCATCATTGATATGACAGTTGGTTCACAAAAGTTGTAATCATTTGTTTAATACATTTAACCATTTCTATAAAAATATCTGATACATGTGTAGAGTATGGTTTTCATTTATTTATTTGTATGTTATGTTATTATCGTATTGATAAGGTACTCTGATATTATATTCAGTTATAATAGCAAATTAAAGATACTTTGGTGATACTTGCTAATTATGCAAAAATGAATAGTGACAGTCCTTGTTTTCCATTGTTAATATAATTGATTTTTCAAGTTATGAATTTCTTGATGATGTACGAGTAACATCTTTCTTACTTAGTCATCAATATGTTAAATATGATCGAATAAGCTGAATTTTACATGTAACTTTCAAAGTACACTAGAAATATAGATAATATGAATTTATATATTTTATTAGTTATTATTATATTAATTGTCCTTATCTGCGTAGTATCGTCTATTCTAGACGATCCGGTACATCTGGTTTGGTATTACGACAATGATGTATATATAGAATGTGTATTCAGCTTTGTATTACCATCACTGGTGATCTGATGTCTAAAATCTGTCGTAGAGTAGTCACTGGTTCAGACGTCCTCATAATATAATTATTTATGTAACTGCATCCATCATGAGCTGATTGGCCATTATGACAAAAGTGTGTCAAACATCATATTGGATATCCTTCTTCAGTCATAATAAACTTCCATCAATACCGAACTGAACAAAGAAATAACACGACGAGTGTCGTATACGGTGCAGGAAATGCTTACCCTTCTGGAGCACCTGATTTTACTCCCGGATTTTAGTGCAGTTCGTGTTGTTTCTTATTTCTTATTTATAACTGTTGATGAAAATGTCCTTTGGTTTTTCTGAGTCTTTGTTTACTCCTTGGTTTTGATTGTAATTGTCTATATTAATTTGTAAGATTCTTAGCGATTGATAGTTCAGCTGATGTGAATGAATTCCATCTTCATGCTTAATATATCATTTTCTTTGTTAACACGCTAGACAAAAAATGATGAAAGCTTTATTAATTGTATAGAGCTTAGATAGTCGAGTGGTCTAGCGCGTTGTGCATAGAGAAGGGCGATTTGGTGCCATGATATCTCAGTGGTTTGAGTTCAAGTCAAGGCCAGAGAAGAACAATAATTTTTTTCCGCAAATTTGCAGATCTACTATTGTTGGGTTGATATTGAGACGAATAAAATATATTATAAGGATTAAAAAAAAAATGTAAAAATTACAATATTATATTTTCTCCATTAAAAAAGTAAAATGTTATTAAACTATATCACAATTTAAATGGGCTTTCAAAGTCCACAACAATAGACGTTAACGACATAAACATTTTTATACCTTTCAAAGGTGAAACAGAGAAGATATTTCACGCTATGGTAAATTTTGTGAAATAGAATTTAGTAATTCAGAATATAAGGTATCCATATTTTACAAATCTTAATTGTATTTGTGTTTAACTTTGCGCAAGTTTACGAATTATTCATATATATAATACAACTTTAAATTGAAAACAACGTTCAAACCTATGATTGCGTTGGATAAAAACCGCAAAACGGATACGTGTGCATCTAAAAAAAATCGTTGTAGAGGGATCTTATTACAGCATACACAACATTTTTCATGTATAAGGCATATTAAATAATCTGCATATAATATGCCATTTATTTGCAAAGTTTTGATTACTTTCATCAGGAAAAGGAATACTATACCTGACAAAGCAATCATCAAGTTTGCCTGACATTCGTCTTTTTGAGAATCAGAAAATAAAAAAATCAAATTGGAAGACATAGACTTCCCAGGCTGTTTTCCATTCATGTTTAATGCAATAACTTGTTCTGGCATTGATGGGACATTTCAATAACATAATTTCAATATATCTTATCATTAATATAAATATGTTTCGTTTGAGGTATATAAACAGTATATATAGAGTATGATTTACAGAAACTGTGGAATTTCATTTTTTTATTAGTTTTATATTTCATCATGATATTGATATAATACTTTGATAGATTCAAATATGAAAGCAAACTAAGGTACATATGTGATATTAGCTAATTATACAACACTGTTTGTCTTTGTTAATGTAATTGATTTTGCAAATTATGAATTTCTTGTTGTTGTTCGTGTAACATCTTTCTTACTTCGTCATCAATATATTAATTATGATTTCATCAGCAAAATTTCACATGTATTTTTCAAAAAACACTGAAAATATAAATAATATGCATATATATATCATTATAATATTTTCCCTTATTTTCTAGACGTTTCAGTACATCTTCAATTTTCAGGTTGGTTCTTTTTATAGAGGTATATATACATGTACATGGCATATTAAAGTATCTGCTTCTTATATGTCACTTATTTACAAAGCTTAAAGTAACGTTCCAGAATAAGGAATAGTATTTTTGATTTAGCAATCATCACCTCAGCCACATTTGATGTATTTCAAAATCGGCGAGGAAGTGTATTTATTATAGATTGATAAAGTTCTGATTTACACCAATGACCTCAAAGATTTAAAATATTCTGACAGAATGTCAACGTTTACTTTTCCTTAAATCATCTCTCCAGGGCTCAAGAAAGTATATCTAGCATATTTCCCTCTCCAATACACAAGAAAGCTTTATACGAGTTTCAGCAGTTTAATCCACAACCAAATTAAATAGAAGACCATTTTATTAAATAAGAATAGTTCTGTTTGATAAAGACTCCGTGGAAGTGTAGTGTAGTGTACAAGGTCAAAAAATCAAAACTGTCAACTAAATTGAACAGACAATCAATAGCACATTATATATCCAAAATATCCAAAGAGTTTTGTCACTGCAAAAAAATAGTAAATTTCTTTATTTTCATATGCCTCATTACAAAAATTAATAACAAGTTCCATGATGTGAGCAGGCTATGCTGTGCGATGCATTTTCAAATCCATTGCTTAACAACTTCTTGTTTACCTCATACTTATACATTGGGTCTCTTTTGTGGGAAATAGCACACAGTTCAACTTGGTTTTTTTTCTATTTACAGTTACACATCCTTGGTGTGAACATGTTTAGTTCGGACACATAAAATTAAAGTGTTATAGCATTGGTCATACAGCTGATGGTGAACTATTAGTCCTGACAGTATCATCAGCTCAGTAGTCTGACAGTTCTTTGGTATTATTAAATTTTTCGTTATAAATTAAGGATTTTTTTAAGAAACTAAGGTTCCCACTCCTCAGGCAAAGTTGACCTTAGATTTGGCTATTCCCTTTTAGACATATAGCTCACCCATTTGCTTTTGAACATTCTTGATGAAGGTAAATCCAGAAAAGCCATTTAGACCCAAAAAAATTATAAAGTGTTATTTCATGTTTTACAGAACTTGGTCATTATTGCTGCTGGTGGACTTAAAGTGCCAGAGGATACTTCGGAAATCACATGATTTATAACATAACCTTCTTAAAACGTAAAATAAGCCAGATAAGCTTTCAAAAAATAAAAACTTCAAACATCATTTAAAATTTATATGCAAATCGGTCTTTGTGGCATACACAAATTATAATGTGCTGTCTGGTCCCAAAAATCTGTTCCTTTCCAACCACACCAGCCCTAAAATATAAACAAAAAATGATAAATATATTGGAACTTGTTTAAATGAACTTTCAAACTGTCAAATGACTGTGATCAATTGATTGGTTAAAGCAAATATGTAAGGTACACATAAACATGTACAGTGCATTGGTCACTTATATAGCAAAAACTATATATTTCATATAAAACTACATTTTAAAAAAAATATTTTTAAGACATCTATGGTTGGATTTTAATAAACCATGTGTTGAAAGACGCAGAATTGTCTGAAGTATATTAATTTATTTATTCATACATTTTTCTTTTATTTTTTTGTCTCACTATGTGATCGTGTATAATAATATTTTACAATTTTATTTGGTTGAAATATATAGCAAAGTTTTTGGACAATAAACCTGTGTTTAAATCATCAGAAATTGAGAATGCTTTACAACAAAATAATTTAACAACTGGGACAACATCCCTAATGCGCCTTGAAATGAGGAACTCAAAAGTCACGTGTAAAGAAAAAATCTCTGTGTAGTGATATTGGACATATTTCTATTTTTAGCAAATGACTGAACTTAATTATTTGTGGTGATTAGGAAAGTAGAGGAACATAGAATAAATGTGTAAAAACTATGGAGCTATTGAATGTGTTCAAAGTATTAAATTTTCAAAGAACTTATTGTGTTAAAAAGGGGATATTTTACCACCAGGAGCCACATCACAACAGGATGTTCGGGGTTTGCTAATTTACGGAAAAAGTAATCTCACTTCGTACCCCGAAAATTTAACCACATATGTGAAAATGTCACAGCTTCGAAACAAGCTATCATACATATCCAAGTTAACGATATGGACTGAGCTACAGGAAAAAACGTTACCATTACCGCCTATGTAAAAACAATTAAAGATTTTGACCCAACTAGAGAAATAAACCTGTTACAATGCTGCTTCTAACGATAAATTTTTGAAAGAAACAAAATTTTATATGTAATATATAGGTAAAGTTATATGTAACACATACTTTTGGCCATGAACTATATTTAATTGATTGCATTAATGCATAATGCATAAGACTAGAATAAGGTCATGGAAGGTTGTATGACACATATCATGCAATTTAACTGAACCAGTGGAGCTTGAAATCAACAGACATAGTGTCATATCCTCGTCACAATCAATCCACATAAAAAATATTGTTGACCTAACAACAATCTTTAGTACCTTATCTAGAATAACTTTCAACTCTTCTGCACCAGTAAAGTGAGGGTCCAGGATCAAGAACTTCAAATCGCCTGTCACATCGTTGAAATCTACTCCTAATATTGTGTGTGCTAATACTCCTCCTCCTGAAAAGAAGAGTATATTATTTGTTAACAAAGTAAATCTTGTGACTTATGCTTCCTCACAAACAGTATCTTCAACAAAAACAGTGGCTACAGTTGCAAAATGGTCTACAGTACAACTAGCCAGTCAAAACTTATGCCGCTGAAATTCCTTTGGTCACTCAGGTTTCCTCCAACAATCAACACTGGCGGCCACAATAAGTTGCGATAAGTGCTGAAAGTGGCATTGAAAACCAACAATCTGTCAATCAACACAGCAAAGGCTTTTTTTAATGTTAAAGCTCACTATTTTGTATTCTTGTGAGTTTTATAACTATAGAAGAAACTATTTGTCTGAATATGGTGCAAATAAATTAAGTTTGCTTGTTGGTTTCTTTCTGCAACTCACCAAATTTTTAATTTAAGTTTTTTAAAAGAAAATTATATCGTGTTAAAATTTGTTTTACTCATAGTATATATTAAGCTTAGTTATTTGACCAACAATTGAGTAAGCTTTAATTGAGTGAAATGAACTACATATTCAACTTATTTAGCTTTTAGCCTTAAACAACATCTTAACTGTGGTTCCTAAACTATTTATTAGAGGATAAACTATAATTTTGATAGACATTCCACTATCATATACTGTATACTGAAATTCAGAAATTATTGCAGGGTTTTTATTATTGTGAATAATGCAACTGGATCAGTATCACAAAAATAAGAACTAGCATTCTGAATTCTAATGCAACAACGTTTGTAACGTTCATTTTGATTGGATAACGTCACTTTCTTACATGGCATCAATTGACAATAGATGCTATGGGACGTACGCGCAAGCGCAGACGACATATGACAGATTTTAAATACATGTTTTAACGTTGTTTTCTGTTAGTTTCATTAGAATGGAGATAACAATATTGTATTTTAAGCTCCGACGGCATCAATTTGGGATTTGATGGTCGCAAATACCCGTTTACTGTCTCCGCTAACGCGTCGCCAGTAAACTTAATTTGCGACCATCAAATCCCCAATTGATGCCGTCGGAGCTTAAAATACAATACAGTTATCTCCTCAATCTAACACATAAAATAGAAAAACAATGGATATGGGGTATCAATCCATGACAAAAAAATCAGTACATGCACAGCGAAAAACACACAAAAAGCAAAGGAACAGAGCTTTTATTGCTGTTCTTCATCTGAAAGTCAGTGAGGCCTTCATATCTGAGCAAAATAAAACTCTTAGCTCACTGCAAGTTTAAGACGGCCCCTAGCATAAGTTTGAGAGGACTTTGTGTGCATGTCGAAAATGCAAAAATAAATGTACGCAATAATTTCTGAATTTACAGTATATAAAAATGAAGATAACAATTTTCTTATTTTATGGGATAAAAGTAGGTCCTTATTATAAACATTTTTGCCTTTTTGTTTTAGTTTTTCTTCCTTGTTACAATGATTTTACTCCCAAAGGAGGAATACTTGTATGAATAACTCACCAATCATTATAGGTGTTCCTTGTGTTGTAAAATGCTGAGCCAGTTCTCTCCCTTTAGAAGACAAATCAGCCCCTGCACTGACAAACATTATCTTTGAGGTGACCTAAAATACGAATAAGCAATGTAATGCATTACAAAAGATTAATGTGTAATATTAAAGAAAGTTTGTGTCAAAATAGAGCTGATTTGATAAAATAGCATCTTCCTTAAAAAGTATGTCATATTCAAATAAGTCTGTCACAGTTAAGCTTAAAATGACACTTTCGAATTTTAGATTTTTCTTCTGGCTTACAAGTGGATAAAAATCCTCCCATGCTGCAACCAGAAACAGCCCATCAAATTCTTGCATTTATTTCACAACTTTATCCACCTGTCTGGCGTATATACTAAATTTAGTCCTGGTATCTATGATGAGTTTATTTACAACTACTGGGTCGATGCCACTGCTGGTGGAGATTTATTTCCCCGAGGGTATCACAAGCCCAGTAGTCAGCACTTTTGTGCTGACATGAACTATCATTGATATGGTTATATTTATAAATTAACTTTTTACAAAAATTTGAATTTTTTAAATACTAAGGCTTTTCTACATCAGGCATAGATTACCTTAGCTGTATTTGGCAAAACTTTTAGGAATTTTGGTCCTCAATGCTCTTCAACTCCGTACTGTATTTGGCATTTTAAACTTTTTTGGATTCGAGCGTCTTAAAGAGTCTTTTTTAGACAAAACGCGCGTCTGGCGTATATACTAAATTTAGTCCTGGTATCTATGATGAGTTTATTTATCCAGGTGAGACAAAACTAAGACAATGTGGAATGATTGATAATAGACAATTATCAATTAACAGATATAAGAATGTATGGATTTTAAAACTTTTTGTTGACTTACCCCTATTAAATGGTCCAAAACATAACTGCATTCCATAGACCCAATCCACTGTCTGGACCCAACAAACTTTGCTTCTTTGTCTCCTACATCTACTAATGCCTACAATTTGTAATTGCATTGTATAATATGTATATCTTTTAAATTTAATCATCAAATTAAGCTATAATTTATACAGATTTTCATATTCCATTTAATTCAATTATGCATTGTCTAAAAAGGAATACCAGTGACAAATTACCTGCTGTATGACCATGTGACCTCTTAAGAAACATGTCTATATTTCTACACTCTGAACCAAGATGGTTGTGTTTTCTTATAATGTAAGTTACAACATTTTTGCATGAACATACTTTTACAATCATTGAACAATTGACTATTAAATGCTGTGCAATTAGCGCATGATATGCCTGTCACTTTTTGAAAGAATAAAGTTCAATAACTCCTCAATGTCATGACAGAAATTTATAAAATAACTAAAGGGAGGATATTTAAATTGATATAAACCAGTCACCAAAGTTTAATGAAAACTGCTCAAAGCAGTTATGTGTATTGTCCAAAAACTGGAAAATCCCCCTTTTTTAAAATAAAACCCCATAACTCAGAAACATAAACTCTAAAATTCATAAAAAATCAAAAAATGAGCTCAGGTCAATAGATATAAAAAATTCACCAAAGTTTCGTACAAATTGATTAATGCATTTTTGAGTTAATGTGGGACATGTTGATGACGACAGACAGATGGACGAACACATAGATGGACAGACAGATGGATGAATAGAGGGACAACGGTATACCATAATAATTAAGTCCCATAAAATGGTGTATAAATATGTGAGATTGATTATTGCAATGGATGGATAGAGGGACAACGGTATACCCTAATAATTAAGTCCCATAAAATGGCGTATAAATATGAGAGATTGATTATTGCAATGGATGGATAGAGGGACAACGGTATACCATAATAATTAAGTCCCATAAAATGGCGTATAAATATGTGAGATTGATTATTGCAATGGATGGATAGAGGGACAACGGTATACCCTAATAATTAAGTCCCATAAAATGGCGTATAAATATGAGAGATTGATTATTGCAATGGATGGATAGAGGGACAACGGTATACCATTATAATTAAGTCCCATAAAATGGCGTATAAATATGTGAGATTGATTATTGCAATGGATGGATAGAGGGACAACGGTATACCATTATAATTAAGTCCCATAAAATGGTGTATAAATATGTGAGATTGATTATTGCAATGGATGGATAGAGGGACAACGGTATACCATAATAATTAAGTCCCATAAAATGGCGTATAAATATGTGAGATTGATTATTGCAATGGATGGATAGAGGGACAACGATATACCATAATAATTAAGTCCCATAAAATGGCGTATAAATATGTGAGATTGATTATTGCAATGGATGGATAGAGGGACAACGGTATACCATTATAATTAAGTCCCATAAAATGGCGTATAAATATGTGAGATTGATTATTGCAATGGATGGATAGAGGGACAACGGTATACCCTAATAATTAAGTCCCATAAAATGGCGTATAAATATGTGAGATTGATTATTGCAATGGATGGATAGAGGGACAACGGTATACCATAATAATTAAGTCCCATAAAATGGCGTATAAATATGTGAGATTGATTATTGCAATGGATGGATAGAGGGACAACGGTATACCATTATAATTAAGTCCCATAAAATGGCGTATAAATATGTGAGATTGATTATTGCAATGGATGGATAGAGGGACAACGGTATACCCTAATAATTAAGTCCCATAAAATGGCGTATAAATATGTGAGATTGATTATTGCAATGGATGGATAGAGGGACAACGGTATACCATAATAATTAAGTCCCATAAAATGGCGTATAAATATGTGAGATTGATTGTTGCAATTACAGAAAATACTGCCTACAAATATTACTATCAAATTTTATTTTTGTGTGAAACCATGGAAACCTATCCTGTTACATATTTCCCAATAAAAAAAACATCAGAAACATTTCTGAATTAGCAGTAACTTTTGGGAAGGTTGACACACTCTCTATATACAATCTGAACATGAACACCAATGTCTTAATATTACCTGTTGTATTTCTTTATGACCTGGTATAGGTTTCTCAGTATAACCCTGAAGTCTGAACCAGGATATAAGAGTCTGTAGGGATCGGTAAGCACATCCCCACTTATTGTCATCAAATCTATCCTGCATGTAATGATGGTAGCTGTATAAACCTTGTACAATATATGGAGTACCATCTTTCACTAGGAGTAAACATAAAGAGAGTTAAAAAAAATCAAAACATTAAAAGTTTTCACAGAAAATGTTGTTCTTTCACATGTACCCTTTATTTTTGAAAAGTTGTCTCTTTAGCAATCATATCACATCTTATTATATTCATATGCGAATAAGAAAATTTTACAATAGGATACCTTGCCAAGCTCTCACTATCACATTTATATTTTCAGTGAACTGTAAAATCTAGGTTCAAACTATAATTTTAGCCTTTATCTTATCTGAAAACATCTGGAAACAATATAAATAGGCAGAATTAATTTTATATACATTATACTTAAATTTGAAATTACATTATCAAATAATCAAATTTACCTATATATAGGTTTAACTCTGCCACCTTATATTTAATATTTACAGATGTCAATTGTAAACACAATGATTGAGCAAACATTAATACAAACAAAGCAAGTAAGACAACCAAACTCTTACTCTACATGCATTAGGAAGTTGACTCTATAAAGATGGAAACAAATGAACATTCATCATATCTATCTAACCACTATTAACTAACATCTGCTTACCAGAGATCACCAGATTTTGATGGGATTTATGTTACCCAGCCTTTAGTTTTCTATGTTGTGTTTAGTGTGCTGTGTATCTTTGTTTTTTTCTGGGTTTTTTTGCCATGGCCTAACCAGTTTTTTTTTCGACTTATGAGTTTGAATGTCACTTTGGTATCTTTCAATAAACTAGATGTGCCAAAGCGACACGAATGGCCCCGTCTCAAAAAGTTGGAAAATGTGCAATTTCAATAACACATGTGGACACAAACATGATGAAAGTCTATCATATTAAGAATCAGCTCAAAATCTGGAGGTGTATAGAAAAAAAGTCTGTATAACTGTGATTTTCAACAATTTATCAATGTCCAAAGCCTGAAATTACAGCTAAAATTAGCCGAACGGAACAAACTTAAATTTGATCTGTAACTCATCATGGGTAACTCATATACCAAAAATCAGCCCAATATCCCAAAGCATTGAGAGAAAAAAATCCCTATAACTGTATTTTCAACAATTTATCAAAGTTCATAGCCTGTAATTTCGGCATAAATTAGCCCAGCAGAACAAAACTTAAACTTGATCTGAAACTCGTTATGGTAAACTTACATACCAAAAATCAGCCCAATATCTGAAGGGTGTTTAGAAAAAAAGTCTGTATAACTGTGATTTTCAACAATTTATCAAAGTCCAAAGCCTGAAATTTCAGCAAAAATTAGAAGAACAGAACGAAACTTAAACTCGATCTGTAACTCATTATGTTTAACTCACATACCAAAAATCAGCCCAATATTGTTGCGAAATGACAGAATGAACTTCGTTGCGGGGCCATAATAAAATTGAGAATGGAAATGGGGAATGTGTCAAGAGACAACAACCCGACCAAAGAGCACAAAACAGCTATAGTCCACCAATGGGTCTTCAACACATGGGTCTATATTCTTGGAAATTCATTTGGTTGTGTGTTTGCATTTTTGTCAAAGTTTTCCTACCTCCAGAAGGTGATAAACCTGCATGTGGATTTACCAAGTAGCCATATTTTTCAAGGTCTTCCAAGAACATGTGCTTATTGTTTCTTCTGAAAATTGGTCTATCATCATTTAGACAAAACTTTTTGTGCAAATCTCTTCGCTTTTCAACTGAAATTAGATTTTAAAACATTTTTGTTTCTGTAAACTCAGAAATTATATTGTGATGTTAATTATTAATTCTAATAATGTGACTGGGTGAGTATCACAATAAAAGAATTTACATTCTTATATTTGAAAAATACATTTGTTTTGTTTGTAGATTTTTCTACAATTGAAATAATTAATCTTGCATTTTTGGCAATCTTAAAATATTGCAATAATTTCTGAATTTGCAGTATTATGTTTTGATTTTTCCAGATAACATTACAATAAACACACAACTTCGATGAAATGTATATTGTGTATCTTTTCATTTTTCAATCTTTTCATTGTTAATTAATAACTGGTATTCATGAACAAATTTTCTTTGTTCTTTATGGAAAGAAAATTTGTTTTTGCTTTTGTAGTTTTCCTGATAGAATTGTTAAACATTTGTCATTTCTATTGTTTTGCCAAATAACTTATATCAATACACCAATTTTACATCCAGCAATCAAATTCTTCAAATCGATGTACTGTGAATTATTCTATTTTTGTGGATATCAATTTTCCTGAATAGAAGACAAAATGCATTCAGTAAGTTAACATAAGTAGCTACATCAATCTTTACCTAAATCATCATCAGACATTTTGGAAGGATATGTTACAGTAAGAAAAGTATTGAGGCCTAATGGCTGGAAATGGTAGGGTTGTGGTGTTTGGAAATCTCCTCTCTGAAACAAACAGATGTTATATATATAATACTATACAAACAAGAGTTCGCACACTGAAATGTCTCGCCTTCTTTACTAATCATTGATATTATGTTGATAGTCCTAAATATAAAGCTTTATTACAACTGTCACATAAACTTAAAATTAAACAAGAAAACTAAACATTGACCAATGAACCATGAAAATGCACTCAAGGTCAGATGAACCATGCCAGGCAGGCACGTACAGCTAACAAATCTTCCATACAACAAATATAGTTGACCTATTGCTTATTAAGAAAAACAGACAAACACTTAAAACTGAGCAATGAACCATGAAAATGAGGTCAAGGTCAAATAAAACCTCCACGACTGACATATAGATTAAAAAATATTTTCATACACCAAATATAGTTGACCTATTGCATATAGTATTAGGAAAAAAAGACCAAAATTCAAAATCTTAACTTTGACCACTGAACCATGAAAATGAGGTCAAGGTCAGATGACACCTGCCAGCTAGACATGTACACCTTACAATCATTCCATACACAAAATATAGTAGACTTATTGCATACAGTATAAGATAATCAGACCAAAACACAAAATCTTAAAACTATAACCACTGAACCATGAAAATGAGGTCAAGATCAGATGACACATGCCAGGTGGACATGTACACCTTTCAGTCCTTCCATACACCGAATAACCTACAGATACCTATTGCTTATAGTATCTGAGATATGGACTTGACCACCAAAACTTAACCTTTGTTAAATTAGTCCATGAGGTTGAGGTCAAGTGAAAACTGTCTGTTGGGCATGAGGACCTTGCAAGGTACACACATACCAAATATAGTTATCCTATTACTTGTAGTAAGAGAGATTTAACATTACAAAAAATGTTAACTTTTTTTTCAAGTAGTCACTGAATCATGAAAATGAGGTCAAAAACATTGATGATTGAACATGCGACTGACGGAAACTTCGTAACATGAGGCATCTATATACAAAGTATGAAGCACATAGGACTTTCACCTTCTAAACAAGTGAAACTGCGAGCTACTGCTCACTGATGATACCCCCGCCGCAAGTGGATAATATTAATAGTGTAAAAATATGCAAGTGTTCGGTAAACAGAAAGTTGTCAAGTGATGAATCTGAAAACGCATCACACAGTATAGCTGACTTATATAAATCCTGAAACCAAATTTCAGAAATCCTTGTATTGTAGTTCCTGAGAAAAATGTGACTAAATTTTCAACTTGGCTATCATGTGTAAAATCATACAAGTGTTCGGTAAACAGGAAGTTGTCGAGTGATGAATCTGAAAACGCATCACACGGTATAGCTGACTTATATAAATCCTGAAACCAAATTTCAGAAATCCTTGTATTGTACATGTAGTTGCTGAGAAAAATGTGACGAAAATTTTCAACTTGGCTATCATGTGTAAAATCATACAAGTGTTCGGTTAACAGGAAGTTGTCAAGTGATGAATCTGAAAACGCATCACACGGTATGGCTAACATATATAAATGTTGATACCAAATTACAGAAAGGGTGGATGTGTAGTTCCTGAGAAAAATGTGACGAAAATTTTCAACTTGGCTATCATGTGTAAAATCATACAAGTGTTCGGTAAACAGGAAGTTGTCAAGTGATGAATCTGAAAACGCATCACACGGTATGGCTAACATATATAAATGTTGATACCAAATTACAGAAAGGGTGGATGTGTAGTTCCTGAGAAAAATGTGACAAAAGTTTCATGGGACGGACTGACTGACGGACGGACTGATGGACGGACTGATGGACGGACTGACAGACAGAGGTTAAACAGTATGACCCCCCTTTTTTAAAGCGGGGGTATAAATATAAAGCTTATGATAAGTTAGCTAACAATGCCGCCACTGGATCACCAGTACTGGTACTAAAATTAAATTGTAAAGATTTGAATTTAAAAAACAATATCATTTACCTTGGAATGCTGCATCATACAGTTGGTCATTGCTTTTAACTGACGAAACACACTTGTTGACATAGCTACAGCTAGTTTACTAACAGTAGTATCAGTTGTCACGGTGGATATTGTGTCAATTTGTAGAGTTATGTCCACTGATTTACTGTTAACTGTAAAATAAAAACAAAAAATGTCTAATTTGTAATACCGGTAGTGCATTTCATTTGCAGTAATCCTCTTTATAGTTCCAAGATTAAGGTGCATGCATTTTGTCTTGCAGATGTTTCTAAAGTTGGAATGTATTCTTAAACATGTACTCTATTCATCGTTGATTTTAAATTTTCATAAATCAGTTGAATTTAAATACTGTAATTTCAGACATTTTGTCATTTTTTATTATTACAAAAATTGCTATGATAACTTAAATGTTATAAAATTTTAATAATATTATTTGTATGTAGCATTTTCTTATATTGCAATAATTAAAACTTTAGTTTCGATTGTCTAACAATCAAATAATAAATCCACAAAATAGTTTTAGGATTTTTACAGTATTGTATACCATTTTAGTGTAGATTCATTTGTGGGATACCAGTTTTTGGCGATTTCTTGGGTTCAAGCAGACCTGCCAACTATCCCGATTTTCGCGGTATCATCCCGATTTTCATCCCTCAACCCGAATCCTGAAATCGGGATCGTAAAACAAGTCAAAAACCGCATTTTCACAAAATATACCCGAAAAAATTATTGGTTACCGATTTCTGATCAATTTTTAAAAATCTATAATTTTACCTGGGGACATATCATGACAAGTTTATATTAACCCTGTGCTAATCAACGGTCACAACAGGTGTCATAATTTGTTGTTGCAAGTAATCGGATTACCTGATGCATGGGTCATAACAATCCTCAAAATTAATTAATATAATATTTGTAAACAGAAATTTAGTCAGACGGCCTTTGATTTTTAACCAATTTATCATACGGGTCATTTTCAAAAAATGTCGAATTTTGAAATTGAAAAATTTATTAAAAGTTACTTATTCAAACAACCCTCTACATAAGCAAATCAAAACAAACAGTACTTTAAGAACAACATATTAAAAGATGCAATCTTGATGATGTCATACAAGAATATCTTGAAACATTTTTTGATAGGTGGTACAATATTTTGTCTATCCTGTTACAATTTTCAAAAGACATTTTGGGTTATTAAGAAAAAGTTTAGATAAAATGTTAAGCTTGTTTTACGTAGCCAATTAGATGGTTTTCAAGAGAATAAACTTCTATATATATTCATTCTGTAAAATAATAGATTATTTGCCAATTTTCCAGGCTGTACTGAAAAATGCCCCTAAAAATTGGTTTTCAAAGGTTGTAAAAATTACCACCAGTAATGCAAGTATAAGATAGCAATTTATATTGTTCAGCATTTTTTCACCCTTTCAAACAAACCCAACATCAAGTAAATCCCTCATAAGTTAGTTTACTTTTCTCTTTATTTCATTGGTAACAGGAACATACGTTTCTGATATATCACTATATAAAAGTCTATCCTGTTACCTTTTTGTCTATCCTGTTACCGATGTCAATCTGAATTTATCTTTCTAACTTTAAGACATATAGGTTCATGTCTTTTGAGTCATGGTCTAAAGATAAGAAGGTCTTTGGAGGGGGAAAGGGGGGTCTTCACTTTAAATCCTTTATTTTATATTGTCATTTTTCTCTTTTCTTAAATTGTTTTGTCAATTTTAAAACAAGCACAAGAATCATGCAAATAAAAGAAATCAAGGCTTAAAAGCTTATCATCAGTATACCAAAAGAAAAAAGAAGAGATATGAGACTATTTTAAGAGTAAAAAACAGTGCACGCAGAAACGCCGCAAAAAACTGTAACCATTAAAATCCTGGTCGCGCACTAAATCCCCCATGGGGATTTTCAAAAGTTAGCAGGTCTGTTCAAGTGAACTGCGAATTCAAATGTTCATAAATAAAAAAATCTATTTAATGTATTTATCGCTATTTTGGGCATTTTTCCTTTGATCTTTTTTTGTGATAATTTTTCATATCATGCTACTGGCTTGAGATGGAAAATTATCCCTAGAAACTAAGCGGGAGGCACGTGGTGTTGCTAATGAAATCGACATGAAATTGACAACATTGTCATATATAAAAAAGAGATAAACAGATTATCATTGGTCATCTCAACTCGATTGTCTTTCTCGCTTTCGCCGTCCCGGCTCAAGTGAGGAAATCATTCTCGATGGGATGATCAACGATAATCTATAAATATGCAGACTTTGACAAAACCACAATTCAGATATCAATGAATATACAAGTGTTTCTCAATCCCCCAAAAATGGTTCAAGCAAAAATAAATGAATCCGCAGAAGTGTGACAAAGGTGTCAAAGTAAATGAAAAATAAATCCCTAACAATTCCCAAAATGTTCAACATTTATATAAATTGTAAACTCTCATTTGCATACCAATATTATGGTATATAACTGGGGCACAAGGTGGGATATCTTCATCTGGCGGTGTTCCACTTCTCTTCAGGAACGTTGTGAATTGTAAAGTTTCCTGAAAAAGAAAAACATCATACAATCATCATGTTATTATCAAAACAAACAGATGTAGGCAAATTCACGAAGATAAAAGGAAACATGGTCCTTTTTGGGGCCCTTTATAGCTTGCTGTTTGGTGTGAGCCAAGGATCGGTGTTGAAGACCTTTCTTTGGCCTATAATGGTTTACTTTTACAAATTGTAACTTGGTTGGAGAGGTGTCTCATTGGCATTCATACCACATCTTCTTATATCAATGGACTCTATAGTGATATTTAGAATTATTACATTGGTTGCAATGAATTACATTGATTTCCCAGTTAGATAAAAACCGATAATTTCACTCGTTTAATCCATGCGTCATTCGGTCACGCGTTGTCTTATTTTTGATATTCAAATACGGCGATTAGTTATACTATAAATATAACCATAAGCTTCAAATTTTCTATAAAAAGATTGTACTGAGTAAGAAATATGATAGTTGTTATACCTGTACCAAGTGAGGAATATGACAGTAATACGTTAGATGTGTTTGAGTATTGCATTTGCCACAATAGATTACCTTGGAGTTTGGTTTTATTGTTATAATTTTACTTTCTCAACCATGAAAATGAGGTCAAGGACATTGGACATGTGACTGACGGAAACTTCGTAACATGAGGCATCCTGATAATATACAAAGTATGAAGCATCCAGGTCTCCCACCTTCTAAACTATAAAGCTTTAAAGAAGTTAACTAATGCCGCCGCTGCCACCACTGCCGACAGATCACTATCCCCTTGTAGAGCTTTCTGCAACAAAAGTCGCAGGCTCGACAAAAATGGATGTCGGTTGGAAGTAAGTGAGACAAAAATCCCATGCAATATTAAAAAATTAATTAATTAATTAATCAGGAATTAAGAAATATATTAAAATAAACATGTACCAAATGTTTATCTTTCTTCTTTCTCGTCCTTTTGAATATCCCACCATCCTCCTCTATCAAGTCATACAAATCTACACATTTACTGTCTTTAGTTATACCACATGACTGGTTTCCACCAATCAAAACATTGCTCTGTTGAAGTTTATACATTATACAGCCAGACTTTATTATTTTGTATTGTCTGTCTATTTCTTTATTCAAGCTCTTTTTCCATGACTCTGAAATAAAATAAAAACATAATGTTTTATCCCAATAATATTATTTAAGCACTTTGTTTTTCTAAAGCGGAAATACTTATATCTAGAAGACCTAGATGAGAGCTGAGATGAAATTGCATAGCAACAAGCAACTAATAAATTATGTCATGCTAAATGCATTATTTTATATATATCAATGTATACTGAGATAAATGGAAACAGAATTTGTCACTGATGAAGAATCATTAAATATACCTGTAAATTAAACAAAAACAAGAGGCTCCTAAGAGCTTGATTTCTTCACCTGCAGAAATATGACATTTCATGTTGAAAAAAAAACAATCAATTATACAGCATTTTTTTTAGCATTGATCAAGTTCAATCAAGAGAAAAAGATTATATCCTTGGTTCAAAAGGCACTTGCCAATGTAATGATTGTAGACCTAAATTACTTGTTTCAATTTCATTTTTATCATTGCCATTTTTCAAGATGATCAACAAAAGAGTTCATAAAAGTTATCACTAAAGAACAATAACTCGTTTTTGGATCAGTATTGAGTTTCAGTCAAACCAGCATTTTTTTAGATCTTACTTTGCCAATCTCTTTTCTTCTTTAAAGTACCTGTTTGTTTTTTCAAGTTAAGAAGCCAAAAAAGGTTGAAAATTGTCTTTCAAGGGAAGTAACTGATATAAGGATTCATCAAATGGTTTTGATGATACTTTTTGGCAAATGTGTGAATGTATAAGTAATATTTTTTGCTATAAACAGTTTCAACCTAAATATAAAAGTTGTTGAAAAATAAATAGGAACAATCTGATAAAAAAATCAATAATCTTCCTTAAAGAGCAATTACTTCTGTAAAGAGAAAACTGTTTATTTAGATGTAATAGGATTAATGGGAAGTACATCTTGACATTCTGACATTTGACGCCTGAAGGTAAAGGGCATTCCTACCCTCCTATTTGTTTACAGTACCAGAACTCTCCCCTACCTTCACTGTCCCCTATATCTATCGTCACATCAATAAAACATGTATTCCTGGCTATGACACTTGTATTTACAACACACTCGTTTGTAATGTTTACAGTACCAGAACTCTCCCCTACCTTCACTGTCCCCTATATCTACCGTCACATCAATACAACATGTATTCCTGGCTATGACACATGTATTAACAACACACTCTTGTTTGTAATGTTTATAGTACCAGAACTCTCCCCTACCTTCACTGTCCCCTATATCTACCGTCACATCAATAAAACATGTATTCCTGGCTATGACACTTGTATTTACAACACTCTCGTCTGTAATGTTTACAGTACCAGAACTCTCCCCTACCTTCACTGTCCCCTATATCTACCGTCACATCAATAAAACATGTATTCCTGGCTATGACACATGTATTTACAACACTCTCGTCTGTAATGTTTACAGTACCAGAACTCTCCCCTACCTTCACTGTCCCCTATATCTACCGTCACATCAATACAACATGTATTCCTGGCTATGACACATGTATTTACAACACTCTCGTCTGTAATGTTTACAGTACCAGAACTCTCCTCTACCTTCACTGTCCCCTATATCTACCGTCACATCAATACAACATGTATTCCTGGCTATGACACATGTATTTACAACACTCTCGTCTGTAATGTTTACAGTACCAGAACTCTCCCCTACCTTCACTGTCCCCTATATCTATCGTCACATCAATACAACATGTATTCCTGGCTATGACACTTGTATTTACAACACTCTCGTCTGTAATGTTTACAGTACCAGAACTCTCCCCTACCTTCAATATCCCCTATATCTATCGTCACATCAATACAACATGTATTCCTGGCTATGACACTTGTATTTATAACACTCTCGTCTGTAATGTTTACAGTAACAGAACTCTCCCTTACCTTCACTGTCCCCTATATCTACCGTCACATCAATAAAACATGTATTCCTGGCTATGACACTTGTATTTACAACACACTCGTCTGTAATGTTTACAGTACCAGAACTCTCCCCTACCTTCACTGTCCCCTATATCTACCGTCACATCAATAAAACATGTATTCCTGGCTATGACACTTGTATTTACAACACTCTCGTCTGTAATGTTTACAGTACTAGAACTCTCCCCTACCTTCAATATCCCCTATATCTATTGTCACATCAATACAACATGTATTTTTGGCTATGACACTTGTATTTATAACACTCTCGTCTGTAATGTTTACAGTAACAGAACTCTCCCCTACCTTCACTGTCCCCTATATCTACCGTCACATCAATAAAACATGTATTCCTGGCTATGACACTTGTATTTACAACACACTCGTCTGTAATGTTTACAGTACCAGAACTCTCCCCTACCTTCACTGTCCCCTATATCTACCGTCACATCAATAAAACATGTATTCCTGGCTATGACACATGTATTTACAACACTCTCGTCTGTAATGTTTACAGTACCAGAACTCTCCCCTACCTTCACTGTCCCCTATATCTACCGTCACATCAATACAACATGTATTCCTGGCTATGACACATGTATTTACAACACTCTCGTCTGTAATGTTTACAGTACCAGAACTCTCCCCTACCTTCACTGTCCCCTATATCTATCGTCACATCAATAAAACATGTATTCCTGGCTATGACACTTGTATTTACAACACTCTCGTCTGTAATGTTTACAGTACCAGAACTCTCCCCTACCTTCACTGTCCCCTATATCTATCGTCACATCAATACAACATGTATTCCTGGCTATGACACTTGTATTTACAACACTCTCGTCTGTAATGTTTACAGTACCAGAACTCTCCCCTACCTTCACTGTCCCCTATATCTATCGTCACATCAATACAACATGTATTCCTGGCTATGACACTTGTATTTACAACACTCTCATCTGTAATGTTTACAGTACCAGAACTCTCCCCAACCTTCACTGTCCCCTATATCTATCATCACATCAATACAACATGTATTCCTGGCTATGACACTTGTATTTACAACACTCTCGTCTGTAATGTTTACAGTACCAGAACTCTCCCCGACCTTCACTGTCCCCTATATCTATCATCACATCAATACAACATGTATTCCTGGCTATGACACATGTATTTACAACACTCTCGTCTGTAATGTTTACAGTACCAGAACTCTCCCCTACCTTCACTGTCCCCTATATCTACCGTCACATCAATACAACATGTATTCCTGGCTATGACACTTGTATTTACAACACACTCGTCTGTAATGTTTACAGTACCAGAACTCTCCCCTACCTTCACTGTCCCCTATATCTATCGTCACATCAATACAACATGTATTCCTTGCTATGACACATGTATTTACAACACACTCGTCTGTAATGTTTACAGTAACAGAACTCTCCCCTACCTTCACTGTCCCCTATATCTATCGTCACATCAATACAACATGTATTCCTGGCTATGACACATGTATTTACAACACTCTCATCTGTAATGTTTACAGTACCAGAACTCTCCCCTACCTTCACTGTCCCCTATATCTACCGTCACATCAATACAACATGTATTCCTGGCTATGACACATGTATTTACAACACTCTCCCCTACCTTCACTGTCCCCTATATCTATCGTCACATCAATACAACATGTATTCCTGGCTATGACACATGTATTTACAACACTCTCCCCTACCTTCACTGTCCCCTATATCTATCGTCACATCAATACAACATGTATTCATGGCTATGACACATGTATTTACAATACACTCCCCTACCTTCACTGTCCCCTATATCTATCGTCACATCAATAAAACATGTATTCCTGGCTATGACACATGTATTTACAATACACTTGTCTGTAATGTTTATAGTACCAGAACTCTTCCCTACCTTCACTGTCCCCTATATCTACCGTCACATCAATACAACATGTATTCCTGGCTATGACACTTGTATTTACAACACTCTCGTCTGTAATGTTTACAGTACCAGAACTCTCCCCTACCTTCACTGTCCCCTATATCTATCGTCACATCAATACAACATGTATTCCTGGCTATGACACTTGTATTTACAACACTCTCGTCTGTAATGTTTACAGTACCAGAACTCTCCCCTACCTTCACTGTCCCCTATATCATTCGTCACATCAATACAACATGTATTCCTGGCTATGACACATGTATTTACAACACTCTCGTCTGTAATGTTTACAGTACCAGAACTCTCCCCTACCTTCACTGTCCCCTATATCTATCGTCACATCAATAAAACATGTATTCCTGGCTATGACACATGTATTTACAATACACTCCCCTACCTTCACTGTCCCCTATATCTATCGTCACATCAATACAACATGTATTCCTGGCTATGACACATGTATTTACAATACACTTGTCTGTAATGTTTATAGTACCCGAACTCTCCCCTACCTTCACTGTCCCCTATATCTACCGTCACATCAATACAACATGTATTCCTGGCTATGACACTTGTATTTACAACACTCTCGTCTGTAATGTTTACAGTACCAGAACTCTCCCCTACCTTCACTGTCCCCTATATCTATCGTCACATCAATACAACATGTATTCCTGGCTATGACACTTGTATTTACAACACTCTCGTCTGTAATGTTTACAGTACCAGAACTCTCCCCTACCTTCACTGTCCCCTATATCTATTGTCACATCAATACAACATGTATTCCTGGCTATGACACTTGTATTTACAACACACTCGTCTGTAATGTTTACAGTAACAGAACTCTTCCCCTCATCCGCTGTCCAAAAGTTGAAATTATCTTCTGATAAAACATTGGTCAGGTTATCTGGTAAGGTTAAAATAAGTAACTGTGAAAACTGTGTAGATAACTGAAATATACGAGAAACATCATAAGGAACATACATTTAGAACAGTCTAGCCTTTTCCAATTGATTTTTATAGATCGTTCTTATGTTGTACTGTTACACCACTGTCCCATGTTAAGGGCAGGGTTGGGATCTCGCAAACATGTTAACCCCGCTAAATTCACTCTATGAATGCACCTGTCCCAACTCAGGAGCTTATAATTCAGTGGTTGCTGCTTTTACATATTATTTGCTTTTTTATTTGTATATTAATTAGGCCGTTAATTTTCTCGTTTTACATTTGTGATTTCAGGACCTTTCATAGCTATGTAGAAAGGGCTTTGCTTATTGTTGAAGGCTGTACAGTAATCTATATAGTAGTTAATTTATATGTCACTTGGTCTCGTGTGGAGAGTTGTCTCATTGGCACCATACCACTTCTTATTTTTTATAGGTAATTTAACTCTATTTATGGGTTATATATATTGTTCATTATGTTTTGTAATAAGTTTTCAACTTTCAAATATTTTGGCTTTTACCATTATAATATACTCATGGTTGATACATTATTATTATTAATTGTTATAAATGTTAGAAAAATAAATTCAAATTAAGGAACACTCTCCCTCTTGCATAGTTCTAATTCCTTGTTTTGATTTGGCACTATTTTTTGTTCATTTCATGTTTAGTTTGATTTTTCAAATATGCATGTTTCATGCATCACTGTAAAAGCATCAATTTGTAAAAACATATCTAAGGCAGTAAAGTGGTTCAAGCATCATTAATGTTATTATATATACTCATCTGTGTTATATTCCATGTAACATACCTTTTTAAGTAAATCTTTACTTTTGTGATGGAAGTAACCCACTATGAACACACCTAAAAATGAAATAGAGATTGACACCAAAAGAGTGATACATGTACATGTCGAATGGACAATAAACAAAATAGTTTTTTGTGTCAAAAAATTGTAAAATTACATATATGGACCATAATTTGGTATTCGGCCTTTGGTTTCTTTTTGTATCCTTTTTTATAAGTTCTAAAACTTTAACTTTTATTCTGTGGGTTGTGTTGATGTTAGAATAGTATTAATGGAACAATTGAGTTTTTCGAGAAAAAATTAATACATTTTGATTCACCGTTTACGTGACAGGAAACAAAACAGGAAACCAATCTTTATTTTCTTTATTTTGCACAATATATTTCGAAAGACATAAATGAACACCATTACTAGTGTTACTTGCTTCATGTTAATATTCAAAATCTATTTTCAATGTTGAATTAAAGTTTTTAGAAACCGAAAGCATTTTTTTAGTTTTATTTTATTGCAAAATCTGCTTAAAATGATCTGAACAGTATACTTTTTCTTAAAATCCATCTTAAATGTAACAGTATTATAAAACTCCTAAATATGTGCTTGTTTTGAAAACAATTAGTACAATTTATTCAGGAATTTCCGTATTTTCTTCATTGATACAGGATACCATAATCGTTGTATCTTGATGTTTTAGCCAAAAAAATGTATTTATATTTGGTTTTGAAATTCCAGTTATATACAATTTATTCCAAATCATTGGTAATGTAAAATTCTTTAAATCCAGTAAAGAAAACAACTTTTAACTTGGAATTAGCATCTTTAAAATAGGCACCATGTGATATTTGTGACCTGTACACCATCTACATGGTTTCCACATTTTAACCTACTTTAGTGGGCTAAAATCAATAAAGTACTTCCTTTCAAGTCATGCATGGTAAAAGTTTACTTTTCCTTTGACAAGTTTATTGCGTTTCTGATAAGTGTTTGCAGAACATGAATAAAAAAAATTAATTAAAAATTGTGACAAAGATACCAACTTTGTACATTCCAAGTGTAACGGTACATTAACATGCATTTTTTATTAAATTATCTTTATTCACCTAAAATATCCAGTAATATTTACTGTTGAAGCTAAATCAATCCAACGAACATCGGCACCTTGATAGGAGACGTAATTTCGATTGAATTTTCCAAGGACCCTTTACATCGTTATTGGGAAACGAAGTGTGTTAAAACGTCGGTCAAATCTGAAATCGATTTTGTCAAGTCATTGGGCATTTATTTTCACACAAGATCGTATGTAACATGCACATAGGAAAAATAACAGACCCCCGGCGCAATCTCTTTGAAAATTGTATTTTCCTTTTTTTTAAACAAGACGAAACAAGCCTACAGATTATGTTTGCTTACATCCCGTTGGAAACAAATACAATGTTTAGACCTAGTATTTCGTATATCCGGCTGTAAGGGCGTGATCACATGTTAGTCACATGTTTCACGTATGACCGGAAATGATTAGAACTTAACGACAAAAACAATTTTAATAAATAAATGGACTTCTGTTTCGTGTGAAATGTAACGCATAACGATAACGTCATTTTCTAACTTAATTATTACGAAGAACAAAACAAGAATGTAAATCATCTCTGATTTACCTGTTTGAACATCTCGCGAGAGTTCGTATTTGCATATTGTTACTAAGAATTCTTTTACAACAAAGCAGATTAAACCATCTAAAATGTGCGTTACGAAATGGGAAACCAAAATAACGACAGTATTCTTACACCTGCTACAGAAATACTTATAGTTCTCGGCATTTTCTTCTCACTATTCTTATTGGTCGATGTTCTTTGTTATTTTAAAGCAAAAATTATGAATTTGCCGGTGACGATTATCTATAAATTAGTCAGCGTTATGCACTTCGGACGCGAAAAGTAACGCGAGAAACGACACACAAATACGGTCGTATAATCTTTGAAATTTGTTAATTTCAATTTTTTTTCTAGGGAAGAGTAGCATACACTTGTATGTTGATAAAAATAATGGCATCTTTAGATGTAGTTACAACTTTTCTTACAGTAATTCACATTTTATCATCTTTCTATAGTTATAGGAAACGGAGCCCAATAGCAAATTATGGTCCATATATAAAATTATATTATAACTAGATTCTGTTTATATATATATATAGTTCAGTTCAAATTCTTGATTTTTTTTTTTCATCATTTAAAATATATATATTACACACCTGTCCTAAGTCAGGAACATGTTGTTCAGTCATGTCATGATCAGTGGTTGTCATTTGTTTATGAATGTTTCTATTTTTTTATATAGATTAGACAATTTTCTGATTTGTTTTACACAAGTCATTTTGAATTCCTTTATATTTGGGAGGCAGGACCTTTTTCAGGATGTCAGGATCAGGTTTTTTTTAAGCATGGGATTTTGGGATTGATCCATTGGGGATCTAGGAATTCTTTTTTCAAAATTTCGGGATGTCAGGATTTAAATTTCTTTAAATTTGGGCCTTGGGATTTTATGTTTTTATCGGGATCAGGACCCCTCCGACCCCCCTCTTTATAGTTTGCTAATACTGTTGGGTATCTCAGCAAAGCCTCTTTGTTGAAAGCTGTACATTCAACTATGTTTTGTACCGGTAACTTTAAATATTGAAACTTAGTCTCAGTTGTCTGATTTGCACTCATACTAAATCTAATTTCATTTTAGAGAGCTCCCTTACACAAAAATAAATACTTACCTCCAGGTAGATATGTATCTATGTCTTCCAATTCTGCTAACACATTATTGGACACACAACGAACACATGCAGAAACTGTCAAAATATCATCACTTGAGTAACCTATCAATAACCCTACAGCTTTGTCATCTTTACTAATCTGTTGTAATTGCTGAAAAGATCAAAATTTAAATGGTTTCAGTATACAGCATATAGGTGGGTGTATTTTTCATACATCTAATATTTAATTTTGTCTTTGATATTTGCTTATTATAAATATTCAGGGTAGGTGCCTTCACATTCTATCTTTTTTTTTTTAATTTACAGTCAAAATAAACAAAAAAAATTGTAACCATAAAAAGTCATTTTCTTTAATTCTAGCTATAGTTTTTGGAACATTATAAACCCATGCATTTAGTTGCAAAAATTACAAATGTAGAACATCATATTGAATTTTGACAAGTAATGTATCTTCGGTGATGTTAGGAATTGAAAAGGTATTTGGAAGGCCATATAATTAACCTCAATTCTTGATAGACTCTTGAATTTTGTTGACTAGTCAAAACAGGTTGAACGGATCATATAAACTCGTAGGCAAATATAATACAAGCCCAAACGAAAAGAAATAAACAAGTCTAAATTGAAAACAATTATTGTTCAAATCGATGAGATAAAATCCATAATTTATATATATGTGTGCATGCAAAACAAATTTCTTGGTAGATACCTCTTATGAGAGGGGTCAAAATACAACCACCAAAAACATTTTCCAAAAGACCAAAAAAAGTGAAAAAGTATATACATGTATTCTAACAAAATACAATTTAAAAAATAAGTTCACGATATCCAGATTTTGGCAATTAATATCATATGTTTACGTACTTCATACATGTGTCTTATTCGTATTATGGTCAGATCATGATGTTTTCGTACTTTCATATGAATTCGTATTATGCATGCTTTTTCAATGGAAATTGTGACGTCATAATAAAATTGAGAATGGATATGGGGAATGTGTCAAAGAGAAAACAACCCGACCAAAGAGCAGACAAAAATGCATTCTTTATAGCACAAAAGCCCAAGAGACTAGGATATATATATGGAGAAAAATGAGGAGCTGAATTGTCTTGGCTACAGCGAACAAAGCAAAAATTTTACACACGAAAAAAACCTGATATACAGTACCTCAAAGTTCAAAGATCAATATTTTAAAAACAATACGAAAAATCTTTTGAAAACAGCATTTTGTAATGACAAAATGTCAATGAATGTATAAAATTTCTTAAAAACCATTTTTTGTTTAACTTGATCATATGGTTATGATCAAAGAACAAGTCGTAAATGTGAAATGACTTTAATTGCTATAAAGTCATGTGACATCAGCTACGGCCGAGATCAGTCTGATAATTTGTTTAGACATTGTTATGCATGTTATAAGTGACCAGTCCTGTTAGTATAGAAAGTCCCTGGTCTGGGTGCCAAAATGTCTTGTTACCATTTTAGACTACATCAGTACATGGATTTGATTTTGATTAGATTTTTGGTATTTTAATGCCACTTTTAAGCACCGCATTTAGGCTAGTATTTCGTAGCGGCCAGTCTTTATTGGTGGAAGGAGCCAGAGATTCTCCGGAGAAAACCATGACCTTCGATAGGGAAACTGACAATCCTAGTCAACTAAGATTGGAGTCGAGTGCACCTAAGTACATGGAATAGTTAATAATAATATACATGTAATAATAAATACATGTACTTTATTTAAAGAGTTATATAGCTAAAGGTAATCCTAATAATTATGACGCCTTGGAAGTTGGAAGGCTATTTTAAATTTTTGCTTTGATGCCTTTGAATGTTAGGCTTCAAAGAAAAAAAAAGAAAAGCCTTTCAAGAGTGGGTGTCATTGCCATTCTCTAGGGTCTAAGCGTGACACTGGATTGTCAACTTTTTGTGCCACGACACGGGAATTTACAAAAAAAATGAAAATTCCTCACGTACATTATAAGTGTAAGCGACTAAGCGGGATACGGGAATATGACAAAAGAGTAAGCAGGATCCGGTATCAGAAACCCCAAATAAGACCCCTTCAAGACTCATAGTTATTTGGACTCTTCTTCTTCTTCTTTAGGTTTTCAGTAGTCCTTCAATGATCTGAAGATTATTTACTGTTTGCATAGCATGGCCTATATATATATATTTACAAAAACAAAAATAGTTGGAAATAAATTGGAGGTGCGCAATTTAAATTTTTTAAATTGTGATTAAAACTATGTACATAGGCTAATAATGAGTTAGATGAATTTGTGAAGAACAGCTGGTGTGAGCTGTTATCTGAAGGTGTCGACTGTGGCGACAGGGACTTTTTGCATTGGCAATAAGTTCCACTGAGTTATGGTATATGGAAAAAATGAGTATTTATATATGTATCTTTTTTGGTTGAAATGTGTCTAAAAGTATAATTATGGTTTTTGCGGGTTCTACTGTCTGATGGTATGAGAATAGCAGATGGTATAGCTACGATTTGGTGTACTATTTTGTAGAACATTATTAATCTATCACAGGGTGTGAGCTAGGACCTTTGTCTGGAATGGTCTTATTTGATTCAGTTGGTAAACACTGATTGGAATTGTGTGTTTAGGATGTCTGCCTTTTGCTTTTTATCAGCTATTAACTGTCCTTCTTTTTTCAGTGGTGCGACACCGGTGTTATCTGTGCGCAGTGATTTAATAAAGGAAAATAGCTTTTTTAGGTTTAGATTGATTGTTGCACTGTTGGTCGGGTTCATTTATGGGTAGGTCTATCATTTTTTCAATATAACCCCAGTATGCAGTTGTTTGTTCTTTTTTTTCAGATGTCTCTACTTTTCAGCATACTTGATGTCTTGTTTCATTTTATAATATAGCTTGTTTTTTCTATTTATCATTTTCCTTAGATTGTTGTGAATCCAAGGTAGTCTGTTTTTGTATGTTAGGAACTTATGAGGAATGTTGTTTTCCACTGATTTTGTAAGATTTGTTTTAAATGTGGATATTTGCATAATTTGGACAGGATTTTAGTTCCGCTAATTGAAAAACATGATCTTTAGTAAACGCGGTCGATATTTAAGAACATTTTGACAAAAAACATGGTGCCAATTTTACGTGACAGCGACTTTTTTTTTTATAGATTGAAATCACCACCTACTAATATATATATATATGTTACTATTTGATTTGAAATTTAACAGTGAATAGTAGCTTTATGAGGTGTCGATTTTTCTTGAAATCGAACCGTCTTTCTCGGGTGCCGAAATGTCTATCATCGAGGATGAATATATGACCTGGTGTCAATCTATCAGTAATGAAGATGAAGTGTCTAGAAATTTCTCCATCATGTCATTTAGAAAGGGGTCACCATATTGACGATGTTACAGATATCTTAAAAGATACTGTATATATTCTCAGATATGGTTTTGATGATAAAAAATAAAAGAAATCAATTAAATATCACTTTGTTTTATCAAACCTTCGCAACAGACGAATGACAGATGATTATTCGTGGCATCTTCTCCTAACAGTAACACTTTCGCCTGAAATCTACACTTCCGGTTCTCGTATACGTATGAATCTAAAAATGAAAGTGAAAGTAAGAAAAATAACCTCAATATCAAGAACTCATAACGAAGATTTATTGTCCATTCATAATTAATTGATAATTTCAATATGAGCTATTTAATTGGTGTATGATAGGTTAATAGTAAAAAAAAAGTAGATTATATCTTAAGTACGAAATAGTGTATGCACTATATTTTTCATGTGAAACCTTTTCTCTTATAAAGTCGTCTGCTATACTTTCACTTTGTCCTAAATGACCACAGCATCTGATCATCGTTTGACATTTACCCAGTTGCTAAGTTCAACAGCTGTGTCAGCATGTATAAGTCGGACTCTAACTGCACCACTAGATGTTCTCAAAATAACAAAACAAGTAGGCACAGTTGAGTCTAAAAGCAGTCTGCAGAGTCTATGTAAACATCTGAGAAAACATGATGGGGTACGCGGATGGTGGAAAGGAAATATGATTGGCTGTATAAAAGTCTTACCTCATTCCTGGATTCATTATCTCATTTATCAACAATTAAAATGGGAATTTTCAGATGAGCTTGGTAGATTGTCAATAGGAAAAAGACTTTCCACAGGAATTGCTGCAGGAATTGTGTCTACTGTAGCTGTTTATCCATTAGATGTTGTCAAAACCAGAACTATCATTCAACCATATGATAAAACAATATCAGCATATAAAGGAGTAACAGATACATTCCAAAAAATATTGTTAAACGAAGGAAAGGGCACTTTTTACAAAGGACTGCTAACCACTCTAATTGGTAAAAAATATGAATAAGTAGGGGGAAATGAGAGCATACAAAGTGTAAAGCAAAATACAGACCTTTTAAGAATTTTCTGAAGACAAAAACTTAGTATAAAAAAATGTTGAGCGCAGCCTAATACGACCGCAGAAGTCGAAACCCTGAACAGTTGTGGCAAATTTGGACACAATATTCAAGCTTGATACTGCCTGAATATTTGGATTGTGATCAAATTTTTGACATCATATAGGTTTCTGACACAAAATGTGGTCAAATATCTTACAAATCTATTGCACAATACTGTGCAATTAAAGATTTCTTTTAAAAATTTGAAATTTGAAAAAAAATATGAATCCCTTAAAAAAATCATACTATTATACTATCCCCCCCCAAAAAAAATTGCGGTCGTATAAAAAAACCCATTCCTATGTAAAAAAAAACCAAAAAACACCATCATCATAAGAGTTTTGCCTCTTTTTTTCTGTTTTTAGTTTTTAAAAATGCTCTCAATAATTGTGAGTTTTTTTATGATAAATGCTGGAATCCACATGCCCATAGCTCAATTTAAGCAAAATTTTAATTGGATTCTGTTAGTATTTAGAGAAGAATTTAACCAGCCAAAAATAATTTTCCAAGCCTAGGTGTTCCTGTGGTTAAGCCTGTAAGAAGACCGCGTTAAATGATAATTAAGTGATACAAGATGTGATTTCAATTAAGCAATACACAAAAGGAGTTATATCATGGTGGTGTAAAGCAACCAAAAATCCATCAATCAATCATCTTTTTTTTTATTTGCTCTTTGAAACTGATTTTTCTTTTGATTTTTGTATCAAATCAAATTTTATCATTTTTACTTATTTTTTATTTTTGTTTTCAGGATCTGTACCCTATGCCATTACCACATTTTTAATGTACGAAATTCTTGATCAGTTATGGATACAACCGAGATACAATCATTCAACTGTTGAAGTTATGCTTCATGGATGTCTAGCCACTGCTGCTGCAATGACTGTTTCATTTCCATTCGATGTTGTCAGAAGGAAAATGCAGGTATGATGCCACTGTATCAGCATATATAACCATTGGTCGTTAATATTTGAGCTTATTTGTAATAGTTTCATTATACAAGTAAATGTTTCATAAAAATCAATACTTTTAATTGACTGTCAACAAAAGTGAGTATTTGAAAAATGAGATTTCTCATTAAAATGCAACACTATTGACTGTACATGCTTCTCAACAAATTGATATTTTATAGTGTGTCTTTTGATGTTATAATGTTACACTACTGTCACAGGTTAGGGTGAAGGTTGGCTTCTGTTAAAATGTTGAAACCCTGCTGCATTTTTATGCACCCTTCCTAAGTCAGGAGCCTGCATGTTGTTCAGTGGTTGTGGTTCATTATAAGTGTTTCTCATATCACGTTTTATATATTTGATTATAGATAAGGCCATTGGTGTCCCTGTTTGAAATGTTTTACACAAATCAAAGTTAGGGCCCATAAAAGCTTCCTGTTTATTGTAAGACAAGGCACTGTGTTGAAAGCCATACTTTGAACCATATTTGTGAACATCTTATACCTTGTGACGTACATTGGCACTCAAACCACATCTTCTTGTTTATAAAAACAACAGGCACTTGTCTCAAAAAAAAATATTTACCTTTATACTATAATATAACATTTTTTTCCAGACACAAGTGCCTGTGATATGAACCCTGCTTTGTTCTAGGCCAACACTCTGAGCCAGATTTTGAACATTTTATTTCACAAATAGTACACAGAAAGAATTTTTCATCCTACTAGGACACAATACCCTGAAACATTTTGTCAATTTCTTATTTACAGGCACAAAGTCCAGTTTTGGTCAATAATGGTGGAGTGGATGTTACATTTAAAGGAGCGAAGGATTGTTTACGAGCTATAGCACATTTCCAAGGAATTAAAGGTTTTTGGCAAGGATTGACACCTGCCTTGATTAGGGTATTTTCATTTTACATGTAGAATCATATCAAAGATCTATTTAATATCTAAACTTACATTAAACTATACTTTTTTAAATCCTTATCAGTCTTAAAGTTTTACTACAAAAGGTCATTCTTGTGCATTGTTTGAATACAAATCACACTTTTAAAAACAAAACAATTCTTAGAAACCTACATGTTATTTGAGTTTGATTGACATTTCTAAAATGAACTTTATATTTTTTTTAAATTATTATTTGGATGGAGAGTTGTCTCATTGGCACTCAAACCACATCTTCCTATATCTATTTATAAACTGTTGCCAAAAACTAACTTTTGGTAGAAGACTTGTATACATGTAAATGAGGGGACTTAGAAATCAACCCCATAACAATGATATTGAATTTTGAAAAATGGACAACTGAATTTCTGCTGATTTTGACAACAAATAACATTGGTTTATATCAACATAGTTTGATTGTATAACAACTACTGTAATCGAATTAATTTTCATGAGCAGTTTATTTCGAGACTTTGGTGGAAAGAAAAATAACACATAGATATATAGGAAGATGTGATGTGAGTGCCAATGAGACAACTCTCCATCCAAATAACAATTTTAAAAAAGTAAACCATTATAGGTCAATGTACGGCCTTCAACACAGAGCCTTGGCTCACACCGAACAACAAGCTATAAAGGGCCCCAAAACTACCAGTGTAAAACCATTCAAACGGGAAAAACAACGGTCTAATCTGTAATAAAAAAAATTATAAAAAAACGAGAAACACGTATAAATTACATAAAAAAACGACAACATCTGTATTTCAGATTCCTGACAGGATTAACATGTATAAATTGTCATAAAAGCTTAAAAATTGGATCTTTCCTTATCCAACTAGATCCAAAAAAAAATTAATAGCCAAATTATCTCACCACAAAGTGGAGAGAAAGGGCTAAATGAACAATAAGTTTCTGCTAAAAATAAGTTTATCTACAGTATATTGTAAATTTAGAAATTATTTGACAGAAGTATTTATTATTGCGATTTTGTCAAATTACACTTTAATGTGATTTTAATTTTTGCGATATTGAGAAAAATCCTGTTTAATTCACATAAACAAAGAGTTTAAATTATTGCGATCATAACCCCGTCACATTTTTCACAATAATAAAAACATAGAAATAATTTCTGAATTTACAGTATATTATTGCCGAGATGACTTTCCATAGTTTATGATTTCAGGTGTTTCCATACCATGCTTTGATGTTTTTATCCTTTGATTTATGTAAGAAGATATGCTTATACCAAAATGGATATTCCCAAAGTATGATTGACCATGCGATGGACCAGAATATTGATTTAGATGAACTACAAGAAATATTAGACTACGACATTGAACTTCCGCAGGATTAAATTTCTAATGAAAGTTGAAATAAAATTATCACCAGCTGTAAGAGAATAAATACACATATAACTATGAATTGGTGTAAAATAACAACTTCCATGTCTATATATATTTCTATTAAAAACATTTAAATTTTGTTTAAAGTTTCAAGTTATTTCACAAAAATTCCATTTTTAACGTTATATTTATTTCACATTAATTCCAATGCTTCATGGTAACCCAAATATTTATACATGTGTAAACCTGTTTTATGACATCAAAACTAGGCAAGATAAAATTAAGAATTGAAATAGGGAATGTGTCAAAGAGACAACAACCTGACCGAAGAGCAGAAAACAGAGTATGATTCAAACTCTTGCAAATTGGTTCTAAATGCTGTTAAAAATTTTCACCAGATACATGCTAATGAGAAAACACTCTGTAAAAGACCAAATCTCATAAAACAAAAGTTAAGGTGGTACGTAACACTACAGGGAGATAACTCTGTAAAGTCAGCTAAACGTTTTAATTACGTTGTGTTGTAAAAGGAATATTAAGCTTCTCAATGATCAAATTTGGTGTTTGTCAAACTGCTATATAAGGGAGCTACCATTTGATTTTTAGGGGGGGCTAGGATGAAATTTGAAAAAAATAGGCAGGACAGGAGTTTTAAGTAAAAAAAAAGGCAGAATGAGACACTTGCAAAAAAAAAAAGTCAGGACAATTTAGGTAAAAAAAAGTCAGGACGACAATTTAGGTAAAAAAAAATCAGGATAAACTAAAAAAAAAAGACAGGACCGAACAGAGTGAAAAATAAAAAAGCAGGACAGAGATTACCGCTAAAAAAAAAGGCAGGACAAAATTTTTCATCCTAGCCCCCCCATAAAAATCAAATGGTAGCTCCCTAACCAGTGTATTTTTTCTGACAAAATGGTTGGTTCAAAATTTTTGAATTTTTTATTATTTTGTTAAGGGGTCAAAGTAAATACTATGACAACATTTTATGAAAATTAAACGAGCCAAATTAATTTTAGTGAAAGTGTTGGGTACCACCTTAATAACTATCAGTTGACCTTGTAGTCACAAAATTTTTAACAAAGTCCTTTTCACAGAAACTATTCACTTGTTCATGCCATGCCTCCAAACTTCTGGCCAAGAATATTCCATGTTTAGGTTAATCCAGAAAAGTTCTTTGAATGCAAATTTTAGATTTCTGATTTTTATTTTCAGCATTTTTTATTATGGCAATTAACAAACAGCATTGTAAGTGGTCAAATATATATTTTTATACCATAATTATAAAATTACATATATTAAGCAGATTGATCACAATATTTTATCATATAATATGTCAAAATATTTGTAAGTACATAATTGTGAAACTCGTTAACAAATGAGGCAATAACTTAATATACAATGAGCAGTCTTATACATTAGCATAATATTATGTATTTGTTTTCAGATATATTCCAGTGAAGTTTTATAATGATTGATTGTATGTATGTCTTGCAAAACAGCATGTGTACAAAACCCCATAACTTAACATTTAGAAATTAGATTGAATATTTGTTGGTGTTACCACCTATAGCAGCCACTATCATGGCCAAATCCTGGTGGAATCTCTAGTCCACTGAAAGTTAGAAATATCTATTCCGATATAGATAATGAATAATTTGGATAAATTGGTTTTATGTCTTTCTTGTCCATCAATTATGCAGTATGCTGCCTCATTTGTTAAAAAGTCATGGTAACTGAGTAGGGTGGACTCAACAACTGCATGATAGATACATATATGTATATAATGTTTTGTTCTTTTGTTGTTTTTTGGGGGGCTTTTTTTTTTCTGTATGATGTATTGTAAAATTATTATGTTGATTTACATTGTGTATGCCTTCAACCCATATGGGTAAAAATGTGCATTTATATTCAATAAATTACTAAAACCAGTGTCTAACAGACCTTGCTGAGTAGGGTTTATACACACAAACAAAAGGGTTAACAGGCTAGTGGTCATTGTAACTGACTACTCAGACCACCAAGGTCCCTTTAAAATTTAGAAACTGTCATATATGACTCTTGAAATATTACCTTAATGTGAAAAACCCCCCTTTTTTTTGGACAATCAATGCATTTGAATGGGAACATGTGGTTGGAACTGCCCCTTTGTCCTCGGTTGGGAACTCCCCCTTTTTAAATGGCTGGATCCGCCCATGCTGCATCCATCTAAATTAATTTCTTAAAAACTAACTTTTAATTCAAGCAATAAGCTGCAGCTATTTGAAACACTACTCCCTATAAAAGCTTTTAAAAAGAGATGGAAAAGTATAAAATTAAATTTTGGATGATACAACCGTAAGAACTTGTTTTCTTGCTGCAAGTAAAAAATGTTATTTAAATTATCTCCCCTTATCTGGCTAAGTTGAAAAATAGAATAAAACAAAAGCAAAAGTTTGGTAAAACCGATAAAAAAATATTAATTTTGTTTATCGAAATAACCAATGCTAGGCATTAAATGCCAGTCTGTCTCAAAATTTACAGATCTATTTAAACAAAGAACTAGACTGATTGTGTACTATTATTTTACAAAATTCAAGATGACGGTTTATAGTTTAATCTATCGAAACATATATTTACTTACATGTTTCATTAATTATTTCTGCTTATTTTTTTTTATCTATAAAATACAGCTGACCAGGTGAAACCTGTATTGGGGGTCAAGGTCATCAAACAATCCCATAGTATTATAAATTGTCATGGATGTACTATTTCATTTGCATTCATATTGGTTATCTGTACATATGTATAAAAAAACATCTGAAACAATAAGTTTGCAAAAGCACCTTTTCGAAAGGTAATTAACAATAATAACCAAATTTAAATTAATACAGCATTACACAATTAATTCAAATTATAAATTATTACAAAAATTTCAACATTTTGGCTGTTTTTTAATATTTGAATCATTTATACACAAAAGCAATCAAGTATCAAGCTTAAAAATGCATAAAATGTTGGGGTTTTTTTTTACAATACACATCACACTTTATGTCTCTTTAGCACTTAATATTAAGATATGCACCAATCTGAAGTGATTTTCATGAATGACTTACATCTGTTGACAGAAGGTTAATTGTACATAGGGTCATGCATTCGTTACAAATCTACCAATAACTTTAGAGGATATCTCTCCAGTCTTTTGTTTGTATGAGTTTTTGTGAAAAAAATATTTGGTCTTCCTTAAAAAGATATTCTGCTATTATTATTTTTATTGCAAAATACCAAAATTAGGTCGGTCATGTGCCCAAACTTTCCGGTAATTATGGGTTGTTTATTTTGTTGAGTTACTTTCTCAATAATGTTTACCCCAATTCTATTTTTAGTTTTATACATATATCACAACTGAATATGTTTTATAAAAGTTCTATGATTTGAAGCATCAGCGAATACAAAAACTTCTTTTGATAGACCAAAAGTCTATTTTCACATTACCAATTTTTAACTCGTGTAAATATTTTTTTGATATTAAAGCAGTGGCGAATGCAGGGAGGTGGTGGTTTGACTCCCCCTTTTTTGTTTATGATCAATGCATTTGAATGGGGACATGTGGTTGGAACCCCCCTTTTTTATCCTGGGTTGGGAACAACCCCCCTTTTTAAAATGGCTGGATCCGCCCCTTTAAAGTAAGGTTCTATTTGATAGAACTTTCTGGTACATAATCAAGTAAGGGCTACTAAAAGAAATAAAATCAAACTTACAATCGGTGCAATTGTAATATTGATTTTACTTCTCTTACTTACTTGGCAGTGTACTATTATGTATGACCACAGAGAATGTAACCTGTCAAAAATTAGGAACTTTAGTGGTCATAAGTCAATAATATGTAAATTTTTTATTCAAGATGATTAAAAATCACTTATTTCATAACAATTTACTGTAGATTCAATTATTTATGAAGGTACCAATTTTCGTGGAATAAGGAAAACTACATATTTGTGGATATTCAATTTCGTGGTATTGTCAAAATGTACATACAAGTCTATAAAAAATTTGTTATTTCTTGAACATGAAATGTCATGGTTTACCATGCAATCCACGAAAATAGGTATCTGACGAATAATAATGAATCCACAGTATATAAAGAGAGCGCATTACATTTCTGTAGTGTATCGATGTACTGACAAAGTCAAAATTATTCAAATTGTGGAAGACTTCAAAATATACATTCTTGTAAAAATGTATGAAAATAGCACTACTAATATAAATATTAAAGCTTTCAGTGACAAATAAGTGACTATTAACATATATAAATCATCTTGTGGTGAGAATACTAAATAATTCTTTATCATAAAATATAAACAGGTAATTAGATTATGGTGTATGATGATACGGATAGAGTTTGATGAACATAGAAAATAATAGGCCCAAAAATTGAGAATGGGAGAAAAATAATGGGGAAAAAAGTTGAGAATGGGAGAAAAATTGCAAAATATATATAAACAATAGAAAAAAATGACTGAAAAATAATATGAAACAGACATGAAGAATAAAATCCAGACCCCTGTTTATGAAATGTATCTAATAATAATACAATGTGTAATATAGGCGTTTAAAATACATCATCATTACATGTACAATGGTATCATAAAACTGGCACAATTAAGTCATAAACAATCATAAAAAAGCTGGAAACAATATGGTCCATTTCTATAAGGAATGACAATAAATGTTTTCCTGAGAAACCTTGGAATTAAATCACAATAGTCAAGCAATTTTCAAAATCTTATTTTATTATTAAAATAAATAGCACTATAAAAACAATATTATATCTGACATTTGTTTTTTAAAATTGTCCTAACACCAATTTAATACATTATATTAAATCATATATGTTTACAAAGTCATCTATTAATTTTGAGCTTTATTTGTAGCTGTACATAAATATTATTTTGTAAAGTTTTATTTCTTACATTTATGAGGGGGATGACAGGGGGTACCCTTCTCCTTTTTCCTACCTCGTTCTCCTTTCTCCCATTAGAATAAAACATCTCCTTTTGAGATATTTTTTCTTGAAATATTAGAAATTTTTTTAAAAGGCGAGATATTTTATTTTTTCTCCTTTCTCCAACTTTTTCTCCTTTCTCCTTTCTCCTACCCCCCTTCTCCGTGTCTCCCTTACCCCTGTCCTCCCCATCATTTATAGGAATTTTATAAAAATGTTAAATATTCATGTCTGTAAACATTAAATAATAAGTACAAATATTGAACTTTTTTACTGGCATGTTATTACCCAATCATAACTGCTCTACAAAAATAGGCCATCAATAGACAGAAACATGATTGTATTTTGTTTTTCTGTAATAAAATGTTTGAATTTTCCATGTACTATAAACAGTTTCATACAAAATGTGACAAACTTATTTGGCTTGAATACAGGATTTGAGGTTAAAAGGTTGTGACCTTACAAGTTCAAGGAGCAAGACAAAACAATTTTTGTTTTGCCAAAAAATGATATTCCCATGGCTGAATTTGTTCCTGCTAACCAAAAAAAATTAATCATGATAAAAGTGTCCTCCAATTTTTCTTGTTTTAAGATATTCGAATAATATAATTATCTTACATCTGACATGCAAATCCTTTAAAATACATGGTTTATCTTTTTTTGTTTCTATGTGAAATTTCATTGAAATCAACCAAGCAATTGTACAAAATGTACTAAACAAAATCATGGACAAGGCATAAAAATAAACAGGGTGGTTTCTATATGTATACACCCAAACTTTGTTTTTAGCAGGAGTAAAAGCAATAACAATACATCAAAATGATGGGCCAAGTGAAGCATTATCAACAAAAATATAAATACACAAATGTTGTTTAGCTAAAAGTTTGAGTCTATCTTGTGAATTTGGTCTATATATTTATAGAACCTGATACACATTTCACAATTGATTTTTTAAATGTTATGATTTAGATATAAATGAACATTCAAAATATCTTTACACTTTAACCTTAATTATAGCATATATTGCAAAAAAAATCTATTATTTCTTATTATACTTAAATACATGTCAAGTGGCACTACAGAAACTATTACACATATTTTTGTTAACTTGTTGAAATGTTTTAATTTCCGTCTGCATTGTCCAAAAAATAATTAACACATGTACTGGTAAATAGATATATACAACTGCTTCATTCATATTAAGCTATTTAACAAAGTTCACACATAAACTTTCATATCATACAAATGAAAGATTTGCCATTCCTTCATAAGACAGCAGCACTCTTATCCAGTTTTAAAAGCAGTCGCTATTCGGAAAAAGCAAGGTTTTATCGAATTTTTATCTCTACATAGTTCAATATATGATTACCATACAATTAAATCACAGAAATATACTGTTTTGGTAGAGACTCAACAATTTGTTCGATATATTCAGTGTTGATGAAGAGGAATTTGAAGACCTACTCGGACTGAGGTCACACAGGACCAATAAATGGATAATTTCCTCTCTCCATCAGGCCACCTAATGTCTGTAATAAATCTTGAAATGATGGACGTCCCTCTGCATCCTGAAAAGAGAAAGACAATAAATCCTTTTATCGCTATTTTACGAAATTTTCCTTTAATCTTAATGACTGATAATTTCTTTTCTCAACACAGTAGAGTGGTATGAAAAATTATAGAAACTAAGGGCTGACGTGCTTGTTGTTTTCATTAACAACATCTTCATAGGTAAAATAGCTGTACCCGCTCAAGTGTGAATATCAATCTTGTCGAGATAACCAAAGATAATCTATAATTACTATATATACTATGTCTGACTATTAACATGATTAATGTGTTAATTTTAGTTTAAATAGCTTTTAGTTTTACTAAATAGATAATACAGAGGGGGAGGACAGGGGGTACCCTTCTCCCTTCTCCCACCCCTCTTCTCCTTTCTTCTACCCCCGTTCTCCTTTCTCCCATTAGAATAAAACATCTCCTTTTGAGATATTTTTTCTTGAAATATTAGATCATTTTTTAAAAGGAGAGATATTTTATTTTTTCTTCTTTCTCCAACTTTTTCTCCTTTCTCCTAGCCTTCCTCTCCTTTCTCCTACCCTCTTTCTCCCTGTCTCCCTTACCCCTGTCCTCCCCCTCAATACAATCTATCAGTATAGCTTTCATTTGGGAAAAAATCTTCTAGTCCTTAGGGTATTTTTGTTGATATATATAGAGTAATTGTAGAACTTTTAAATCATTCCAGTTTGTAAACATACAAATTCTTTGTTTTATATGCAGAATACATATAAAGAATATGTCATAACCATGAATCAAAGTGTCCACAAAAATATTATTTTCCTCCATTCACGAAAATTAGTACGCACAAAATAGATTCACAGTAAGCACGAAGATTCTTTTCAAGAAATAATTTGTTTTGTCTGAACCATATTCATCTCATATTCCTTCTTCAAGAGAGATGAGAATATTTGCTCCTATTCAGGATTACTGAAAACCAGACTCTGATTGAATACTGTAAATTCAGAAATTATTGCATTTATTATTGCAATTTTGTCCATTTAGACAAAATATGATTTAAAATTTTGTGATATTGAGAAAAATCTTTTTTAATTCATATAAAAAAATTCAAAATGTGAGTTAAAATTATTTCGATTATAACATTTTTTGCAATAATTAAAACATCACAATAATTTCTGAATTTACAATCAAACACATCTCATAGCCAATCATTTACTCACATGATTAAAGCACTTCATCATAACTTGATAAACTTTTTCTGGACAACTTTGAGGCTGTTCTAATCGTCTACGTGACTGACAAACGTAATCAACAACGTCAACATTCTTCATTTTGTCATATGGCATTTGACCTCCTGTGAAAGTTTCCCACATAAGCACTCCTGCAATATACATGTAAAAATAAAATTTAATCCACCTCACTTTTGCACCTGTCCCAAGTCAGGAGCCTCTGGCCTTTGTTAAGTCTTATATGATTTAAAATTTTACTTCATTTATACATTTCAGAGTAAAATATTATGATGTCCATTATCACTGAACTAGTACACATCTTTATTAAGAGGCCAGCTGAAGCACGCCTCCAGGTGTGGGATTTTCTCGCTGTGTTAAAGACATATTGGTGGCTTTTGGCTGTTTTCTGCTTTTTGGTCTGGTTGTTGTCCCTTTGATACATTCCCCATTTCCATTCTCACTTTTATTTGTCACCAAGAGCAAAAAATTGAGTGAAATAACCAATTTGTGACAGTAAAATCAAAGAAAAATAACATCTTTCAAATTGCCAAGTGATGAGAAAAGTCACAAGCCACCAAAGTAATGATTGTGTTATTGTGCTTTTGTAAATTTTTGTATTCTTGTCTTTCATTTTTGCTAATGTGCTTTGTCTGCATTCCTTTTTTGTGTTTCTTTGTTCACATACTTGTTTGTGTTATAGTGATTGTGTTTATATAACACAATGCTGTACTCATATTTTCACATTTATACCTATTATGTCTGTATATATACATCATTGTAAATATAATATAATTTTGTGCAACTGTCATACAAGTGAAAGGTTATTTAGCTAGATATGAATCCAGTTTCTTCTCAAGAAAATACCTATACTAAGTCAGGAATATGACAGTTGTCAATTAGTTTGATGTGTTAGAGCTTTTGAATTTGCCATTTGATTATAGACTTTCCTTGGAGTTTTGTGTTTTTGTAATTTTACTTTTTTAACATTGGTATATATATATACATACCAAATGCCCATACATCAGATTTACTGCTAAAACGAGTAAAATTTAATACTTCAGGTGGTGCCCATTTTACTGGGAATTTTGTTCCTTGAGAGCTTGTGTATTCATCATCCAAAACATATCTGGAAATATAAACAAAACAATTAAAAAAAAAATATATTATCTATACTACAAAATATGTGGCGTTCTTGTCATACATATATCTAAAGATAAATCATAAGTCTTATAGCATTTTATAGATATATATATATATATCAATATACAAATAAGATATGATAGATTGCCAATGAGACAACTCTCCACCAGAATGACCATGTCAATTTTGTTTTGAGAAAAAAAATCAGCATTTTAATTATGAGAAAGATCACTTTCAGTATGATTGATAAAATATATATACATGGTATATATGTCAATGAGGTAGCAACCAAACATAAAAAAAAACACCATAATTTTCACCCTTCATATCAACATTAGTTATAACTGAGTAATAGTAAAACAATGATTTTATTTTACATTTATAAACACAATATAACAAGAATACATATATAGGTCAGCAATTCCTTTGAATATTTTGTGTAATGCACAGAAACAAATCATAAATATAAACAAAGTAAAATTGTTTAATCAGTAACAATTTTCATAAAATTTTACACCAGAAATTTGATATGCAGGATAGTTCTATACATACAGTATTTGTTATATATTAGACCGTTGGTTTTTCCCATTTGAATGGTTTTACACTAGCAATTTTTGGGGCCTTTTATAGCTTAACGTTTGGTGTGAGCCAAGGCTCCGTGTTGAGGCTGTACCGTGACCTATAATGGTTTACTTATATAAATTGTTACTTGGATGGAGAGTTGTCTCATTGGCACTCATACCACATCTTCCTATATCTATGATCATGATGATATAGCTATATAGTATACTGTCAATTCAGAAATTACTGCAAGGGCTTTATTAATGCGAATAATGCAATTGGGTGAGTATCACAATAATAAGAACTTGCATTCTGATAACCGAAATATAGACCTGTGTGCACTTTTTTGGAAATTTCAATAATTAAACTCGCATTTTTGTCAATTCTTTAAAAATCACCCAATAATTTCTGAATTTTCAGTACATATCAAATCCTGTTAAAATCAAAGCACATTGAATTGATTCATGTATTCCAAAAATGGCTGTAAACTGATGCTTTTGAAACCAGGAATCAATATGGACTGACAAATTGTACCAGTATTTCAATTCTCATTGCAATCCTAGCACGTAAAGTTTCTTACCTAGCTAAACCAAAATCAGCAACCTTTACAACCATACTTTCTCCCACCAAACAATTTCTTGCTGCAAGATCTCGATGAATGAATTTCCGTTTTTCTAAATAAGCCATTCCATTACACACTTGAGAACATATGTCTAATAATGTTGCAGTTTTAGGCATTAATCTTGCCTTATGTCTTCTCAAATAAGTTAAAAGTGAACCTGTAAAATTGAAAAGGAGATGAATATCGACATTATTTTGTTTTCAGAAAATTCTAAATGGTGTATTTTTTTTATTAAACATGATAGATTTTTTATAAGAAAATAAAGAATTGACACAGAGATATGTCTTACCTGTCGGCATAAAATGCTGTAAAAGACAATCTGATGAATAGCAACATTGCTTATTAATTCAAAGTCATAAGACTATGATCTAGTGGACAGGGCCTCAAAATAGTTGACAAAATGATCATAAGATGCACAACATAATGTAACTTTATAAAAAAAACTGTTGTCTGTTGTAAGTAGTTCCTATCAAATATCTGTCTATAATTTCCTGTTTACAAAATTCTGACTTGCAGCAACATCAAATAGGAAAAAGGCAAAGTCAGGTCTGTGTTGAATAAAGTAGAAAAAAATAAAAGAATGTGTTCCATGGGCACAGATGCCCTTGCTTGTAAATATGCAATGTAGTAAAGTTAGAGTGTATTCAGCAATTATTCATTTATAAAGGGACATAATTCAAGAACCCTTCACCTAATCACTGGGGCATAAAAAATGCAAAAGCTAAAAAGGTGACTTATTTTTCTTCATTACTTACCATATGGCATTAATTCTGTTACAATAATAAGTGGCCGTCTTTTAGTTACAATACCATACAACTGTACTAAATTTGGATGATTTAATTGTCTGAAAATTAAATGAGATATTTTCAAATAAAACAAGCCTTTACAAGACATTTACTACCACTTGAATAATTACTTAGGTATAAGTTTGAGACTTACAAGAGAGATTGTCCTTGGTGCTGTGACGTTTTATTGAGATATCAGTGTTGATGTCATTTCTTATGTTGCTCTGCTGAATTGAATTCTGTGTCTATTAAGAATTCCTTTTTTAGTTGTTGTCAAATAAATCTATTATTTAGTCTATTGTTTGTTCATAAATCAGGTTGTTAATTTTCTAAACTGAATCAATTTACAATTTGTTATGTTGCACCCTTTTGTGGCCTACTATATATGGTTTAGGTTTTGCTCATTGTTGAAGACCATAACTATGGTGACCTATAATTGCATACATCTAATTAGTCATTTGGTCTCAGGTGGATATTTGTCTCATTGGCAATCATACCAAAACTTCTTATTCTTATATCATTTAGTTTGGAAGATATAGACCATACAAAGTGGCTATTAGTCCATTGTTGAATAAACTCTGCACATTAAGATTTGTAAATCTGTATTTCTAGTTACTTTCTTTTTGACATTAACTAAACATTTGATCATTTTTCTTCTTGATTGTTCTTATTCAATTCTATCATTTTTGCAACTTTAAGTCTCTTTAATGCAAAGCTATTTTTGACACTGTATTTTTTTCTTTTTTTTTGTATGTCAAGGCTTTTATTAAAGTTCTAACATAATGATGAATGAAAGCTAATTTCAGTGTGTTAATATGGGTGTTTTGTTTTTTTGTTTTTTAGTACTTTGTAAAATAGTGTCTTCTTTTAATTTATATTTCAGACTATTGTGAGTTCTTGCTATCTAATTAAACGAGTTTTCTTTTTGCTTGTTTTGCTTTTTTTTCAACAGAGTTTTCATAGCAAATTTGTCAGACTTATGCAATTATCCAAGCCTCATTATGAATCTTATTTTTTTAGCCTCCTTATGAATCTATTTAACCCCTTTTGTATTTCAGCCAATGCCTTGTCAGTTTATTTTCGATTTATGAGTTTGACTGTTCCTCTGGTATCTTTCGCCCCTCTTGTTATGAATCATATTTTTTTAGCCTCCTTTTGAATCTATTTTGGCCCCTTTTGTATTTCAGCCTTACGTCATAGTTCTTGCTTCCTCTATAAAACTATCTTCAGACATTGTGCCTTCCTTCATCATTTTAACTGCTACAACCTTTCCTTTCCATTTACCCTGGTTAACAGTCTAAAATAAAACAACAATTTTTTTCTTCAAATTACAATTAAAACTTATTTCATAAATTTCGAACAATGATAAAATTAACAATGCCACACGACAATCTAGTTTTCCTATATTTTTTATCTAAATAAGCAATTTTTTCAAAGATCACAAGATTTCCACTAAAACCAGTATTATAACAAAGAACAATTACTCTGACACATATATATGGGAAACAACTTTTATTAAGAAAAAGAGGTCCTGCAAAGTTATTTTAATCTTATCATGCTTATTGCTTTACAAAATTCATGTTTTAGATATTACTCAATTTATTTCACTTGACTGGGCGGAGTTTAACAGGTTCGCTCATAATAAACCAGTCCATCTATAGATAAGTGTTATAGGATAAACTCATTAATGAAGTGTCCAGTCATTATTTATTAAATTCCTTTGATGACACTGATAGGTGATTAGAAATCAGTAATAATTATAACGGCAATCATCCTTGTCACACACATCTTCGAATAGACTATCCTTATGCAAATTAAAATGTAAGCTCTGCCCGATCAGTTGAAATAACATTGGTAATACTTTCATATTTTATAACTAAAACTTCTGTTTTTATTATTGTCAAGTAGAGCTACTTTTGTTGAATAAAAACTCAATAAACTCTGTCACATATTTTTCTAGAATAATATTTCTTTAAGCCGATACTTACACCAAAACATCCAGCCCCTAATTGTTGTTCTATTACTATTTCTGTGGGATCTATTTCATATTTACCTAAAATAAAAATGCATATATCATATAATTTCATCAATAACAAGTAAACAGCTGACTATGCAGTATGGGCTTTGCTCATTGTTGAAGGCTGTACAGTGACCTATAATTGTAAATTTCTGTGTCATTTTGGTCTCTTGTGGACAGTTGTCTCATTGCCAATCATACCACATCTTCTTTTTTATATAGCTAGTGCATGATGCTAGAAAAAATAAGATTTGAATGCATCTTCTAAATTCTACTCAACTGGATTTTGTAACTAGTCTAGTTATGTTGTGCCAACACATTAATATCCAAGCACCTCATGATTCAATCAATTTGATATTTGTTGACCATCATATATAATAATATAACCAGGTGCTCCGCAGGGCGCAGCTTTATACGACCGCAGAGGTCGAACCCTGAACAGTTGGGGCAAGTATGGACAAAACATTCAAGCGTGATACAGCTCTGAATTTGGATTGTGATCAAATTTTTGATATTACATGGTTTTTTTTTACACAAAACAAATGTCAAGATTTTACAAATCAATCAAAGATTTCTTCTTCAAACTTTTTAAATCTAAAATTAAATAGTTGATCATGACACAGCATAGGTTTCTGACACAGAACGAATGTGGTCTAATGAACTTAAAAGTTTTTTTTGCCTTTGAGCAATTCACTATGCTGTTGAATATTAATCCTCTCAAAAAAATGTTTGAAGAAATTTTCTTTTTATTTATGAAATCTGAAATGAGAAAAATTTAAACCCCCCCCCCCCTTTTTTCACATCCCCGTTTCCCTTTTTCCAAAACTGATATCAATTCAAATTTCTAATGGAGTTTGCAACAATAACTACTCTTTTAAATACATCATAAAATATTAAAATGTAAAATATAGTGCTTGTTATCACTGAATGGTAAAGATTGGTTGGTAGTAAAAGTGAATATACATTGTTTATTGTATAAAACAATAAAAAAAACTTCATCAGCAACATTTTATATTGGCAAATTTCCAATGAAGTTATTTACATAAAATTATTGGCAAATAAAAATAGACAATGGCATCATAGTCATGTCTGGCAAATGTCCAACATACATTATCTAAAAACATTTTAGGTAAGATAAGGGAAAAAAAGCTTCATCAGCAACATTTTATATTGGCAAATTTCCAATGAAGTTACTTACATAAAGTTATTGGCAAATAAAAATAGAAAATGACATCATAGTCATGTCTGGCAAATTTCCAACATATAAAATCAACTACTATTCTATACAAAGAAAGATAACTCCAATTGAAAATTAATTGCTATTGCACAATATTGTGCAATTAGATATTTCTTGCTATTGTGCAATACTGTGCAATTGAAAATTTCTTGCTATTGCACAATACTTGATATGGAATCCTGATTTGGACCAACTTGAAAACTGGGCCCATAATCAAAAAGCAAAGTACATGTTTAGATAAAGCATATCAAATAAGCCCAAGAATTTAATTTTTGTTAAAATCAAACTTAGTTTAATTTTGGACCCTTTGGACCTTAATGTAGACCAATTTGAAAACTGGACCAAAAATTAAGAATCTACATACACAGTTAGATTTGGCATATCGAAGAACCCATTTATTCAATTTTTGATGAAATCAAACAAAGTTTAAATTTGGACCCCCATTTGGACCAACTTGAAAACTAGGCCAATAATTAAAAATCTAAGTTCATTTTTAAATTCAGCATATCAAAGAACCCCAAGGATTCAATTTTTGTTAAAATCAAACTAAGTTTAATTTTGGACCCTTTGGACCTTAATGTAGACCAATTTGAAAACGGGACCAAAAATTAAGAATCTACATACATAGTTAGATTCGGCATATCAAAGAACCCCAATTATTCAATTTTTGATGAAATCACACAAAGTTCAATTTGACCCTTTGGGCCCCTTATTCCTAAACTGTTGGGACCAAAACTCCCAAAATCAATCCCAACCTTCCTTTTGTGGTCATAAACCTTGTGTTAAAATTTAATTGATTTGTATTCACTTTTACTAAAGTTAGAGTGCGAAAACTAAAAGTATTCGGACGCCGACGACGACGCCGACGACGCCAACGTGATAGCAATATACGACGAAAAATTTTTCAAATTTTGCGGTCGTATAAAAACATGGCTTTTGGTAGCTACATTTTATTAATCATGTTCAATTGCAAAAATTTCACGAATTAATAAAATCTTCCAGACAAATTTGGGATGCACACAAAATATGGAAACAATTTTCATTATTATAATAAAAAAAACAGGGAATATTGTCCAGTGTTCTCCCCAGGATTTTTGGATAGCGCTGTGTTAAGCGCGTAATTTTCTACAATTTTCAGTAACATTGTCACGGCGCGATGATTTCAATGATGTCCTCATCATGCTCATGGAAGTTAACCCTTTGTTTGTTAATGTTATTGTCTGGATATAGAAGAAGAGTCCTTTTTTCTCCATTGTAAATTCATATAATATTATATTATCTGTGTATAAAACCCAAGGAGAAGTCTTTTTCCATGATGGGTCTATACCAGACTGCCTCTGTGAAGATTTCTTAGCACTAACAGGTGATGTTGCAGAACATGTAGGATCAACAATAAAGTCATTGTCAGTTTCTGTGTTTGGTTTCATAACCCACTGTAGCAGTGTACTGATAACCTCACAGCGTTTGACAGGACATTTTTTAGCATAATGATTTCTCATTTTTTTTAACGTTTTATAATATTCAAATGGCTTCATCCAAGCTGGACATCGAGAAAGTGAATTTCTCAAGTCGTATCAGCTTGGGGTTTGTTTTTCTAATCATATCCTCTCAAATGTTTTCAAATGGTAAAATTCATTACTGTAGAATTGCTGATTAAACAATTATTAGTTTGGTAAGTTGATAATAAATACTTCAAAGACTTGCTCATTTTCGGGGTTCGTATGGATAGTAAACACGGCAAATTGTAACAAACCCCTGTGTATGATCGTTTTTAAAATCATCATTTGTTCAAAGTTTGTAAAACAAGTTTGTGAGTGTCGTCGGGAAATGCAGCCAATTTATTTCATCTCATTTCATTCATATATGCCTCTATATATTCTTTAAATTAAAAAAAATAGATGTCAATGTTGAAATCTTTGTTTATTTTGATTTTTCAAAGTCGCCATTTTGTAAAATTTATTAGACTGGTCCTGTGGAGTTACTTTATACAACGGAAACAATTTATTCAGAAATAGTAAACCAGTCAATCACATGATCCGAAGTGAAAAATAAGCGGGAAATTTGATTTTTTTTTTTAAATATAGCGACGCGCTTGCGTTGGATAGCGCTGCGTTCAGTGCAATAGAACAGCAGGAAATTGTGATAGCGCTGAAAAGCGCAACGCTAAAACGACCTGGGGAGAACACTGTGTCACACAAGAAAATTGCCACAAAAAAATATTTGTAAGTCATGAACATTTCAGTTTAGCTTACGATCAATGTAAGTCATAAGATTATTTGGTAAAAAGATTTGTAGCCTATAATAGAATTGCAACCAAAGTTTTTCATAGGCCAAAATTAAACTTACTATGACCAAATCCTGCAGTAGCTGGTGCTGTTTTACCTCCCTCTGGTGCTGGGGGACTTCTTAATCGTGTTGACAGTCCTGAAAGATAAGAATACATGTATCACTATTAATAGATATATGCAGGTACAAAACAGTGAATTAGACCAAGGATTAGCAAATTAGTTAAGGTAATCATTACTTGATTTAAACACCTTTTATATTTTTTTATTCGCTGCTAATTCTCTGCATTTAGGAGAACCATAAATGCAGACTACATAGCTCAGAGTTAAAATAATGCTTCTGGTCAGCTGGTAGGCTGACAAATCATCTTACAAACTAGCTCTTTAAGGTGGTACCCAACACTTTAACTAAAATTAATTTGGCTCGATTAATTTTCATAAAATTTTGACAAAGTATTTTGAACCTTTGACAAAAATATAAAAATTTCAAAAAATTTGAACCAACCGTTTAATCAGAAAAAATACACTGGTTATATAGCAGTTTGACAAAAACTTGTTTTGATCATTGAGAAGCTTAATATTCCTTTGAGAACACAACGTCATTAAAACGTTCTGCTGATTTTACAGAGTTGTCTCCCTGTAGTGTTAGGTACCACCTTAAAAATCTATCTCACATTGTCATTCTACTAGAAAGCAGGGTATGCATGGTATGTATTCACATCATATTAACAGGCTCTCAGTCTGACTATGTGTATATTATTTGCTATCAAACATTAAGGTGGTACATAGCACTACAGGGAGATGATGCTGTAAAATTCAGTTGAACATTTTAATCACATTCTATTGTTAAGGAAATATTAAGCAATAAAAATAATGATTTATCAAACTTCTATATATATCCAATGATTTTTTTCCGATAAAGTGTGTGGTTCAATTTATTGATTTTTTTATATTTTGTCAAAGGGTCAAAGTAAATATTGTAAACTTTTTATACTGCTGACTGATGATACCCACTTATATAAACCCTGAAACCAAATTTCAGAAATCCTTGTATTGTAGTTCCTGAGAAACATGAGAAAAATGTGACGAAAATTTTCAACTTTGCTATCATGTGTAAAATCATACAAGTGTTCGGTAAACAGGAAGTTACTGAGTGATGAATCTGAAAACGCATCACACGGTATAGCTGACTTATATAAACCCTGAAACCAAATTTTAGAAATCCTTGTATTGTAGTTCCTGAGAAAAATGGGACGAAATATATTTATGGGACGGACTGACAGACTGACGGAAGGATGGATGGACAGACAGGTAAAACAGTATACCCCCCCTTTTTTTAAAGCGGTTTAAAGTGGGGGTATAATGAGCCAAACTTACTTTAGTCAAGGTGTTTAGTACCCCCTTTAACAGCAGTCCCTCCATCACACAACCTAAAAATATTTTACCTACCTGCTGAATCATGTTTGTGATAATGAACTAAATCCTGAACTGAGGGGAATGCATGTTTTTCTGCTATGTAAAACATTCCTTCAGTATTTTTCTTTATATGATAATGTTTAACTGTTCCATCACTGAAAATACAAATTATAAAATTATTGAGATTATTTTTAATTCTATTATAAACTCTGTTCCTATCAAAGAGCACTCAAGAAGATCGATGGATTGAGGCTTATGTCAAATTCAAGTAGTAAACAACATCTACTGTAAAGATCAAGTTAAATGGATTTTTTATAAAGCAATTTCTAAGAAAATATAAAAGCATATTAACATGATTTAATAAGCAAAACTATCTGTTTTTTTATTTGGTCAGCTTCCGTATGCAGAACACCACAATCTAATCTTTACCCTTTCCTTTAAAAGAGTCAACATGTATCTTACAGACATTGGTGGAACATAGTATGATCGATTGATCATGTTGATTGCTGTCTAATGTCGAGCAATAAATATATGAGGATGATAAGATTTTGATGTATTGTAACATGAATTTAATCCCCTTTTGTTCCAAGACTGGTATATATGCTGTCAGAGTTGACCTTTAACCTTGCTAGCGCTGACCTTCAGCAGGAAAACCTTTCTTCCCTTACTACAGACAAATTGCTTGAAATCTAATTACATTTTGGTTAAGAAAAATTGTAAATAAAGTTAATAAAGACTACAAACACTGACAAAAGATCTGCAATTAACACCACATTCTCCAATTTATAAAAATATACACTACAGTATTATATGAGCTGCATGGAATGGAAATTAACCTTCTGCAAGTGCACACATACGTCATACAAGATTTTGATTGATTTTGGAATACTCAAATAAGAAATATAAGATGAATTTTGATGTGTTTTGTAGTGTTATTATAACAACTCAATTTTTAAACTGTTGCATGCTTTCCGTAGATGTGTTCAACTCAAAAAAGGTTAACAGCTGATGCATTGATATTCATTTGCATAAGGTCAATTTCTCTCTCTGACACAGCTCATATATCAAAAAACAAGAATGTGTCCTAAGTACATGGATGCCCAATCCGCACTATCATTTCCTATGTTCCATGGATCCTGAAAATGGGGTAAAATCTCTAATTTGGCATTACAATTAGAAAGATCATATCATAAGGAACATGTGTACTAAATTTCAAGTTGATTGGACTTCAACTTCATCAAAAACTACCTTGACCAAAAACTTTAACCTGAAGCAAGGACAAACAGACAGACCGATGGACAAAAGAATGAATGGACACACAGACCAGAAAACATAACGCCCATAAATGGAGCATTAAAACACCAACTAGGTTCCATGTATCCTTATTATAAGTTCATTATAGTGTGAAGAAAGTGAATGGAGGTTAGAGCTGTGCTAGAGTGAGGAGGGAACAACTGTGAATTCATTATTAATCGTTAAATACCAATATTCGTGGGTTTCGTTGGTACAAGTGAACCACAAATTTAAATATTCAACCAATATCATATTTGCTATAGGATTTGTATATAATGATTGGCAGAACCACGAAATCAAATATTCACAATATGCAAGTTTTCAGCAATCCACGAAAATTATTACCCACAAAAATATATCAATCCACAGTATAATTTTTAATAATATTAAACCATTTAACCACATGATAAAGTGTATATAAATTGATGCAATAAATCTCCTGAAACCATCACTAGGTGTACCAATGGATACTTAACATGTTTACAGTATACTAAATGGATGCAATAAATCTACAGAAACCATCACCAGAGATATATTAATGAATACTTAACATGTTTAAAGTATACTAAAATACTAAATTTATACACTAATTCTCAAGAAACCATTACCAGAGATATTAATGAATACTAAACAATGTTTAAAGTATATTCTAACTAAAATACTTACACATAACTATAAAAAAAACAAAATGTTTCAAAATAAAAAAACATGACTTATTCTTAAAAGGATTTCACATTTAGTTTCCTCAATAAAAAATTATTGAGATGACAATGAAAAAGCAAACCAAAAACAACACCTTTGCCATAAAATAACTACAAAAATACACATCTGAATATTATAAGATTACTGTAAGATTACTGTTAACCAACTTATTTTCGCGGATACTTTATTTCGCGTTTTACCCATTCTAGTCCATTTCACGCCTTTTAAAATTCGTGATTTTCTTATTTACTTGATGCAGATTAATAATGATTAACCTATTCGCGACGATTTATATTCACGTTATTTTTCTCCTCGCGAAAGTCGTGAATAAATCGCTCGCGAAAATAAGTTGGTTTACAGTATATGATTTTAATGACTGGCATATATACTGCTACAGGTAATAGATATCTAGACTTCACTCAAATTTATTTCATCTTAAGTTATTAGGTTCTTGGAAACAGTAATTTACAATTATCACATAAAAAAATAATTATCAACAAGTCGAAACCTTCATTTTTTTTAAACCCCTACTGGAAACGCCATTTTAACGGCTTCCCACAACTACTCACAAGATGTTCTTTTAATCCATAAAATCCAGTAGAAAGATAATCAGTGGTGTTTGACTATTCTAAACAAATTTTGAAATTGTCTGACCATAATATTACATATTTGTACCTCACAAGAAATTTGAATGAAGTCTGCCAAGGGGGAAGTTTGCAATAAAGCAGTAATTTTAGTACCTGAATTTTGACATAATGCTTGACCTAGGCCTGCAAGTAACATTCACAGTAAGGCCAAATTATATGAATATGAATAATCTTATTTTCAGCATAAACAACCTTAAAAAATATTATAGATTGTTTTTTTGTTAGTAAGATACCTGTAACATAATAAAAAGTCTAATCTATTGTGATATGGCTAAGATTGCTAAGTAATGTATGCTTGTCCTCAATCCATAAATTACTTATCCATTTTTTGCAATATGATTTTTCTCCACCAATTATTGTTTACAGTCATATCAACAGGGATCTCCATGGCCTGTTTAACGATGGCGCCCCGCCATCGTTCAAATGTCTTGCGCCATCGTCAAATGACTTGCGCCATCGTTAAATTGTTTTGCGCCATCGTTAAATTGTCTTCCGCCATCGTTCAAAACTTCATCGTTTTTTGCAGCCCGACGCCATTTTTTTTATCAATTATTATCAAATGCATGTAATTGCATAACCCTTAGGCTTTTTATGTTATAATCCAATACAGTTCTAACGCCTGAGGGATATCCGGATTAAGATCGATAATCAGTTGTACCTGAGCTTGTACAGGTAGATCAATAAACCACACAGGAGAATACTTATCTGAGAATAGACGATCCATTTGTCGAATTAATCAACTAAGTTTTAGCAAATGATTATGATAATTTAGATTAAATAAAAAAAATTAATAAACCAGTTACAAAGAAAACAGTTTAACACGTGCTTTATTTTGACTTACGCAATCAGCATCCCCCTTTTTTAAGAAGTACAAAATAAGACGCAAAACAATAAATATTATTTCATTGCAAATAACTTGAATACTGCTGTAACGATAATTTAGAATTACTTTAAAAGTTTAAAAGTAAAAACTTAAATATTTCCTGTAAAGAAATATCGTATCGTAATTCCGAATTCATTTCGTATATTACAATCAAATTGATACATCCGCGTTTCCGGTTTCTATTCAGACTCAAAAGATGCATGTTGCACAGCATCAATTTGACAGATAAAGTCATTAAAAAGTTTTCATTTGTTTTCAAAAGTTCTATAAAAATTGTAAAGCTTAAAAATAAAGAAAAATTGAAATAAATTTTAAAAAGCAACCTCAATCAGGCATGCGCCAGAAAGTAATCTTCAAAATGTTGATGGTTTTCTGTAACTAAAGAAGAAGAAGAAGAATGTTTGCTTTACAAATCTCTTTAACCTTTTACATAACCCGTACGAATCGTTTTGTTGTTGCTGCAAATCAGCCATAAAGGTAATGGGTTCTGAATTTGACAACTGTCCATGAAAAATAAGCTCCACATCATTTGATTTTTAACCCCCATATTAACAATTACCAAAAATACAAGAAATCTACATGGGGACCTTCATGACAGCTTTTGGTCATTCTCGACTAAAGGGGGACTATAAAGACTTGGCATTTGAATGGTTAAAAACGGCAATAAATGAAAATATTGATACTTCTATTCTATAGTGAAAATTCAAATAAATATAATTTAAATAAGCAATGATTTAGCATGTTCACGATTCCTTGTATAGAGGGATAAAATACTTCCGATCGCGCTACACTGTACAGCGTAGACACGGTTTGTAATGTGTAAGTTCCTCTATCGTTCAATTTTCATCCATGGAGATCCCTGATCAACCGAAAAAATCAAGTTAAGAATAAAAGTTTAATTTCTAGAAATTTTTGGCTCCTCAGAGGTGAACATCCTTAATCGTGTTAATCCAATAATTTTAAAATACCAATATGAAAATTAATATTTAAAATATTAAATATAGCAATGTACAATCATATTTATGCAACTATAATCATATAGTTATCCTGACTGTGTGAGGGCTGTAAAGCCAGTCAAGGTTGTTAAAAACGCACATACAAGTAAGTAATATAAGTAACTACGATCATGACAATACCCACCTTTCTGAAGTATACAGAGACAAAGTAAACATTCCGGGTGTACTGGATTCCCTCACTAAGAAACATCCTTCTCTTCCTTCCTTTCTTAAAACCTGCTCACTCCGTTCTCGAGAATAACTTTTACAAAACCAACTAAAAATAACAATATTGTTATTTATAGATATACACAATTGGATATACATGTATCAATTTATCAAAGATTATTTCTTTCTCATTAAAGTCATATGAAACGAGTGACTGATGAAAAATAATGTTTATCCAATTCTTGAACCAATGCATGCTTTTATCATAAACTGAATCTTCTGTGCTTGATTTTATCATTTTTACGCAAATACATCGTATAATCGTCAATTTGTTTTCTTTCTGTCTGTTAAGTTTTAACAAATATGGTAGCTCATTAAATACTGTGTTTTGAAGCCGAACTTTACTGATTGTCACCTTATAGTAAACAATCAACAAAAAGTATGGGTATTGAGCACGTCTTTATTATGTATAATCAGATAATTGTTTATTTAAATGACAGATCCATGCGTATTGCGATCACCAGATTTTTACGAGGAGGGTCACGTTAAGGTCACTATGCATACGGAAAATGTTTCAGCAAATTGCTTCCTGGAAGCAAGCAATTAAAAAAAAAGTTACCTCCTCTAAATGTGGACAAATTAAAGAATTTTCTTCAGAAAAAAGTATATGTACATAATTTATATAATGTAAACTATCCATTTAGTTATAAAAAACATTGCATATTTTTTTTTAATTTGAGGTTTCATATGTCTTTAAATAACAATCTAATTTAATTGGAAATAACATGTTAAAATATTCTGTAATTTTAATACTATGAGTCAATACAAAGGTTAAGTCAAAGGACCTAGTATATTTGTACAAAAGCAGTAAATAATTCTATAATTGTTCAAAGCAATGGAAAGATTCAGGGTTCATATGTAATATATAAATAAGTTGTTTTATTGTATTTAAAATGTTATTCTAACAACTTATGTAGTAAAAGTAGCGTCAATGTAGTTCTGATTTTTTTCTTTGAAATACATCTCACAATGTCACACATTAACAAATTTGTATGTTTTCCTGATGGCAAATTGTCAGTTTCTAATGATTTTTGGTTTAGCATAATGTAGTTACTAAATGTGGCATAAATAATTTTTCTGTAAAAGCAATATTGAAAACAATACCTTTAGAAACTTTACCATGTGAAATGACACATGCTAGGAGCACGGTCAACTAACTGCACCCCTCCTAGAAATCAGAGAATTGTATTTTGCATTTTGTGTATTAAAACATAAATCAATCTTTGCATGCTTTACAAGCAGTTTAATACATACTCAAATATTTCTAAATCAAACTTTTTCTTTATATAATTAGCTGGAATATATCCTTGCAACCTGTAAAAATAAAATAATACAAATATTATCATGATTATTAACAGGACATTTAACACTAAAACCAACTATTAGCCTGGAATTTTCATAACATTGTAATGAAGTAAAAATTTTTGCCCCAAATCAAAATGTGTTATGTACACTCTCGAGTAACAAGTATAGGAATGGAAAGCAAATATTTCTTTTAAAGTTAGGGGCCTCGGTGGCAGAGTGGTAGTAGTTACTACTGTAATCCCTAGCCAGTCAACTCTCGTGTGGGTGCACTTGACTCCAATCTTAATTGACTAGGATTGTCAATTTTCCTTTTGAAGGTCGGTGGTTTTTCTCCTGAAACTCAGGCTTCCTCCACAAATAAAAACTGGCCATCACGAAATAGTTTAAATGTGATGCTTAAAAGTGACATTAAAACACCAAAAATCAATCAAGCCATCTTTTAAAGTTATCAATTAGAAATAACAAATGACCAATCAGAAAAGACATTGCCTTCACCTCTTTTCCAAGGAATGAATCGTTTAAATATTTGAATTTCTTTACCTAAATGAAAAATTGACCCACCAGGAGGGGCACTTATAAAAATGTAGCTTTGATATTTGAACTACACAGACACACTAAGAAAGGCTTTTAACTTTCTATAACTTACCCTGCCTTGTTTTGAGCTAGCCACCAATGATCTCTGGTATCATCCACAACTTCATATTCTTCTCCCTATATAAAAACCATAATACTAAATTTAATACAGACACAGATATGATTATACCAAACTAGCATACTATATAAATAACACTGATTAAGTAATAGTATATATATATTACAAATATATAAAATTATTCCATTTGATTATTATTTACCTTCTGAAGTTCAAGGTCACCATCTTCTAAGAGTAAAGTTATGAAAAGCAATGTAAAATTACCTGTTGAAGTTCAAGGTCACCATCTTCTACAGGAGTAAAGATATAAACAGCAATAGAAATTTACCTGTTGAAGTTCAAGGTCACCATCTTCTACAGGAGTAAAGTTATAAATAGCAATATAAATTTACCTGTTGAAGTTCAAGGTCACCATCTTCTACAGGAGTAAAGTTATAAATAGCAATATAGAATTTCTTGTCACGGGACTGATTGTTGTCCTCAGGTTTTGGCGGGAGTGGTTTGTTTATCACAGACTGCTGTTTTGACACAGACGGTACTGTTGCATCATCTGAAAAGTTTAAAAATCAGACTAATGACAAAATTAATGGTTTGATGAACAAATATTATAAATAATATAAATTTTAAGACGGTACAGAACACCTAAGGGAATTAACTCTTTCATATCTAATTAAATTATTCCTGTTAATTGTTTGGTTCAATTTTCTTGATTTTTAGGTCAGAAGTCTTTTGTTAAAATTAATGAAAATTATAGTAGCCAACTTCAAAGTGTTATGTACCCCTTCATTAAAGTTCTATCTTCCCTCAAGCTATATATCATATAAATTCATGAAACCCTTTGTATTTTTTATATTTGAAACATTTCCAAAATGCAGTTTCAGTTAAGCTTAGTATGTATTTGGAAATATATTACAATTCTCAATTCAGTATGGGAGGTTTAAACAAGTATTTAGTTTCTTTCTGTCTTCAACCATTAAACTACTATGTGTGACTTTTGTCATTCCGATTTAGCAGTCTGCTACTGCTACGAGCGACTATTGTCGTTTGCGTAACTTGTTTATTTATCAGTTACTATGGAGGGGCAGGTTTCTGTAAACCTGAAAGGACAGCCCTAACGACTTGTATGGGTTTTGATTGGTTAATAGTCAATGGCTTTTCAAGTTTCTCTTGTCCAGAGAAAAAAGTGCTTGGAGGTCCGTACCCAATGCCATTAAAAAAAAAAATAATCTGAAGCTGAAACCTAATGAGGTTAAACTTAGACGGAAGGAAGGTCTTCTTGCTGTATAATTTCAAGATAAGCGAGATGTACACATGCTTTCTACCATTCATCCTGCTACAGTCAGTGTTCTAAACAAAAATGGTCGAAGGACAAATAACCCAATTGTTAAACCAACATGTGTAGTGGACTACTGCTCTTTCATGGGAGGTGTTGATTTGTCTGATCAGATTAATCAGTACTATTCTTGCAAGTGGTATAAAACTCTTCTTCTACCTGTTGAACTTATGTTTAATAAATGCTTTTATTTTGTACAAAAACTATGCACCAGTAAATAAAACCAGAAAAGAGCATAACATTTTCAGGACATCTGTAGTAAATGCTCTCATTCAGGAGGCTGTTAGTTCTCCATGAGCGCAAAATTGAGATGGGGAGAAAAATCTTAGGAGAAAAACCAATGCGGTTACTTCATCGTCATTTCCCACATCATATTCCTGCAAAGGAATAAGCAAAATGTGCACATCCAGCTAGAGAAAGTCTTTGAGAGAAGCATGTAAACAAAAGCAAACAAAGTTTGGTGTCCTACATGCAAAGTTGCATTGTGTGTGTCTGATTGTTTTCAGGTGTACCACACACGATAGAACTATCGATCAATCCTCTTACCTGCAGGTGAAAATTCTCGAGACTCTGAATAAATAGTTATTATTGTGCCTTGATCAGTAATTTTGAACATTAGTAACATTTATTGATTTTACAAAGTATTGTGTTATATTTATACTGTTTTATTTACATTTTAAAGTGTTATTTGTCCTCAACGAGTTTTTATTACTTACCTGTGTCATACCTGTAGTATAACCTGTTACTTTTTTTTTTGCCAAATATTTTTTAGCAAATATCTATAGCTACAAATGTTCTGGTTTTCAGAGTTTTATGTTTATTGAATTGTTAAATTATATTAAACTATCAAATTTTACCTTTGTATACCTTTATTTACACATGCACAGGTAAAAAATAACCAAAAACACAAACAAACACAAGAAATGAAAAATTCAGAAACTAACAAATTTTTAATGCAGCAGTCTAAGGGTTAAGATAATTAGCTTTTCATCTGGGTTTTCATTGCTTTTCTTGTGGTAACAATCTGCTCTATCATCCTCTGTGAGTTATTAATATAATATGCTCTTCATGATAATTTTGTTTACCAATTTTGATGAACATGTATTTTTTTCTTCCTCTCTTTATGAAAATTTTTCAAACTCCGTTTTTATAAATAAGTTAATTTTGCATTCTACATCTTATAAGAACTGAACAAGCTATTTGTTAAATGACTATTGAAGTGATACTGATCAATGCTGATAGAGATCTGACCTTGTGAGTCATAAAACTTTTGAGTTAGTTTTTTGTACTCATACTCCAAAATCAACCAATCAAAATGCTATATTTTATGTTTTGAGCATGATTTTTGTGCTACGAGCACTGAGCAAAGTTTTATGACTTTCAGGCCTGGCCTTGTGGTCATCAAACTTTCGAGTCTGTTTTTGTACTCGTTATTGAAAATCAACCAATCAAAATGTTGGATTTCATGTTTCGAGCATGATTTTTGTACTCCAAGCACTGAGCAAAGTTTTATGACTTCAACTCCTGGTCTCTCTTGGAATTATAGTCTATATTTTCCTGTCAACCCTATAGTTCATTTATCATCAGCAGCATCATCACTATATCCCTAATATTGAGGATGACTTACCTTTCTCTGGTGTAGTAAGACTACAGCCTACAGCATTTCTATCTATCTGATCACAGCAGGAATATCGTCCCAATGATTTGGTCCAGACTCCAGGATGGTACTTTGGAAAGAAACAAGCATGCTTCTTCCCAGCAGCTGTAAAGAAAGAAATACAAAAAAATATAATAATATTTTTTTCTTTTTACAAAGTTATATCAAATGCCATAATAGATAAGACATTTCATACACATATCATTAAAAACTGAAAACTATATAATTTAAATTTAGAATGTATTGCGTTGTTTTTATTAATGCGAAAAAAATGTGAAATTTTAAATAATGTATCAAGTTTGCAATATTTAAAAATCTTGCATAAATTATAATATTAGTAGTGTTTTTTCTTCATAAAATGTTCAATTCCAAGCATTCGTTTTTAAACTTACTGTAACTTTCAGCTGAGTTTGTGTGACCCCCACCCCCTTTAAAAATAATAAGCACTGTTAAAGGCGGCATTCTGATTTAATTCTAACTGTAAAAGTTAAGTTTGCTAGTCAATGTACACCTCCCCCCCCCCCAAATTGAAAATTCCTGGCTATGGGCCTTAAAATTATGCAATAAACTTGGCAATTACATACTGGTACAGATAACTTAATTAGCTCGAGAACACCTTTAACTTATCAGGGATGAATTGCTTGTGGTTACAGTTTAAATTCAAAATTTATCTTGTACAATCATTCTACAGAAGAGAGAAAAGATGATCTAATTTCTTGTGTAGAAGGGAAAAGACCAATCAAACACTTGACCAAAGGTCAAGTTAGAAACACTTTGCTAAAGTCTTTTGTTTAATTGATTAAAAATAATAACCATATATATTAAAATGACATTCCCTTTTATTTGTTTAAAACTTTTTTCTGACAAAATTAATATCAAAGACCAAACAGAAAATGTTTTCAACCATACTAAGCATTGTTAAGGATTATAAATGGAAGCTGTATCTTACCATCCCTGAGTATTTCTATCCATTCCTTTCTTTGGTCATCCTTCAGGGCAACAATATATAATGTAAAAAATTCTGCTCCTTCCCCGTACACTACCTGCAATAATCATCATATATATAGAAATATTACCCTTATAAACTTTATTATTTTGTACATAAATTAGGCTGTAATTAGTTTTCTTGTATGAATCGTTTTACATTTGTCTTTTCACAGCCTTTTAAAGCTGACTGTGCAGTATGGGCTTTGCTCATTGTTGAAGGTCATACAGTGACCTATAGTTGATAATTTCCGTTTTATTTTGTCTCTTGTTGAGTGTCGTCTCTCTGGCAATCGTACCACATATTCTTATTTCTATTATGTCTATTCTTTAATCATGTTAATAGAATTTTAATTGAAACATGTGCATAATGATGTTAAAAAAAGAGGGACGAAAGATACCAAAGGGACAGTCAAACTCATAAATCTAAAACAAACTGACAACGCCATGGCTAAAAATAAAAAAGACAAACAGAAAAACAATAGTACACAAGACACAACATAGAAAACTAAAGAATAAACAACACGAACATGTTAAACATGTTAAAGGCATGATAAAATTATGAAATAAATTAAAATAAAATGTAATGTAAATTTTCTTAGTTTCTCACATTTGTAGTACTTCATATAACATGTACAAACTTTGTGGATTCCTTATTATTTGTGGGAGAGCAATTTTCATGGATTTTTGTGGGAACAAGTCTTACATAATAAATGTATGTTAAATATCTATTTCATCAATTATAAATTCTACATACACAAACAATTAATAATACTTATAAATTACGTAACACTTGAAAAATTGTTTAACCTTGACCAAAAAAAGACTTTTTACATTCCCAAGTTATATAAATAATGTAAGTGTGGTAAATTTCAATCTGATTAAAATAAAAATCCTGTATGCAAGCCTTGCTTACAAGGAACTATCATTTGGTTATCTTTTCTGTTCTGGTAATAATTACAACAGCCAATGAAAATTCAGCTATTTGAAAGTGTGTTTAATTATCATGATTATGACAAAATCTGATCTGTTATTCTGTCATGTCAGTGGTTGTTGTTTGGTGTATATACTATTAGTTTTTTGCTCATTTTTTGTACATAATTCTTCCAGTTAGTTATTACCGGTTTGTATTGTTTTATTTTTATCATTTCAGTCCTTTTACAGCAATGCAGTGTGGGTTTAACACATTGTTATATCCTGTACAGTTTTCTTTACTTTTGATTCATTACTATTAAATGGATACTTATTTTTGTGTTTTTCGTGGGTACATCATGTACATGTACTTTTAAGTCAAGAATATTTGCTTATATAATCTATGCAATCTGATGTACAGTAGCTGTGGTCTGTTTATGTAGTTCATACGTGTTTCTTGTTTCTCGTTTTTATATAGATTAGACCTTTGGTTTTCTCGTTTGAATGGTTTTACACTAGTAATTTTTGGGGCCCGTTATAGCTTGCTGTTTGGTGTGAGCCAAGGCTCCGTGTTGAAGGCCGTACCTTGACCTATAATGGTTTACTTTTTTAAATTGTTATTTGGATGGAGAGTTGTCTCATTGGCACTCATACCACATCTTCCTATATCTAAGAAATATTTTTGGACTTACCTGGAACACATTGACTTTATTGTCTAACGTTCTGTCTTCTACAGCCTCCACTACTTTTATCTTCTCAAGTTTTATGGAACCTTTCACTTTACCTTTTTTCTATTACGAAAAAAAGAAGAGAAAAATCATTCAAATATAGCTATATCAAAATGATTATTCAACATGTTCAATGACAAATGATTAAAGTACTTTTATTTAACTTTAGGGAAATGGTGCATGTACATAATATCATTAATATGCATGATATATGGTTTAGTAAATTCCTTAACTAGATCTTGTTAAATTCTTAAAATTGTCAAGCTGCACTGTTTCTGAGCGGAACTCCTCTCTTTCACTCTGAACATGTACAACTTACTCTCAGTTCAATGAACTCGTTTCCAATGTTAGGAGTAATCATTTTCATGTGTTTTAACCAAATTCATTGCACAGTTTACGTTCATTTTGCAGTGGTTATAGAATACATGTATATTATCTTAATTTGTATAAATATTATCGGTTTAAAAATCTAAAAGATTGAAAATGGGATCAGTGGCGGATCCAGAACTTTTCCTAAGGGGGGGCCCGCTGACTGACCTAAGGGGGGGGGGGGGGGGGGGGGGGGGGGGGGGGGGGGCTCCAGTCATGCTTCAATGATTCCCTATATAATCAACCAAATTTTTCCCACGAAAAGGGGGGCCCAGCCCCCCAGGATCCGCCTATGGGGATTGAAAGAAATATCCACTGGGTTCAATTATCTTTAGAAACTCTTGTTTAAACTTTGTATTATTAAAGCAGTTTTCTCCCCAGGGCCTGTGGTACCCTGGTGTTATGTTTTTTACCATAATATTATCTTGAATGACCTTATAATAGAATGTAAAGGGGCCATGTTGCTATATTTTGGGGAAAATAAATGCTCTGTTAATGTCCATGGTGCTAATTGAATATTCTGGGTAAAATACTGATTAAAGTATAATACATAAATTACTATCTTAATCCTTGATATATTTGGAATTGGGTTGAAAGAAATGTGTAGATCTACAATTAAATTAATTGCCATTCATTTTTAAAAGCTGGAAAAGGTAGGAAATAATTGATGTGCGCTTGTCTAATTTGGAACTCTAGTGTTTTAAAATAAATCACATTTTTTTTTAAAGTTCATTAATTTATGCATGACATAGACATGATAGAATCAATATCAACATGATCAATCGGATAAATGTCGAAATATCTTCCCACTACTTCATGCAGGCTTATATTTTCCAACCAAGTTTCCTGTTATCAACATGGTACTTGTAACTGATTAAAAGATTTTAGAAAAATCACAACTATTCACATTATCAAAGCTTCCCCGTTTTCAGCACCTCTTTCGCGACCCTCAATTTATGCCAACTCTAAATGAACACCTCTTTTTATTAGTCTATTGTTGCTGATTGCTATCATTTTATTGATATTTTGACAAAATTGATACACATCATCATGACAAGCATGACAAGTTCTTGAAATCAAAAGTGAAATCCAAGTATTGTCTAATTAAGGAAAAAGTCGGAGAAACCTGAAACAACATGAACAAATTCTTTTGCCATTCATGATTTAATTTATTCATGTTTAGTCTATGGTTTTGAAAAATTGGGGCTCCAGTAGGATTTCTCCTTAATAAAAGCCACAAGGTCATATCTAAAATTGCCTCTGGTCATAAGGTTACTTTAAAGCAAATTTTACAGGTTAAAGGTTACAGGTCATTTAAGATGAGATGTCAGGTGGCAAGGCCCACAGTCAAACCTGCAAGGTTGCAGGTCATATTTGACCATGTTGGAATCACATAATTATATACATTTTTCTTTTACGAATTGTGACTTGGAAAGAGTTTTCTTATTGGCACTCATACCACATTTTCTTATTTTTATGATATATTCGTCTAAAAGTAAGATATTATTAGAATTTTATCAGACTATGCATATTCATACAAAGATGAGGGGGGGGGGGGGGGGGTAGAAGGGGTGTCCTGATCCCAAATTCCCAGGCTTAAAAACACCCAATTCTGGAGTCCCAGTAAAGGTCTTACCAACCCCCCAACCCCCCCAAAAAAAAATCATACATGTACCGGTAATACAGATAACCAGGAGTCCAAACATTTTTTTTTTAAATCTTCATCTTACTGTACACGTGTACATGTCTAACTGTGCTAACCCCAAAGTAAAAAAAAATTTAACCGCTGACAGACGTCATAATTTTAATGTAACTAAATACATGAAATATACACATGTATTTTCCACTTCTGAATTAATATCTATCTTTTCCCAGAAGTAGCTATTTCCTCTAAATTCAGAAGTGCTTTTAACTGTAACAGGAAGGTATTTGTAGTAGGAAAGTCAAATGTTTGTGGCGACATAAAGTGTTTATTCTCTTCTTTTGTACACATGAACTGCATGCACTGGAAACTGCATCATGATATTGTTTTAATGATCGAATAATGCATGATCATGACATTTGTGTACAAGTGAAGATTATTAGGCCAAAAAAATAAACATGTAATTTAACTTAGAAATAGCCTACATTTTGTACCTTAAAACTTTTTTCGTTCATTTTTCAAGCACTGTTAAAGGTAAATTTTCTCTCCTACAGAGTTGGTTCTCCCATGAACAAGAGGCTACCAATGAACCAGTATCAACCATCTGTCTATTTTGAATTCGATTGATCATTGTTGATATTACATGTATATGCAACAACAAAAATCTGTGTTGAATGAAAACGGTGTGGGGCAAAATATTTATCTTGTTTATCTTCCTGATCATTTTCATTGGACAAATTTTATAATAACTTTCAAGATTATCATGATAATTATGCAAACATATATACATGTAAAAATAAAGTTGAATGGTGACTCAGGGGAAACAACTTTAATCTGTATAAAGATCTTATGTTCTGATAATTTTTGCCATGTTTGCTGTAAAGTTTCAATCCTTCTGGTAGTGTTATCAGATTAAATTTATAGATTGTAGATCTATTATAATTAGGTGAAAACTAAAAATTGGTCAAAAATCATCATTTTTTTACAAAACATTTTGCAAAAACAGTTAAACCATTTACATGATTTAGGTGGTACCGAACAGCTTGACTAAAATTAATTTGGTTTGTTTAATTCTAATAAAATTTTTGACAAAGTTATAAACTTTAAAAAAAACTTGAATCACATATTATATTCGAAAAATTTCATAGGATATGTACAGATGGACAAACACTAGTTCTGATTTAATATTGAGAAGCTTAACCTTTCCTTAACAGTTAGAATGTGATTAAAACGTTCAGCTGATTTTTACAGAGTTGTCTCCCTGTAGTGTTTTTACAGAGTTGTCTCCCTGTAGTGTTTTTACAGAGTTGTCTCCCTGTAGTGTTATTTTTACAGAGTTGTCTCCCTGTAGTGTTTTTACAGAGTTGTCTCCCTGTAGTGTTTTTACAGAGTTGTCTCCCTGTAGTGGTAAGTACAAAGTCAAAAAATGAATTGAAAGTATGCAAGATTTATACAGAGTTACATTTTTTGTACCTCCCTAAATAAAATGAAAAGAACCAATCAGGTCTAACTTATCAAACAATCAGTGGTATTTCTTCTAGGGTCAAGTTCAAGTATATCCCCTTAAGGTCCATCGGTGTTTAGATATATTTCAAACTACATGTACAATGTACATTCACATTTTTTCAACTAAGAATTAAATTGTATTACCAATAACCATGGTAACTCACCTCTAATGTTCCATCTTTATAGCTTAAAGTATCATTATCTAATATGAACCAGCGACTTTTATAGTTCTGTGCTGTGATTCTGCTTTTGTTCACAGAACGCTTCATCATGAAATCTTCTCTTTTTGTCGAATCCATTTTTAGGTATTTTTAGTTTTTCACAGTCAAATGACAGTCCAGTTTCTACATCATACACATCTCAAAAAACATTTATTTACAGCAATTTAGTCTGGTCTATTGCTTATCAGCATTTACCACCAAATCATTATATCCAATCCAAACAGTCATTCTTACATGTATATTCTTTTTCATGCAAACCAAATAGTTTAACATCTGAAAGGAAAAGTATGTATGTAAAAGAACATGTCAAATTTATATATGTTATATGAAATATACAATATAAGTTGATATAATATTTCCATGGTCATATAAAATGTCAATGCCTTCAGTATAAATATATGTAATTTCATATTTGAATTTTATGATAAAAGGATGTTTGCTCTTGCATGACTCTATTTATAAATGACAAGCTTTTCAAAAGAGTCTTTTAAGGTGGCTGCTGGGTACAAAAATTTCAGCAAAAAATTAAAACCTTTATTTTTTCATTACAAGTTTTATTTATTACACTATTAGTTATTACTTTATGATATGGTACAAAAATCAACCCAAAAAATTGTTTGGCCACAGATGACTTTTAAAATGTTTATATATCATTGAAAAAGCTCCAAATTATCTCCCTTTGCTGCAAAAATGCCATTTTTTGGCATTAAATTTGAAATATCTTTTTTAACTCATTGGTGACTTATATTTTTTATTATTGTTTTCAAATAAGCTGTACATCATCTAAATAATTGTAAAATTTAAGCGATTTCTGAAATTACGTACGATTTCTGTAATTACGTACGTTATATTTTTATTTCTATATTACATCTATTTCTCCTATTAGTTCAACAGAAAAAAAGGACATTAACAAAAATGTATGCTTCTTCCAGAGGCAGATTGTGAGCTTAAATGAACGGTGACCCCATCTTTTTATTTCATTTTTCTTTTAAGTATATATATGATAAAATTAATTCATAAAAAAATATAGCGAAATCCTATATTAGAAAAAAAAATTGATTTATACACAGGAGCCCCCTTAATAATGTTATTGATTGATAGCACATGTATAATGCCCCTTTTATCATGTTTATCATGTTAATTTATGAAAAATTGCTAAGTTTCATAAAAAAAAAATATTGAAACAAATTACATGTAAACTATAAAAAATAAGAGGACATAAACCAAAAATTCAAAAAAAGGAACAGACCGACAAACAAGGGCTACACTTAATGCCCCCACCTCAGACAAAATGACATTCCTAATAAATACATTAAGACTGAATATGGATGTACACCTTGGAGAAACTAGCTAGGTCATGAATTGATGGTAAGGTTGAACTTTGTCTAAAATATATAAGAGAACACAGGTAATAATCTTTTAACACACTAGTAAGAAGGAAATAGAAAGTTAAACTACTACATGTACTATAATGAATTTAAATGTTTTATGATGGACATATACGCTATTTGAAACTTTTTACTTCTTTTCAAAAAGGTAAATGGCAAATGTAAAATGTTAAAAATACATTTAGGCATTTAGGGTTGGTTAGGGAAACCAAATACAAACATACATTTTTATTTTAGCTACATGTACAACAATGTAGGTAAGTACATTGAGAACATTCTAAGGTGTATTGTTTTTTAATTGTTTTTATTATTTTTCTTCTTCATTTATTATGTTTATCATTGCTTTATTGATGATTCTTTGATAGCATGGATAGTGACAACCATCTCACATGTATGAAATAAAAATGAATGATCCGGGGTCATCTGTAGTGTTTCTTCACTTTTAAAAGTATATGAAAATTAGATTGAAAACTTGAAAGAGATACATACTTGTAATTATTTAAGTTATTGAAATAATCAACATGATCAATTGTCACTAGCCCTGCTTGCACAAGTTGCACAACTTAAAAGAAAAAAAATCAAATGGTAATTCAGCAGCATTGACTTATCTAAGACGGTTTAAAAAATGGACCCCTAAATGGTTGGTGACTGATTCATACCAATCCTTAAAAATATAGAAAAGATGTGGTATGATTGCCAATGAGACAACTCTCCACAAACAACACAGAAATTAATATCTATACGTCACTGTACAGCCTTCAACAATGAGCAAAGTCCATACCAAATAGTCGGCTATAAAAGGCCCCTGAAGTGACAATGACAATGTAAAACAATTCAAAGGAGTAAAAAACTAACGGCTTAATTTATGTTAACAAAATGAACGAAAAAAACAAATATGTAACACATAAACAAAAAAACACTGAATTACAGCCTCCTGACATAGGACAGACACATACATACAGAATGTGGCAGGGTTAAACAGGTTAGCAGGATCCCAACCCTCCCCCTATTTGTTTCCCGAACTAAATTCATTTTGACATGATTAGTTTAAACATATTTTGACATGATTGACAATAAATAATTAAGATTTTGATGCCAATGAAGTAAAAGTCATTGTTAAAAGGTGCTATTGATGTCAGATGCAGTTCTATTATTAAACAATTAATCTTTTGAGCTTCTCTAAACAAACATATACAGATGTATTAAACCATGTAAAGACCACTAAAGATAATTTAATGGCATGTCAGCTTCAACTTACATGACAAATAGATAAAAAGTAACATACTCCAGTGATTCTGAGGTTAATAAATCTTAGTGATCGAGATGATTAGTGATTAAAATACTTAGGAAGTTGAACACTGGATAGATCCAGGAAGTTAAAACTACTGTTAACCAATGAAAATTTTCCAAAATTTTCTCATAAGTAGCTATTGGAAACAGAAAGGGCTTTCACTAAATAAGAAATGCATACACTCGTTACATTTTGTAGTCATCAATGTTTCTTTGATAATATTTCTTTGTGGATTAATGAAGACCAAACCCTGCTGCTTTCGGTAAACGAAACTTCCAAAGAAATTGAACCTGCCCAGTTACCTCCCTGTAATCAAACACAATTTGTTTAACAAAACGAAACATTAATATAAAATATTCTGTATTCTATCATTTGAGGCTATTTTAAATATTTAAAAGCATTTATTTATATATTTATCAACTAATATTTTTATTTGATATATCAAATATTGATAAAATTAAATAAATATAAATGTTCGTTTTGTTAAAAAAAAAATCAAAGAGACAAAGACCAAAACACAAGTTTACAAGCAGGTGGAAGTTAGGTCCGCTGCTGTATGCCCTGAGGTAATCGGTGCCCTGAGGTAATCGTGGTAATGCGTCATTGATTAAATACGCACGAAAATATAGTTCTTATTTAGATAGATCTTAATACCAAATTTTAATGTGACCAAATACCAAAGATGTCAACAAACTTCCCAAATGATTTTATTATTTGTATTCACCGATCATTCACTTCGTATGTACGTGTAGGGTGGGGATGGCTGGTAAAATTATAAACTTTTTTTTTATAAAAGTTCAATTAATGATCTGAAGTATTCATTCATTACAGGGTTACCTGAGGTCACCCCAATAATAACAACAAATACAACCATTAAACTCAAGTCAACTGAGGTAACTTTATATATACATCGCATAAACAATACAAATCTATGAAGTCCTACATTCTAAATTAAAAAAATGTGTAATTAAAATATAAATGTATACACTAGCAAAGTATGTACTAAAAATTCTTTCATAACCGGGTAACCTGCGGTAACCAAAACAATAACAGCAAATACAACCTATTTAACTCAAGTTAATTCAGATCACCTTTACATATACATCACATAAACAATATAATTTCAATGAATACCTACATTAAAAATTAAGAGGTTGGTTTATTACACCATAAATGCATATACTAGCAAAGTATCTACTAAATATTCTGTCATGCACGGTTACCTCAGGTAACTCATAAAATATAAACAAGTATTATCCATTCATATCAAGTTAACTTAAGTCGCCTTTCCGATATATCACATAAACAATATCCATCTATGAAGTCCTACATTTAAAATAAAGAAATTGTTTGATTACAACATAAATGTTAACACTAGCAAACTATCTAAAAAGCTTTCTTCATAACATGGGTACCTGAGGTAACCCCAGACATAATTACAAATATAACCCACATAACTGAAGTTAACTGAGGTCACCTTTACATGTGCATCACATAAACAATACAACTTTCATGAAGTCCTACATTTAAAATAAAGAAGTTTGTTTATTACAATTAATGAAAACACTAGCAAAGTGTCTACGAAGGATTCATTCATTACAGGGTTACCTCAGGTAACCATAACAATAATAACAAAGATAACCAATCTAACTCAAGTTAACTGAGGTCACCTTTATATATATACATCACATAAACAATACAACTTTCATGAAGTCTTACATTAAAAATAAAGAAGTTGATTTATCACACCATAAATGGATATACTAGCAAAGTATCTACTAAATATTCTGTCATGACAGGTTACCTCAGGTAAACCATGAAATAGAAACAAGTATTATCCATTCATATCAAGTTAACTTAAGTCGCCTTTTAGAAATATCACATAAACAATACACATCTATGAAGTCCTACATTTAAAATAAAGAAATTGTCCGATTACAACATAAATGTTTACACTAGCAAACTATCTCAAAACCATTCGTCATAACATGGGTACCTGAGGTAACCCCAGACATAATTACAAATATAAACCACTTAACTGAAGTAAACTGAGGTCACCTTTTCATGTGCATCACATAGACAATACAACTTTCATGAAGTCCTGCATTTAAAATAAAGAAGTTTGTTTATTACAATTAATGTAAACGCTAGCAAAGTGTCTACGAAGGATTCATTCATTACAGGGTTACCTCAGGTAACCATAACAATAACAACAAAGATAACCCATCTAACTCAAGTTAACTGAGGTCACCTTTTAATATATATACATCACATAAACAATACAAATCTATGAAGTCCTACATTTCAAATTAAAAAATTGTGGAATTACAATACAAATGTATACACTAGCAAAGTGTCTGCTAAGAATTCTTTCATAGCAGGGTTACCTGAGGTAACCAATACAATAACAACAAATACAACCTATTTAACTCAAGTTAATTCAAATCACCTTTACATATACATCACATAAACAATATAACTTTAATGAATTCCTACATTTAAAATGAAGACCTTGGTTTATTACACCATAAATGCATCTACTAGCAAAGTATCTACTAAATATTCTGTCATGACAGGGTTACCTCAGGTAACCAATGAAATAGAAACAAATATTATCCATTCATAACAAGTTAACTTAAGTCGCCTTTCAGAAATATCACATAAACAATACACATCTATGAAGTCCTACATTTAAAATAAAGAAATTGTCCGATTACAAAATAAATGTTTACACTAGCAAACTATCTCAAAAGCATTCTTCATAACATGGGTACCTGAGGTAACCCCAGACATAATTACAAATATAAACCACTTAACTGAAGTAAACTGAGGTCACCTTTACATGTGCATCACATAAACAATACAACTTTCATGAAGTCCTACATTTAAAATAAAGACGGTTGTTTATTACAATAAATGTAAACACTACCAAAGTATCTACGAAGTATTCATTCATGACAGGGTTACATGAGGTAACCCCAATAATTACAATAAATGCAACCCATTTAACTCAAGTTAACTCAGGTAACATTTATATATACCTCGCATACACAATACAAATATATGAAGTCCTACATTTTAGATTAAGAAATTGTGTCATTACAGCATAAATGCATATACGTGCAAATTATCTACGAAGTATTCTTTCATAACAGAGATACCTCATGTTATTCCAAAAATAACAACAAATATAATCCATTCATATTAAGTTAACTAAAGTCGCCTTTCCTGAATATCATATAAACAATACTTATCTATGAAGTCCAAAATGAAAAAGTAAATGGTTTATTAGAAGTTACATGTATACTCTGGAAAACTATCTACGACGTATTCTTACGTGACAGGGTTACCTCAGATAACCAAAACAATCACAACAAAGATAACCCATGTAGTTCAAGTTCACTCAGGTTACCTTAAAATATATATACATCACATAAACAATACAAATCTATGAAGTCCTACATTTCAAATTAAAAAATTGTGAAATTACAATATGAATGTATACACTAGCAAAGTATCAACTAAGAATTCTTTCATAGCAGGGTTACCTGAGGCAACCAAAATCAATAACAGCAAATACAACCTATTTAACTAAAGTTAATTCAGATCACCTTTACAAATACATCACATAAAAAATATAACTTCAAAGAATTCCTACATTAAAAATTAAGAGGTTGGTTTATTACACCATAAATGCATATACTAGCAAAGTATCTACTAAATATTCTGTCATGCACGGTTACCTCAGGTAACTCATAAAATATAAACAAGTATTATCCATTCATATCAAGTTAACTTAAGTCGCCTTTCCGATATATCACATAAACAATACACATCTATGAAGTCCTACATTTAAAATAAAGAAATTGTTTGATTACAACATAAATATTTACACTGGCAAACTATCTCAAAAGCATTCTTCATAACATGAGTACCTGAGGTAACCCCAGACATAATTACAAATATAACCCACATAACTGAAGTTAACTGAGGTCACCTTTACATGTGCATCACATAACCAATCCAACTTTCATGAAGTCCTACATTTAAAATAAAGAAGTTTGATTATTACAATTAATTTCAACAATAGCAAAGTGTCTACGAAGGATTCATTCATTACAGGGTTACCTCAGGTAACCATAACAATAATAACAAAGATAACCCATCTAACTCAAGTTAACTGAGGTCACCTTTATATATATACATCACATAAACACTACAACTTTCATGAAGTCCTACATTTGAAATAAAGAAGTTTGTTTATTACAATTTATGTAAACAATAGTAAAGTATCTACAAAGAATTCATTTATTACAGGGTTACCCCAGGTAACCCAATAATAACAATTAACAAATACAACCCATATAACTCAAGTTAACTCAGGTATCACCTTTAAATATATATGCATCACATAAACAATACAAATCTATGAAGTCCTACATTTTTAAATTAAGAAATTGTGTAATTAAAATATAAATGTATACACTTACAAAGTATATACTAAGAATTCTTTCATAGCAGGGTTACCTGAGGTAACCAATACAAAAACAACAAAAACAACCTATGTAACTCAAGTTAATTCAGATCACCTTTACATATACATCACATAAACAATATAACTTTAATGAATTCCTACATTAAAAATTAAGAAGTTGATTTATTACACCATAAATGGATACACTAGCAAGGTATCTACTAAATATTCTGTCATGACAGGTTACCTCAGGTAACCCATGAAATAGAAACAAGTATTATCCATTCATATCAAGTTAACTTAAGTCGCCTTTCAGAAATATCACATAAACAATACACATCTATGAAGTCCTACATTTAAAATAAAGAAATTGTCCGATTACAACATAAATGTTTACACTAGCAAACTATCTCAAAACCATTCGTCATAACATGGGTACCTGAGGTAACCCCAGACATAATTACAAATATAACCCACTTAACTGATGTAAACTGAGGTCACCTTTACATGTGCATCACATAAACAATACAACTTTCATGAAGTCCTACATTTAAAATAAAGAAGTTTGTTAATTACAATTAATGTTAACGCTAGCAAAGTGTCTACGAAGGATTCATTCATTACAGGGTTACCTCAGGTAACCATAACAATAACAACAAAGATAACCCATCTAACTCAAGTTAACTGAGGTCACCTTTTAATATATATACATCACATAAACAATACAAATCTATGAAGTCCTACATTTCTAAATTAAGAAATTGTGTAATTAAAATACAAATGTATACACTAGCAAAGTATCTACTAATATTTTTTTTCATAACAGGGTTACCTGAGGTAACCCAAACAATAACAGCAATTACAACCTATTTAACTCAAGTTAATTCAGATCACCTTTTACATATACATCACATAAACAATATAACTTCAATGAATTCCTACATTGAAAATGAAGAAGTTGTTTATTTCAGCATAAATACGTATACTAGCAAAATATCTACTAAGTATTCTGTCATGACAGGGTTACCTCAGGTAACCCATAAAATAGCTACAAGTATAATCCATTTAAATCGAGTTAAGACAGATCGCATTTTCTAAATATCGCATAAGCAATTTACATCTGTGAAGTCCTACATGTAAAATAAAGAAATTGTTTGATTACAGCATAAATGTTTACACTAGCAAACTATCTAAAAAGCAATCTTTCATAACAGGGGTACCTGAGGTAACCCCAAATATAATTACAAATATAACCCACTTAACTGAAGTTATTTGAGATCACCTTTACATATATATCCCATAAACAATATAACTTCAATGAAGTCATACATTCAAAATGAATAAGTTGGTTTATTACAAATAATGTAAAGACTAGCAAAGTATCTACGAAGTATTCATTCATGACAGGGTTACCTCAGGTAACCCCAATTATAACACCAAATACAACCCATTCAACTCAAGTGAACTCAGGTAACATTTTATATATAATCGCATAAACAATACAAATCTATGAAGTCCTACATTTTAAATTAAGAAATTGTGTAATTACAGCATAAATGCATATACCAGCAAAGTATCTACGAAGTATTCTTTCATAACAGGATTACCTCAGGTAACCCAAAAAATAACAACAAATATAATCGATTCAAATCAAATTAACATAAGGTTGCAGTCTTATTATTGACTGCTCCATAGGCTTACATGCAAAACAGCTGATCTTAGAAAACAAAATTCATGTTCATATCATGAATGTACCAAAGTGAAATTGTGATTTAATTGAAAAAAAGGGGGTCTTGCCACGAAGAATAAAAAGTTACGCAATCCTGAAGTCAACTCATTTTTTTTCTACTTTCTGTTTGCTATTTTTACTAGACCTCACCACTTCAAGTAAACATGATATCCTTTCACTTTCCTGGAATGATATCCCCAAAAGATGCAAGATTTTTTGAAAAGTCTATATTTATGTTTCCATACACTATAAACCTATAAACAAACAGAAAAAAATGAGTTCAGAAAAAAATTCAGTCTTCTAAATTATCAGTAAATCTCATTCTTGTCTATCTTTATGAATAACCTGACCATGCACAGTTGTACAGTGGTTCACTGAGGTAACCTGACCATGCACAAGAGTACAATGGTTCCCTGAGGTAACCTGACCATGCACAGTTGTACAGTGGTTCCCTGAGGTAACCTGACCATGCACAGTAGTACAATGGTTCCCTGAAGTAACCTGATCATGCACATTAGTACAATGGTTCCCTGAGGAAACCTACCATGCACAGTAGTACAATGGTTCCTGAAGTAATCTGACCAGGCACGGTAGTGCAATTGTTCCCTGAGGTAACATGACAATGCACAGTAGTGCAATGGTTTCCTGAGGTAACCTGACCATACACAGTAGTACAGTGGTTCCCTGAGGTAACCTGACCATGCACAGTTGTACAGTAGTTTCCTGAGTAACCTGACCATGCACAGTAGTACAATGGTTTCCTGAGGTAACCTGACCATGCACAGTAGTACAATGGTTCCCTGAAGTAACCTGACCATGTACAGTAGTACAATGGTTCCCTGGGGAAACCTACCATGCACAGTAGTACAGTGGTTCCCTGAGGTAACATGACCATGTACAGTAGTGCAATGGTTCCTTGAGGTAGTCTGACCATGCACAGTAGTACAATGGTTCCCTGAGATAAACTTACCATGCACAGTAGCACAATGGTTCCCTGAGGTAACCTGGCAATGCACAGATGTACAATGGTTCCCTGCAGTAACCTGACCATGTACAGTAGTACAATGATTCCCTTGGAAAACCTGACCATGCACAGTAGTACAATGGTCACCGGAGGTAACATGACAATGCACAGTAGTACAATGGTTCCCTGAGGTAACCTGACCATGAACAGTAGTACTGTGGTTCCCTGAGGTAACATGACCATGTACAGTAGTACAATGGTTCCCTGAGGAAACCTGACAATGCACAGAAGCACAATGGTTCCCTGAGGTAACCTGACCATGCACAGTTGTACAGTGGTTTCCTGAGGTAACCTGACCATGCACAGTAGTACAATGGTTCCCTGAAGTAACCTGATCATGCACATTAGTACAATGGTTCCCTGAGGAAACCTACCATGCACAGTAGTACAATGGTTCCTGAAGTAATCTGACCAGGCACGGTAGTGCAATTGTTCCCTGAGGTAACCTGACCATGCACAGTAGTACAATGGTTCCCTGAGGAAACTTGACCATGCACAGTAGTACAATGGTTCCCTGAAGTAATCTAACCATGTACAGTAGTACAATGGTTCCCTGGGGAAACCTGACCATGCACAGTAGTACAATGGTTCCCTGAGGTAACATGACAATGTACAGTATTACAATGGTTCCTTGACGTAACCTGACCATGCACAGTAGTACAGTGGTTCCCTGAGGTAACATGACCATGTACAGTAGTGCAATGGTTCCTTGAGGTAGTCTGACCATGCACAGTAGTACAATGGTTCCCTGAGATAAACTTACCATGCACAGTAGCACAATGGTTCCCTGAGGTAACCTGGCAATGCACAGATGTACAATGGTTCCCTGCAGTAACCTGACCATGTACAGTAGTACAATGATTCCCTTGGGAAACCTGACCATGCACAGTAGTACAATGGTCACCGGAGGTAACATGACAATGCACAGTAGTACAATGGTTCCCTGAGGTAACCTGACCATTAACAGTAGTACTGGGGTTCCCTGAGGTAACATGACCATGTACAGTAGTACAGTGGTTCCCTGAGGAAACCTGACAATGCACAGAAGCACAATGGTTCCCTGAGGTAACCTGACCATGCACAGTAGTACAATGGTTCCCTGAGATAAACTGACTATGCACAGTAGTACATTTGTTCCCTGAGGTAACATGACCATGTACAATAGTACAATGGTTCCCTGAAGTAACCTGATCATGCACAGTAGTGAAAAGGGGTCTCTGAAGTAAGCTGACCATGCACGGTAGTGCAATGATTCCCTAATTACTTACCATGCACAGTAGTACAATTGTTCCCTGAAGTAACCTGACCATGCAGAGTAGTACAATAATTCCCTGAGGTTACCTACCATGCACAGTAGTACAATGGTTCCCTGAAGAAACCTGACCATGCACAGTAGTGCAATGGTTCCCTGAGGTAACCGGACCATGCAGAGTAGTACAATAATTCCCTGAGGTTACCTACCATGCACAGTAGTACAATGGTTCCCTGAAGAAACCTGACCATGCACAGTAGTGCAATGGTTCCCTGAGGTAACCTGACAATGCACAGTAGTACAATGATTCCTTGAGGTAAACTCACAATACACAACAGTACAATGGTTCCCTCAGGTACCATGACCATCACAGTAGAACAACGATTCCCTGAGGAGACTTGAACATGCACAATAGTACAATGGTTCCCTGCACAGTAGTACAATGGTTCCCTGAGGTTATCTGACAATGACCAGTTGTATAGTGGTTACCTGGTGTAACATGACCATGCACAGTAGTACAATGATTCCCTGAGGTTACCTGCCATGCACAGTAGTTCAATGATTTCCTGAGGAGACTTGACCATGCACAATAGTACAATGGTTCCCTGCAGATTAATACAATGGTTCCCTGAGGTTACATGAAAATGCACAGTAGTACAATTGTTCCCTGAGATAACCTGACCATACACAGTAGTACAGTGGTTCCCTGAGGTAACATGACCATGTACAGAAGTACAATGGTTCCCTGAGGTAACCTGACCATGCACAGTAGTAAAATGGTTCCCTGAGGTAACCTGACCATGCACAGTAGTACAATGGTTCCCTGAGATAAACTTACCATGCACAGTAGTACAATGGTTCCCTCAGGTAACCTGGCAATGCACAGTAGTACAATGCTTTTCTGAGGTTACCTGACCATGCATAGTTGTACAGTGGTTCCCTGAGCAACCTGACAATGCATAGTATTACAATGGTTTCGGGAGGTAACCTGACCATGCACAGTAGTACAAAGGTTCCCTGAGGTAACATGACAATGCACAGTAGTGCAATGGTTCCCTGAGGTAACCTGACCATACACAGTAGTACAGTGGTTCCCTGAGGTAACCTAACCATGCACAGTTGTACAGTAGTTTCCTGAGTAACCTGACCATGCACAGTAGTACAATGGTATCCTGAGGTAACCTGACCATGCACAGTAGTACAATGGTTCCCTGAAGTAACCTGACCATGTACAGTAGTACAATGGTTCCCTGGGGAAACCTGACCTTGCAAGTAGTACAAAGGTTCCCTGAGTATACATGAAAATGCACAGTAGTACAATAGTTCCCTGAGGTAACCTCAAAATACACAGCAGTACAATGATTCCCTGAGGTACCATGACCATGCACAGTAGAACAATGATTTCCTGAGGAGACTTGACCATGCACAATAGTACAATGGTTCCCTGCAGATTAGTACAATGGTTCCCTGAGGTTACATGAAAATGCACAGTAGTACAATTGTTCCCTGAGATAACCTGACCATACACAGTAGTACAGTGGTTCCCTGAGGTAACATGACCATGTACAGAAGTACAATGGTTCCCTGAGGTAACCTGACCATGCACAGTAGTAAAATGGTTCCCTGAGGTAACCTGACCATGCACAGTAGTACAATGGTTCCCTGAGATAAACTTACCATGCACAGTAATACAATGGTTCCCTCAGGTAACCTGGCAATGCACAGTAGTACAATGCTTTTCTGAGGTTACCTGACCATGCATAGTTGTACAGTGGTTCCCTGAGTAACCTGACAATGCATAGTATTACAATGGTTTCGTGAGGTAACCTGACCATGCACAGTAGTACAAAGGTTCCCTGAGGTAACATGACAATGCACAGTAGTGCAATGGTTTCCTGAGGTAACCTGACCATACACAGTAGTACAGTGGTTCCCTGAGGTAACCTGACCATGCACAGTTGTACAGTAGTTTCCTGAGTAACCTGACCATGCACAGTAGTACAATGGTTTCCTGAGGTAACCTGACCATGCACAGTAGTACAATGGTTCCCTGAAGTAACCTGACCATGTACAGTAGTACAATGGTTCCCTGGGGAAACCTGACCATGCACAGTAGTACAAAGATTCCCTGAGGTTACATGAAAATGCACAGTAGTACAATAGTTCCCTGAGATAACCTGACCATACACAGTAGTACAGTAGTTCCCTTAGGTAACATGACCATGTACAGAAGTACAATGGTTCCCTGAGGTAACCTGACCATGCACAGTAGTAAAATGGTTCCCTGAGGTAACCGGACCATGCACAGTAGTACAATGGTTCCCTGAGATAAACACACCATGCACAGTAGTTCAATGGTTCCCTCAGGTAACCTGGCAATGCACAGTAGTACAATGCTTTTCTGAGGTTGCCTGACCATGCATAGTTGTACAGTGGTTCCCTGACCATGTACAGTAGTACAATGGTACCCTGGGGAAACCGGACCATGCATAGTTGTACAGTGGTTCCCTGAGTAACCTGACAATGCATAGTATTACAATGGTTTCCTGAGGTAACCTGACCATGCACAGTAGTACAAAGGTTCCCTGAGGTAACATGACAATGCACAGTAGTGCAATGGTTCCCTGAGGTAACCTGACCATACACAGTAGTACAGTGGTTCCCTAATGTAACCTGACCATGCACAGTTGTACAGTAGTTTCCTGAGTAACCTGACCATGCACAGTAGTACAATGGTTTCCTGAGGTAACCTGACCATGCACAGTAGTACAATGGTTCCCTGAAGTAACCTGACCATGTACAGTAGTACAATGGTTCCCTGGGGAAACCTGACCATGCACAGTAGTACAAAGGTTCCCTGAGGTTACATGAAAATGCACAGTAGTACAATAGTTTCCTGAGATAACCTGACCATACACAGTAGTAGAGTAGTTCCCTGAGGTAACATGACCATGTACAGAAGTACAATGGTTCCCTGAGGTAACCTGACGATGCACAGTAGTAAAATGATTCCCTGAGGTAACCTGACCAGGCACAGTAGTACAATGGTTCCCTGAGATAAACCTACCATGCACAGTAGTACAATGGTTCCCTCAGGTAACCTGGCAATGCACAGTAGTACAATGCTTTTCTGAGGTTACCTGACCATGCATAGTTGTACAGTGGTTCCCTGAGTAACCTGACCATGCACAGTTGTACAATAGTTTCCTGAGTAACCTTACCATGCACAGTAGTACAATGGTTTCCTGAGGTAACCTGACCATGCACAGTAGTACAATGGTTCCCTGAAGTAACCTGACCATGTACAGTAGTACAATGGTTCCCTGGGGAAACCTGACCATGCACAGTAGTACAATGGTTTCCTGAGGTAACCTGACCATGCACAGTAGTACAATGATTCCCTGAGGTAATTTACCATGCACATTAGTACAATGGTTCCCTGAGGTAACCTGACCATGCACAGTAGTACAATGGTTCCCTGAGGTAACCTGACCATGCACAGTAGTACAATGGTTCCCTGGGGTAACCTGACCATGCACAGTAGTACAATGGTTCCCTGAAGTAACCTGACCATGTACAGTAGTACAATGGTTCCCTGGGGAAACCTGACCATGCACAGTAGTACAAAGGTTCCCTGAGGTTACATGAAAATGCACAGTAGTACAATGGTTCCCTGAGATAACCTGACCATACACAGTAGTACAGTAGTTCCCTGAGGTAACATGACCATGTACAGTAGTATAATGGTTCCCTGAGGTAACCTGATCATGTATATTAATTTACAGATGACCTGAGAAAACCTGGTCATGTACAGTAATTTACAGTTGACCTGAGGTAACCTGTCCGTGCACAAAATCACATAGATGTGATCTGGATTAAGCTGACGAAGGGAGTTGTGACCATGTAAATCAATCGTGATTACCTGAGGTTTTCAGAAAATATGCGTTTTGGCAAGCTTATTTATGATAACATGCAGCTGGTACAAGGACCATGTATAGTGGTGATCTTAGATAAACTGACCATGCACCGGGTACAATGGTTATCTGAGGTAACCTGACCATGCACAGTAGTACAATGGTTCACTGAGGAAACCTCACCATGCACAGCAGTACAATAGTTCCCTGCGGTAACCTCACAACGCAAAGCAGTACAATGATTCCCTGAGATAACCTGACCATGTACAGTAGTACAATGGTTCCCTGAGATAACCTGACCATGCACAGCAGTGCAATGGTTCCCTGAGGTAACCTGACCATGCACAGTAGTGCAATGGTTCCCTCGGTAACATTACCATGCACAGTAGTACAATCGATCCCTGAGGTAACCAGACCATGCACAGTAGAACAATGGTTCCTTGAAGTAACCCGACCATGCACAGTAGTACCATGGTTCCCTGAGGTAACCTTACCATGCACAGTAGTACAATGGTTCCCTGAGGTAACCTGGTCATGTATAGTAATTTACATATGACCTGAGGTATCCTTGTCATGTACAGTAATTTACAGATGACCTGAGGTAAACTGGTCATGTACAGTAATTTACAGATGACCTGAGGTAGCCTGTCCGTGAAAAAAAAGAACATAGATGTAATCTGGACTAAGCTGACGAAGGGAGTTATGAACATTCAATTGTGGTAACCTGAGGTTTGTAGAAAATAAGCGTTTTGCAAAGTTTATCTGTGGTAACATGCAGCTGGTACAATGACCATGAAGTTGTGACCTTAGGTAACCTCACCATATTCTAACATACAGAGGTATTCTGAGGTTACATATTTATATACAGTAGTTAAGAAATGACATTAGTTAACATATGCACTTGGCCATGTATAGAAATGCAGAAGTGCCCTGAGGAAAACTGAAAAAATAGTGTTTTGTAAAGTTTATACAAAGTGTGGTAATACGAGTATGTGCAATAATACAGAGTAACTTCACCATGTACAGCAATACAGAGGTAATATTAGGTAACCTCACAATGTTCCATCATACAGAGGTAACCTGAGGTAATCTCACCATGTGAGCAATCATAGATATGATCTGAGATACAGGAAATACACAGTAATTTAGAGATGACCTCAGGTTATCTGACCATGTACAAAAGTACACTGGAGATGTGAGGTTTTTCCTTGAAAATATCCAACATCTCTCAAATAAGATTAATTAAGACAATTAACATTTTAAAAAAGCAGTTATATACTATATAACCTGTGCTTGTAACTACGTTACTTTCAAAGTAATGTCAAATGAAAAAAAAAATAGATTACTGTTCGTACTGCAATGTTTCTCTTTTTTAATACTGGTGAATAAAATCCTTAAAGTGTGTACTGGTTGGTCATCATCGCGTATGATACGATTTTTATACTCATACACAGCTAATGAATATTATGCATGAATATAGATAAGATCACCACGTGTAGCCATAGACTGAGAGTTGTAGATTTGTAGTGTAAATATATAGATGCCGTTTATAGAATACAAAATTAGATCAGAGACATAGTTATTAAAATTGAGAAAGGAAATGGTGAATATGTCAAAGCGACAACCACCCGACCATAGAGCAGACAACAGCCGAAGGCAACCAATGGGTCTCCAATGTAGTGTCCTTCAGCTGGCCCCTAACTGACATGCGAGCTCCAGACCTCAATTAAACTGATTGAAAGATTATGTGTTCATCATATGAATATCAGGCACAATCCCTAGGCCTCCCGTTAGGGGTTTAGTATCATACTATCATAAAATATATGAGAAGAACATAACCCGTGTCATGCCAACAACTGTTTTTAAGAAATAGATGTGTTTAGTTCTGATTCAAAGACTCTATCAGTGAATCAATATTAAAGACAAAATATGCAATCTTTAATGACCTGACAACAGTATCGTAACTATATCCCTTTTTAATAAGTCTATTTAAAGGTTTTGTTAGTTTCTGAGGAGAATACTGACATTTTTGTTCTTTATAAAGAATATTTCAATAAAAAATTGGATGTGAAATACCTGAACGTATAAGATGTCTGCATGTTGAGTTATATTTACGAATTATTTCCTTATACCGATGATAAAATTTAGTAAATGTTTTGACCAGTTTGTGATATCGAAAACCCTGGTGTAATAATTTTTCAGTAATACATATATTTCTCTCGCTAAAATCTAATACGTTGAGAATCGGACAAATTGAGATATATAAACACCATAAGATGATGACAAGGGAACGTCACCATCTACAAATGGATAATTAATAATAAGAAATGAAAAATCATCTCTCTTATCATAAATTTTTGTACTAAGCTTCCCGTTTATGATATAGATATCAAGATCCAGGCAAGGGCAGTGGTCATTGTTATCATTAGCTTTATTCAAAGTAAGTTCTACAGGATAAATTTCTTTAGTATACATACGGAAGTCGTCATTATTAAGAGCCAATATATCATCCAAATATCTAAAAGTATTGTTAAATTTTTGTATCAAATGTTGTTTTGATGGGTCTTTGCTAATTTAAGTCATACATTGTAACTCATAACAATACAAAAACAGGTCCGCAATAAGTGGTGCACAGTTAGTCCCCATTGGAATTCCAATACCTTGACGATATACGGAATCTCCAAAACGAACAAAAATGTTATCAAGTAAAAATTCAAGCGCATAAATAGTATCAAAGCATGTCCAATTGACATAGTTCTTTTTTTTTAAAGTTTGATTCTAATTGTTTGAGAAACAAATAATTTGTTTTTGACCCTGAGAAAAAAAATTGTTTGTTTCACCCTCAGCTGCCACTATATGAAATGCTAAAATTGAAATGAAAGAAAAAAATGTTTTCGACCTGTCTCCAAAAAATATTGTCTTTCGCCGAAGGAACCCCCCCCCCCCCCCCCCCCCCCATTAATAGAATGGGGAAATGGGGAAAAAATCACATGAACTTCGTCCAACTTTTGCAAAGTCAAATAAGAGACACCAAGACAGTCCTCTACACTCTAAAAATTGTGTTTAGAGCCTAAACACTTTCCTAAACACATTTGTGAAACCGATTTTTGACATGTTTTAAATCTAAACATGTTTAATATTTAATGTGCTAACAGCCTAAACGTGTCAAGCTATAACGTGCTTAGACTGTAAACATGTTTAGATGTAAAGTGTTTAGACTAGAAACATGGTTTGCTAAAAAGTTCTTAGACTGTAAACATGTTTAGTTGTAAAGTGTTGTATCTGGAAACATGTTTAGCTCTGAAGTGTTTTGTCTGCCTTAGGCATGTGTGGATAACTTTTATTCTTTAATAGTTAGTTTAAATAATTGTATACATTTATTTACATAAATCTCTATGAAACCAGTTTTTGACAACTATTATTATAAAAGTTTAAATCGCCATTCAAAAAGTGTTTTCTTTTTAATTATTTTAAGTCATTTACGTTTCACTAAATAAATATCTGTTCACGTTGCAATGATCACAAATTAACCAAATATTTGGATTTTTTTCGTGAATTATTTGTCGTAACTTATTGTAAAAAATTGTATGTGTTCCTGTTTTCTCCTATTTTTCGCACATATACTGTCAGTCGAAATAGAAAGTACAATGATGTATTTTTAGTTTATTCTATTTTTAGATCATGTTATTACTACGCATATGGGCACTATTGCCACGATTACCTGAGGGCACCGATTACCTCAGGGCATACAGCAGCGGACCTAACTGCCATCTGCAGTTTACAACACAAACAGGCTTACTCTTTCTGCACATTTGCATTTCATCCATCTGAACTCTCTTTGCCATCTTAAGAGTAAGCAGGAAATCTTTAAGAGAAACAAAATACAATACTCTCTTATTCTTTCATGTGTAGAAAATAGTACTTGATGTGCTATATCCAACCACATAACATGCATAATAATTTATAGTCCAATTAATTATGACCTCTTGAAAGGCTATTTATATGAGGCAGGCATTACCTGTAAATGGGGACGAAGTCTGTATGAATTATTTTTTTGTAACTTAAATATTTGTTTAAAAAAAAAGAAACGGAAATACCGTAACGTTTCAAAATTTTGGTTCTGTTGTTAGGGATTTAGTTGTGACGTTATTTAAATTATGACGTCATATGCAATGTAAACAAAGAAACGCTATCATCAGGTAACGTTTTTTCATATCAAGGAATTATTAAAAATGAAATTGGTATTGCGCGTTCCTTCCTATTTTATACTAGACTGATAAATATATATTTTTTTACTCAAAGTTTCATACAAACGAGACCGGAAAAAGGAAGTACATTGTACATTTCTGCCCCGGTCCGGGATTTCAAAACACAACAAAAAAAATTTGAACGATTTTGAGTTCATTAGTACAATGAAAAATTCGGGAAATTTTCCCGAATTTTTTTTAATTGAATTTTCTACTGTTATTGGGGACTCCGTCTCCATATAAAAAAAAATTTCGACAAAGTAAGGCGTCAAAGAAAAAAATTATACTAGCCTTTCAAGACGTCATAATTATTTGGACTAAATAATTTATGGACCATTAATTTTTTGCATAAATGTTATTCATAGCACATACATTCGTATATTATACTATAGTCAGATCAAATCTGTTTTTGTATGTCATATGAATTTGTACTATGCTTGCTTTTACAATTCGTCATTTCAGAATCTAATGCATTTTGGGTAATACATGTAATATCGTCGTGTCATTTGATTTTGTATCAACCATATTTCATCAGTTTCGAATGCGAACGCTTTCTTTTGGTTGTATTTTTCTATTGCTATATTTGGTACAATACAACGTGACAAATGTGTGACATATTCTAAGTAGATTTTAAAAACATAAAAGCTAACAATGACTAATTTAAAAAAAACTTACCTATTCAGCCATTTTTATTTAATGTCAAAAATACACATCACTAGACTAGTTGTTGAGAACAATTCTGAGGGTTTACATGAAGTATAGCAATTTTTTCTGACTATCCGACACTGTTGTCACGAAATAGAAGTTCCTTCATAATATAAGTTCCAAAAGGAAAAAATATTCTGGAATATCATTTCCACAGGAATAAGTATTACAGTATATATGTGCCTAATGGAATACATGGTATAGAATATTTGTTCCAACAGGAATACATATTATGACAATGTTTATAACAAAGTTTCCATTGGAACTTCTGTTAGGCAGAACAAATATACGTTGACAATGCGACTGTCATGTGTGTGTTGTAGGCGAGTGTAATATTTGAAAAAGACGTCTAGTTAAGGACTTTAATGCACCCACCTAACACACGGCTAATTTTTTTTTAAATGAAAGAATAATGATTAAACTTTGATTTTTGCCCGGTCGTCACAAAATCGTACGGTGCAGTTTTTGTAAAATTGACGTTTATTTCAGAAATTAGTTGAAAATTATATAATTACGACATGTTTTTCAAGCAAAGGAAATTAGTCGTATCTCTTCTTTTCTAAAGACAGAATAATTAAGTGAATTAGATTCTTAAAATAATGAAAAACAATATTTACAACTGTAAGTCTGCATGCTTTTGCATTCCTTCTAAATATTTGACATTTTGTACGAAAATTTTCATAATCTCGACCTTTTCGGATCTACAATTAAATTTTTATTAAATGTTTTTGCAATCTATCCGTTTTAGATCACACCAAATTACTCATCAGTTATCGTTTTTTCATTCAAGATCAAGACTTTATCTCAACATTTCTTAAAATCACGAATTTCTGTAATTTTATGAAGTTGGGAAAAGACACTATAATTTCCGGAATCCCTTATCTATTTCGTTATCGTTTTTTACTGAATATATTAGTCGATTTCCGTGTACTTAATAGTGCTATTAGAGTACGATAAATCATATTTAAACGGTTCTATTTCTATCTTTAACTTCAGTGTAGCTTAAATAGATATAAAATCGTCCAAAATAAAGATCAAATCAAAGTAAAACATAGTTTTTGAGATCTGTAGAATTCAACCCTTTCTAAATAAGGAATCGTATCGAAAAATTGTAGAAAATCTTCCGAGTCGTGTCAAATTTTCACAGTCCAGTTCACAATGAAACCCTTCCTTTGCTAAAAAGCAAAAAAAAAACTATCCATTTATTGACACAGATGCATAGTCTGTCATATATTTACTACATAGAATTCGAAACTATGTAGATAACACTTAAATGAAGATACAGTTGTATTGCCGCAGTGGGAAAACGAAAAGATGAAGTTTACAGAAGACTGGTCGATGAATATGAAAAAAATGAAAACATCCCATTTGAAAATACAAAATATCATAAGAGTTGTTATAAATATTTCAAAAGTAAGCACAACCTATCAACTTCTGTTTTGTCTGTACACAGACTTTGTACTACATGTACCAATTCTACCGACCAGTAGATCTTCTCATATATCAACGAGGACACTAGTAGATCTACAACTCATTCTGATTTGTCTGTTTGTATATTTTGCAAATGTATAAAACCTATAAGCAAGTTACACAACTTCATAAGGTATCCTCTGAGGAGCAAACTCAAGCTGTATTGAGTGTTACTTCATATATCTCCTACAATGATCTGATTTACAAAATAATTTTACTATTAAATCTTTATACCATCGAGCTTGCATCGCTAAATATTTGCTACAAAATTTGAAATCAGAAATTAAAGAGCTATTTAGTTCTTAACATAAAACAGCTTTTACTAACATTTCGACGATTAAAGATGACGTGCCTGTACACAAGGAAGTATTCTGGTTAACAACTTTAATTACTTGATCAGTTAACCGGGCTTAATTTCTGCCAGAGGATCGCCGCCGAGAAAACTACACAACATATGATCAGCTTCAACAAAAACTAAAAAAACATGGTCAATTTATAGTTACATGTATACAGCTTCAACAAGGCCAAGGTTCATCCAATATTGTATACAGTAGCTCTTTAATTTTGTCTTATGCCGTAATGACGGAAAGTTACCCGTTTAAAATGACTGTGATATTCGGTCTGTAAAATTTAAAGATCTGAGCAGTGACTGCGAAACTGGTTGCAAGCACTTAGTGCAGCTACTTTACGGAAGCAGATATAGGGTAAAGTTGTAATTTAATCAGATGAATATCCATTATCTAAAAACATTTCACTGGATTATTCAATTGAAATTATGCCACCTGCTTTAAAAAACATTTCTGTGTTGTCTATTGGATGATGGCACATCTGCGGCAGTTAATAAAGCGTACGATACTCCTATTGACAAAGTTCTTAGTTAGATGTATGGCTTTAGTAGAATGTATATTATCTATAAATATTTTTTTTACTCTTTTTCATTTAGGTTTATCACTACCAATGCACCGTATTTATGGACACACCTTTGATAACTATTAACAAGTTTGACTGATCAGGAGATTAGAAACAATGAAAATGGGGCATACATTCTACATTGCATTATTTTTCTTCTGGGGGTTAAAATTTTATCCAAGACAATGTCGACCCAACTACAGAAACAATAAAAGATCTCCGTATGACTTTGGTTGGCTAAAAGGCAACATCGGTCCGGTATGATGTCATCCAACTTTCTACAAGATTTGATCTGTTCACGCATTGGTATAGGTATAGGGGGAGGGTTGAGATTTCCAAAAACATGTTTAACACCGCCGCAATTTTGCGCCTGTCCCAAGTCAGGAGCATCGTGCCTTTCTTAGTTTTGTATGATTTTTTATTTTAACTTCTTGAGTATATTTCGAAGCTTAGTATGACGTCCATTATCATTTCAAAGTAGTACATTTTTGTTTAGGGGCCAGCTGTAGAACGCCTCCGGGTTTGGGAGTTTCTTGCTGCATTGACGACCCATTGGTGGTTTTTGGCCGTTGCCTGCTTTTTAGCGGGTTGGTGTCTCTTTGACAAATCCCTCATGTCTATTCCAAATTTTTAATTCAATCTGTATATAGTAGATCTTGTGTCCGCTTTGAGCAAAACCTCTGCTGTACTGATATATGCCCATGCCAAGGAAGTTGTCTTTGTATGGATATGTTGACCGATAAGAATGATGAGATTACCAGTTAAAATGAAGCTATAATATTCTGATATCGCAATATTCCGACACCTAAATGGTCCAACATCCCATTGGTCCGACGTTTCGATCACGGGATTTTAACATTAGAAAGCCAAATAAAAGGTTCAATATTAGATAGCCTTGTCCTCCGTTTGAAGCGGTGAAACAAGATAAAAAAAAACGTAATACTTAGTGCCAAAGTAGCCGAACGTCATCACTAGTGTAATATTTAAAAAGAGTACAAACTACTTCGTCAAGTGTTGTTTGATTAATTATATATCTCAAGATACGCGGCGGCCGACTGAAGTAAAATCAAACACATTTTGACGTACAATGAGTGATCATATTTTCCTTGTGATGTTTTATATTAAAATTGTCAATTTGTTGATATAAATATACCAGTAGCACTTTACTCATTTTAGTTATGTTTGTTAGCATGGTTAGTACTCTTATCATATCTGATTTAGTGATGTATGAGTTGTTAATGTCTGTGTCATTTTGGTCTTTTGTGGATAGTTGTCTCATTGGCAATCATACCACATCTTCTTTTTTATATATCAACATATTGCAACATATATATAAAAGAAAATCTGCTCTATGGTTGTCAGGCTTTCAAACTAACAGGAGACCATACGCTTCCTCAATTTAAAAAAAAACAGCTCATCATGGGACTTTTCTAAACAATTAAAAATACGTCATATGTTATATTTTCCCCTTGCTTCAAATATTTTGTTTCGGATTATTTATATCAAATTTGCAGATATATATGTTTGTATATATGTGCAATCAAATGATATGGAGGTATTATATGATTTAGATAATGCAAGGGCGACTACAGATACATATGTGTGACTTAAATGTTGATTTTCAAAGACTCCGAGAGAAAACGTTATTTATTATGCGTTACCGTTAAAATCAACCAAAATTAATTAATATTATGATAGAAATATATTTTCCCAACAGTAATACAGCATTCCTATAAAATTGTTTCGTTTTTGCATTTGTTTTGACTCGATTTTACAACTGGAAGTATCCGTGAATTGAAATTGCACCCATGACCTTTGACCTCGATTTAAAAAAAAATGCACCATAATTTCTTTTGACGACCGGGATATTTAGAAAGTACACATTCTTAGCTTTCTATTGATATATAATTTAGCCGTGTGTTAGGTAGGTGCATTAGAAATGTAAATTTGGCTCTCATATCACTCGCCTATTGGGTCATTTTTGTCTAGCAAAAGTTGCAGAAAGCACGACATAGGGATAGTGATCCGGTGGCGGCTAAGGCGGCGGCAGCAGTGTTAGCTCACTTCTTAAAAGCTTTATATTTTAGAAGGTGGAAGACCTGGATGTTTCATACTTTATATATAGATGCTTCATGTTACGAAGTTTCCGTCAGTCACATGTCCAATATCCTTGACCTCATTTTCATGGTTCAGTGACCACTTGAAAAAAAAGTTCAAATTTTTTGGAAATCTCTCTTATTATGTAATTGGATAACTATATTTGATATGTGCGTACCTTGCAAGGTCCTCATGTCTGTCATACAGTTTTCACTTGACCTCGACCTCATTTCATGGATCAGTGAACAAGGTTAAGTTTTGGTGGTCAAGTCCATATCTCAGATACTATAAGCAATAGGGCTAGTATATTCAGTGTATGGAAGGACTGTAAGGTGTACATGTCCAACTGGCAGGTGTCATCTGACCTTGACCTCATTTTCATAGTTCAGTGGTTATAGTTAAATTTTTGTGTTTTTGTCTGTTTTTCTCATACTATATGCAATAAGTCTACTATATTTGTTGTATGGAATGATTGTAAGGTGTACATGTCTAGCGGGCAGATGTCATGTGACCCTGACCTCATTTTCATGGTTCAGTGGTCAAAGTTAAGTTTTTGAGTTTTGGTCTTTTTATTTAATACTATATGCCATAGGTCAACTATATTTGGTGTATGGAAATATTTTATGATCTTTATGTCAGTTGCGCAGGTTTTATTTGACCGTATGGATATGTTGACCGATAAGAATGATGAGATTACCAGTTAAAATGAAGCTATAATATTCTGATATCGCAATATTCCGACACCTAAATGGTCCAACATCCCATTGGTCCGACGTTTCGATCACGGGATTTTAACATTAGAAAGCCAAATAAAAGGTTCAATATTAGATAGCCTTGTCCTCCGTTTGAAGCGGTGAAACAAGATAAAAAAAAACGTAATACTTAGTGCCAAAGTAGCCGAACGTCATCACTAGTGTAATATTTAAAAAGAGTACAAACTACTTCGTCAAGTGTTGTTTGATTAATTATATATCTCAAGATACGCGGCGGCCGACTGAAGTAAAATCAAACACATTTTGACGTACAATGAGTGATCATATTTTCCTTGTGATGTTTTATATTAAAATTGTCAATTTGTTGATATAAATATACCAGTAGCACTTTACTCATTTTAGTTATGTTTGTTAGCATGGTTAGTACTCTTATCATATCTGATTTAGTGATGTATGAGTTGTTAATGTCTGTGTCATTTTGGTCTTTTGTGGATAGTTGTCTCATTGGCAATCATACCACATCTTCTTTTTTATATATCAACATATTGCAACATATATATAAAAGAAAATCTGCTCTATGGTTGTCAGGCTTTCAAACTAACAGGAGACCATACGCTTCCTCAATTTAAAAAAAAACAGCTCATCATGGGACTTTTCTAAACAATTAAAAATACGTCATATGTTATATTTTCCCCTTGCTTCAAATATTTTGTTTCGGATTATTTATATCAAATTTGCAGATATATATGTTTGTATATATGTGCAATCAAATGATATGGAGGTATTATATGATTTAGATAATGCAAGGGCGACTACAGATACATATGTGTGACTTAAATGTTGATTTTCAAAGACTCCGAGAGAAAACGTTATTTATTATGCGTTACCGTTAAAATCAACCAAAATTAATTAATATTATGATAGAAATATATTTTCCCAACAGTAATACAGCATTCCTATAAAATTGTTTCGTTTTTGCATTTGTTTTGACTCGATTTTACAACTGGAAGTATCCGTGAATTGAAATTGCACCCATGACCTTTGACCTCGATTTAAAAAAAAATGCACCATAATTTCTTTTGACGACCGGGATATTTAGAAAGTACACATTCTTAGCTTTCTATTGATATATAATTTAGCCGTGTGTTAGGTAGGTGCATTAAAAATGTAAATTTGGCTCTCATATCACTCGCCTATTGGGTCATTTTTGTCTAGCAAAAGTTGCAGAAAGCACGACATAGGGATAGTGATCCGGTGGCGGCTAAGGCGGCGGCAGCAGTGTTAGCTCACTTCTTAAAAGCTTTATATTTTAGAAGGTGGAAGACCTGGATGTTTCATACTTTATATATAGATGCTTCATGTTACGAAGTTTCCGTCAGTCACATGTCCAATATCCTTGACCTCATTTTCATGGTTCAGTGACCACTTGAAAAAAAAGTTCAAATTTTTTGGAAATCTCTCTTATTATGTAATTGGATAACTATATTTGATATGTGCGTACCTTGCAAGGTCCTCATGTCTGTCATACAGTTTTCACTTGACCTCGACCTCATTTCATGGATCAGTGAACAAGGTTAAGTTTTGGTGGTCAAGTCCATATCTCAGATACTATAAGCAATAGGGCTAGTATATTCAGTGTATGGAAGGACTGTAAGGTGTACATGTCCAACTGGCAGGTGTCATCTGACCTTGACCTCATTTTCATAGTTCAGTGGTTATAGTTAAATTTTTGTGTTTTTGTCTGTTTTTCTCATACTATATGCAATAAGTCTACTATATTTGTTGTATGGAATGATTGTAAGGTGTACATGTCTAGCGGGCAGATGTCATGTGACCCTGACCTCATTTTCATGGTTCAGTGGTCAAAGTTAAGTTTTTGAGTTTTGGTCTTTTTATTTAATACTATATGCCATAGGTCAACTATATTTGGTGTATGGAAATATTTTATGATCTTTATGTCAGTTGCGCAGGTTTTATTTGACCGTGACCTCATTTTCACGGTTTATTGCACAGTGTTAAGTTTTTGTGTTTTGGTCTATTTTTCTTAAACTATAAGTAATGGGTCAACTATATATGTTGCATAGAAGCATTGTTAGCTGTACATGTCTGCCTGGCATGTTTCATCTGACCTTGGCCTCATTTTCCAGGTTCATTGGTCTTTGTTTAGTTATCTTGGTTAATGTTAAGTTTATGTGACAGTTGTAATAAAGCTTAGCTTTATACCTAGGACTATCAACATAATATCAATGATTAGTATACATGGTATAGAAGGCGAGACATTTCAGCGTGTGCACTCTTGTTATTACAAACCAGCAAAATGAAATTATCATGGTTCTTTTATAAAATGGCTGTTCAAAATCAATTTATTCAATATTCTATTGACAATTCTTTTTATACATCCTTGATACATGTGATACATAAAGATGAAAACAGTCTTAAATTTTTACATTTAATCCCAAATTTTGAAAACTGCATTTTATTTTCAAAAACTAATGTCCTTTGTAGAAACCCAGTGCCAATCTGAAATAAACCACAATGCTTTAATTTTCAGCACATGAAACACCAACCTAAAACTATTTACTACTTATTTTTGGTACTGAAAAGTATTTGATAACTTTTTTTAGGATTTAAGCAATGACCAGAACCACAACTTTCGAAATTGCTCATTTCGAATTTTATAGTCATTTCCTGTTCGTGTACTGATCCAATTTTTAATTCATACGAAAACATATGACGGCGATTTCTTGACATGCGAAACTTGCAAATTAATCGGAAACAATAAAAAATCGTAGTAAGCCTGGCCATAAAAACATTAGACAGAACCTTCTTTTAAAAATTTGAGTACACACATGTATTAAAAACTCAATAGTGAAAACAGTAAGCAGTGAAAATAGTTATTAATAGGAAAACACATGACATGGGTATATATTCAAAAGTGTACACCAAAACATTGTGATTTGGTTAAAACCGTTCTAAACAATTGAATTTCAACCAATGACTTGATGTTATTTTCATTTTGGTGTACGAACAATGAGATTACCCATAGTCCTCTTGTTTTTGATAAGGCAAATTGTGATGTCCTAAATACATGCTTGATATGGATAGCACAAAATCCCACTATATGTGAGAATAATTGAGGGTACGTAGGAATGCCCTGTACCATCAAGAGTCAAATGGTCATTTTCTGCTATCATTAGCTTCCAATAGGCTAAAATTTTACATTCTGGCCCAAAATATTCTTTTCATGATTCGTCAATGGTCTCAAATAGAACTTATCGTAACTGTTAGTTTTGGAAAAATTAATGTGATTCGTCAAAATCAGTCTCAATTTTTATCGTATCAAAGAAAGTGTACATTTTATCATCATGCACCAAAAAATTACCAATTACTATATTTAGTAAGATTTTTACAAAATATACACCTTGGTTGCCGATTATCAAGTTTTTCTGTACAAATCTATAATTTTACCTGGAGACATATCATTTTGCATATGTATGACAAATCTGATGTACATTTTGTACAGTAGTTGTCGTTTGTTTATGTAATTTATACGTGTTTCTCGTTTCTCGCTTTTTTTTTTTTTTTTTTATTTTATATAGATTAGACCGTTGGTTTTCCCGTTCGAATAGTTTACACTAATATTTTGGGGCCCTTTATGGCTTGTTTGTCGGTGTGAGCCAATTGCAAGGCTCTATGTTGAAGGCCGTACATTGACCTATAATGGTTTACTTTTTTTAAATTGTTATTTGGATGGAGAGTTGTCTCATTGGCACTCACACCACATCTGCCTATATCTATGACAAGTTTACAAACCTTAGTACGCTAATCAATGGTCAAAACAGGTGTCATAATTTGTTGTTACATGTAATCTGTAATTAATTCATTTGTAAACAGAATTGGTCAGTATTTTTGTGATTTTACTTTTGATGAACACAAAGAAAGATTACTCAAATTTCATCCATTTTCTCATTAATACTGATAGACTTACATGACATCCTTCTAACCTTAGGACATTTAAGTGTAGGTCTTTTGTGTCACAGTACAAAGATAAGAGGGGGTTCAGCACTTTAAGTACAAAAATCATACAAGTAAAAAAAATATAGGCTTATTATATTAGCTCATCATCAGTATACCAAAAAAACAAAGAAGAGATATGAGACAATTTCAAGAGTAAAAAATAGTGCACACAGAAATGCTGCAAAAATTGTAAAGTTGGCAGGTCTGAGATATTAGAGAAACCGTTTTCAAATGTACAAAACACACCTTTTCAGACCCTACCCCCACCCCCAAACTTTCCTCAAAAGTGTACATTAACCATTATCATTTCAAGACGTGAATCAATAATCCTTAATAAAAAGAAGATCATGTCTATCTTAGTTAAGTTTATTATAGAAATTTGCATTGAAAACAAACTGAAAGATATGTGACCTGCAGAAACGAAAAAAAAAGTACATTAAAATGTGTTGACTTTTTAACCCCACTCCCTAAAACGTACATTTGGGAATTGATTTTGGGGGTTATGTTTGTACAATGTTGGATTACCTCCCTTACACTGCTTTTAAATTATATATTAAAGACTTTATGATGTATTTAAATGAGTAATTATGGTTGCAAACTCCATTTGAAATTTGAATTTTCATTATGACCATATTTTGAGGGAAATAAAAAAATTTTGGAAAAAAAGGGGGGGGGGGGGGGGGGGGGGATGATAAATTTTTCTCATTTCCAGAAACAAAATGGGAGGTGGTGGCCAATTCCCACGTTTTTGTACGTTGTATTGTTTTAGAATAAGATAACATTAATAAAAAATTGTTTTTTCAGGCATTAGAAGATGGCAGAAAATCAGGGAGTGAGTGCTTTTCCATTGCCTCCTATGCAGTATGTACATTTATATACAGATGAAAATGTAAAGAAAGGGAGAGCACCACCTCCACCACCAATTTCTCAGGTAATTATAGATTCAGACAGCAAGGATACCTATACCTCCTGTCTCTCATGTAATTACATATTGAGACAGTGAGGGCACCACCTCCATCTCATGTGTCATATAATTACACATTCTGACAGGCATGACAGGAAGGGTGCAACTTCATCCTTAAATCTTCTGAAATAACTTATTCAGTCATATAGGCATGATAGGACACCAACTCTACCTTTTCTTTCTCTCAGGTTATTACAAACTCAGACAGGGTGAGTATTATCTTCACCTTTCATCTCTCAGGTAATTACATATTCAAATTTGTGAACACACCCTTTACCTCCAGTCACTCAGGTACATGTAATTACACATATAGAGAGGCAAGGCGACTTCTGGCGTGGAGAGAATTAAGGTAAAGACACAACCTTAATCTTCAGTCACTCGAGTAATTACATTTTTAGGCATCCGCAACTAGTGTCCAATTGATACTATATCCTGTCACCATGTGTTTTTCCCCCATTCTTTTGAATTTTGTAGCAGAACAATGACATCATGAGATATACATGTAATTAGACAATATACGTATAGTGTCTTGAAATATGAAATTTATTTGTATGAGGCTTAGAAATGGGGAAATGCGAGGTTTTACCAAGCATTTTCCCGTTTCGTGCTGAATACAAATAAATTTCATATTTCAAGACACTATACATATATTGTTTTTATACTGAAATCGATAAAAAACTTAAAAAATATGTAACAAATATTGTTAAAAAAAAGTGTTTGGAATTTCCCTCTTGGGGTACCATTTTGGGGGTATTTCCCTTTGAGCGTAGTCCAGGCGGTAAGACATTGACATTTTAAGGAATAAGAAAGAGAAAATGAACTTACAAAATGTAATTAATAACATTTGATAAACATGGTATAAAATTACCAATTTGAAGACATAACAGGTTTAAATTTATAAAAGTTTGACCATTGTTATACACGTTGTCATGGTTGTGACGTGACGTTGTTGATGAAACACAATAGTTCCGGTAAGTAGGCGGAGCTATAGGTTAGTTGAGGTCATTGACATATAAAGCTAGAGTTTATACATATAGCTTTAATAGTAAAATAGCTGATTGCAGTATAATATATTGATTTGTTGGTCAATTCTGGCACTGTTGAAAGTAGACTACAGTACACCTTTTACTTAGAGGTTATACATGTTATTGTAATGTTTATTTACTGACTCAGATATTGAAACATTATTTTGAAGGTAAACTTTTCTCCCTTTAGCCATTTATGTATTGTTTGGTTTCGTTTTGTGCTATTGTTGCAGACAATTCTTCGCAAAATTAAAAAAATGTTCATGTATCTAAAATTTTGTTTTAATTCAATGGAATTTTGCATTTGCACCGGCTTGAAAAAATAAAACCATATAAAGAAGCAATCGGTGACCCTCAAATAAAAATAAGAATATTTAAAAGGCAAGGTAATCTAGTCCTTGGTAGGAAAATAGAATCTGTAAATAGTGAAAATTATTACAAGATTTACTATTAGAATAATATGGCCTATATCATATGGAGTTATTGCCTTTCATTAAGGAATGGCTATAATATTTTTCCTGTCTATGAAGAAATAACATAAAATATTTGGTGCACACAGAATAAACCATGTACATTGTAGCGTGTTATTTTTGAAAGTGTGCACTACATTTTCGATGTTATTTCGAATGGACAGAAAAAAATGTTAGTCATTCCTTATAATTTAATTCTAAATTCCATTTTAAGCCAGGAGCAAATTGTTGAAAAAAGGTGGATGACTTCACAGTAATATGACAAAATATAATGTCTATGAGCTTTACATCCAAAATTAAATTATATCAGCATGTTTATCTAGGTTGTTACTTTTTATGGGGAAAAAAACCCATGTCAGTGATACTGGCTCCTTTGTGCCTCAAGTTGGTTAAAAAACAACTTGAATATATACAGAATGATTTTGAACTGCATTTATATATATATATACATCTATATATATTAACGCCTAAAAAAGTGTACACAACAACTCCAAATACAAAAAAAAAGGTAACTAACTATAAATGTAATTATTTATAAATATTTTGGATAACAGATATCCTTCGTCAGTCAGATTCTGATGTTAAATGAAACCATCTTTAAGTCTTCTTAGATATATGAACACACAATTTTTATTTTGAAAAATTAAAAACAATCTGCATGCATCACATAAAAATATTCGTACTATGTCATGTATGTGGCAAATTTGGTGTTATTAATTGGCCATTCTATCATTTCTAGGTTAGCAGTCTTTTTGTAAGCTTTTATTTGTATATCAGTATCATTTTGTTTTTATTCTATTTTCAGGACAATTACACCATGTTTGGGGTACCATTTAATGTGGATGATCAAATTATACAACCATTAGAATCTCAAGGATTCCGAAGACTGCATCCACAAAGTTTTGACCACAAGAGGGAGCTGAAAAAACTGAATCACTCAATTCTGGTTAACTTCCTTGACCTTATGGATATTCTCATCAAATCACCAGACTCTCAGAAAAGGACCGAAAAATTAGAAGATTTAAATCTGTTGTTTATTCACATGCATCATTTAATCAATGAATTCAGACCGCATCAAGCTAGAGAAACGTTACGAGTCATGATGGAAAAACAGAAAAAACAGAGACACGAAATAGCAGAAAGATTTCAGTTACATTTAGAAAAAGTAAAAGAACTTATTCAGTCAAGTTTGCAAAATATCCCTGATGATTTAAGTTTCGATTCTAAAACTTTAGTAAAAACGGAACTTCTCCAGTTCTCGTGTCAGCAGGAAGACGTTAGTGTTAAATCTGAACCATGTGACCAACTCGATCGTATGATGTGTGACATTGTAGATAGTATGACTTAATTAAAATAAACATCAAACATTTGTTAATATATATATATGTTTCAAAATCTTTTAGTTTTAGAGCTTATTTCCTAATGCATGTAAATTAAGACTTTAGTTACCTTGCTTGCTTTGTTTGTATAAACGTTGAATTTGATTATTTGATAATGTCCTATCAAATTTTAATAAGATGTATACAGGTTTAACTTTGCCTAGTTGTATTGTTTTTGGATGTCAATTTTAATCAAACCATTTTGTTTTATTTTATTTTCAGGACAATTACACTTTGGGGTTTCATTTTTAATTACAATGCTTGATCAAAGGTTTTAAAAACAATGCAAGCAAGTCAACCATAGTCTTAATCTACATCCATAGGAAATTAGCTGTAAAAAGAAATAAGAAAATGTGGTGTGAGTGTCAATGAGACAACTCTCCATCCATTTCACAATGTGTACTTATAGTAAACAATAATTGGTCAAGGTACACCAAACTGAAAGCTATAAAGGGCACCAACATACAATGTACATGTGAAAATCAAACAGAAAAAAAGACTAAAGCTTTACTTTTATAAACTGGGAAATTCTAATGCAATTTTTTTTTCTACAATTTAATATACAGTAAATTCAGAAATGATTACAATTCAGAACTTATTTTTCGGTTTTAATACATTGGACTAAGTGAGAATTGCAATACCAAGAACTTGCATTCTAAAATCTTATCCATACATGTGTACCAGGAATATAATTCAGGAAGAATTTCCTTTTATAAAAATTATTTACTTCAACTTCGTACTTTATTTGGCCTTTTTAACTTTTTTTGATTCGAGCGTCACTGATGAGTCTTTTGCAGACGAAACACGCGTCTGGTGTATGTACAAAATTTAGTCCTAGTATCTATGATGAGTTTATTTACAACCACTGGGTCTATGCCACTGCTGGTGGAGATTTATTTCCCCAAGGGTATCACCAGCCCAGTAGTCAGCACTTTTTGTGCTGACATGAATTATCATTGATATGGTTATATTTATAAATTCACTGTTAACAAAATTTAGAATTTTTGAAATACTAAGGCTTTTCTACCTCAGGCATAGTATACCTTAGCTGGATTTGGCAAAACTTTTAGGAATTTTGGTCCTCAATGCTCTTCAACTTCGTACTTTATTTGGCCTTTTTAACTTTTTTTTTGATTCGAGCGTCACTGATGAGTCTTTTGTAGATGAAACACGCGTCTGGTATATATACAAAATTTAGTCCTGGTATCTATGATGAGTTTATTTACAGTATAAATTGAACAATTCTTGTGTTGCCTCCCTGATGATTTCAGCATATAGGGATCTTTATAAGTGGTGAAGTTGAAATAATTCTATAGCAAATTTTACAGACACCATGGGCTGTAAATTGCCTGCCCTGTTGAGCTTTTTTTTTATGGTTTATCAGATTGTTTTGGGTGTCCCAGTCGAGCTATTTAACTTCGTTTCAGAGACACAATTTTAAAACTTTAAAATGAAAATGCATACTTAATAACTCATTACTTTAATTATCAAATTCAAAATTATTATAACGTAACACTGTTTGTTTACACTGACAGTTTTATTTCGGTTAGGCTTTGTCAAATGCTAAGGGGATTTTTCTGTGCCCGGACAAATCCTACCTTATAGATGTAAAAAGTCAAAGTGACTTTAAAAATAATACATGATTTTAACAATTTTTTTCTTTTCAGTGTTTTTTTCTTCTTTTTTATTTGTCAGTCCGCAATAGGAGGCCACTCCCTACATTACCTCTATGTAACTTAGCGCCCTGGACACCATTTCTAGTTGGTTGACTATTATGGAATAACCGTTGTCTTTTGTAGACGAAACGCGCGTCTGGCGTATATACAAAATTTAGTCCTGGTATCTATGATGAGTTTATTTAATTAGACTTCTTACCCCGTTTGTACTAAAATAAGCACCACAAGGGATGCCACATGTAGAGCAGGATCTGCTCATCCCTCTGTAGCACCTTTGATTACCACTTTTTGGTGGGATTTGTGTTGCTGTCTTTTTTTAAGTTGTTTTAATGTACTATTGTTTTTTAGCCATGGCCTTTCAGTTAGATTTTTTTGAAATGAGTTTGAATATCCATTTAGTATCTTTTGCCTCTCTTTTGTGAAAATAAGGAAACAGCCAATTAGACCGCTATTCATCAAAGGACAATAACTTAAAAAAAGAATGGGTTACCATTATATCTTAAACAATGAGCAAAGTCAATACTGAATAGTGCATTATGTAAGGCCAAAGAAAACAAAATGTAAAATAATACGAAATAATTGTTTGAATATATTAGAGAAATATCTTGAAATATTTACTTTTTAAAGTTTAGGAAATGTGTCATTATACTTGAAAAAATTAAGATTTATTTAATTTCAATCATGCAAAGAATATTTTTCTTAGTACCATGAAACAATTTTAAGTGCCAAGTAATTTTGACATTTTGTTTTCTTAACAATAATTTGATAATCTTTGAAAAATTTTGCTAAATTTTGTTAATATAGTTGGTTTATATACAATAGTTCAAGAAAAATACAAAAACGTTTTTTTTTTTTTTAAACATAAGAGTTTTCTTATTCAAAGAGATTAATGAGAAAAATGAGTTGTGACTTTTTGTCCGTGACGAATATGTTTGGCTCGTAAATGAGCGGCCACTACACATCACACTTGTGAAAATTTGAGGTGCTGATGTTGGACCGAAGCACTGCACCGGAAATTGGTTACACTGATTGTTGACACAAAATCTTAGATACTTTTTGTGTGTTTCGTGAATTGGTATGTGGAAATATGCATCTTTTAAGTCGAGAGAAATTGTCCAATCTCCTTTTTGTACTAAGTTAAAGGCACTGTTTAGAAGTGGTTTTTTTTCTGGAGATTTATAACAGGTCTCAAATCGCCTGTCTTTTTTGGTACCAGAAAACAACGTACTGTAAAAACATAGTTTTTTTGTTTTACAGGTACATTTTCTATAGTGTTTTTTTTTTTTTTTTTTTCTTTCAAAAAGTTGATCTATTTCTGTTAACAGAATAGGTAAATCTTTCGCAGGAACATTTGTTTTCTTTATTCCTGTTTGTGGTATTTTCCCCGAAAATTCCAATTTGTAACCCTCTTTTATTATTTTTTAAACCCAACTGTCGTTTGTTATTTTTGCCCAATTTTGCCAAAAGGTTTTGAACGACCTCCTACAGGTATCTCCGGGATCCGACATAAACACTTTACCTGCTTTTTTTAGTCAGTTTGATCTACCTTTGCCAGGAAAAAAACTTTCTTTTCACCATCAGCCTCTTTTCTACCAGAACCAAAACGTCTGAAATTAGGCTTAAATCTACCTTTGTTTTCACTAGGCTGAGCTGCTATCTTTGGAAGGCGAAAATTTGAAAAGTCAGCCTGTATTTTAGTACCAGTTATAATAGACCTTTGCTAATCTACTAGCACATGGGCTATCCCTGACAGACCTAGCACACTAACAGCTACAGTTGAGACACTAAAATAAATGCAACAGTAGTATACCGCTATTCGAAATTCATAAATCGATTGAGAATAAAAAAACAAATCCGGGTTTTAAACTAAAACTAAAAGAAACACATCAACTATAAGAGGAGAACGAATACACAACAGAAACACAGCACTAAAATGTAACACACATAGAAGCGAACTATAGTATAACAATGGCAATGTTCCTGACTTGGTACAGGACATTTAAAAAAAAATGATGGGTTGGACCTGGTTTTGTGACTAGCCAAACCTCCCACTTTTTTGGCAATGTTAAATATAACATTAAAATGACAACATAACGTGACAGGACTACAATACAAATAAATGTGAGAACATATAGGACAGAGAAACAAACGCATAATAGATAACAAAAGGTATCAGGTTAATTATTTAATACGCTAGACTACGCGCGTCTTGTACACACAAGACAAACCAGTAACGTTCAGATCAAAATAGATCGAAAGTCAAAACAAGTACAAAGTTGAACAGCAATTAGGACCAAAAGTTCCAAAAAGTTGTGCCTAATACGACTAAGGTTTTCTGCTTTTGCATAAGAACATCCATATTATTTAGAATAGTTCATACTTTTTCAGACAGTAAATTTATTAAAATAACTATATAATAGATATACACCTAAGTGATGAAACTACAGAATAAATAAGAATACATAAAACAACCTATACCAGAACATAAAATCTCACAGCCGAGTTAGCAGAAGAGATTAACGCACAAAGTGACGTCACATTTGAATTTCTAAAAATTTCCCAAAAAATAGGATAGCATTAGGATAGAATTCAAGATAAGGTTCGTAATACTGATATAACATTAAGTAATAACAATGAAAATTACAATACTGATATAAAATTGTTGTACTAATTAGACAATCAATTGTATTATCTAGCTATGTCGGTGTTTCTTCTTAATCAACTTGTAAACCAAATATATAGTATACATTTAGTTGACCCAAACTAAAATCTAATAAATGAACTGGGTGATTAATAACCTTTATCATAACACACGAATACAACAGAAAATAATAAGATTTACTACAAACGATTAGACATTTGACAAAATCCGATGATAATAACAAATATAACATCAAAACTAAATACATGAATTTTAAATAGAAAAGTAACGTTACACGTCTTATAGCAAGTCGAATTCACACCCAACAAAACAGTCACAATCTGAAATAAGTCACGTTCGGTAATTAAACGATCAACCGACTAATGGCAAACCACAATCTAACACGTGGTAAAAACGCCTTTAGCTCGTTTGGACAAAGACACATCGTATGGATCAACCAATTCGTGATGGTGTCTATAAAATATACGGAGTGTCATTTTTAACCAGTCCTCCTCATAACTTTGTTGGAGCTGTTTCTGCGGTATGTGCACACTCCTGTATATGAAGTCCGTATAGTGCAAACATGCACGAGTAAAACGTATCAACTGAGATATGTAAACACCATACGAAGGGGCAGAGGGTATGCTACTGCTGATAAATGGAAAATTGATAATTGGGAAGTTGAAATCGTCCCGTTTATCATAGATTTTCGTGTGATGTCGTCCATCTCTGTCAATATTGAGGAAAAGATCAAGGTCTGAAGCAGTCCTTCTTGTATCAGTAGTATCCTTAATTTTAAGTTGAAATATAGGTTATTCAATGATAAGACATCATCAATATATCGGAAAGTAAAATAAAAGAATTTCGCAAGGTGCTTTTTCTTTTTGTCTCTTAGAAGATTCTGAATGAATTCTGCTTCATACGAGTACAAAAAGAAATTGGCCAGTAGGGTGCACAATTAGTTCCCATTGGAATACCGACTGTCTGTTGAAATATAAATTATTCAAACTCAACAGTCCAGCATTTTGATAATACCATCATCAGTATATTTTCTGGTAGATTCAGTGTGGTTCTTAAAAAAATATGAATTATTGTAACCCAAAACAAGAAATTTGTATCTCCGATTCCCATTTTTATAGAAAAGGTTCTGTTTAATTTTTATCTCTATTGAAGTCGCTCCTCACTATCCTACTACCTGTCGATACATTTATTTTTGGCATTGCACAAGTCATGTCTTCTCTGACTGTTCATGACGTTAAAATACTAAATCCCCTGTGATGTGTTTTAGTTGATTTCAGTCTCTGATGCATGATTTTTTTTTTATTATTATTAATTGTTTTTCGCTTTTAACTAGGGTCAGTAACTGCGAGTACTCTCAAATCGTATTTTCTTGTTAATTCGACCTGTTGATACTGTTTATAATGCTTTTTTGTTACATGTGTATTTTATATTTATATGGATCTTGTCTATATACCAGCTTTGATTATTTGGAATATATTCTAAGTTTCACTTCTTCTTATTACATTTGTATAAACAAGATTTACCTGTATTTTTTTACAACCGATTTTTTTTCTAAAGTGAATATTTTCGAAGGGTTAAATATTTCGCAGTGGTGACTTGCCATGGCTTTGTTTGGACTTGTTTGTTTGCTTTTTGGCCTTGAATGTTTGTCACTAATATTTAATTAACTGACTGTGCATTTGCATTCAGATATCGCAGATCAAATTTATTCGATTATAGGGTATTAATGTACGTTTTTTTTTTGATTGAGTTAAGCCTGCCAATTGATATTTTACCGTGTGTTTTTCTATGTTGTGATGTTATGCTATTGCTTCAGAAAAGGGGAGAATGTTTGGATCCATTAAAACGTTTAATCCCGCTGCAAATGTTTGCACCTGTCCTAAGTCAGGAATCTGATGTACAGTTGTTGTTGTTTGTTTATGTAATTTAAACGTGTTTCTCGTTTCTCGTTTTGTTTTTTTATTTTATATAGATTAGACCGTTGGTTTTCCCGTTTAAATGGCTTTACACTAGTAATTTTGGGGCCCTTTATAGCTGGTTGTTTGGTGTGAGCCAAGGCTCCGTGTTGAAGGTCGCACATTGACCTATAATGGTTTACTATTTTAAATTGTTATTTGGATGGAGAGTTGTCTCATTGGCACTCACACCACATCTTCCTATATCTATCTGTTTAATGAGATGGTGAAATCGATTTTTCAATCAAAAGTCTCCGTGTTGCTGCAAAATTGCAAAGATTGTAATCGAAGATGGAATAGTAGATATTTCGAAGTTTTGAGAATCCACATCTGGTTCACACCACTGGTAGAATATATCTCATTATAACATTTTTGAAGCCCATCTTCAAGTCTCAACCCCTTGTGGAGACCCCACGCTCCACATTCCCAAAATGGCATATTGTTATACAGGCTTAATTTTGCTCTATGAATTACAAAATTGAATGCATCTCTCATGATGTTCAGAATCTATATGAATCAATCTGATGTAGCTTTCAGTTCAAAAACTGTAATATTGAATATCAATTTTTATAGCATTCTTAACCTTGAATTACTGATAATATTTTTTATAGTAATCTCAAAATTGTATTGCTGAATATCTTTTTATAGCATTCTCATATTAGAACTTTGAATATAGAATATCATTATTAAGTATTATCATGTTTGAAACTTTGAATATTGAATATCTTTTTTTATGGCATCTCATTTACACTATATTGTATATTATCTTTTTGTTTTAACTTTTAATATTTGTATGTTCTCATGACATTTTTGAAGGTATACTAATCCCAAATCCTTAGGGGAACTCATCTGTAACCATATGAGTGGACTTTGATGGAATTTTATCACTGGTCATTTCTAAAATTTTATTCATCCCCAAGCATTTCGGGGAAAATTTTATCAAATACAAAATTCAGTGCCAGATTGATAGACCTTGTTACTTACTACTTATAAAAGTACCACATGGGATATCCCCTATGAAGACCGTGCACACCCCGTCTGCAGATGAGACGCATAGTCTTATATCCTTCGTGGAGACCCCTCGCATCAAATTCCCGGCTGGCCTATTGTCGGGCAGGCAGGTTCTTTCTCACACTACAGGTTGCAATTTGACTCGCTCGGCAGAAACTCCTAAATTCTTAATTATGCTGAGTGTTTCTCAAGGAGCAAATGTTTTGTTATTGAATTTATTCTATTATATTAGATATTGATCATTTGAAAGTGCCTTCTGTTTTGTGCCAGTATGATGTATTTGGACTATTCTTTGGTTTACACACAGATACCCCCTTTATCACTTATACTTACATTTCATTATTAGAGAGTAGGTATGGATCGATAATGCTCAATTTCATTGGGGACTTTGTGGATTGTGATATTATATTTGAGTTTGGCTATGAAGAGAGTTAAATCAGAACTAAGAAAACATTGCACCTGTAAGGATTTGTTTCAATCCAATACCAACAGGAAATTATATGCATCTTTACAAACTTACAACTCCCGTTAGCGCCATGTGTCGCATATGGCGCGAATATCTTTACATACCAGGAGACAATTACAGATTATAATAAACAACCAATAAAAACCTTCAAAAAGTATGTATACATAATGGGACAACAATTAACAGTAACACTTCACAAAATATACACCATACACAAATAAAAAGACAATATTGTGTGTATAAACTTTGTTAAATATCTTAAGTCATATCATGGTTTGCATATACACATGAAATCAACAACAAATTCACCCCACAAATAAATATAGATATACAGTGCTAAATTATCCAAATTTCCATGAATAAGTTTATAATATCCCCGAAAAATATAAGAATATATTATCAATTTGCATTATTTTTTGGTCCAAATAAAGGCATATTAATACTTCTCCTTTGTAGTTTACGGTGATTTTTTTGAAAATAATATCAATTATCCCCGAAATGTATGCTGCATTGCTTTATGTCTCTATTCAATCTTTTTTTTAGGAAAATTGCTGGTAAAGTTGTTGGATGTTTACTTTTTGTGAATATGCTGTTGATTTTAAGGTAATTGTAAATATAGAACGAAAAAGTCAAAGGAAATTATGACGGTCTCCTAATATTCAACGGACATCAAAGAATGGGCTCTTTGTGTTTCTATGTTACATATACACAATTTTGACTGCTGTATCCCCATTTATGATATTTTTACTTATTATAAGACGATATATGTCTGTGATTAACGGATGTCAAGTTGGTTCAATATTCAACATTCAACATTCAATTTTTTTTTTTTTTTTCTTGTATCCATTTTCAACATTCAACATTCGATTGATTTTAACATTCAACATTCAACATTCGATTTCAATATTCAACATTTTTTTTTCTTGTATCCATTTTCAACATTCAACATTCGATTTCAACATTCAAAATTCTATGTCAATATTCAACATTCAACATTCAATTTTTTTATTTTTTTTTTTATTTTTCTTGTACCTCTTTTCAACATTCAACATTTGATTTCAATGTTCAACATTCAACATTCAAATTTTTTTTTCTTTGTATCCATTTTCAACATTCAACATTCGATTTCAATATTCAACATTCAACATTTAAATTTTTTTATTTTTTTTCTTGTATCCATTTTCAACATTCAACATTGGATTTCAACATTCAACATTCGATTTCAACATTCAACATTCGTTTTCAACATTTGATTTTCAACTTTCAACATTTGTTTTCAACATTCAACATTCGTTTTCAACATTAAACATTCGTTTTCAACATTGAACCTTCGTTTTCAACATTCGATTTTCAACTTTCAACATTCGTTTTCAACATTCGATTTTCAACTTTCAACATTCGTTTTCAACATTCAACATTCGTTTCCAACATTCAACATTCAATTTTTTTTTCTTTGTATCCATTTTCAACATTCAACATTCGATTTCAATATTCAACATTCAACATTCAAAATCTTTTTTTTTTTTTTTCTTCTATCCATTTTCAACATTCAACATTGGATTTCAACATTCAACATTCGATTTCAACATTCAACATTCGTTTTCAACATTTGATTTTCAACTTTCAACATTTGTTTTCAACATTCAACATTCGTTTTCAACATTAAACATTCGTTTTCAACATTGAACCTTCGTTTTCAACTTTCGATTTTCAACTTTCAACATTCGTTTTCAACATTCATCATTCGTTTTCAACATTTAACATTGGTTTGCAACATTCAACTTTCGTTTTCAACATTCAACATTGGTTTTCAACATTCGATTTTCAACTTTCAACATTCGTTTTCAACCTTCAACATTCGTTTTCAACATTTAACATTGGTTTGCAACATTCAACTTTCGTTTTCAACATTCAACATTGGTTTTCAACATTCGATTTTCAACTTTCAACATTCGTTTTCAACATACAACATTCGTTTTCAACATTCAAAATTCGTTTTCAACATTCAACATTCGTTTTCAACATTTGATTTTCAACTTTCAACATTCGTTTTCAACATTCAACATTCTTTTTCAACATTCGATTTTCAACTTTCAACATTGGTTTTCAACATTCAACATTGGTTTTCAACATTCAACATTTGTTTTCAACATTCGATTTTCAACTTTCAACATTCAACATTCAACATTCGTTTTCAACATTCGATTTTCAACTTTCAACATTCAACATTCAACATTCGCTTTCAACATTCGATTTTCAACTTTCAATATTCGTTTTCAACATTCGACATTCGTTATAACATTCAACATTCGTTTTCAACATTCAACATTCCTTTTCAATATTCAACATTCGTTTTCAACATTCAACATTCGTTTTCAACATTCGATTTTCAACTTTCAACATTCGTTTTCAACATTCAACATTCGTTTTTAACATTCAACATTCGTTTTCAACTTTCAACATTCGTTTGCAACATTCAACATTGGTTTTTAACATTCATCATTCGTTTTCAACATTCGATTTTCTACTTTCAACATTCGTTTTCAACATTCAACATTCGTTATAACATTCAACATTCGTTTTCAACATTCAACATTCGTTTTCAACATTTAACATTGGTTTTCAACATTCAACATTGGTTTTCAACATTCGATTTTCAACTTTCAACATTCGTTTTCAACATTCAACATTAGTTTTCAATATTAAACATTCTTTTTTAACATTCAACATTGGTTTTCAACATTCAACATTGGTTTTCAACTTTCAACATTCGTTTTCAACATTCAACATTCGTTGTCAACATTCAACATTCGTTTTCAACATTCAACATTGGTTTTCAACATTCAACATTCGTTTTCAACATTCAACATTCGTTTTCAATATTCAACATTCGTTTTTAAAAATTCAACATTCGTTTTCAACCTTCAATTTTCAACTTTCAACATTCGTTTTCAACATTCAACATTCGTTTTCAACATTCAACATTCGTTTTCAACATTCAACATTCGTTTTCAACATTCAACATTCGTTTTCAACATTCAACATTCGTTTTCAACATTCAACATTCGATTTTAAACTTTCAACATTCGATTTCAATATTCAACACCCGTTTTCAACATTCAACATTGAAAACGAATGTTGAATGTTGAAAACGAATGTTGAATGTTGAAAACGAATGTTGAATGTTGAAAACGAATGTTGAAAGTTGAAAATCGAATGTGAATGTTGAAAACGAATGTTGAATGTTTAAAACCAATGTTTAAAATTGAAAATCGAATGTTGAAAACGAATGTTGAATGTTGAAAACGAATGTTGAAAATTGAAAATCGAATGTTGAAAACGAATGTTGAATGTTGAAAACGAATGTTGAATGTTGAAAACGAATGTTGAATATTGAAAACAAATGTTGAATGTTGAAAACAAATGTTAGATGTTGAAAACGAATGTTGAAAATTGAAAATCGAATGTTGAAAACGAAGGTTGAATGTTGAATACCAATGTTGAATGTTAAAAACGAATGTTGAATGTTAAAAACGACAGTTGAATGTTGAAAACGAATGTTGAAAGTTGAAAATCGAATGTTGAAAACGAAGGTTGAATGTTGAATACCAATGTTGAATGTTGAAAACGAATGTTGAATGTTAAAAACGAATGTTGAATGTTGAAAACAAATGTTGAAAGTTGAAAATCAAATGTTGAAAACGAATGTTGGATGTTGAAATCGAATGTTGAATGTTGAAATCCAAAGTTGAACGTTGAAAATGGATACAAGAAAAAAAAATATTTGAATGTTGAAAGTTAAATATTGAAATCGAATGTTGAATGTTGAAATCTAATGTTGAATGTTGAAAATAGATACAAGAAAAAAAATAAAAAATAAAATAAAAATTTGAATGTTGAATATTGAAATCGAATGTTGAATGTTGAAATAGAATGTTGAATATTGAAATCGAATGTTGAATGTTGAAATAGAATGTTGAATGTTGAAAACGGATACAAGAAAAAAAAATTTTTTAATGTTGAATGTTGAATATTGAAATTGATGTGTTGAATGTTGAATGTTGAAATCGAATGTTGAATGTTGAAATCGAATGTTAAATGTTGAATGTTGAATATTGAACCAACTTGACATCCGTCTTAGACTAGCTTGCTACACAACCATGCTCAATCTACTATTTTTTTCATAAAAAAATCCTGTACCAAGTCAGGACTATGACCATTCGTTTAATTTGTTTGAGCTTTTGATTTTGACATCAAACCACTATGTGGATAACTTAGAACCACGACAACGATTAAATTGCAATCATAATTCACATGTGTATTTCTTTATTTCACGAAACGATCCTTCCTTAGGCTTTTACTTTACAACCGTCTTCTTGTCGTTTTTGCTATTTGAACCAAGCAGCTGAAATAAATGATATAATAGATTTTAACAAAATTTAATTTGTTTTATGTCACCTCAAAATCGTTTAATTTTATCCCCGGATCAGATCTTATAATGTTAAATCAGTGTCAGGAATATGACAGTTGTTGTCCATTCGTTTGATGTGTTTCAGCTTTTGATTTTGACATTTGATAAGGAACTTTCTTTTTTAAATTTTCCTCCGAGCTCAGTATTTTTGTGATTTTACTGTTGAATCCTGGCGAGAGAAGAACAAAAAAAATCGCAGATTTGACATTGTTGTTGTGATATTTACATATACTTTTTATTAACCTTTGCAAAATTCATCATCTTCATCACTGCCATCCGCACAATAAACTTCATGTCCATCACACAAAGATGCATAAGGAAAACAATGGATACCATCTCTACATTTAGTAAAGCCAGATGCACAATTTCTCTCTACAATGAAAGAACTATTCTGATTAACGAAAATAAGATCTCTTCAAAACAAATATAATATGGCTATGCTGTGTAGGAGAGTTGATTTTTTTTAACGATATGTAATAACGTACAATCATAGTGGTGTAACCTGTGTAAGAGGGTTTTAACGATATTTATCATATGTTTAGTAGTAAATACAATAGTTTGAATATCTGATAAAAAGCCTGCTGTTTAATCCATATCGCGCAACTTTAATGCGCACCCTTTATCGCATACCCTTTATCACACCCCTACTTTTTTTTCTTTTTTTTTACAGTCAGTTTTTATTTATTTTATTTATTTTAATTTTTACTCAAGAAATATTTTTCCTCAAAATAGGTACGGTCATTCGGGTGTGACGCAATTTATTGAATGACGTCATTGTTTGGTATGTACATGTGACGTCAAGAACGTCAAGTTTTCATATTTTTTGGCACACTAAATGCAACTATAAAAAATACAAAACACACAAAAAAATACAATAATAAACAAAATATTTTTAAAACAACAGTACGCAAATTGTAAGGTAACCCAAGACAAGACAAAAGTAGAACTGAAGGTAACCCAGTGAACAGTTCATATAATATAACTCTCCTGTTGAAATATATGATAAAGCGTATAAAACCTGGCAAAATCCGTATCACATACCGTATCACCATCGACCAATATCATCCCACGGGCCTAAAGGCCCTTTGGCTGATATTGGTGTCTCGGGATGATACGACATATGATACGGATTTTGCCATGTATTATTCTCTATGTAATAACGATAACTACAATCATAGTGGTGTAACCTGTGTAAGAGGGTTTTAACTAAATGAAATAACAACATGATCAATATGTATCGACAAAGAATTGTAATCTTGAGTTAGATCCTTTACTAAAATGAGTGCAAATGATCGGCATTGTAGAATACAATCGTTGTCATTAGTTCGAACAATAAAATTCAACTATTCATTATTATTTTGTAAATTGTTAGTTAGTCAGCATGACATACGTAAATTGGTTTAATAAATTAGTTGTTATCTAAAAGTAAGATCACAAAAATACTGAACTCAGAGGAAAATCCAATCGGAAAGTCCATTATCATATGGCAAAATCTAATGACAAATGACAAGCACTGTCATATTCCTGACTTGGTAATATTGTAAAACAGAAATTATCCCCCTTCTCGCAAAGCTTGTATTCCGTGTTAGTATTTGGCACAAAGTTTTGTCTTTTTTGTTATATCCGCTATTTAACGTTTGCATTATGTTTTACCCTTTTAAATACCTGGTATCGAGCATACATGTAGAGCAGGATCTGCTTACCCTTCCGGTGGGACCTGAGATCACCCCTAGTTTTTGGTGGGGTTCGTGTTGTTTATTCTTTAGTTTTTTATGTTATGTCATGTATACTATTGTTTGTCTGTTTGTCTTTTTCATTTTTAGCCATGGCGTTGTCAGTTTATTTTCGATTTATGAGTTTGACTGTCCCTTTGATATCGTTCGTCCCTCTTTAGCTAAAGATTTTCTTCCCTACTTCTCGTACATAATGCAATGTATATTTGTCATAAGAAACATAAATAGGCCACTAACGGTGAAGTATCGACTACTTTTATTATTGTTTTTTCGTTTATTTTCATGTTGAACATAGGTTTCTGTAGTCTCTTTAATATTTCCGACAGATGGTTTTTTTTCCATTGATATTATCTGTTGACAAATCTGTTTTGTCGTTTCGGTCTTTTATGTTTTGTTTTCGGCAATTGTTTTGCTTTAAATCAAAATTGCTAGACTGATATACAAAACTCATACCTTTGCAAAAGTCTTCATTTTCATCGCTACCATCTGGACAAAAGTGGATCAGTCCATCACAAAGGGACACATCGGGAAAACAATGAATACCATCTTTACATCTAGAGTGCCCCGAAGCACATGCATGTACTGTAATGAAACGTTTGTAATTGTAACAATAGTTTCCTGAATTACTGAGGCCAAGTGCGACGTTGCTAATTTAAGGTTTTCGTTTGAATGGTTTTACACTAGTAATTTTGTGGCCTTTTATAGCTTGTTGTTCGGTGTGAGCCAAGGCTCCGTGTTTAAGGCCGTACATTGACCTATAATGGTTTACTTTTATTAATTGTTATATTATTTGGATGGAGATTTGTCTCATTGGCACTAACACCACATCTTCCTATATCCATTATCATTTTCAAAATTTTTATTTCCTTGATTTCAATTATGACAATATTTGTTCTGAACTACTGAGTCTAATTGCAACGTTGCTGATTTAAGGATCTTAAAATCGCATCATTATTTTTAGAAAAAAAATAGAAATCTACAAATCAAAATAGAATAACATTAAGCTAAAGTTCATGATTGCTTTTGGCGCATTTAAGTCATTTCAAAACATGACGTCATACATATGAAAATGCTGAAGCTGGAGGTTTTTTCCATTACGTAAACCATTGAAATTCGTATACTATTACATTAAAATGATTCTTTGAGGAAGGTGTTGTTTTATGCTAAGGTCACACGTTATTCGAATTAGATTCGCATTAACTAATTCGAATTAGTTTAATTCGCATTCGGAACGTTTCACGTCCTAACGTCAATTCTAATTCGAATTACAATGCGCGTCAAATTCGCTTTACTGTCCAAACGACGTTAACTTTTAATTCGTATTCACAAAAGCGTATTTCTAATGCGAATAAAAATTTCGTATTAGCCAATTCGAATCAATTCGAATTAAAAAAGAAGAGTGTGTGAACGCGATTTGCGAGTTCGATTCGCATTCGATTCGAATTCACTTCGAATTTAATGTCCGTGTGAACGAGGCATAATTATCTATTCTAATGCATTATTCGCATATTTACAGATTTCAGCAAGTCAACATGGCTGCTCCTTAGATACGAGATGCCATCTTTGGATTTGACCATAACTGACGAGAAAAACATTAAGATAAAAAATAACAAATGTTCGGTTTAATAATTAAAAGAATAAAGTTAATTTTTTTCAAGCGGTTATTTACGAATTAATTCATGCAAGCTACAGATTTATTATGAAGTTTGAGCTTTGTCTAACAGGGAGTAAAAAAGAACAGAAGCACACACGACATTCCCACCCTCGCTTCAGTTTTTAAATGACCGTATTTTTCCTATAACAATCGAAATAATTCATGGAAGCCATAGATTTGTTGGAAATTTACACATGACCTGGGCCGGGATATTCGAATTTTATCCTGAGCGTTAGCGAGGGATAAAATTAACGAATATATCACGGCCTTGGCCATGTGTAAATTTACAACAAGTGTTTGGCTTCCATGAATTATTTCTTAATCAGACATGTATATGCTTTTATTCAACGCGTTATTTCTTTAATGACCGTTTATTCATATGTAGTGAAACTATTCAGCAGCCTAAAACCGGTTGAAGCATTTTTATTCATTACTTCAATTTTTGATTTTTTAATTCATGAAGTAATATAGAAATTTAATTACATTTACAAAACTCAGGATCCTCATCACTTTGATCAACACAATCAATTTTAGGAGACCATCTGTATCCGTCACACAGACGATTGCGATGAATACACTGGATACCGTCTCGACATTTCACATAGTCGTTGGCACACTCGTGTACTAAAAAAGATAAATACAGCAAACAAAATTTAGGAAGACACTTACTACAACTAAACTTAACTTGCATCTCATTTTTTTTTATATACAAACCATATATATATTTGGTACTCCTCAGCAAATCCGTATAGTAAAGTTCTGAACCACAACTACCTCATGTCGAAGAACTCTTTTACCAATTGAAAATTTTCTTGAGATCCAGATTCGTTTGAACACCACAGTTCTAGTTTTATGTCAATTATGTGTACTTGCTTATTCACGGCCGTCACTCGGCTAACCGAGAGATTGTTTGGTTAATCTATATTGAGTATGCGGCTATATCGGCGGTTGGTCTGTTAATCGGGTTGGCTAAAGTCTGTTAATCAGGTGTTATCGAGAAAATCATTGAAAGTTCAGCATGTTTCATTGTATAACTTTCTAAATATATTTTCATCATAAAAAGTATTCATGTCTAACAAAACAATTCAATGTACTGAATTCAGTGGTGTAATTATTATTTTTCTAGCTTTGATGTACGATCTATAAAATGAAAAGGCGGGCTACTCATCAATAAATTTATACACATTTTACACACATAAAATGTACACAAAATGACACATTGGTTAAATTTACTTGCATTCAATATTTTGAACATCGAAAAAAGAAAGGCATTATGTTTGTCAACCATATTGATATCATTGTGTGAAAAATCTACACGCAAATCTGTATTTTGGTGACATAGATAAATCTTTATTTAAAACCTGGTCTGTTAATGGGTCGGATGTATACAACCCGGTCTGTTAATTGGTCTGTTAAGAGTTATGAATGGCAATAAAAGTATAATTTTATTGCTATATGGGGTGTTATCGGATGAAATGAGTAGGCTCAAGACGAGCGGCTAAAATATACGAAAACAACACATGAGCAATGAAACATAACATATACGGAAACAACACATGAAATTGAAAATTGATAAAAATGGTTTGAAAAAGTGTAATATTAAAGTAATATTAATTTCATCCAAGAATGATCGCATACGTCATGTTGATTCTGTTTAATTGTCATGAATGACACAAATTTGTCATCTACATTGGTAACCAGTATATAAATCAGAGATAAACGTTGTAATGTAACTAAACATCAGTAAGTAAAATATATTAGGATGACAAAATATATAAAAAATTAAGAAAGAATAATGAGTAAAATAAATAAAATGTAGAAAAAAATGACATAACAATTTAAAGAATACAAAAATAAGCAATACCCCCAATCCGGACCTCATGGTATACACGAGAATCTGGATGGAAACGCAGAATATAGAATAATATATAAGGACAGTAGAGAGTGATACATTGGTAAAAACGAGAGAAAAAGAATACACACGTGAATCACCGATGGCTGTTGAAACAGTAACGGATTGCGATGTACTTATATTGGTGACAAATTCTAGAAGTTTACATACGGACAACTATGGTGGCAGGTTAATGCCATTTTGCGTTTTCGCGCTGTAGCGTTTTCGCCTTACATATTCTATATGGCGAAAACGCGAAATTGCGAAGTCGTAATCGCGGAAACGCGAAACCGATTTCTCGTTTTCGACTTCGCGTTTTCGCGTTTTCGACTTCGCGATTTTGCGTTTTCGCCGTATAGAAAATGAAAGGCGAAATCGCGAAAACGCGAAATGGACTTCACCGGCCACCATAGACAACTGTAGTTCTCCTCTGCACTTATGTAGAAATGAACTAAACGGAATAAAATGAATTGAAACTTAAAATAACCAAATGTAGCTGCATTCGCTCCTTTCCGTTTACTTCTTTAGAGTGATTTGTAAACAACATATGATTGAGTAATAGAAGAACAGAACCAATTGGATGATGCTGATGAATTAGGGTTTAACGTCCAGTAACAAAGATCATGTTCATATGTGTCACAGTGAACGAGAACAAGTTATATGTACCCTGTGTTGTATTAGAAAGACACTTTCAGTCGGAATTGAGAACGTGCTTCTTCGAACAGACACAAAAATTAAGGCTGATTGAAAACGTCAATAAACAATTCATGCATATTCCAGAGGCCAATCCATATCACGCTATATTGAAGTGGCACACCCTTCAATAAAATGCATAGAAAGTCAAAATAAAAATGCTCTTTCTAGGATACTGTGGCACCGTATTGTCATTTTTGTTTACTCAGGAACAGCTCATTCTTAAATTTTTCAAGGGGAAAAAATTAAGGTAGCAAAATTATTGTCGTGGCTAGATAACTCTTAACTGACACAATTTCGATTGTCCAACCCATTAACAGACTTTATTCCCATTATTTTCACTAAAACGTGGTATTATTCACTTTATTTTACAATTATGAAATATTTACTAATGTCAATTAATTTTTCGAACCACAGTACTATTTTTTGTCCTTTAAATGCTCTCAAAATTTGTTTGTTTCGCCATTTATTAAAAAAATTGCTATGCGTATAAGCATAAATACTACATACTTGCGCGACGCCTTTTAGTTTTACTGAAAACTGCACAGACTAAGAAATGTTTTTACAAGTGCAAAATGTTCTATGATAGATATGATATTGTCAGACACTTTTCATTTTTTGATTTGGTTCTTATAACATGCCAAAAATCTGTATATTTAATAGAGTTTAACATTAAATTAAGCGTTTTACTCTTAACAGACGTATAACCAACCCGATTAACAGACCAACCGCCCATATAGCCGAATACTCAATATAGATTAACCGATCAATCTCTCGGTTAGCCGAGTGTAGGCCGTGTTATTAGACAAAGAAACTTTCAAGTCTAGTTTAATTAATTGATAATGTCGCATGCCGTACAAAATAGACCACGCGGGATTAATCAAAAACATTTGTTCACAATATAGAAAAAAACAGATTCACATAACAAGTATTCCGAAACGTTTTCATGTATATCTAAATAGTTATCAAACTATTAATCATATAATTGATTCCGAGTATATGGAAAGCCTGTATGTAGTTTTGTTGTCGTGCATTGCATCTTTCTTATTCAGTAGTAGTCATTGGTAGTTGTATTTACCACATTACCATACTTTGTTCTTTCATTGTATATGTACCTCCCAATCTTGAGGGATACAAAAACGAGGAAAAAAACAGATTTTTTTTCAACTGTACAATTCTTGTATTAAAAAAATAATAATGTGGCAGCTAGCATCAGTTAAAAAGTAAACAAGTTGTCATCTTTTGATTACCACAACAAGACAACTAGCGCTTATAAAGGATGTGCTTTTATTTTCTTATTCGAGCGTCACTGATGAGTCTTTTGTAGACGAAACGCGCGTCTGACGTGTATATATAATTTTAATCCTGGTATCTATGATGAGTTTATTTTTATCTTTAACCTAGATTTCGAGAATGTCGGAACGTCTGAGTCGTATACAAATTAACTTTTATTCAGACATTTCATCAAAATGGCTGCTGAAAAAAAGACGTGTCTCGGTATGTTTACATCCAACATTCATGTATTTAGTTATGATGCAATCTTATCGTTTGTCGTTTTAATCCTATTTTTTATTTACTATTCGTATGTAAAATTAAAGATATTTGATCACCTAGTTCATTTGTATGATTTCAGTATAAAGCTACTATATGCACAGGATTTATTTGTTTTAAACAGTTTGCATGATTTGATTTAGAAGAAACAATCGATTTCTCGTAATTGTTATAACATACACCAAACAACACTCACAAACTTAATTCCGATTTATATTTTTTTTGTAAAAGAAAGGTACATGTGACGTCACTTTTTGGGGCGTTGATACATCCGTGTGACGCATAGCTCGTAATCTTATTCTACTGTCTTTTTTTTTCAACTGTCGAAAATAATTTTTTGTGTTTGTTTTTATTCTGTAGTCAACTTGTCGAAATGTACTAATGAATTAATTGTTCATGTATTTCTCTTTCCTGAGTATTCTAACAGTTAGTTGTACTGAATTGCTGTCATATAATGCCATTTCAGCGGTAAATGTTACATTGCAGTATATAGGGTTCAACGAACCATTTTTTTCTAAACATCCTGTACCAAGTCAGAACATGACAGTTCTTATCAAATATTTCGTTGCTATGCATGTTGTAATGGCGTTTAATTTTGTTGCAAATCAGTGTAACTGTTTTCCGTTGTTTTCTCTTATAGTTGATGTGTTTCCAACGTTTTCAGTTTGTAACCCGGATTAATTTTTTCTTAATCAATTTATGACATTTGAACAGCGGTATTCTAATGTTTCCGTTATTTGTTACTTTAATCAGATAATTAAGAAAATAAAAAAGACAGAAAACACATACCCCTACAGAATGCCGGATCTTCATCACTCCAATCGTTACAGTTAAACATGGTACCCCTTCTACTTCCACCATCGCATAATCCCCACAAAGGAAAGCATTCATTACCATCGCGACATTTGATATAGCCTTCACCGCATGACTGGTCTGTTATCAAAGTAATAAAAGAGACAGATTAAGGAAAGCATTCATTACCATCACGACATTTGATATAGCCTTCACCGCATGGCTGGTCTGTTATCAAAGTAATAAAAGAGATAGATTAAGTGAAGCACTTATCACCATCACGACATTTGATATAGCCTTCACTGCATGACTGGTCTGTTATCAAAGTAATAGAAGAGAAAGATTCAGGAAAGCATTCATTACCATCACGACATTTAATATACCCTTTACAGCATGACTGGTCTGTTATCAAAGTAATAAAAAAGACAGATTAAGTGAAGCACTTATCACCATCACGACATTTGATATAGCCTTCACTGCATGACTGGTCTGTTATCAAAGTAATAGAAGAGACAGATTCAGGAAAGCATTCATTACCATCACGACATTTAATATAGCCTTCACAGCATGACTGGTCTGTTATCAAAGTAATAAAAAAGACAGATTAAATGAAGCACTTATCACCATCACGACATTTGATATAGCCTTCACTGCATGACTGGTCTGTTATCAAAGTAATAGAAGAGACAGATTGAGGAAAGCATCCATTACCATCACAACATTTAATACAGCCTTCACCGCATGGCTGGTCTGTTATCAAAGTAATAAAAGAGATAGATTAAGTGAAGCACGTATCACCATCACGACATTTGATATAGCCTTCACTGCATGACTGGTCTGTTATCAAAGTAATAGAAGAGACAGATTAAGGAAAGCATTCATTACCATCACGACATTTAATATAGCCTTCACCGCATGACTGGTCTGTTATCAAAGTAATATAAGAGAAATATTAAGGAAAGCATTCATTACCATCACGACTTTTAATATAGCTTTCACTGCATGGCTGGTGTGTTATCAAAGTAATATATTGAATAAATTAATAAATTGGTTTACATTGTCATTTCTCATTGTTGAAGGCCGTACGATGACCTATAGATATTAACGTGTGTGTCATTTGATCTCTTGTGAAGATTTGTTTCATTGGATATCATTTCTCATCTGTTTTTATATTCATGCACTTTGCAGTAAAGGAAAGTGGAATTCTTAATGGCATTTATATTTAAAAAAAGAGGGACGAAAGATACCATTAGGACAGTCAAACTCAACGATTGAAAATAAACTGACAGCGCCATTGCTAAAACTAAAAAGACAAACAGACAAATAATAGTCCAGAAGACAAAGCATAAAAAACTAAAGACTAAGTAACACGAACCCCACCAAAATCTAGGGGATCTCAGGTGCTTCAAACGGGTAAGGTGATTCTGCTCAACATGGGGCACCCGTCAATTTGCTTATGTTATTACAAATCCGGTTAATAGTCTAATTCGGTAGTACAGAACATATCCGATATCATCTGTGAAACGGTTATTCCATAACGGTCAACCAACTATTGATGGCGTAAAATTTAGAAAGCGATGATTTCAACTTCACTTTTTGGAACTCCTGGTTTAATAGCTTCCTTGTGAGCAGAAATCCTTTATTAAGGAAATCATGATAGATTAAATGATACATACTTTTACAAAAACCTGGGTCCTCGTCACTTTCATCCTTACAATACACAGGGTCCCCATCACATAAGCCATTTGCGTTGAAACATTGTTTTCCGTCCCGACATTTCTTCCAACCATTCCAGCCATCCCATCCATCAAATTCAGGACAACTTTGTTCTGTAATTAGTTTTACTAATATTAATATAAAAAAGTAAAACAACAAAAATACCGAACTGCGAGGAAAATTCTTATGTAGAAAATGATGTAGAAATCATGGTTTTACAGCTGGCTAACTCTCTCATTTGTATGACAGTCACATACAATTTTATTATTTTTCACTCGAAAATTGATATTCTATATAAGTTACAATAAAACGAATATAACTTGTCTTTAAGTGTTCGTTATGAATAAAGATGAATTTACTAAGCATTTCGGATGCATAGACATTGATACAAATATATTTCTCAATACTTTTAACAACCCGTTACCTCCTTTCTATCGTTTCTTTGTCATTTTACGTTACTCATGAGCTAGCTTAAAGTACGTTGATTTTGTTGAACGAGGAATATTGCTTTCTCAAAAGTTGCTAAGACAGGGCTATGAATCAATCAAATTAAGGTCATCACTCAAGAACTTTTACGTTATCATGAGCTGATTGGCCATTATGACAAAAGTGTGTCAGAAATCATGTCTGATATTCCTCCTCAGTCATAATAACTTTCCATCATTACCAAACTGAACAAAGAGATAACACGACGGGGGCCGTATACGGTGCAGAAAATGCTTACCCTTCCGGAGAACATGATTTAACTCCGGGATTTTAGTGGAGTTTCTTATTTATTATTTATAAGTTTTGATGTAAATTTCCTTTGGTTTTGTGAGTCTTTGTTTACTCCTTGGTTTAGACTGTCATTGTCTTTTGCTGTACGACAATCTGGTTTTTTGCACGTTTTATAAGATATTTTAACATTAAATCGTTTAAAATTTATTACGAATTGATCCTCTCTGTAGGATAGATACATCATTATGCGATTAACCCTCTATCAAAAACCCAGTTCCGCCACTGAGAATAACCGGCATCAAATATTTTTACGAAAATAGAAAAACACCATTTGAATTAATATCAAGAAAGGTCCACAATAAAACACTCAAAACCATCTAGTTGTGGTCAAACTATCATGACTTAGCTAACAGTTTCAGTTTTTTTAACAATTACTTGTTAAACTTGATCAATTTTAAAGAAATGAAAGAAAGTTCCATTCGTGTCTTTCAAGTAAAAGAGTTTATCCATAGACCTGCAATCCATCAGAAACACTACAAACCTTATGTTAGTAAAAGAGGGACGAAAGATACCAGAGGGAGGTCAAACTCATATATCGAAAATAAACTTACAACGTCTAGCCAAAAATTAAAGAAGACAAACAGACAAATAATAGAACACATGACACAACATAGAACACTTAAGAATAAGCAACTCTAACCCCACCAAAAACAAGGGGTGATATCAGGTGCTCTAGAAGGGTAATAGTATAACGTCCGGGCTAACCGTGCTTTTCCATATCGGTTTATGATATTCGAATATCGGTAAACTAATGTCGTCATAACTTAAAACACCGTTCTCTTTCATCTAGTAACTTTCATCTAGTTCGTAGTTTAACTTTTGAATAATTAAACACACATTTTATTATTAGAACTTTAGTAGTTTAATAATGAGTGTGCTCTTTCATAGAACTTTGTTGGGTTTTTTTTTTGTGTATGTATCAAATTGCACACTCTAAATGGATGTCTTATATTTAGATGTCTGATTTATACACTGGTATAATGATAGTATCAACTTTAAGGAAAATATTAGATTAAATTGTTTGGATGGTGAGGAGGACTTACATATAGAAAGCAACAGATGTTAAAATCAGGACAGTTTGGGAGGAAATCTTGTCAAACGAATAAGCTATGTAAAGTCGACGATTGAAATGAATATTTCTGTTGTAAAACAGACACATAATTCACATAACGAAAAAAGAAACAAACACGTCATGGCTGAAAAAAAAAGAAAAAAAACAAGACAAAAAGGCATATATTTAAGGAATAACTGTAATATTTTTTCTGTCTATGAAGAAATAACTTCGTTGTAAAGCACACTGAACAACACGCATAATTATTTCTTATAATTTAATTCTAAATTCTATTTTAAACCGGCGTAAATCATGAAAAAACGTTGATGACGTCATGGTCATATGACAAAATTGTGTCTATGATATGATAAGTAAAACGACGTCAGCCAATCAGAAGACGCGTTACATCCAAAATTAAACTATTAGTACATAAGAGTAGTAGAATATATAACAATCGTGAATATTTCAGCTTTCTATATAGTTTATCTACCTTAATTAATACGTTACGCTTATACATGTTTGGAGTATACGGACTTAATTTACATTTGTATGCACCTGACATAAAAAACTGGATTTTGAGGAAGAACAACTGAAATCGACAGTACATTGGTTTTACGGTCTTTATCTAGAATTCCTTGATCAATGATCAACAAAAATAAAGGCAACAGTAGTATACCGCTGTTTGAAAATCATAAATCGATTACAAACTGAAACTGAGGAAAACACATCAAATATAAGAGGAGCACTACGTCACAACATTAACACAATATTTAAATGTAACACACAAATAAACGAACTATAATATAATGATGGCCATTTTCCTGACTTGGAACAGGGCATTTAAATAAAAACAAAAGGTGGGTTTTGTTGCATGACAAACCTTCCGCTTTTATGGCAATGCTAGATATAACATTAAAATCATATCTTTCTGATTTATCTCACTATCGAATGTTTTCGAAGTATTCGATTTTTAAGATGTTAGAATATACGTGGGATCTGTAATCTTACCGATTGTTTTCTTTTTCCAATGGTGATATTTTTTAAGAGCGTTAATTGGCATTGCTGCGATGCATTAAACACAGATAACAGTTACTCTGTCGACGTAACATGTCTAACTCCTTTTAGAGTTCGTATGATCCCCTCTTTTTAATTTGTAACATTGATCTTTCTCTCCCTAGTCGCTTCCGAGATCTGAACATCGATACCGTAGCCTGAATTGTAGTTTTTGTACACGGTGAGCATATCACATGCATTTACTTTTACGTTTCTAGACCAAAATGCAATTTGAATTTTGAGATATCAAGAAAAATCCAGGAATACAAATTTTTTAGGAACCACCAAATTCAGCAGTCTTTCATTATTAAATAACCTTGTCTCTCCATCTCAAATTCCTATGCCATACATTGTTATTACAATAACCAAATGATCCTTTCATGAAATCAAGGGATATGAGTTGTAAATATAGAGAAATATAATTGCTTCTTGAATATGGTCGAAAGAAGTCCATTTAAACTGCTGCAAAACAGATATTATAAGGTACATAATGGTTTGTATCCCATGGTAACCAAAAGCAGATCTAGTGTTAACTATTTAACTGTTGAGTATAGAATTCAAACTCCACTATTTATGGGCGTTTTTTTTATAAAAACGTGATTTCTTGTCCCAGTCACTTTAAAAAAAATGTGTTTGATCGTTACAAGTAATTTTTTGTGCAGTCAGTACCTTGAATTAGATTTAACATTTTTAAGCAATTTTAGAGAGATTTATAAGGTATTGATTCCTGAACGGTCCAAAACAACCAAAATGGGATGTCCCTAGACCGCCTCTTCAACATCTATACTCTAAAATATCGTTAAAAATGTAGAAATAAGTGTTATTATTACTTAATATAAGTTCTTTAATAATTCAAAAGTATGTTTAGAGCCAACATATTTTAATGAACAGCTTTGAACATGGGATTTTTAATTTCAAATGGTGTGTCCCTGACAAAAAAAATATCCACTACGAAACGAAGTCATTAAAATTTGCTAATAAACAGTTTAATAAAATCAATGTTATTTTGTTTGCAAGAGATATAAACATAAGGGTCTTACAAAAGAAGTGATGCTTTTATAACGGCAGTTAAATTGTTGGTAAGAAAAATGAACACATGAAATGGACCAGAGTGATACCGTATTTTTGTCAATGTCCACTACGAAACGGGTCAAATCTACTCCTGTGTCTGGTTTTAAAATTATGAAAAAAATATCAGTGTACAGCTTAATACATGCTTTGGTGAATAAAATCAGTCTTGATACTACTGTAATACAGAGATTGTGGGAAGAAATAAAACATGTCAATGTGTCCCTTACGAAACGGTCACCTACGAAACAAGTGTGGGAGAAAAACGTTTCGTAGTGGACACTACCACTACCATGTAGTCTTTTTTACTCTTTTTTTTCAATTATATTCGTGCAAAACAAATAACAAGGATTAGTTTCATGTAATTTTTAGTATGATTTTATTAACATAGAATAGGGTTGATGTTAACTACGAAACTTTTTGTCCGCTACGAAACGGTTTTGTCAACTACGAAACGCATCAAAACGTCCACTACGTAACATAAGTTGAACCTTCATACGTGAAGTACTGTCTGATCTTTATCGATAACAAATGGTTCTCCAATTTAGAAAAAAAATGAGATCTTTCTAGTATATAAAGTAAACAATCTGGAATGTCTATAGGAGACATTTAAAATTGCAATAAGATATGTTTTTAGAAGCAGTTCGTAGTGGACAAATGGTTTCAGTACACACATTATGAATATAATATCATTTTGAAGAGTATCTAAATTTGCACTTTTAATTTACAAACAGGTCCATAATAGAGGTATTCAAAATAATTCTTGAATTAAAATTTTAGACAAGTTGATTTTCCTTCCTTTTTTTAGGTGTCAAAGTCACGCGTTTATTGAAAAACGCCCTTATATGCATCCAATACCTAGAAAACCCATGTATTTGATGCTGATTCTGAATTAATTCAGCAATTTCAGATCGGTTGCTAGGGCTTTTCTTTATGTTGCTATTGTCCTTCAGCCATTCAAATTAAAGCTATTATATTTTTTATCATTTTCAAAAAAATGATATTGACTGTTAAATTACATTAATATTAAAAAAATAGCAAAAATCTTGATAATGAAATAAGTATTGTTTTTGTCATTTTTATTAATTTTAACCTTTTCGGTTGCTATGGTAACAAAAAAAATACAAAAATACCTAGACTTTTTTTTCTGTTTTTAACAATTCAATATATGAACTTAAGATGCAATTATAGTTGATAATTAACTTGTCTGCCCAATGTAAATTTTTTCTTGATTTAAAATATGATATTTAAGCAATTTTCAGAAAATGTCAAAATACAGATTTTTGCACTTTTTTAAATACCATTTTAGCCTTAATAAAAAAAATATTCCACATCAAAATAAAAACTTCAAAAAATGCTAAATGATATGTTGATTTTTAAAAAAAAAAAAAATTTGAAATTGTCATTATCATAAAATTGCTGCAACCAAAAAGTATACATTTTCCAATTTTCATGTCTAATTTCATCATAAATTCCTGAAAAAAATGGCTGCATGTTTCCATACCAACCGTTCAAGAAAATTAAAATAAAAAATAGCTTGCAAACTTTATTTCATTCTTAGCTGCCTATCATATAAAGGAAGAAAGCAGTTCTGAGACATACATGAATCACCCCCTGCCTGGATCTTACAAATAGCTGTACTTTGCTTTGTTTACAATGAAATACTAAGACATATAATTATGATTTCTACCCGATCAATCTATACTCTTACTACTCCTAAATTATGTCTGCTGACTCGGAAAGCAGTATTTCATGTGAATTCCTCAAGGGTAAACATTTACATTCATATGTTTGTCTTGAATGTATATTTTGAATTTGAATATATACGTAAGCTATCGTTTATCGGCTTTACAGACAAACATAAGATTATTATATATAGAATTGCACGAGGTCGCACGACCACCAAATTCAATCATGATTCCAAACGGCGACCGTAGATCCTTTTTTGAAATCCTTATACTGTTTTGAGCATGTACTTCTGATAGTGAAATCATCATAATGAAAGCTTGTAGCTCTACAGCATACTTTTTTATTCTTTTCTAGAATATTAAAATACCAAATAACTTCAATATCAATATCAATGCGTTCGTTTGATATATATTCTATTGAAAGTTTGAATGGAAGTTCTAAGAGAGAGACAAAAGATACCAGAGGGAAAGTCAAACTCAGAGATAGAAAATAAACTGACAACGCAATGGCTAAAAACAAATTCCAATGGAAGTGTAACTTGTAACTATAATTTACTTACGTTCACAGAACTCTGGGTCTTCATCACTGTGGTCCGGACAATCATATGATCCTGCACGATCACAGAGCCATTGAGACATGAAACAGTGAACACCATCCCTACACTTAGTGTAACCAGGCTCACAATTTTGATCTATAACAAAAACAGATACTCAATTGATTTTATAGCTTGCTGTTCAATGTGAGCTTAGGCTCCGTATTGAAGACGGTATTTTGATCTATAAGGGGTTATTCTTAGGTTGTAACCTGAATGGAGAGTGGTCTTTTTGGTATTCACACCTCATTTTCCTATACTGTTGATTCAGTAATATTCGTCGGATACCAATTTTCGTGGATTTCGTGGGTACAGGGACAACACGAATTTAAATGTTCAACGCAATGCAAATTTTCTTAAAAAAATGCATGTTAACTTTGTCAAAAACCACGAATTTAATATCCACGAATATGCAGGTTTATCTCTTTCCACGAAAATTGGAACCCACAAAAATAAATGAATCCACAGCTATCTAGATACTTGAATTCTCCAAACTGAATGGCCGCAGGTAAAAAAAGGATAACATAATAATTTATCAACTTATACACGAGGTCAAATACAGACAACAATTCACAAAACAAATAGAACATTATAATTATATAAAGAGTGCTATTCATTTTTAAAAGCAAATATTCTACATAGGAATCAACTTTCTGACACCTACATTAACTCTTTACCATTCGGCAAAAATTGCACTATTTTTGCCGCTGAGGAACGATCAAATTTCAATCAATCATAACTTTCTTATTACTGTTAGTAGGCTTATCAACTAAGACTTTTTATAGAAAATAGTTTTTCAGTAATATTAATGACAGGTTTGTAAAAAATATATAATCTTTGATCACGTGATAATCAGTCCAATGTCACGTGACAACAACAAAAAACTCAGAAAATTGTAAAATTTCGATATAAAATGTACTTTTTTGAAGTTTATTTATGGAAATAGTATCAATAGAGCATCCAAATACAATGTTAGAAATAACATCTGTAAAAAAAGAACCCTGCATGGTCTATTTATGTGAGAAACAGCAATTTTTATAGCCAAACATGCTATTTGGGTGATTTGGGTCAAAAAGGCTATTTTCGAGCTTTCTGGGTAAAAAAACGTAGCTAAACTGTGCAACTGAAGTGCATCCACACTCTAATCCCTATCATTTAAAAGACAGAAAAACAAAAGTCTTGCCGCTTCATAATCCCATAGTTATCGATTTGTAATAGATTATCTTAACATGTATGTCTCTATTATTCTGTAAATGACTATAAACAAAAGACAGACAATTAACTTTTTTACAAGGAAAAAAGCACTTTCAATTTGAAATAAATTAAAGTCAAGTCAAGTTATTTAATATTGGTATTGGGTTTTTTTAAACCGCACATTCATCCTTGCGGGACTCGAACCCGGAACGCTTGATTACTATCCTCAGATGCATCCCCTCAACTACGGAACCATACGGTTAAAATTGATTAAATTCATATTATTTTCAATGTTATTTGTAAAATTTATATTTATGTCTTTAAAAGAACACACACTGTGGGATGGTCTGTAAACCAGGGGGAGGGGAGAGAGGAAAAAAAGGGGGTAATTATGATTTTAATTCAAACACAAGTAACACAAGTAACACAAGTAGTAAGAAATGCAATTTATTTATACTATTTGGCCTCTGGAACCACAATATGCACGTTTTTACTGGTATGGGCAGAAGTTCTAAGAAATAGTTGCTGAAAATTACTGACATATTGACAATGTTCACTGTTTGTATTCGTTTTTTGTAGAAATTAACCCAAAAAAAAATAACTCAATGAAGCTTCATTTTATAAAGCTCAACACAAACCTGAAAGAAAAAGATCCACAACGGACCGATGTTTGCGGTTTATAGCAGCCAAACACAATATTTTCATAATTCGAGATTAGCACAATTCTAAAGTTTTTTCTATTAAATTTTAGCTGTTTTTTTTCAAACGATAATATCTTAATTGTTTTATTCAACCACAAAGATCAACCCCAAAACACACAACAGCAATTTATACGTGTAGCGGAAACTCACAGGTTTCCTTTAAGCCCTTGGTGAAATCTGTTGATAGTCAAATGGCAAATAATTTAAGGTTTGAATCCAAATTTTACGCAAAAAAGAGCTTATGACCCGAATTCGGGTCATAGGAACGGTAAAGAGTTAATAGCCATATAAAATTTATATTCTATTCATCAGTAAACATTCACGAAATATTGATAACTTTTAATATCAGTAATCAAGATTCAAATGGCAACATTTGAATATCGATCTTATTGGTAATATTTCCCATCTTACATGCAAACAAATCATATGATGATATATAAAAGTTTAGCCCTTACCTCTACAAAAGTCGGGATCTTCGTCACTTTGATCACGGCAGTAAGTCGTCTTGCCATCACACAGATCTCGTAATGGGAAACATTGGATTCCATCTCTACATTTAGCATGAGTGGAAGGACAAGTCTGTGCTGTAGATTATAGTGTTAGATTAAAGTAAATATGTAATGATACCATATGGGAAACATTGAATTCTATCTGTACATTTAGCATGAATGGAAGGACAGGTCTGTGCTGTAGAGTCTAGTGTTTAATTAAAGTAAATATGTAATGAATTCATATGGGAAACATTGAATTCTATCTCAACATTTAGCATGAGTGGAAGGAAAAGTCTGTGCTGTAGAGTCTAGTGTTTAATTAAAGTAAATATTTAATGATACCATATGGGAAACATTGAATTCTAACTCTACATTTAGCATGAGTGGAAGGACGACAAGTCTGTGCTGTAGAGTCTAGTGTTATATTTAAGTAAATATGTAATGATACCATATGGGAAACATTGAATTCTAACTCTACATTTAGCATGAATAGAAGGACAAGTCTGTGCTGTAGAGTCTAGTGTTAAATTAAAGTAAATATATAATGATACCATATGGGAAACATTGAATTCTATCTGTACATTTAGCATGAGTGGAAGGACAAGTCTGTGCTGTAGTGTGTAGTGTTTAATTAAAGTAAATATGTAATGATACCATATGGGAAACATTGAATTCTATCTCTACATTTAGCATGAGTGGAAGGACAAGTCTGTGCTGTAGGATGTAGTGTTTAATTAAGGTAAATATGTAATGATATCATTTGAGAAACATTAAATTCTATCTGTACATTTAGCATGAGTGGAAGGACAAGTCTGTGCTGAAGATTGCAGTGTTTAATTAAAGTAAATATGTAATGATACCATATGGGAAACATTAAATTCTATCTCTACATTTAGCATGAGTGGAAGGAAAAGTCTGTGCTGTAGAGTCCAGTGTTTAATTAAAGTAAATATGTAATGATACCATATGGGAAACATTAAATTCTATCTCTACATTTAGCATGAGTGGAAGAAAAGTCTGTGCTGTAGAGTCTAGTGTTTAATTAAAGTAAATATTTTATGATACCATATGGGAAACATTAAATTCTATCTCTACATTTAGCATGAGTGGAAGGACAAGTCTGTGCTGCATTGTAGAATCAAAGTCAATATGTAATACCACCGAATCTTTGTACCTTACTGACAACAGCATCGTAAAATTTGATTACATGGCATTACAGGAACCCAAGCGGTATAACTGAAGAAATATTCGTCGTATAATCGTAATCCGTACTCCATTTGCTAGATGTTTTCAAGTACTTACGTTTTTGTTTTGTCATACTTTTCATTAAGCCTCTCTCACATTTTCCAAACCACAAAAAGCTGATTTTTGTCAGAACGTACTCACAAAATACTAATTATGGTATTTGTTGTCAGATTTTATTCTGTATTTATAATTTATAGTGTAATATTTTATTATTACAGTGAGCTTTTTTCTAAACTGGAAATGACTTGTAAGTAAAAAATATATACAAACTTGATGTTTATGTTTTCCCTTCAATATGATCATTTTGAAAAATCTAATAACACTCGTCAATTCTGGCTGTCGTATCTATTATGATCAAAGAATCGTTAATGACTATTGCATCATCCAGTACTAGAATCCTTAGCATGATTAGCAGAACCGATAATATATACGAAAAAAATACTATCCACTTGATTTAGGTAGACATTAAAGTCATAAGACACCTCAAATTAAACAAAATCATGCACATGTTTTCTATAACTAAATGGATAGTTTTCATTATACAACTTTTGTACATATATTTTTTTCGGAAAATTCTTTAATTTGTCCACATTTTGAAGAAGTTTATTTGTTTTTAATTGCTTGCTTCCAGGAAGCAACTCACCGACATATTTTCCGTGTACATAGTGACCTGAGCGTAACCCTCCTCGTAAAAATCCGACGATCGAAATACGCATGGATCTGTCATTAAAATAAACAATTATCAGATTGTACATGTTAAACACGTGCTCAATACCCATGTTTTTTGTTATTTATTTACTATAAGGTGACAATCGGTAAACTTCGGCTTTAATACACGGCATTTAACGAGCAGCCATATTTGTTAAATCATAACAGACAGAGAGAAAAAAAATTGACGATTATACGATATATTTGCGTAAAAAATGAAAAAATCGTGCACAGAGTTCTAAGTTTATGATACATACATGCATTGGTTCAAGAATTGGATAAACATTATTTTTCCCCACTCACTTGTTTCATATGACTTTAAATAATGATTTCATAGAGATGAAGAGTTTAATTGAGCTTTATTACCACATTTTCTTTATACCTACCTCTGCAAAACTCGGGATCCTTGTCACTACTATCTTTACATATCGCTGTCGTACCATCACATAATGATGTAAGAGGAAAGCATCGAATCCCGTCTCTACAACGGATATAATTATCCGGACAACGTTTGTCTATTCAAAAAAACATATACTAAGAATTTGCGAAAGCCTGTTTAAAAATGATATGTATGTTACATTATCATTGTGATATGTCAGTGTGACGATTACTCATTTTCTCTTTTTTTAACTGACCGTTTTACTTGTTTAATATTTTCAGTTCTTTACATGTAAACTGCTGGTTTGATAGGCAGAAAAGAAAATCTCACTGCCTTAAATATAAGTCTTCATAATTTATTATACAGTTTTGGGATTAAACGTCCTTTGAACAGAAATTGGTCCAACTTTATATAATAAAAGTATTATTCGCACAAAGTACAAAAAGATAAGTCGAAGTATTAAACAATTTCTGTTAATCGGACTACTTTTTTTCATCATCTGTTAACTTAAAAGTCTACAATACTTTAGAAACGAGATGGGTTTTTTCGATTAAAGAATTACAATTCTGAGCGTATATTCATGCAGTAACATGAGCAACACGACGGGTGCCACATACGGAGCTGGATCGCTTACCCTTTCAGAGCACCTGAGATCACCCCAAGTTTTTGGTGGGATTGGTGTTGCGCAGTCTTTTGTTTTCTATTCTGTTTCTTTTGTACTGCTAGTATTATTTGTCTGTTTGTCTTTTTTTATTTTTAGTCATGGCGTAGTCAGTTATTATCGATATATTACTTTGGCTGTTTCTATTGTATCTTCGCCCATGTTTTATCTATACTTAATTTCTATTTTGGCGTGCATGTATTTTATTCCTATACATCAATAAATTCAATTTGGCCGCATTTAAAAACTGATTAACTGTCAACAAAGTTTACATTGTTATAACATATACAAACCTGCAGCGTCCACTCTGCTTTTCAAAATGCTGCAGTTCACAAATACAAGAAAAGCGTAGTATACGAATTTCAGCGTCATGTTTGCAACCTAGAAGATCATGAAATGTCGGTACACTTGTTCAAAGTAAAAACATGATAAACAAATAGCGAATTCCATGGAAATTTTCAAAATCCGTAATCGGTTGGAAGTTCAAACGCTCAAACACATGAAACGAATAACAACTATCATATTTCCGAATTGGTTTAGGCAATTTCTTACACTACAAACCATTAAAAGTCTGAAATGGCCTATATCTGTACTCGACTGTACTGATTTTTACTCGACCAGTCTGAATTCGTCTGAGATTTACTTGATAATACTCGACTGTCTGAACCATACTTAACAGTCTGAATGTGTACTTGACCAGTACTTAACCATTTTATACGAGTGTGAACCGTACTCGACCTAGTCTGAACCGTACTCGACCTAGTCTGAACCATACTCGACCTAGTCTGAACCATACTCGACCAAGTCTTAACCAACATGACCAATCTAGACATATTCTTTGTATCTATCAACTGAATTTTATCAATTTAGGAATTCTTTTAATAAAAATGAAATTTGAACAACAACTTGAAATTAAAAATGTATTCAATACAGTATTGAAATTAGAATTTCACAATAATCAGCCATAACATAACTTCAACTCAATATTAATCAACACTTACATAATAATGTATATCAACTTTTAAAATATAAATAAAACAAGCTGATCAAATAATCTTAAAAAAATGAGTTGTGACTAAATTTTCAATATTATGCAAAATTTTATGAATATTTCGGAAGTAGTTTATGGTAGCTGGACTATTTTCACCATTCACTTAAGCCTAGTATAGATTTATGGTGTCAGTTGAGTTCAGGTAATAAGGCAGTGAATGTTTTTTTATTAAGATATATATAAAATAGTATATAAAACAACTTAATGAATTTAAAAAAAATGAGAGCTTAATTGTTTTGTCTTATTAAACCAAGAATTTAATTTAATCATGATAATAGAATTTCCATAGCAATCCTTGATAACCTTTTTAAAAAAGGAAATGTATTCCAAAGTAACAGTAAAAACACATTTCAATTAATTTAAGTATTTTTTTGTCAAATTAACATGGCATACATAAAGCACTTTTGCCGTGATAAAGTCTTTTTGTGCTCATGCGGCGTAAAGGTGTAATACCACCAAATCATGGTACGTCACATCCGGTTGTATACGAAAGTAGGTCTAAAAAAAAATATTCCCTTGAATTTGACAGTTGTAGAAAATTAACCCTGCATTTCAATGCACCTTAATTTTTCTGAGTCATAAACATGTATGTTGGGTGTCTGAAAGCATCATTCTTTTTTTATTTGATGGTCTTATAAAATATTTTGGAAAGTTAAGGTTACATAGTTACCAAAGCAGGTAACCAGTAAATAACAGTGTAAAAATTTGGGTTGTTTACTTCCGGTACTGGTTACTTTCTTATATGCAATGGAATGTGGTGTGAAATTTTCACTGTAGCACTGAAAAGGATTAAACTTTATTCATGCAAAGTATTTCTTTGGTTGAAATAAAGGTAAATACTGTACAATTTTTTTAAAAGTTCCAATTTAACAAAGACTAATAGGGGAAAATCAATGGTGGTATTACACCTAAAGCAACCAACAATCAATCAGTCATAAAGCACTTTAATATGTTCTTATTACCTCAGTACAGGTGTGTTTTAAAAGAAAGCCCTATTTTCTTAAATTCGTGTATTACTTATCTAGTACATACATGTATATTCGACAGGCCTTGTTATTTAATTTAAACAGGATGTTGCAATTTTGAATCAATGTTATTTAGAATTTAAAACCTCTGGCCAGGTGTGATCTTGTTTATGAATTTGACCCCAAGCAGAGGTTATACTTTATATTTCACCACTAATTAGAAAAACAATTTCATTTATTTATTTAATTTTATCCCTTTTTGATATTAGCTATATATAATATAATTTTTTTTATCCTAAATATAATCAGAGATATATTTCTTTTATAAGGTTAATTTTTTTTATAAATTTTGTTGGCTGTTGTTATATATATCAGTTAAAAAGAAATTTATTTTAACAGTTAAAAAAGTAGAGGTTTTTTGGTCTAGTATGGTTCAGACTGGTCGAGTATTTTTCAGACCTTTGGTTAAGTATGGTTTAGACTGGAAAAATAGGTAGAGTACATGTTGAGAATGAGTTAATATAAAAAAGAAGATGTGGTATGATTACCAATGAGACAACTATCCACAAAAGACCAAAATAACACAGACATTAACAATTATAGGTCACCGTACGGCCTTCAACAATGAGCAAAGCCCATACCGCACAGTGAGCTATAAAAGGCCCCGATAAGAAGACTGTTTCAGACTGGTCGAGTAATAGTTCAGACTATTTTCAACGGCAAAGATAAGGATCAAGTACGATTCAGTACAGTCAAGTATGGTTCAAACTTGGGTCGAGTAATGTCAAGTAAAAGTCAGACCAATTCAGACTGGTCGAGTAAAAATCTGTGCAGTCGAGTACAGATATAGGCCATTTCAGACTTTAATGGTTTGTAGTGTTATGCAATGTGTTTTTATGTGAGCTTTTGGTGCATCGTAGTATTGTTACATATATTTCATTTGCATTTTGAGTTAAAGATTGTAATCCACAACTCTAACTTTTAGTTGTTTATAAATTTTACTCAACGAAATTTCAAACCTTCATATCTTAATGGTGAACATTAATCCAACAAAATAAGGACACCTTTTTGCTTCGTTAAAGCCGCCTACGAGTTTGTGAATTTCAGACTGAATCAAAAACCCAATCGTTACCTTGACTCTTTTGTCGGATTGTTGTCTATTCACACATTTCGCGTTTCAATTCTTAATTCTATTTAAAACAGAAAGAAGATCTGAGCATTTTTATTTCCTTGAAAGCAATTATACTTGGACACAGGATCTATATTTAACAAGGATTATGAAATGAAAATTGAGCGAATATTGCAGTTGTATTTGTCGACAAAAGTTTATAATGTGGTAATGAAGCCAAATCTATATCCATGTATTTGATTACGTCTTGATAAAGGTTACGTTTTTGAGTCTGTACTGACATTTTGTTTTTTCGCATTAAATTACATAATAGATAAAGGAAGATGTGGTGTGAGTGCCAATGAGACAACTCTCCATCCAAATAACAATTTAAAAAGTAAACCATTATAGGTTAAAGTACGGCCTTCAACACGGTATAAACATGAATAATTCAGATTATTATACTTTATTTTTGTGATCTTTTTGATGATAATCAATGAAAATAACTAACCGTTTTTCTGTCGAAAAAAATCTTTTGTAAACTTAATATAAACCTCAAACCACCAAGAAAGTAGACATTGCCCGAAAGATGTTTTATTTGTCTTTATAGTTTTCATGTCGATACAACAGAATCTTATTAATGTTAAAAACTCATATGTTTATAAAGAAAATATAAAAATAGTTAAAACACAGATTTAAAATAAGACTTGGTTAAGATGATGACTGTAATCTTCATCAACAGGAAAAACATATTTTGTAGCTCAAAAGTTTTTTTGTGTATTTTTCTTATATTTGTAAAATGTTAACATACCTTCAGCTGACACTTTAGAAAATAATACATGTACATTTTAAAAAAAATAGATCAACCTTGAGAAAACAGCTTGAAGTATGAAAATATTTGCGCTAAAATTTGTCACCATACACAAAAGACGAACTATTATACAAAAGATAAATGAACTAGCTGGGACAGATTTATAACAGTATGTTTTCACACTTATCTTTGTCACGAACCTAAAAATTATTACAATAAACGTTTTAGACGGAATTTCACACATGAAAATTAGAGTACATTGTATTAAAATGTACCTCGAGCTAAAAATTCTAACATTGTAGTCCAGTATTTAACCTTAAACGAATTGCAACAGAAAATGTTTTAGTTCTAATCTATAGCATTGAGCCCTTAATATACACAAAAAAAGATTTAAAATTTGAATTGGTTGAGATGATAACTGTAATCTTAATGAACAGGAAAGACAGAGTTTGTTTATTTATATCTCAAACACTTATTTGTTATATTTGTAAAATTTTAACATACCTTCAGATGAAACTTCAGAAAATAATAGGAGATATGACATTACTTAAAATTAAATATCACGGTATTTATCCTGGTTGTATGATATACCATTATCATTTAAATATTAAGTACATAATTTTGATCATTAAATAAGCTACGATGAAGTATGGTAATTTGGTCTCTGGTGGAGAGTTGTCTCGTTGGCCATCATACCACATCTTTTTATTTTTATAATATCCAAAGTTAATTATGATAAATTTTGCCTATTTATGTAAAGTATCTAAGATAATTTATATCATTAATTTCTCAAGGGTCTGATTGGGTCTGCCGAACAATGAATTATGGGTATAAAAGTGATATTTTCGTTTTCTTAAAACAAAGTGTATGCAATAAATGACGTTATTATCAAACACTGACCACGTTACTCATTATGCTCTCAGTGACTAGCAGTATCGAAAACAGTAAAATAACCAAAATACTGAACTCAGAGGAAAATTAGAAAATTAAAAACGGAAAGTCCATAATTAAATGTCAAAATCAAAAGCTCAAACACATCAAACGAAGGAATAATAACTGTCATGTTCTTAACTAGGCATTTATGTAGAAAATGGTTGATTAAACCGAGCTTGATTGCTAACTAAACGTCTCACATGCATGATCGTCTCATTACTTTCGGAAACGAAAATAAAACTTTATAAAATTTAAAAGTAACTGAGGATACCAACTCCCTCAACCCAAATTTAACTTATCTGCACTTTACTTGTCTTTGTTGGTCCCTTTCGATCATAAAACATCTTAAGTATGGGAATGCAAGTATTTATGACACTTTATGCTGTTATATCAATACCATTTAAAAAAAATTTGACAGGATATCCCTGAAAGGTTAGTTTAGTAGAACAAAACAGGGAAATTGTTCAGTAAATAGTAATCGATTGATAGTTTGATATGTTTTTGTCCACTACAGATCATAACAGTATTTAATATCTTTATTTTCCGGGAAATGTTATTCATCTGTTTCAGTTTGCATTTTTTAGTTGACCAAGTCTTGACCCTAATGATGGTCGATCGAAACATTGAGGCAATTCGACTAAATTATATTAATTGTCATTTTTTATCGTTGACGTGACTATTTGTAGTGTTTATGTTCCAGACCGTATGAGAAATTTGGACTGTATGCGTACTTTTTCAAAATACTCATACGGTCGGACCGTACGCGTACGGTCTGACTAATAATAAGAAGTTGGTGAAGTTTATTAAATACAAATGCATATAACAGATCAACATAACATAACTTTCAAATTGATATAAAAAAAAGTGCAATTGTAATTGAAATAAAAACTTTATATTTTAATTATTTAACAAACTCACGCTAATAAATCTGTGTATCTCTTTTATAAAGCATGTCGATCAGTAATAGCTAATAGTTATCAAAGGTACCAGGATTATAATTTAGTATGTCAGACGCGCGTTTCGTCTACATAAGACTCATCAGTGACGCTCAACATTAATTGAACAAAATCACTGAAATTGAAGATATCGGAAGTAAACATAATGTGAGAGAACAACTGTTTTCGAATATTTAACAATTTTAAATGTAAAAAATATTACGTTACTTGTGGAAGCAAGCGTCATCTTGGGCGAGTGTCCCAAAATATATAGGATTCATATATACAATTAAAAATCTATTTAATTTCAATTGTTCGTTTGTCCATTATATTGTAATAATAACAATTTGTAAAACTTAAAAAAAAATATTGTGATCAATGTGTATATTTAGCTCGTACTGGACCATACGCGTATACTCATACGACCCAACGTACTCGTGTCGCCTAGGGTGGGAATATCTTTACATTCTTACAATTTCCGTTAGCGCCATGTGTCGCCTAGGGCGGGAATATCTTTACATACTTACAACTCCCGTTAGCGCCATGTGTCACGCGAATATCTTTACATACCAGGAGACAATTACATCACCCCTAGTTTTTTGGTGGGGTTCGTGTTGTTTATTCTTTAGTTTTCTATGTTGTGTCTTGTGTGTTGTTTGTTTGACTTTTTCATTTTTAGCCATGGCGTTGTCAGTTTGTTTTATATTTATGAGTTTGACTGTCCCTTTTGTATCTTTCGTCCTTCTTTCACAGATTATAATAAACCACCAATAAAAACCTTGAAAAAGTATGTATACATAATGGGACAACAATTAACAGTAACACAGCACTAAATTTACACAACTTCAAAGACAAAATTGTGTGTCTAAACTTTGTTAACATCTTAAGTCATATCATGGTTTGCATAGACACATGAAATCAACAACAAATTCACCCCACAAATAAATATAGATCTACAGCGCTAAATTATTCAAATTTCCATGAATAAGTTTATAATATCCCCGAAAAATATAAAAATATATATATATACGGTGACCTATCAATTTGCACTATCTATTGGTGCAAATAAAGGCATATTAATCCTACTCTTTTTGAAAATAATATCAATTATCCCCGAAATGTATGCTGCATTGCTTTATGTTTTTCATCAATCTTTTTTCAGGAAAATTACTGGTAAAGTTGTTGGATGTTTACTTTTTGTGAACATGCTGTTGATTTTAAGGTAATTGTAACTATAGAACGAAAAAGTCAAAGGAAATGATGATGGTCTCCTAATATTGAACGGACATCTAAGAATGCGCTCTTTGTGTTCCTATGCTACATAAACACAATTTGAATTGCTGTATCCCCATTTGTGACATTTTCACTTGTTACATAGATATAAGATGATTAGTATCGTTTTCAGTATGATGGAAATTTATGACCATTCGTTTAATTTGTTTGAGCTTTTGATTTTGACATCAAACCACTATGTGGAAAACATAGAACCACAACAACGATTAAATTGCAATCATAATTCACATGTGTATATCTTTATTTGACGAAAATATCCTTCCTTAGGCTTTTACTTTACAGCCGTCCTCGTGTCGTTCTTACTATTTGAACCAAGCAGCTGAAATAAATGAAATAATAGAGATTAACAAAATTGTAATTTGTTTCATGTCACCTCAAAATCGTTTAATTTTATCCCCTGATCAGATCGTATAATGTTAAATCAGTACCAGGAATATGACAGTTGGTATCCATTCGTTTGATGTGTTTCAGCTTTTGATTTTGACATTTGATAAGGGACTTTCCTTTTTTGTATTTTCCTCGGAGCTCAGTTTTTTTTTGGTGATTTTACTGTTGAATCCTAGCGTGGGAAGAACAAAAAAAATGGAAAATTTGCAGATTTAACATTGTTGTGGTGATATTTACATGTACTTTCTATTTACCTTTGCAAAATTCATCATCCTCATCACTGCCATCCGCACAATAAACTTCCTGTCCATCACACAAAGATGAGTAAGGAAAACAATGGATACCATCTCTACATTTAGTGAAGCCAGATGCACAATTTCTCTCTACAATGAAAGAACTATTCTGATTAAAGAAAATGATTAGATTTCTTTTTAAAAATTAAACATAGTATGGAAATGATGTGTAGGAAAATCGATTATTTTAACGATATTTAATAACGATAAATACAATCATAGTGGTGTAACCTGTTGTAAGAGGGTTTAACTAAATGATATACCGATAAGTACAATCATAGTGCTGTAATCTATCTAAGAGAGTTTTAACTAAATGATATAACGATAAGTGCAATCATAGTGCTGTAACCTGTGAAAGAGGGTTTAACTAAATGAAATAACGATAAGTACAATCATAGTGCTGTAGCCTGTGTAAGAGGGTTTTAACTAAATGAAATAACAACATGATCGATGTGTATCGACAAAGAATCGTAATCTTGAGTTAGATCCTTTACTAATTGAATGAGTGCAAATGATCGGCATAAAAGAATACAATCGTTGTCGTTAGTTCAAACAATAAAATGCAACTATTCATTATTACTTTCTAAATTGTTAGTTAGTTAGCATGACATACGTATATTGGGTTAATAAATAAGTTTTTATAAAAAATGAAAAAGTAAGATCACAAAAATACTGAACTCAAAGGAAAATCCAATCGGAAAGTCCATAATCACATAATCACATGGCAAAATCAAATGACAAAACACATTATAAAACGAATGGACAGAACTGTCATATTCCTGACTTGGTAATATTGTAAAACAGAAATTATTCTCCTTCTTGCAAAGCTTGAATTCCGTGCTGGTATTTGACATAACGTTTTGTCTTGTATACCGTGCTGGTATTTGGCATAACGTTTTGTCTTGAATTCCGTGCTGGTATTTGGCATAACGTGTTGTCTTTTTTTTTGTTATATCCAATCTTTTACGTTTGTATTATGTTTTACCCTTCTAAATACCTGGTATCGAGCATTGTTAAAGATTATCTTCCCTTCTTTTCGTACAGAATGCAATGTATTTTTGTCATAAGAAACATACAAAGGCCATTAACAGTAAAGTATCGACGACTTTTATTATTTGTTTTTTCGTTTATTTTCATGTTGAACATAGGCTTCTGTAGTCTCTTTAATATTTCCGAAAGATGATTGATTTTGCCATTTTAAACATCTGTTTTGTCTCTCCAATCTTTTATGTTTTGTTTTCGGCAATTATTGTGCTTTAAAATCAAACTTGTAAGACTAATGTACAAAACTCATACCTTTGCAGAAATCTTCATTTTTATCGCTACCATCTGGACAAAAGTGCCTCCGTCCATCACAAAGGGACACATCGGGGAAACAATGAATACCATCCCTACATTTAGAGTGCCCCGAAGCACATGCATGTACTGTAATGAAACGTTTGTAATTGTAACAACAGTTTCCTGAATTACTGAGGCCAAGTGCGACGTTGCTAATTTAAAGTTTTCGTTTGAATGGTTTTACCCTTGTAATTTTGGGGCCCTTTATACCTTATTGTTCAGTGTGAGCCAATGCTCCGTGTTGAAGGCCGTACAATGACCTATAATGGTTTACTTTTATTAATTGTTATTTGGATGGAGAGTTGTCTCCTTGGCACTCACACCAAATCTTCCTATATCCATTATCATTTTTAAAATTTTTATTTACTTGATTTCAATTATGACAATATTTGTCCTTAACTACTGAGTCTAAGTGCAACGTTGCTGATTTAAGGTTTTCTTAAAGTTGCATCATTATTTTTAACATTTTGATTAACATCATCAAAATTTTATTAAAATGTAAACAAGCTGCTGTGTTGAATGAGATATTCTGATATGACGTGCTTCTTTCGCTTTTGTAAACAACATCGTGACAAAATTCTCGATCTATCTATACTTAGTGCAGACTCAGAGAGACATGATAATGGATGTTACAATATACCTCCCACGTAAATCCACATGTGTCCGAGACTATTTACCAACGCTTTACCGATAAATTGAAATAAGACTACAAAAACTTTAATTCTTATTTGAATGCATAATAGAAAAAAATTAGAAATCTACAAATCAAAATAGAGTAAAATTCAGCTAAAGTTCATGATTGTTTTGGTGCATTTAAGTCATTTCAAAATATGACGTCATACATATGAAAATGCTGAAGCTGGAGGTTTTTCTGTTACCATTGAAATTTGTATACTATTACATTAAAATGATTCTTTGAAGTAGGTGTTGTTTTATTATCTATTCTAATGCATTATTCGCATATTTACAAATTTCAGCAAGTCAACATGGCTGCTCCTTAGATACGAAATGCCATCTTAGGATTTGATCATAAATTACGAGAAAAACATTAAGATTACAAATAACAAATGTTCGGTTTAAGAATTAAAAGAATAAAGTTGATTTTTTTTCTAGCGGTTATTTACGAAGTAATTCCTACAAGCTACAGCTAGATTTATTAGAAAGTTTAAGCTTTGTCTAACAGGGAGTAAAAAAGAACAGCAGCACATACGGCATTCCTACCCTCGCTTCAGTTTTTAAATGACCGTATTTCTCCTATAAGAATTGAAATAATTCATGGAAGGCATACAATTGTTGGAAATTAACACATGACCTGGGCCGTGATATTCGAATTTTATCCTGGAGGTTAGCATGGTTAGCGAGGGATAAAATTAACGAATGTGACGGCCCTGGCAATGTGTAAATTTACAACAAGTATATGGCTTCCATGAATTATTTCATAATAAGACATGTATATGCTTTTATAGTAATTTAAAATTCAACGCGTTATTTCTTTAATGAAATTTATTCATTGGTACTTTGAACAATGCCTAATGTAAACAAAGATTTTAATACTCTTCATAAGTCTGCAGTTTACTCTTTTTTACTTTCGGAAAGCGAATTTTAATTTATGAAGTAATATAGAAATTTATTTACATTTACAAAACTCAGGATCCTCATCACTGTTATCAGCACAATCAATTTTAGAATACCACTTGGTTCCGTCACACAGATGCTTGCGATTAATACACTGGATACCGTCTCGACATTTCACATAGTCGTTGGCACACTCGTGTACTAAAAAAGATAAATACAGCAAACAAAATTTAGGAAGACCCTTACTGCAACTAAACTTAACTTGCATCTCACTTTATTTTTTATATATAAAGCATATATATATATATGGTACTCCTCAGCAAATCCGTATGGTAAAGTTCTGAACCATAACTAGCTCATGTCGAAGGTGTCGACCGAAGCTTTTCACCAATTGAAAATTTCCTTGAGATCCAGATTCGTTTGAACACCACAGTTCTAGTTTTATGTCAATTATGTGTACTTGCTTATTAGACAAAGAAACTTTCAAGTCTAGTTTAATTAATTGATAATGTCGCATGCCGTACAAAATAGACCACGCGGGATTAATCAAAAGCATTCATTCACAATATAGAAAAAAAAACAGATTCACATAACAAGTATTCCGAAATGTTTTCATGTATATCTAAATATTTATCAAATTATTAATCAAATAATTGATTCCGAGTGTATGGAAAGCCTGTTTGTAGTTTTGTTGTATTCCATTGCATCTTTCTTATTCAGTAGTAGTCAATTATAGTTGTATTTACACTACCATACTTTGTTCTTTCATTGTGTATGTACCTCCCAATCTTGAGAGATACAAAAACGAGGAAAAGAATAGATTTCTTTTTCAATTGCACAATTCTTGTGTTAAAAAAATAATAATGTGGCAGCTAGCAGCACTTGAAAAGTAAACAAGTTGTCATCTTTTGATTACCACGAGAAGACGAATTGCGCTGTAAAAGGATGTGCTTTTATTTTTTGATTCGAGCGTCACTGATGAATCTTTTGTAGACGAAACGCACGTCCGGCGTATATATATAATTTTAATCCTGGTATCTATGATGAGTTTATTTTTTATCTTTAACCTAGATTTCGAGATTTTCGGAAAGTCTGAGTCGTATACAGATTTACATTTATTCAGACATTTCATCAAAATGGCTGCTGAAAAAAAGACGTTGAACAGCGGTATTCTAATGTTTCCGTTATTTGTTACCTAAATCAGATAATTAAGAAAATAAAAAAGACAGAAAGCACATACCCCTACAGAATGCCGGATCTTCATCACTCCAATCGTTACAGTTAAACATGGTACCCCTTCTACTTCCACCATCGCATAATCCCCACAAAGGAAAGCATTCATTACCATCACGACATTTAATATAGCCTTCCCCGCATGTCTGGTCTGTTTTCAAAGTAATGTAAGAGACAAATTAAGGAAAGCATTCATTACCATCACGACATTTAATACAGTCTTCACTGCATGTCTGGTCTGTTATCAAAGTAATAGAAGAGACAGATAAAGGAAAGCATTCATTAACATCACGACATTTAATATAGCCTTCCCCGCATGTCTGGTCTGTTTTCAAAGTAATATAAGAGACATATTAAGGAAAGCATTCATCACCATCACGACATTTAATATAGCCTTCCCCGCATGTCTGGTCTGTTTTCAAAGTAATAGAAGAGACAAATTAAGGAAAGCATTCATTATCATCACGACATTTAATATAGCCTTCCCCGCATGTCTGGTCTGTTATCAAAGTAATGTAAGAGACATATTAAGGAAAGCATTCATTACCAACACGACATTTAATATAGCCTTCACTGCATGGCTGGCCTGTTATCAAAGTAATATATTGAATAAATTAATAAATTGGTTTACATCGTTATTTCTCATTGTTGAAGGTCGTACGATGACCTATAGATATTAACGTCTGTGTTATTTGATCTCTTGTGAAGATTCGTTTCATTGGATATCATACCACATCTTTTTTTATATTCATGCACTTTGCAGTAGAGGAAAGTGGAATTCTTAATGACATTTATATTAAAAAAAGAGGGACGAAAGATACCAGAGGGACAGTCAAACTCAACGATTGAAAATAAACTGACAACGCCATTGCTAAAAATAAAAAGACAAACAGACAAATAATAGTACAGAAGACACAGCATAAAAAACTAAAGACTAAGCAACACGAACCCTACCAAAATCTAGGGGATCTCAGGTGCTTCCAACGGGTAAGCTGATTCTGCTCAACATGGGGCACCCGTCAATTTGCTTATGTTATTACAAAACCGGTTAATAGTCTAATTCGGTAGTACGGAACATATCCGATATCAGCCGGGAAACGGTAGTTCCATAACGGTCAACTTACTCGTAATGGCGTAAAATACGAAGGGCTGAAATCAAACATTCACCATTTGGAACTCCTGGTTTAATAGCTTCCTTGTGGGCAGCAGTCCTTTACTAAGGAAATCATGATAGATCAAATGATACATACTTTTACAAAAATCTGGGTCCAGGTCACTTTCATCCTTACAATACGCAGGGACACCATTACATAAGCTATTTGCGTTGAAACATTGTTTTCCGTCCCGACATTTCCTCCAACCATTCCAGCCATTCCAACCATCAAATTCAGGACAACTTTGTTCTGTAATTAGTTTTACAAATACTTATATCAAAAAGTAAAACAACAAAAATACCGAACTGCGAGGAAAATTCTTATGTAGAAAATGATGGAGAAAGCATGGTTTAACAGCTGGCTAACTCTCTCATTTGTATGACAGTCACATACAATTTTATCATTTTTTACTTGAAATTTGATATTCTATATAAGTTTACAATAAAACGAATATAATTTGGCTTTAAGTGTTCGTTATGAATTAAGATGAATTAACTTAAGGATTTCGGATGCATAGACATTTATACAAATATATTTCTCAATATTTTTAACAACCCGTTACCTCCTTTCTATCATTTCTTTTTCTTTTTACGTTACTCTAGAGCTAGCTCAAAGTAAGTAGATTTTGAGACAGGGCTATGAATCAATCAAATTAAGGTCATCACTCAACAAATTTTACGGTCGTCATCATGAGCTGATTGGCCATTATGTCAAAAGTGTGTCAGAAATCATATCTGATATTCTTGCACAGTCATAATAACCTTCCATCATTACCGAACTGAACAAAGAGATAACAAGACTGGTGCTGTATACGGTGCAGGAAATTTTACCCTACCGGAGAACTTGATTTCACTCCCGGTTTTAGCGGAATTCGTGTTGTTTCTTATTTATCATTTATAACTGTTGATGTAAATGTCCTTTGGTTTTGTGAGACTTTGTTTACTCCTTGGTTTTGATTGTTATTGTCTTTAGTTGCACGACAATCTGATTTTTTACACGTTTTATAAAATATTATAACATTAAATCGATTAAAATTTATTACGGATTGATCCTCTCATCAGGATAGATACATCATTCTGCGAGTAACCCTCTTTCAAAAACCCAGTTCCGCCGCTGAGAATAGCCGGCATCAAATACTCTTACGAAAATAAAAAAAAAATTTGAACTTATAATCAAGAAAGGTCCACAATAAAACACTCATAGCCATCTAATTGTGGTCAAACTATCATAACTTACCTAACAATTTCAGTTTTTTAAACAATTACTTGTTAAATTTGATGAATTTTTAAGAAATGAAAGAAAGTTCCAAATCGTGTCTTTCAAATAAAAGAGTCCTTTCCATAGACCTGCAATCCAACAGAAACACTACAAACCTAATGTTAGTAAAAGAGGGACGAAAGATACCAGAGGGATAGTCAAACTCGTAAATCGAAAAAAAACTGACAACACCTGGCCAAAAATGAAAGAAGACAAACACCGTGCTTTTCCATGTCGGTTTACGATATTCGAATATCGGTAAATGAATGTCGTCATAACTTAAAACTCCGTTCTCTTGAGTAACTTTCATCTAGTTCGGAGTTTAACTTTCGAATAATTAAACACGCTCCCTCATGCAAAGCTCTGATTTCTTTCACGGATTTGGCTATACATTTTGGACCTTTTGGATTATAGCTCTTCATCTTTTATATCAACTTTGGATTTTAAATATTTTGGCCACGAGCATCACTGAAAAAACATGTTTTGTCGAAATGCGCATCTGGTGCTGAAAAATTGGTACCGTTAATGTTATTATTGCAGAACTGGCAGTAGTTTAATAATGAGTGTGCCTTTTCACAAAACTTTGTTTTTTTTTTGTATGTATGAAATGGCATACTCTAAATGGATGTCTTATATTTAGATGTCTGATCTATACTATGGTATAACGATAGTATCAACTTTAAGAAAACTATTAGATTAATTTTTTTGGATGATGAGGAGGACTTACATTTTAAACAAGCAACATTCCAGCAATTTTGTTTGAGAATATAAAAAGCAACATATGTTAAAATCAGGACAGGATTAATATACATGGAATTGCACGAGGTCGCACGATCACCAAATTCATTCATAATTCCAAACGGCGACTGTAGATCATTTTTTCATATAGTTCTGTTAGTGAAATAATCATAATGAAAGCTTGTAGCTCTAGCATTAAATTCAGGAACCTGTTATGTGTACCCTTGTATATTACCATTGAAAAAAAAAAGAAACATTTGAACACGTATGATCATAACGTCATGTCTTTGTGTAACGTTTACGTTGACGCTTTTCGACAATCTTGCAAAATTTCACATGTTAAAAAGGAAAATAAAATATTTAAAAAATCAGCATAAGATTTTTTTCTTTTCTGAAATATTAAAATACCGAATAATTTCAATATAAATATCAATGTGTTCGTTTGATATTTATTCTAGTGAATGTTTCACTTGGCTTTAGATCATTTTTGCTATTTATTTTAGGTATTTTTTTTATATATAGCTGTTCAACGGTTTCGATACTTATTCATCTTCGGATTTCATATGTTTGGCTTTTCGGGTGAAGCTATATCCAGAAAAGCGCTTCGGACGCAAGAAATTATTAAACGTGTTGTTTTCAATATTTTACATCACTGGATCGATACCTCTGCTGGTGGACTATCAGTACCCGGGGTATCATCAGCTCAGTAGTCAGTACTTCGTTACTGACATGATTTAACAAACTTTACTAAAATCGTCCGTTTATACATTTTGAAATTATCAAGAAACTAAGGTTTCAACTCCCTCAGGCAAAATTGGATTTAGATGAATTTGGCTATTTATTTTAGGTATTTTTGACATATAGCTCTTCAACGGTGTCGGTACTTATACATCTTCGGATTTCAAATGTTTGGCTTTGAGCGTTCTGGAAGAAGATAAATCCAGAAAAGCGCTTCGGACGCAAGAAATTATTAAACGTGTTGTTTTCAATTTTTCAATAGAAGAGTAACTTGTACCTAAAATTTACTCACGTTTACAGAACTCTGGGTCTTCGTCACTATGGTCTGGACAATTATATGTTCCTGCACGATCACAGAGCCATTGAGACATGAAACAGTGTACACCATCCCTACACTTAGTGTAACCAGGCTCACAATTTTGATCTATTACAAAAACAGATACTCAAATGAATGGTTTTACACTAGTTAGGGCATTTTATAGCTTGCTGTTCCGTTTGAGCCTAAGCTCCGTATTGAAGACGGTATTTTAATATCTTAGAGGTTATTCTTAGTTTGTAACCTGAATGGAGAGTGGCCTTATTGGTACTCACACCTCATCTTCATATACTGTTGAGTCATAAGTATTCGTCGGATACCAATTTTCGTGGATTTCTTGGACACAGGGACAAAACGAATTGAAACGATCAACGCTATGCAAATTTTTCTAAAGAAATGCATGTTAACTTTGTCAAAACTACGAATTCAAATATCCATGATTATGCAAGTTTTCCTCATTCCACAAAAATTGGTACCCACGAAAATAAATGAATCCACAGTTATCCAGATACTTAAATTCCCCAAACTGAATGGCCACAGGTACAAAGAGGGTAACATAATAATTTATCTAACTATACATAAAGTCAAATACAGACAACAATGATAAAACAAATAGAAAAAAAACCATTATAATTACATAACGAGTGCTATTCATTTTTTAAATGCAAATATTCTACAAAGGAAATAGCTTTCTGACACCTACATTAATAGACAAATACAATATATATTAAATTCATCAATAAACATTTACGAAATACTGATAACTTTTAATATCAGTAATCCAGATTCAAATGGCAACATTTGCATGTCGATCTTATTGGTTATATTTCCCATCTTACATACATATCAAAGATAATATATAAAAGTTCAGCCCTTACCTCTACAAAAGTCAGGATCTTCGTCACTTTGATCAAGGCAGTAAGTGTTATCCCCATCACACAGATCTCGTAATGGGAAACATTGGATGCCATCTCTACATTTAGCATGAGTGGAAGGACAAGTCAATGCTGTATTGTATACAATTAATTATGTAATGATGCCACTAAATTGCTTTACCATACTGACAGACAGTATCGTAAATTTAATGATAGATCATATCAGGAATATAAGCGGTATAATTGAAGAAGTATTTTGTGTTTTGTCGTATTGCCAAGCAGGCTGTTTGTGAAAATGCTTAACATTAATATCAGTGGTACAACCTTTTGCATTAGCGACAATCTATACGCGAGAATCACTAACTACTTCATTTAGACATTAAATAAGTATTTCAAACAGATCAAAAGTTTAATGAATCGTTATTGCCTCGTTTTATTTATAACTACCTCTGCAGAACTCAGGATCTTTGTCACTACCATCTTTACAGAGCGCTGCCGTACCATCACATAATGATGTAAGAGGGAAGCATCGAATCCCGTCCCTACAACGGATATAATTATCCGGACAACGTCTGTCTATTTGAGAAAAACATAATTGATGAAATACCGATATATAGTTCTCGATATTAAACTTATTTTAAATCAGTCTTTTAACCACAATTTTACGGTAACTAAATATCTCTTTTTAAATCTTAGGATTGTTTTATATTTTCAGTACTTAACAGGTAAACTGCTGTTTTGATAAGAAGAAAAGGACAAAATATAAGTCTTCATGATTTATTAATGAAATTGAGGATTACACGTCCTTTGAACACACATAACAGAAAGATAGTCAAAGTGGTAAACAATTAATGTTAATCGGACTACTTTTTTATCACCTAATAATTTCAAAGTTTACAATACTTCTGAATCGAGATTCTTTTTCCGATTAAAGTGTCCAAATACAATTCTGAGCGCGTACGCATGCACGTTATGGACTTAATTTCTTGATTGGTCTACATTAATGGTATTTCTATCCCTAAAATGAATATGACTGCAATTAAAAGAGAAAAAAAAATGTTGGTCGTTTTCATGAGACAAAGTTCACATTTTTATAATTCATACAAACCTGCAGCGTCCACACTACTTTTCAAAATGCAACTGTTCACAAAAACGAGAAAAGCGTAGTATACGAATTTCAGTGTCATGTTTGCAACCTAAAAGATAACACTGAAATGTCGGTACACTTGTTAAAAGAAAAAAACATAAAAAATACCGAATTCCATGGAAAACTTTCTAAGTTCGTAATCAAATCGGAAATTCAATAGCTCAAACACATGAAACGAACGGATAACAACTGTCAAATTCCCGACTTCTTATACATTATGTTTTTATATGAGCTTTTGGTGCATGGAAGTATTGTAATATATATTTATTTTGCATTGTGAGTTAAAGGTTGTAATCCACACATCTACCTTGGTTTTTTTGTTTTTATCTGTATCTGTATCTGTATAGTACTGGAAAAGAACTCAAAATACTGAGTAAAATTTATCCAGGAAGTTTGTGTGCGCCCCTGATGTAACTAGTGGCGCGATATAACTGCCTTAAAACTTTCCACAGTTCAATTACAGTTCTTGGCTGTATTTGGTAGTAAGTTCCAATAAATGATAGTTGTGGAAAAAACTAATTTTTATAATTGTCAGTATTTGTTGGTAAAAGTTTTATTTGTTTCACGTTTGAAGTTCTGGATGGTCTATTGTTGAATTATATGTGTTGTTCAGTGGGGATGACTACCAGGTCGTTCACTATTTTGTATTTTGTTATAAAATTTGACCCAAGAAATTAACAGCCTTCGTATTTTAAGGGTAAATAATTACATCAGATGTATGTTTCATTATAACATTGTATAATACTTTATTCTGATTGGCTAATTGAACATCACATGTTATTCCTTCAGCAATTGCATACCTCAATAAAAGTTATCCAACATGATAACACGTGGTCACATTATAAAGTGTACAGGTGAACTAAATTAAAGAATATATACAATTCGTGTTTCTGTGATCATAGCTAAAAAATGTAATTATAAGTATTGAGTGCTTCTTTTTGTAACTTTATAGGGTTGTAAAAGCGTTGACCGCTTCTGCGCTTCATACAAAATGTACTTCGGTCAACGCTTTTACACCCCTATGAAGTTACAAAAAGAAGCATTCAATTCGTAAATATGAATCCGACAAAACAAGTACTTATTTTTGTTTATTAGGAAGCGACAGCACGCCTCCGGGTTTGGGATTTTCTGACTGAATAAAAACCCAATCGTGGCTTTGGGTGTTATCTACTCTTTTGTCGCATTGTTGTCTTTTTACACATTTTGCGTTTCCATTCACAAGTATTGTTTTGTTACTGTACTGACATATCGCTTATTAGCATTACACTAGATTTCTTTTTTTTTTAAGTTACAGTAAATAGTTGAAATTAGGAATTACACGTAATAATACTAAACATTTCAGTAAATACCTGTAATCACTAGTCAATTTAGTAATTACATGTATTTACTAGTTGTTTCAGTGATTACAGGTATTTACTTATTTTTTTGTCATTTTTACAGCTATTTAGAACATACTCACCCCTTCTCGTCCAATGAAAAGTCAGTTTTTTGCCCTCTAATTTTCATAGTACATTGTTTTCTATGCACTATGAAATGCTATACATGAATGACTTTTCATTGTCAGTTAATTATTAAAGTTACATCATAGCTCCTTTGTTCTAACAGGGGTGATCTGAGCCGAATCACCCCTATCAGATCACCCCAGTTTGAGTTTCTTTGTTATACATGCTTTCCTTTGTTCTGTAACATTTTGGCGGGAATGTCGAATCCACTATAAAACTTATAACTAATTGCACGGAAAAAGACTATCTATCTAAATTCACGTAGAAAAAAATCCGGTGTATATGCTGGGATTCGAACTCTAGACCTTTATCATACCAAGCTACGACACATACCACTACACGAGGACGACGGGATACGTACAATCAGTAATTTAACATACTTAAAGGAAGCAAGATATTTTTATAAGTGGGGCGAGTTGGCAGACCTTTATTCAGTGGGGTTTTAACCCTTTTCGTTAATAAGTGAGTTGTCAGACCAATTGTTAAATTTGATTTTACACTTTTTCAAAAGAGTCAAAGACAAAGAGTCGGTGAACAAGAGTGGGCGACTTTATTTATAAAGTGGCGATATAGGGTGGGCCGATTGGCAAGTTGGGCGAGTTGACATTGTTTGATATCTACTCATCGTGTTCGGGGGTCATAAAGGGTATACATCATATAGTAATATATATAAAGTATATTATAATGGTTCTGTGGCGTTCTAAACTAGATTTTATGAATTGTAAATGGTTTTTCGTCTAATCTAAAACAGCTGGGATGTAAAATAGTTATCCCATTCGGACTTGGTGTGTCTCCGGCCATCGGATTGATCTTACACTGACACACCGCGTCCTCGTGGGATAACTATTAATGAACTCTTAATAGCTGCACTTTCCTTGGGAAAATAGCCTACTGATTGAAGATGAAAGAGTAAAGTTTAAAATAAAAACTTTTTGTATTTTGCAAAATTTCATGCACTTTCTAATAGTACGCATAAATAGAATAATAAAAAAAAAATTGTAAGGATAAATAAAATGATACTTATTTAATTTATATACCTTACATTTGAGGGAATTATTTTCTTTTTCTTTCAAAAAAACACAATGCCAGACTGCTGATATAAGAGGTTGGTCATTTAAAAACGTATCAACAGTATCGTATACGTTGACGTATCCGCATCTGCAGATTTATCAAAAGTTATTATGTGATCCCGAGCTTAAGAACACCTTACGTTCGAATCAATCAAACATTCACTTTCAAAATTTGCAATAGTGGTGTTTTGTAAAAATAATAATAAGGGGGTCTATCAACTACTTTTGCATGCCCTTGAAAAAGAGCCAATGTAGGGCAGGTACATGAATATCGTACACAATCCTTTAATAATCTAGTTAAAAAATATTTCAAGATCTTACATAAATAAACACACACAAAAAATCAAATGTACTACTTATATACCTGTAAGGAACTTTGAATAGTGTTCATTTGCGGTGTTATCATAAGAGGTAATAGAAACACGAGTTGTCTTCAGATGTCATAGAAATACATGTACAGTTAATAAAACTGCACTGAGTATCACTCTATTTGTCAAATAAATAAAGGCAACAGTAGTATACCGCTGTTCAAACTCATAAATCCATGGACAAAAAACAAAATCGGGGTAACGAGCTAAAACTGAGGGAAACGCATAAATATAAGAGGAGAACAATGACACAACACTACAAAGTAACTAACACACACAGAAACGGACCAAGCATCAGACAAAATCCCACGACAATAACAAATATAACATCAAAACCAAATACATGAATTTGGGATAGACAAGTACCGTGATACGTCTTAGGTCAATGTCAATTTACACTAAAAAATATAACATAGAAATGACAACTGTACGCATGCTCTGTACAATGGTGGACGTTATTTTTTTAGCTCGTGTTAAATACTAAAATTATGACCATTTAACCACTTTCCCTACTCTGGAGGATGTGTGATATCGAACTTTAATGTAACGTGGAACGTTACAAAGACATTGGCTATCTTCAAAATGTGATATTTGTGATATGAACTGATGTGAAGTTAGTGTATTCCAGTGGGCAGTTTGTATACGTTATATACAGTGAGTTCTTCTTATCGAGGTAATTCAACCATAAACATAAACATAAACAATTACGGTCACCTGTCATTTATAACAATGTAAACATTGTAAACATAACATTAAATATTTTCATTGATTAATACTACTATTATCAATGTCAATGTCTACACCTGATATTAATAAACACAGGCTGCGTAGAGACAGCAAGCCGTCACCACCAGTACAAGAATCTACAAAAAGGTTTATAATGTCATCGCAAACTTCTCCAGAAACATCAAAATCTCCGTCTATAAATGTAGATCCGTCCGTTATAAGGCATGCTCCTATAAAAGCTGGACTGAGCTCTTTTGACCACCTACCACCATCGAAGTCCACCTCTCAGCCAATCACATGTACTTTATCTCAATCCGATGTAACTAGAATTGCTCTGGAACTAAAAAATATGCTACATTCCGAAATTGATTATACCATCAAAGCAACCATAGACCAATATAAACAAGAGATAAATACACTTTCGAATGAAAATCAAAAATTGCGAGACGATCTTGATTCTCTAGAGCAGTATGGTCGTCGTGATTTAATGAGAATCAATGGCATTCCTGATGGTGGCAATACGGAAACATCGGACAAAACTACCGAGCTGGTAACAACCCTAATAAAATCGATTGACAGAGAGCTGCAACCTGGAGACATTATAAGATCGCATAGAATTGGTTCGGCGCCGCTCACAATTAACAGCAGTGAAAATGAGAATCATGTTCAATCCAAAACACCTAGGCAAATTATTGTAAGACTTAAAGATCCTCAAGTCAAAAAACGCATACTTCGATGCAAAAAGCTACTGAAAAATAGACGGGATATGAAGTATGTTAAACTAAACGAGGACTTAACTAAAACAAGAAACAACATTGCTTACAAGGTCCGACAATTAAAAATAGAGCATATTATAAAGGACACATGGACAAACGATGGCAAAATTATGGTGAAGGACAACCAAGAACAAATACATGTAATAAACACTCAGGACTCATTTGATCAGTTTTGTGCCAATTTTTGTATTCCGGGCGTCTTTGACTTCCTTCATAGACTCGAACTGAACTCTAAAGAAAGACACCACAACAAAGAGAGTACCAAGGGTCCCAAATACCGTACTTATGCTCAGTCAGTATCTTCTTCTATCAATCAATCAGCCACCTCAGATGACCGACAAGATGGATCTTAGACACTGATACCATTCACATGTACAAACTGTATCTAAATATATAGCTAATTAAGACGATAGTAGCTTCGCAAAATAGACACTAATGCCTAAAAAATTGTGTCATAATGTTATTTGCGTAAAATGTATATCGTTAAACTAAGGGAAACCCTACTATCAAAAAGGGTAAATTATATTTTTGCTTTCTTTTATAAATTTGCCTTGTGTATTTATATTTAAAACTTCAAATTTACAAATAGAAATGTATAAACATTTAAATTATAATAACAAAAATAAATGTAAAGTTATCGGTAAATGATAATTCTGCTATTTGTTTTATAATATTAAATATGAATTCGCTACAATCTATATTCTCAACAAAAATGTATAAAAATGTTGTTACATCTAACAAACATCTAAGAGAGTAATAATTATAACTTTACTGTTAACATCGTATAAATATTTATTCATGCGTACAATCACGACCTAACGGTTGTGTAAAAAAACAGTTCACAATAGTTCACAAACGAATGACCTTTATATTAAAATATTTTCCAGTCATGATAGTATAAAAAAAGTTTGTTTTAAATCCTCCATGTCCCAGTTGTATGTTCCTTGATCTGGTCAGGAACATATTTTTTGTATATAAGTTAAATTCCTTTTTTTATTGCTTATTTTTGTACACCGATGAAATGCAAACTGTTTTGAATGTTTTGAATTCTATTGAATGTTTATTTATAGACAGTGTAGACTTGTATTGTTATCTTCTTGTATTTTTGTATGACCACTCTCACTACTTAGTTGACCAGTCTGGTGTTACATAATGGGTATTGGAATCGATCAATATAGAATGAGAGTTGGTCTTTTTGTACATAACATATGTGGTAAAACAAATAATCTATTTTGTAATACGTATGAGGTGTATCTTTTCTACTTGTTGTATTTTTCAAAAGAAAAGGTTAACACTTTTAGAGTTATCACAATGATTTGGTTTTCTCTTGAATTGTCTGTTTTAAACAAATGCATAAAAAATTGTTCACATTTCGGTTTTATCGAAAATGATAGTCAATCGCATTGTTTAGGGGATAGAGATCAGTCTTCGGATAACGTTGTTCAAATTATATTTGTGTTACTTGTTCTTCAATTACTTCTTATTATGGGTGGAATAGAAACTAATCCTGGCCCTCATCCGCTATCTGATGACAATGACGATCATAATATTAGCTTCGAAAGTGTATCAGAGAGTAACAGTATACGTGAAATGTTTTCAACTTCAATTTCCTTTTTACATTTAAATGTGCAAAGCTTACTTCCAAAACTTGATCTGATTCTTGCTGAGTACGAAGATTTTGATATACTGTCATTTACTGAAACTTGGTTGAACGGTAATAACTCGTCAGACTCAGTTGAACTTTTAAACTACCAGAAACCATTCAGGAAAGATAGGGGTCCCATGAAAAGTGGGGGAGGGGTAATAGTATATGTTAAAGAAAATATTCATTCGAAGAGACGTGATGATTTGGAAGTGCCCGGTGTTGAGGTTATATGGATTCAGCTAAAAATAAATAACAAAAATGTATTGTACGGAACCTTCTACGTGCCACCTAAAAGTAATAATGAAATATGTACAAAAATTGAAAGTTCAATTGAGTCTGCCGTAAATGATGTAAAATGTGACCGAATTATTGTAACGGGAGATTTTAACGATAACTTGCTAAATGGGGCTAATTCCAAAATACATAATATTTGTACAAATTACAGTCTAGAACAACTTATTGAAGATCCAACTCATTTTACGGAACAATCGTCTTCGCTAATTGACTTAATTATAACTGATAATTCCGATTTTGTACCGTATTGTGGAGTCGGGCCACCACTTTTAGACCAAATAAGATATCACTGTCCAGTTATGGGGTTTATTAATGCACAAAAACCTGCTTGTTTGTCTTTTAAAAGAAAAATATGGTTATATAAGCAAGGTGATTTTGATGAATATAGACGCATATTGACCAAAACCAACTGGGATAGAATATTTGCTCTAAATGATGTTGATAAAATTAATTCAGAAATTGCAAATCGTATCCTTGATGCAGCTGAAATTTCCATACCCAATAGAATCGTAACTATTCGTAAATCTGACCCTGCTTGGTTAAATAACGATTTAAGAAAACTCATAAGAAAGAAAAACCGTTTACACTCGAAAGCTAAGCGGTTTAACCGACCCGCCGATTGGAATAAATTTAGACAAAATAGAAATAAAGTGACCACTTCAATAAGACAAGCTCGCGAACAATATCAAAATAATCTTATACAAAAATTGTCAAATAGTAACCTATCGGCAAGAACTTGGTGGAAAACTTGTAACCAAATTTCTGGTATCAAACCTACTCACTCGGGTATTCCTCCCCTGCTTAAGAATGATAACTTGATTTTTTAATGATATCGATAAAGCGAATGAATTTAATAACTTTTTTGCCATGCAGACAAACATAGATGATACCGAAGCTGTTATTCCTGACTTAACCGTTCCAGACTATACACTAAGTGACATTACACTTAAAGATAGTGAGGTCGAAGATGTTTTAAAGATTTTAAATCCAAATAAGGCCTCAGGTCCAGACTTGATAAGTCCAATTTTATTAAAAGAGGCTGTATCACAGCTAAAATTTCCACTTTGTAATCTTTTTAATTTATCTTTATCTAAAGCTATATTTCCGGCAGATTGGAAAAAAGCAAATGTAACTCCTGTTTTTAAGAGTAATAATTGTAATGAAGTAAAAAATTACAGACCAATCTCGCTGTTAAGTATATTATCAAAGTGCATGGAGCGATGTGTCTATAAACATGTACACAACTTTCTTATTGAAAATAGGACAATCACCCCTAATCAATCGGGTTTTACAAAAGGCGATTCTGCCATAAATCAACTTATAGATATTTCTAACTACTTTGGTAGAGCTTTAGATAACGGAAAAGAGATTAGGATGGTTTTTTGTGACATCAGCAAAGCTTTTGATCGGGTTTGGCATAAAGGGCTATTATCAAAACTTAAACAATATGGAATTTCTGGAAATTTACTTAATTGGTTTTGTGATTATCTATCTGAGAGGAGTCAAGGGGTGGTCTTAAATGGAAGCAATTCAACATGGAGACAGATAAATGCAGGTGTCCCACAGGGCTCAATTTTAGGTCCGCTACTTTTTCTTATCTTTATTAATGATATAGTATCTGATATTAAAGCTACTATCAAATTATTTGCAGACGACACTAGTATTTATTTGACAGTAGACACCCCTGAAAATACTGCTGAAATTCTTAATGGAGATCTGAAAAAAATTCATATGTGGTCCTCTAAGTGGCTTGTAAACTTTAACTCACAAAAAACAGAAACCATGATTATTTCAAGAAAATCAATAAAACCTAGTCATCCGATCTAAAAAATGAATGACACTGATCTTCAAGAAGTTTCTACTCATACACATTTAGGTATTATTTTTTCAAATAATGGATTATGGAATATTCACATTGAATATATAGTTAAACGTGCATACAATAGAATAAATATCCTTAGGAAGATGCGTTTTGTACTGAATAGGTTCACTTTAGAAAAAATGTATTTTTCATACATTCGACCAATATTAGAGTACGGGGATGTCATTTGGGATAATCAAACACAATACTTGATAAATAAAGTGGAAAATGTTCAAATTGAAGCTATGAGAATTGTAACAGGTGGGAATAAATTAACTTCGATACAGATGCTTTATAAGGAAACGGGTTGGGAAACACTTTCAAAAAGAAGGGAAAAACACAAGCTCACTATGTTTTATAAAATGGTGAATAAGGAAACTCCATATTATTTACAAAACTTGGTACCAAGTCAAATAGTTAATTTACATAACCATTTCACTCGTCAGACTCAAAATACTTCGGAAATTCGTACAAGAACCAATCTATACTCCGATTATTTCCTTCCTTCGTCTATTAAATTGTGGAATAAGTTACCAGACCAAACGAGAAATTCTACGTCTTTAAGCATTTTTAAAAGTCGTATAAAAAACCCAAATAATAAATGCCCAAATTTTTACTACACTGGAACAAGAATGGGTCAAGTTTTACATGCCAGATTAAGGATGAATAGTAGTTCTCTAAATGAACATTTGTTCAAGCGAAATCTAGTAGATTCTTCAAACTGCTCGTGTGGTTTGATCGAGTCTACAGCTCATTTCTTATTGCATTGAAAAAAATATGACGAATTGCGTAATGACATTATTTTCTCAATTAATTATCCAGTCACACTAAACACGAATTTACTTTTATTTGGGTCACAAGCTCTAAATTTAGACCAAAATAAAGATATTTTTGGAAAAGTACAAAAATTCCTACTAAAGTGCAAGAGGTTTACAAGTTAAATTGTTATTCACTATTCTCACTAAGTTGCATTTCATCTAAACATGTGTGTAGTATTTCGGTGTAGTTTTCTTTTTTCTTTTTTTTACTTTTTTTTCTTCTTTTGTTGTATTTATTTTCATTATTTTAAAATGATTTTTTTTTCTCCTTTCTTTTTTGTTATATAGTTACTTAGTTTATACTTGTTCCATATCATAGTAACATTGCATGCTATATTTATGTAATAGTTAACTTGAGTTGGTATTTCAAGGAAACGGATTAATATAAGCTATATATAGCTTGTTTCCGAATCCTATTATTATTGTGTATTTTGTATGATGATATATTTGTATTGATGATGAATAAATATGTTTAAACTAACATAATATTACAGGACTACAATACAAATAAATAGGAAAACGTATTAGACAAAGAAACACATGATTAATGAATAACAAAAAGCATCAGATTTAAAATTTAATACGCCAAAAACGCACCTCGTCCACACAAGACTCACCAGTGACGCCCAGATATAAAAGATCGAAAGCGAAAAAAAGTACAAAGTTGTACAGCACTGAAGATCAAAAGTTGAAAAAGGTTGTGTCAAATACGGCTAAGTTTTTATGCTTGGGATAAGAACATCCTTATTATTTAGAACAATTAATGCTATTGCAAACAGTAAATTTTATCAAATGAATATAACAGATATACATAATGAAACTGAAGTATTAACTCATTACATAAAACAAACACGAATACATAATGAATGACCAACACAGAATAGACACACCCGACTCAGTCCAGGCCTCAACACAGTAAATTATGAAAATGACGTCACATACGATGGTGAAAAGGCATTTAAAATAATGTCACATACGATGGTGAAAAGGCATTAAAAATTACGTCACATATGAAAAACTATATCTCAAAAGTAAGATAGAATTAGGATTGATTAAAGATTAAAATAGAACTAAATACTGATATTGCATTTAAACACAATGCATATTGCAATACTTATTAATAGCAATTAACTATAATATATATGTGCAGTTTGTTATGAATCCAACTTCAAACGTAAATTATCGTACAGATTATGTTGACCAAAATTAAATCTAATAAATGACGGCGGTGATTAATTTTTGTTTCCATAACACATAAATATAATAGAAAAGATGTCAACACATTTGACAAAATCCGATGAGAATTACAAATATAACATTAAACATTTAAACTAAATACATGAATTTGGGATAGACAAGTACCGTAACACGTCTTATAGTAATGTGAATTCACACTCAGCAAAACAGTCACAATCGGGAATAAGTCACGTTTGGTAATTAAAAGATTAGACGACATAATGACAAACCACAATCTACCATGTGGTAAAAATGTCCTTAGCTAGTTTGGTTAAACACACATCGTATGGATCCACCAATTCGTGATGGTGTCCATAAAATTTACGGAGTGTCAATTTTAACAATTTGGTTCTACGTGAGCACAAGTTAGCACACAAATAAACGATTTTACCGTATCCACTCCTATCATGCCTGTAAACTGTTCCAACTATCCGGAATATCTTTAAAAGTCGAATTACATGTTCCACAAAAACTCGGTATGTCCTACTTGTTTTGTTATTTTTTTGCATTAGAAATTAATCAGTTGCCCATTTGCATTATTGAAAGTACATAAAATTAAAGCTGGAGATTACATACAGTTTTTTGGTATATCTGCAGATGCGGATACGTCAACGTATATGATACGGTTGATACGTCTTTAAATGACCGACCTCTAGTTAAAGCAAAAGATTGTTTTCGGAGAAACACAATACATTTAAATTTATCTATAAAAAGTAAGCATTTAATGTTGAAGAGTCTGAATTCAAATATTCATACAGAGAGTTTTAAATTTATATAAAAAAAAGTCCAATTTCAAAAAGAGGATTTATATAAAATTATGTTGCTTTTAAAATTAAAAAAATATAAAGATAAATAAGTATTAACTTTTACCTGAAGCAGAAAAAAACAATTTATCCTTCACAAACTATGTCAGTGCTATTTCATTTCATCCATTGAAATGATCATTACCTATGTTTTATATTTAGTTCATTATAAAAAGTGAACTCTAATTAAGGTTTGAATTTTACATCGGTAAAGGATAGTTTTGTAAGGTCACTCGAAAGTGTGAATATGTTCTAAATCGGCTTCGCCTTGGGCTTAAAATCTTCATAAGACATGACCAAGTATTGTCTAACCTATAATTAGTCACTTGATATTTTTGTTTAAAAATTAAAGACTTAATTCAAGATATCAAATAAGAAAGTAAGGGGTAAGGATTTTAGGGGCTTACTTAAAGGATCAAGGATTGTAGGGCACATTAAAATTGCATACTCTTCAGTGTTTGTGAATTGAAACTGGAAAATGGTTGTTTTATAAGTTTTGAAACTCCCTAAGAATCATTTCAGCATGCAAGACAATGATATCAATCCAAATTTGAGACATACTTTTTTGAGAAATTCATAGGCAACTGAGGCAGCTCTTTTTTTTTTAAGAAAGACACTAGATTATGGCAAATTTGGTTAAATGATCTTGAGAATTTTTAAAATCTCATAATTTTGTTATATTAAAATCTCCATCAGACATACTCTGCATATCAACTTGTCCAATGACATGAGTTAAATTTCTTTTACAAAATATGTTTAACTACGATTTTTTTGTCACACATTTGCGATGAAGCTGACATTCTTCACAATCAAATTTATACAAATTAATGGCGTTAAGAGTCACATTTTCATATTTCCGTGTTTTTATGAGTTTTTCAAGACCTCCAAACTGAAGCTTATATACCTGCAACAACATTTTATCATTGTTTCTTCCTGTATAAGAATGATCTTTTTGTGGATTAAATAAGTCACCTAAATGGTCCATCTCTTTTTTTATACTTTTAATGTTGACATTTTTTTCCTTTTCGTCGAGCCTGCGTTTTTTTGTCGCAAAAGCGAGAAACAGCGAACCAACATTAATTCCGTCAACAGCGGCGTCCACAAATATTCGCTCTGTGGTTAAAGTTTTTTTTATTTTTGATAACTTTCTTAAATTATCCTGAATTTCTACCAAACATGAATAGAAGCTTGTTTATGATCAAAAGATAAATTTTCAAGAAGTAAATTTTGCAAAATTAAAATCAAGTTTCTCCGTATTTTACTTATAACAAGACTTAGTTTTTAGGCCAGTTAACATTACATTCACACTGTGATTAAATTTTATTAAATTTTAATAACTTACTCAAAATATCCTGGATTTCTATCAATATTGAACAGAAGCTTGTTTATGATCATATTAAGATGATATGTAGAAGTAAAGTTTGTAAAAAAACCTATCTTTTTTCGTATACTACTTATTTAAACGGACTATTTTATTTTCAATTAACATAACATTCACTCTGCAGTTAAAGTTAAGATTTCATAAACCATCTTGAATTTTTTACAAATTTGGACAGAAGCTTCTTACAGAACTAGTCAAAAGATAGTATCTAGAAGAAAACTTTTAATTTTTTCCCCCTATTTTTGGTTGGCCTGCGACTCACAGCAGAAGTAGGCGACACACAGGGTTCTGCAAAACCCTAAAAATTTTGTTAGCCAAATACTCACTGATTTTCTAGTTAGTATTACCATAACTTTTGATCAGTTGACCATATTATAACATTGTTTTAACAATTAGTAAATAGGTTTAAAAAATCATTTTAAAATCAGTTATTACTGGTAATTACTGGGCAATTTTAGGAATTAAAATTGAGAAAGGAAATGGGGAATGTGTCAAAGCGACAACAACCCGACCATAGAGCAGACAACAGCCGAAGGCCACAAATGGGTCTTCAATGTAGTGAGAATTCCCGCATCCGTCAGCTTCAGCTGGCCCCTCAAAAATATGTATACTAGTACAGTGATAATGGACGTCATACTAAACTCTGAATTATACAAAAGAAACAAAAATTAAAAATCATACAAGACTAACAAAGACCAGAAGCTCCTGACTTGGGACAGGCGCAAAATTGCAGCGGGTTTAAACATGTTTATGAGATCTCCCCTAAACCTGTAGCCAATGTAGAAAAGTAAGCGCATAACATTACGCACATTAAAAGTCAGTTCAAGAGAAGTCCGAGTCCGATGTCAGACGATTTAACAAAAGAAAAGAAATAAAATGCCAATAATAAATAAATAACAACAGACTAATAGCAGTTAACTAACATTACTTGTATTTACTAAGTGCCTCGCGAATTACATGTAATTCCTAAATTTTAGTGATTACATGTAATTTTTAATTCACCGATGTACTGTAACATATATATATAAATATATATTAAATGACTGAATAAATAGTCAACGAAAAATCTTACGGGGTGATGGATCATATAATATGATTCAGTACACTACAAAATATAATATATAACAAGTCTAAAAGGGTACAACATCACCAAAAACACAATAAAACGAACAATATGTTAGATATTTCGGATAACATATATCCTTCCTCGGTAATAGCACGATGACAAATGAATCATGTCAATTCAAATCAAGACTCTATCAAAATCTTGAAATTTATACAATTTAAGCAAGGCTGGAACAATTTTAAAATTTTCAAACACGGCGCAAAGACTACAAAGATATGCCAAAATAAAAATAGTTATTTACGATGTGAACTGGCACAACTCTAAATTCCCAAAGGTGGTGATAGTTGACATGTTTAACAACCGCGTGGAAATACAGTCCCAACAGACTTGCTCTGGAAAGTTTTTGGATAAGAAAGCTCAGGACAGTTTCCACAGAGGGCTTTAATGAAAAAGCATAGAAGAGTTACTCATTTTCCCTACCATCACTAATTTCCTGCCATCACTTGTGTCCAGTAACTCCGGCTCCCGTACTTGACTCTTACACTTTTCAGAATTTTTTTAATTATAATAGTTTTAATTTAGTTTTACAGTTGGCAGGGATGTGTAAATACATAGCCACGTTCTCTTACTTAACCTTAGTAAAAATGTATTACTAATTTTTCTTATCATCAAATTACTATATATTTGGGGTGTTTAAATACGCAGTCTCTGTTACAATTTTTCTACCGTTGTCATATTTTAAATATTATACCAGCTTAGATCGGCCAGGACTGTTTATTGGGACTGTATTTCCACGCGGTTGTTAAACATGTCAACTATCACCACCTTTGGGAATTTAGAGTTGTGCCAGTTCACATCGTAAATAACTATTTTTATTTTGGCATATCTTTGTAGTCTTTGCGCCGTGTTTGGAAATTTTAAAATTGTTCCAGTGGGTGCTTAAATTGTATTAACTTCAAGATTTTGATAGAGTCTTAATTTGAATTTACATCATTCATTTGTCATCGTGCTATTACCGAGGAAGGATATATGTTATCCGAAATATCTAACATATTGTTCGTTTTATTGTGTTTTTGGTGATGTAGTACCCTTTTAGACTTGTTATATATATAAATATATATATATAGAGATAAGACCGTTGTTTTTCCCGTTTGAAAGTTTACACTTGTAATTTTTGGGCCCTTTATAGCTTGTTGTTCGTTGTGAGCCAAGGCTCCGTCTTAAAGGCCGTATCTTGATCTATACATGTAATGGTTAACTTTTATAAGTTGCTATTTGGATGGAGAGTTGTCTCATTGGCACTCGTACCACATCTTCCTATATCTAATTGCATGATTTATTCTGAAATTTATGTTGAATACAAAACCGCATACCGATTATCATACCTTATTTTTGTGATTTTTTTTATGATAATCAATGAAAATATCAAACCGGTTTTATTTTTTCTGTCGAAAAAAAAAGTCTTTTGTAAATCTATATATAACTCACACCACCAAATTAATAGGCATTGCCCAAATAATGCTATACTAGTCGTTATAGTTTAAAATTCGATACAATGGAAGTTTATTTATGAATAATTTAATTTTGGATATAACGCGTCTTCTGATTGGCTGACGTTTCTTTGTTATGAGCCCATAGACATAATTTAGTCATGTGACCGTGACGTCATCAACATTTATTCATGGTTTTCTACGGTTTAAAATGGAATTTAGAATTAAATTATAAGAAATGACTGTTAAATTTTTTCTGTCTATTCGAAATAACATAAAAAAATTGGTGCACACTGTTAAATAACCCGCTACGCGCGTTATTCGGTGTGCACCACATTTTTTCTGTTATTTCTTCATAGACAGAAAACATATTACAGTCATTCCTTAAAGAAAATACAAAAATAGTTACAAAAAAAAAAAGATTTAAAATTAGAATTGGTTGAGATGATAACTGTAATCTTGATGAATTAATGAACAAGAAAGACAGAGTTTGTTTATTTGTAGCTCAAACACTTATTTGTTATATTTGTAAAATTTTAACATACCTTCAGATGAAACTTCAGAAAATAATAGGAGATATGACATTACTTAAAATTAAATATCACGGTATTTATCCTGGTTGTATGATGTACCATTATCATTTAAATATTAAGTACATAATTTTGATCATTAAATAAGCTACGATGAAGTATGGCAATTTGGTGTCTGGTGGAGAGTTGGCCATCATACCACATCTTCTTATTTTTTACCTATTTATCTAAATATTTTAGATAATCGAAATCATTCTTTTCTCAAGGGTAAAATTACGAGGTTCTCGATTGGGTCTACCGACTACAGAATTACGAGGGTCTCGATTGAGTCTACCGAACACAGAATTACGAGGGTCTCGATTGGGTCTACCGACTACAGAATTACGAGGGTCTCGATTTGGTCTACCGAACACAGAATTACGAGGGTCTCGATTGAGTCTACCGAACACAGCATTATGGGAGTAAAATATAAGGTTTAGAGAAAAATTGACAAAAAAGAATAGCAATTAATGTGGTTCGATATTTAAAAGACCAAAGAAAAAACAGCAACATTAAATAATAAGACCCGATTGGGTATCGTCATAGGAAATTATTACTGTGGATCCGTTGTTGTAAGAATACAACCAGTAACAATTTTAAGGAAAACAATTCGGTGTTATTAAAAAATCTCAAACACACAGTTGTGCATCTTGCCCTTAGCAAAAGTTTGGGTTTAATAACATGAATATTGTTAAAAAAGGAAATCAGGCGAAGTTTCGGGTGTATATATTTTATACTTCAAAGTCCTCTCTGATCAAATACCTGATAAACCTTCATTATTCTTTTTTCGTGTCCTTTAAGACTTAAGCTCCTCAAGTATTCATAAAATCTTGTCTTCAATTTTATGGTGTCTTGATTGATGGTCTCTGATAAAAGTATATCCAGAAAAGTGCTTCATTTATCAAGTGATATTTTCGTTTTCTTAAAACATTTTATAATCCACAATTGGTGAATATAAGAAGTGTATGCAAGAAATGACGTTATTATCAAACACTGACCACCTAGCTATCAGTGACTAGCAGTATCAAAAACAGTAAAGTAACAAAAATACTGAACTCAGAGTAAAATTAGAAACGGAAAGTTTATAATCAAATGTCAAAATTAAAAGCTCAAACACATCAAACGAAGGGATAATATCTGTCATATCATTAACTAGGCATTTATGTAGAAAATGGTTGATTAAACCTAGCTTGATTGCTAACTAAACGTCTCACATGCATGACCGTCTCATTACTTTCGGAAACGAAAATAAAACTTTATAAAACTTAAAAGTAATTGAGGTTACCAACTCCCTCAAGCTAAATTTAACTTATCTGGATTTGGCTTTTCTTTGTTGGTCCCTTTCGGTCATTAAACATCTCAGGTATGCAAATGCAAGTATTTATGACACTTTATGCTGTTATATCAATACAATTTAAAAAAAAAAACATCTGACAGGATATCCCTGAAAGGTTAGTTTTGCTGAACAAAACAGGGAAATTGTTCAGTAAATAGTAATCGATTGATAGTTTGACATGTTTTTGTCCACTACAGATCATAACAGTATTTAATATCTTTATTTTCCGGGAAATGTTATTCACCTGTTTCAGTTTGAATTTTTTAGTTGACCAAGTCTTGACCCTAATGATGGTCGATCGAAACATTGAGGCAATTCGACTAAATTATATTCATTTTCATTTTTGATCGTTGATGTGACTATTTGTAGTGTTTATGTTCCAAACCGTATGAGAAATTTGGACTGTATGCGTACTTTTTCAAAATACTCATACGGTCGGACCGTACGCGTAAGGTCTGACTAATAATAAGAAGTTGGTGAAGTTAATTAAATATAAATGCATATAACAGATGAAAAAAACGTAACTTTCAAATTGATATAAAAAAAGTCCAATTGAAATTGAAATTGAAATAAAAACTTTATATTTTAACTATGTTAACAAACTCACGCTAGTTAAATCTGTTTATCTCTTGTATAAAGCATGTCGATCATTAATAGTTAACATTAATTGAATAAAATCACTGAAATTGAAAATATCGGAAGTAAACATAATGTGAGAGAACAACTGTTTTCGAATATTTAGCAACTTTACAAAGAAATTCAAATGCAAAGGAAGATGCATATAAGCTGCAAACATTTAAATGTAAAAAATATTACGTTAGTTGTGGAAGCAACCGTCAACTTGGGCGAGAGTCCCAAAATATATAGGATTCAGATATACAATTAAAAAACTATTTAATTTCAATTGTTCGTTTGTCAATCTAGTTGTAATAATAACAATTTGTAAAACTTAAAAAAAAAAGATTGTGATAAATATGTATGGTTATCCCGTACTGGACCATACGCGTATACTCAAACGGTCCGACTGCACGCGTATGGTCGGACCGCACGAGTATATGTATACGGTCCGGACCTTACGCGTACGGTCCAAATACTCATATAGTCTGGAACATTTATATGATATTCAACTTTAATTAAGTGATTTAAGGGCATTTGTTGTAAAGATAATTAGGGTTTAATATCTACATTAATCATTGAAGAAGATCATGACAAAGTCCACAACACGTGGTCATAGAAAATTTATGAAAGCCACAGCAAATAATCTTCATGTATTTGCTATACAAATTATATTTTTACACCCTTGCTTTCATTTTGTTATCTTTAAGTTGTTTATGATGCATAAACATATAAAGCTAGTACAGGTAATAAGAAGGCTATTTTTAACAATTAACTAGACTTTTGTTTTGAAATAATTGAAAATAGAAAAACTTTCGAATCATTTTTAGAGAATTATTAATAATATTTTGTTCATGGGCAATTATAAGAATTTGGTATCATCCTTAGTATATATGTTATGCTTGGTCTGATACCAAACTGTATCAATTTATTTGAAAATATGAAGTCAAGTTATAAACAGTATTATATTGTTAAATGCACTGTTTCTGAGAAATGCTCACATTATTAAGTGGTGTTACTGTAACGTTTATGGGTCATCGTAAATTTCCCTATTTCTATTTTTAGATACTATATATAACTATAGTTGTCCGGTCACTTTTTCGCGGGGATCGTTTTTCTCGTGCTTGGAACTCAATGTCCAGACTTGGATATTTAAACCTCGTCAGGGCAGTGTTTCCCCAAGCATTTCGGGGAACACTTTATGAAATACAGCGCCAGATTGATAGACCCTGCTACTTACTACTTGTAAGAGTACCACATGGGCTATCCTCTATGAAGACCGTGCACACCCCGTCTGCAGATGAGACGCCTAGGGCAGGCAGGTTCTTCCTCACACCACAGGTTGCAATTTGACTTGCTCTACAAGAACTCCTAAATTCTTAATTATGCTGAGTGTTTCTCAAGGGGCAAATGTTTTGTTATTGAATTTATTCTATTGTATTAAATATCAATCATTTGAAAGTGAATTCTGTTTTGTGCCAGTATGATGTATTTGGACTATGCTTTGGTTTACACATAGATACCCCTTTTATCACATATACTAACATTTCATTATTAGAGAGTAGATATGGATCCATAATGCTCAAATTCATTGGGGACTTTGTGAATTGTGATATTATATTTGAGTGTAACTATCAAGAGAGTTACATCAGAACTGAGAAAACATTGCATCTATAAGGATTTGTTTCATTCCCATACCAACAGGAAATTATATGCATCTTTACATACTTACAACTCCCGTTAGCGCCATGTGTCGCCTAGGGCAGGAATATCTTTACATACTTACAACTCACGCTAGCGCCATGTGTCGCCTAGGGCGGGAATATCTTTACATACTTACAATGTACAACTCCCGTTAGCGCCATATGTCGCCTAGGGCGGGAATATCTTTACATACTTACAACTCCCGTTAGCGCCATGTGTCGCCTAGGGCGGGAATATCTTTACATACTTACAACTCCCGTTAGCGCAATGTGTCGCCTAGGGCGGGGAAATGTTTACATACTTACAACTCCCGTTAGCGCCATGTGTCGCGCAAATATATTTTTATACCAGGAGACAATTACATCGCCCCTAGTTTTTTGGTGGGGTTCGTCTTGTTTATTCTTTAGTTTTCTATGTTGTGTCTTGTGTGCTGTTGTTTGTTTGACTTTTTTCATTTTTAGCTATGGCGTTGTCAGTTTGTTTTATATTTATGAGTTTGACTGTCCCTTTGGTATCTTTAGTTCCTCTTTTACAGATTATAACAAACCACCAATAAAAACCTTCAAAAAGTATGTATACATAATGGGACAACAATTAACAGTAACACAGCACTAAATTTACACAACTTCAAAGACAAAATTATGTGTATAAACTTTATTAACATCTTAAGTCATATCATGGTTTGAATATACACATGAAATCAATAACAAATTCACCCCACAAATAAATATAGATCTACAGTGCTAAATTATCCAAATTTCCTTGAATAAGTTATAATAATATAATATCCCCGAAAATATAAGAATATATATATATATGGTGACTTATCAATTTGCACTATCTTTTGGTGCAAATAAAGGCATATTAATCCTACTCTTTTTGAAAATAAAATCAATTATCCCCGAAATGTATGCTGCATTGCTTTTTGTTTTTAGTAAAATTGCTGGTAAAGTTGTTGGATGTTTACTTTTTGTGAACATGCTGTTGATTTTAAGGAAATTGTAACTATAGAACGAAAAAGTCAAAGGACATGATGATGGTCTCCTAATATTAAACGGACATCTTAGAATGCGCTCTTTGTGTTCCTATGCTACATAAACACAATTTTGATCGCTGTATCCCCATTTGTTACATTTTTACTTGTTATATAGGTTTAAGATGGTTAGTATCGTTTTCAATATGATGGAAATTTATGCGACTGTCATTCAAGAGAGGGACGAAAGATACCAAAGGGACAGTCAAACTCATAAATTCAAAACTAACTGACAACGCCATGGCTAAAAATGAAAAAGACAAACAAACAACAGCACACACGACACAACATAGAAATCTAAAGAATAAACAACACGAACCCCACCAAAAAACTAGGGGTGATCTCAGGTGCTCCAGAAGGGTAAGCAGATCCTGCTCCACATGCGGCACCCGTCGTGTTGCTTATGTGATAACAAATCCGGTAAATAGTCTAATTCGGTAGGTTACATTCATGAAAGGGAAGGGGATTATAGATACGGCGTAAGGAACATATCCGATATCATTTGTGAAACGGTTTTCCATAACGGTCAACCAACTCGTGATGGCGTCCGTAAAATTTACGAAGGGATGATTTCAACTTCACCATTTGGAACTCTTGGTTTAATAGCTTCCTTGTAAGTTTTGTTTTCAACCGACCCTCATTGTCAATTTCTAGATGTAAGTCAAGATATGAGGCCGACTTAACTGTATCTGTAGTATCCTTTATCTCTTGCTCGATTGGATAGATGCGTTCCACATAGTCACCAAATTTTGTAAAGAACATCATCTATATAGCGAAAAGTAAAGTTAAAAGATATTGCTAACTTCTTATCTTTCTTCCTAAGAAGTTCCTGCATGAAGTCAGCCTCATAATAATAAAGAAACAAGTCGGCAAGTACAGGGGCACAGTTTGTTTCCATTGGAATGCCGACAGTCTTTTGAAAAACACGTCCTCTGAACTTAACAAATATGTTGTCAATCAAGAAATCAAGCATCTTGATAATATCAGTTTAAGAGAATTTTTTGATCGAATCAGAGTGATCCTTTACAGAGTAGGATTTATCCCTCCCTAAGACAAGATACTTGTATCTACGTTGGCCATTCTTTTTTACGAAGCAAAGCAATACCAAATCTTTCAATTTGTCTTTTAGTTTGGAATGTGGAATACTAGTGTACAGAGTAGAAAAGTCAAATGTTTTAATACTGTTACATGATGAAAGAGAGTTAGATTGTATGTACTCTAAAAGATCTTTGGAATTTTTAAGTATCCACATCTGATTCAAGCCCCCTCTAAAATAGGCAGTTTCACAATAACTTTGAATCCCGTCTTTGATTGCTGATAAAATAGATGTTAATAATTTAGAAAGAGGTTTCGTGGAGCACTTGGAAGACCCAGCAATATACCGTTGTTTGTAAGGACACTTATGTAGTTTAGGTATCCAATACAGTGATGGCAGATCCAGTTCTTCATCTTTGGTTGAAATTCAAAAGGAACTGAGAACAGACCTATAATTATCCAGGATTACCTCTTTGGTAAGAGTCGTGAGGGTATATGTTGAGTTTCCAAGTGAATTGTCAATACCTAATTCGTTTATCAAGCAGTTAATGTAATGAGTTTTACATACAAAAACGATGTTGTTTGGGGCTTTATCTGCGGGGACAACAACATATTTGTCATGGAGGTAGGATAGGTGTTTTGCGACATTTGGGTCTTTAAAGATTGACGTAGCATGGCCATTGATAGACACATTCAGTTTCTTAATTCTGATTTGTATCAACGACCTCACTACCTTAATCCATTCGGACAGAGTGTCTACGTCTTCTTTCTCGCGCTTAACCCATTGCCTGGCATAATCCTCAACTGAATCCATCAAAATTTAACAGTTGTTTTTCCAATTGATGGATTTAGGCTCACGATATTTCGAACCTTTCGATAACACATTTCGTAGAGAAGTGTTATTAACAATGTTGAGGTCACCGGTAATAACGTGGGAAGTTTAGCTTGCTTTACAATTATGCTCAATCTACCATTTTCTTCATAAAAAAATCCTGTACCAATTCAGGACTATGACCATTCGTTTAATTTGTTTGAGCTTTTGATTTTGACATCAAACCACTATGTGGATAACTTAGAACCACAACAACGATTAAATTGCAATCATAATTCACATGTGTATTTCTTTATTTCACGAAACGATCCTTCCTTAGGCTTTTACTTTACAACCGTCCTCGTGTCGTTCTTACTATTTGAACCAAGCAGCTGAAATAAATGATATAATAGAGATTAAAAAAATTGTAATTTGTATCATGTCACCTGAAAAACGTTTTATTTTATCCCCTGATCAGATCGTATAATGTTAAATCAGTACCAGGAATATGACAGTTGTTGTCAATTCGTTTGATGTGTTTCAGCTTTTGATTTTGACATTTGAAAAGGGACTTTCCTGTTTTGTATTTTCCTCGGAGCTCAGTTTTTTTGTGATTTTACTGTTGAATCCTGGCGAGAGAAGAACAAAAAAGAAAATTTGCAGATTTAACATTGTTGTGGTGATATTTACATTTACTTTTTATTTACCTTTGCAAAATTCATCATCCTCATCACTGCCATCCGCACAATAAACTTCCTGTCCATCACACAAAGATGCGTAAGGAAAACAATGGATACCATCTCTACATTTAGTGAAGCCAGATGCACAACTTCTCTCTACAATGAAAGAAATATTCTGATTAAAGAAAATGATAAGCTTTCTTTAAAAAAAACATAGTATGGAAATGATGTGTAGGAAAATTGATTATTTTAACGATATTTAATAACGATAAATACAATCATAGTGGTGTAACCTGTGAAACAGGGTTTAACTAAATGAAATAACGATAAGTACAAGCATAGTGGTGTAACCTGTGTAAGAGGGGTTTAACTAAATGATATAACGATAAGTACAATCATAGTGGTGTAACCTGTGTAAGAGGGTTTTAACTAAATGATATAACGATAAGTACAATCATAGTGGTGTAACCTGTGAAAGAGTGGTTTAACTAAATGATATAACGATAAGTACAATCATAGTGGTGTAACCTGTGTAAGAGGGTTTTAACTGAATGATATAACGATAAGTACAATCATAGTGGTGTAACCTGTGAAAGAGGGTTTAACTAAATGAAATAACGATAAGTACAATCATAGTGGTGTAACATGTGTAAGAGGGTTTTAACGATATTTAATAACGATAAATACAATCATAGTGGTGTAACCTGTGAAAGAGGGGTTTAACTAAATTAAATAACGATAAGTACAATCATTGTGGTGTAACATGTGTAAGAGGGTTTAACTAAATGAAATAACTATAAGTAGAATCATAGTGTTGTAACCTGTGTAAGAGGGTTAACCAAAATGAAATAACGATAAGTACAATTATAGTGGTGTAACCTGTGTAAGAGGGGTTTAAATAAATGAGATAACGATAAGTACAATCATAGTGCTGTAACCTGTCAAAGAGGGGTTTAACTAAATGAAATAACGATAAGTACAATCATAGTGCTGTAACTTGTGTAAGAGAGTTTTAACTAAATGAAACAACAACATGATCGATGTGTATCGACAAAGAATTGTTATCCTGAGTTAGATCCTTTACTAAATAAATGAGTGCAAATGATCGGCATAAAAGAATACAATCGTTGTCGTTAGATCGAACAATAAAATGCAACTATTCATTATAACTTTGTGAATTGTTAGTTAGTTAGCATGACATACGTATATTTCTTTAATAAATAAGTTGTTATAAAATATGAAAAAGTAAGATCACAAAAATACTGAACTCAAAGGAAAATCCAATCGGAAAGTCCATAATCACATAATCACATGGCAAAATCAAATGACAAAACACATCATAAAACGAACGGACAGAACTGTTATATTCCTGACTTGGTAATATTGTAAAACAGAAATTATTCTCCTTCTCGCAAAGCTTGTATTCCCTGCTGGTATTTGGCATAACGTTTTGTCTTGAATTCCGTGCTGGTATTTGGCATAACGTTTTGTCTTTTTTTTTGTTATATCCACTCTTTTACGTTTGTATTATGTTTTACCCTTCTAAATATCTGGTATCGAGCATTGCTAAAGATTATCTTCCCTTCTTTTCGTACAGAATGCAATGTATTTTTGTCATAAGAAACATACAAAGGCCATTAACAGTGAAGTATAGACGACTTTTATTATTTGTTTTTTCGTTTATTTTCATGTTGAACATAGGTTTCTGTGGTCTCTTTAATATTTCTGAAACATGATTGGTTTTGCTATTTTAAACATCTGTTTTGTCTCTCCTATCTTTTATGTTTTGTTTTCGGCAATTGTTGTGCTTTAAAATCAAACTTGTAAGACTAATGTACAAAACTCATACCTTTGCAGAAATCTTCATTTTTATCGCTTCCATCTGGACAAACGTGCCTCCGTCCATCACAAAGGGACACATCGGGGAAACAATGAATACCATCCCTACATTTAGAGTGCCCCGAAGCACATGCATGTACTGTAATGAAACGTTTGTAATTGTAACAACAGTTTCTTGAATTACTGAGGCCAAGTGCGACGTTGCTAATTTAAGGTTTTCGTTTGAATGGTTTTACACTTGTAATTTTGGGGCCCTTCATAGCTTGTTGTTTGGTGTGAGCCAATGCTCCGTGTTGAAGGCCGTACATTGACCTATAATGGTTTACTTTTATTAATTGTTATTTGGATGGAGAGTTGTGTCATTGGCACTCACACCAAATCTTCCTATATCCATTATCATTTTTAAAGATTTTATTTACTTGATTTCAATTATGACAATATTTGTCCTTAACTACTGAGTCTAAGTGCAACGTTGCTGATTTAAGGTTTTCCTAAAGTTGCATCATTATTTTTAACATTTTGATTAACCTCATCAAAATTTTATTAAAATGTAAACAAGCTGTGTGTTGAATGAGATATTCTGATATGACGTGCTTCTTTCGCATTTGTAAACAACATCGTGACAGAATTCTCGATATATCTATACTTAGCGCAGACTCAGAGAGACATAATAACGGATGTTACAATATACGTCCCACGTAAATCCACATGTGTCCGAGACTATTTACCAACGCTTTACCGATAAATTGAAATTAGACTACAAAAACTTTAATTCTTATTTGAATGCATAAAAGAAAAAAATTCGAAATCTACAAATCAAAAAAGAATAAAATTCCGCTAAAGTTCAAGATTGCTTTTGGTGCATTTAAGTCATTTCAAAATATGACGTCATACATATGAAAATGCTGAAGCTGGAGGTTTTTCTGTTACCATTGAAATTCGTATACTATTACATTAAAATGATTCTTTGAAGTAGGTGTTGTTTTTTTATTTATTCTAATGTTTTATTCGCATGTTTACAAATTTCAGCAAGTCAACATGGCTGCTCCTTAGATACGAAATGCCATCTTAGGATTTGATCATAAATTACGAGAAAAACATTAAGATTAAAAATAACAAATGTTCGGTTTAAGAATTAAAAGAATAAAGTTGATTTTTTTCTATCGGTTATTTACGAAGTAATTCCTGCAAGCTACAGCTAGATTTATTAGAAAGTTTAAGCTTTGTCTAACAGGGAGTAAAAACGAACAGCAGCACATACGGCATTCCCACCTTCGCTTCAGTTTTTAAATGACCGTATTTTTCCTATAAAAATTGAAATAATTCATGGAAGGCATACAATTGTTGGAAATTAACACATGACCTGGGCCGTGATATTCGAATTTTATCCTGAGAGTTAGCATGGTTAGCGAGGGATAAAATTAACGCATATGACGGCCCTGGCAATGTGTAAATTTACAACAAGTGTATGGCTTCCATGAATTATTTCATAATCAGACATGTATATGCTTTTATAGTAATTTAAAATTCAATGCGTTATTTCTTTAATGAAAGTTTATTCATTGGTACTTTGAACAATGCCTAATGTAAACAAAGATTTCAATACTCTTCATAAGTCTGCAATTTACTCGTTTTTACTTTCGGAAAGCGAATTTTAATTTATGAAGTAATATAGAAATTTATTACATTTACAAAACTCAGGATCCTCATCACTGTTATCAGCACAATCAATTTTAGAATACCACTTGGTTCCGTCACACAGATGCTTGCGATTAATACACTGGATACCGTCTCGACATTTCACATAGTCGTTGGCACACTCGTGTACTAAAAAGATAAATACAGCAATCAAAATTTAGGAAGACCCTTAATGCAACTAAACTTAACTTGCATCTCACTTTATTTTTTTTTATATATAAACCATATATATATTTGGTACTCCTCAGCAAATCCGTATGGTAAAGTTCTGAACCATAACTAGCTCATATCGAATGTGTCGACCGAGGCTTTTCACCAATTGAAAATTTCCTTGAGATCCAGATTCGTTTGAACACCACAGTTCTAGTTTTATGTCAATTATGTGTACTTGCTTATTAGACAAAGAAACTTTCAAGTCTAGTTTAATTAATTAATAATGTCGCATGCCGTAAAAAATAGACCACGCGTGATTAATCAAAAGCATTTGTTCACAATATAGAAAAAAAACAGATTCACATAACAAGTATTCCGAAATGTTTTCATGTGTATCTAAATATTTATCAAATTATTAATCAAATAATTGATTCCCAGTGTATGGAAAGCCTGAATGTAGTTTTGTTGTATTCCATTGCATCTTTCTTATTCAGTAGTAGTCAATGGTAGTTGTATTTACATTACCATACTTTGTTCTTTCATTGTGTATGTACCTCCCCATCTTGAGGGATACAAAAACGAGAAAAATAACAGATTTCTTTTTCAATTGCACAATTCTTTTGTTAAAAAAATAATAATGTGGCAGCTAGCAGCACTTGAAAAGTAAACAAGTTGTCATCTTTTGATTACCACGAGAAGACGAATTGCGCTGTAAAAGGATGTGCTTTTATTTTTGATTCGAGCGTCACTGATGAATCTTTTGTAGACGAAACGCGCGTCCGGCGTATATATATAATTTTAATCCTGGTATCTATGATGAGTTTATTTTTTGATCTTTAACCTAGATTTCGAGATTTTCGGAACGTCTGAGTCGTATACAGATTTACATTTATTCAGACATTTCATCAAAATGGCTGCTGAAAAACGACGTTGAACAGCGGTATTCTAATGTTTCCGTTATTTGTTACCTAAATCAGATAATTAAGAAAATAAAAAAGACAGAAAGAACATACCCCTACAGAATGCCGGATCTTCATCACTCCAATCGTTACAGTTAAACATGGTACCCCTTCTACTTCCACCATCGCATAATCCCCACAAAGGAAAGCATTCATTACCATCACGACATTTCATATAGCCTTGCCCGCACGTCTGGTCTGTTTTCAAAGTAATGTAAGAGACAGATTAAGGAAAGCATTCATTACCATCACGACATTTAATACAGCCTTCCCCGCATGTCTGGTCTGTTTTCAAAGTAATGAAAGAGACATATTAAGGAAAGCATTCATCACCATACGACATTTAATATAGCCTTCCCCGCATGTCTGGTCTGTTTTCAAAGTAATAGAAGAGACAAATTAAGGAAAGCATTCATTATCATCACGACATTTAATACAGTCTTCACTGCATATCTGGTCTGTTATCAAAGTAATAGAAGAGACAGATTAAGGAAAGCATTCATTACCATCACGACATTTAATATAGCCTTCCCCGCATGTCTGGTCTGTTATCAAAGTAATAGAAGAGACCGATTAAGGAAAGCATTCATTAACATCACGACATTTAATACAGCCTTCCCCGCATGTCTGGTCTGTTTTCAAAGTAATGTAAGAGACATATTAAGGAAAGCATTCATCACCATCACGACATTTAATACAGCCTTCCCCGCATGTCTGGTCTGTTATCAAAGTAGTAGAAGGGACAGATTAAGGAAAGCATTCATTACCATCACGACATTTAATATAGCCTTCACCGCATGACTGGTGTGTTATCAAAGTAATAAAAGAGATAGATTAAGGAAAGCATTCATTACCATCACGACATTTAATATAGCCTTCACTGCATGTCTGGTCTGTTATCAAAGTAATATATTGAATAAATTAATAAATTGGTTTACATCGTCATTTCTCATTGTTGAAGGTCGTACGACGACCTATAGATATTAACGTCTGTGTCATTTGATCTCTTGTGAAGATTTGTTTCATTGGGTATCATACCACATCTTTTTTTATATTCATGCGCTTTGCAGTAAAGGAAAGTGGAATTCTTAATGGCATTTATCTTTAAAAAAAAAGAGGGACGAAAGATACCAGAGGGACAGTCACACTCAACAATTGAAAATAAACTGACAGCGCCATTGCTAAAAATAAAAAGACACACAGACAAATAATAATACAGAAGACACAGCATAAAATACTAAAGACTAAGCAACACGAACCCCACCAAAATCTAGGAGATCTCAGGTGCTTCAAACGGGTAAGCTGATTCTGCTCAACATGGGGCACCCGTCAATTTGCTTATGTTATTACAAATCCGGTTAATAGTCTAATTCGGTAGTACGGAACATATCCGATATCATCCGGGAAATGGTAGTTCCATAACGGTCAACTAACTCGTAATGGCGTAAAATACGAAGGGCTGAAATCAAACTTCACCATTTGGAACTCCTGGTTTAATAGCTTCCTTGAGGGCAGCAGTCCTTTACTAAGGAAATCAGGATAGATTAAATTATACATACTTTTACAAAAATCTGGGTCCAGGTCACTTTCATCTTTACAATACGCAGGGACCCCATCACATAAGCTATGTGCGTTGAAACATTGTTTTCCGTCCCGACATTTCCTCCAACCATTCCAGCCATCCCAACCATCAAATTCAGGACAACTTTGTTCTGTAATTAGTTTTACAAATACTAATATAAAAAAGTAAAACAACAAAAATACCGAACTGCGAGGAAAATTCTTATGTAGAAAATGATGGAGAAAGCATGGTTTTACAGCTGGCTAACCCTCTCATTTGTATGACAGTCACATACAATTTGATCATTTTTCACTCGAAAATTGATATTCTATATAACTTTACAATAAAACGAATATAATTTGGTTTTAAGTGTTCGTTATGAATTAAGATGAATTTACTTAATCATTTCGGATGCATAGACATTTATACAAATATATTTCTCAATATTTTTAACAACCCGTTACCTCCTTTCAATCATTTCTTTGTCATTTTACGTTACTCTAGAGCTAGCTCAAAGTACGTTGATTTTGTTGAACGAGGAATATTGCTTTCTCAAAAGTTGCTAAGACAGGGCTATGAATCAATCAAATTATGGTCATCACTCAAAAACTTTTACGTTATTATGAGCTGATTGGCCATTATGACAAAAGTGTGTCATAAATCATGTCTGATATTCCTCCTCAGTCATAATAACCTTCCATCATTACCAAACTCAACAAAGAGACAACACGACGGGTGCCGTATACGGTGCAGGAAATGCTTACCCTTCCGGAGAACCTGATTTAACTCCGGGTTTATAGTGGAGTTCGTGTTGTTTTTTATTTATTATTTATAAGTGTTGATGTAAATGTCCTTTGGTTTTGTGAGTCTTTGTTTACTCCTTGGTTTTGATTGTCATTGTCGTTTGTTGTACGACAATCTGTATTTTTACACGTTTTATAAGATATTTTAACATTAAATCGTTTAAAATTTATTACGAATTGATCCTCTCTGTAGGATATATACATCATTATGCGATTAACCCTCTATCAAAAACCCTGTTCCGCCACTGAGAATAACCGGCATCAAATACTTTTACGAAAATAGAAAAACACCATTTGAATTAAAATCAAGAAAGGTCCACAATAAAACTCTCAAAACCATCTAGTTGTGGTCAAACTATCATGACTTAGCTAACAGTTTCAGTTTTTTTAACAATTACTTGTTAAACTTGATCAATTTTAAAGAAATGAAAGAAAGTTCCATTCGTGTCTTTCAAGTAAAAGAGTCTTATTCATAGACCTGCAATCCACCAGAAACACTACAAACCTTATGTTAGTAAAAGAGGGACGAAAGATACCAGAGGGAGGTCAAACTCATATATCGAAAATAAACTTACAACGCCTAGCCAAAAATTAAAGAAGACAAACAGACAAATAATAGAACACATGACACAACATAGAACACTTAAGAATAAGCAACTCTAACCCCACCAAAAACAAGGTGTGATATCAGATGCTCTAGAAGGGTAATAGTATAACGTCCGGGCTAACCGTGCTTTTCCATATCGGTTTATGATATTCGAATATCGGTAAACTAATGTCGTCATAACTTAAAACACCGTTCTCTTTCATCTAGTAACTTTCATCTAGTTCGTAGTTTAACTTTTGAATAATTAAACACACATTTTATTATTAGAACTTTAGTAGTTTAATAATGAGTGTGCTCTTTCATAGAACTTTGTTGGGTTTTTTTTTGTGTATGTATCAAATTGCACTCTCTAAATGGATGTCTTATATTTAGATGTCTGATTTATACACTGGTATAATGATAGTATCAACTTTACGGAAAATATTATATTAAATTGTTTGGATGGTGAGGAGGACTTACATATAGAAAGCAACAGATGTTAAAATCTTGACAGTTTGGGAGGAAATCTTGTCAAACGAATAAGCTATGTAACGTCGACGATTGTAATAAATATTTCTGTTGTAAAACAGACACATAATTCACATATCGAAAAAAGAAACAAACACGTCATGGCTGAAAAAAAAGAAAAAGAACAAGACAAAAAGGCAAATATTTAAGGAATGACTGAAATATTTTTTCTGTCTATGAAGAAATAACTTATCAAATGTGGTGCACACTGAACAACACGCATACTTATTTCTTATAATTTAATTCTAAATTCTATTTTAAACCGGCGTAAATCATGAAAAAACGTTGATGACGTCATGGTCATATGACAAAATTGTGTCTATGATATGATAAGCAAAACGACGTCAGCCAATCAGAAGACGCGTTACATCCAAAATTAAACTATTAGTACATAAGAGTAGTAGAATATATAACAATCGTGAATATTTCAGCTTTCTATATAGTTTATCTACCTTAATTAATACGTTACGCTTAAACATGTTTGGAGTATACGGACTTAATTTACATTTGTATGCTCCTGACATAAAAAAAACTGGATTTTGAGGAAGAACAACTGAAATCGACAGTACATTGGTTTTACGGTCTTTATCTAGAATTCCTTGATCAATGATCAACAGAAATAAAGGCAACAGTAGTATACCGCTGTTTGAAATTCATAAATCGATTACAAACTGAAACTGAGGAAAACACATCAAATATAAGAGGAGCACTACGTCACAACATTAACACAATATTAAAATGTAACACACAAATAAATGAACTATAATATAATAATGGCCATTTTCCTGACTTGGTACAGGGCATTTAAATAAAGACAAAAGGTGGGTTTTCTTGCATGACAAACCTTCCGCTTTTATGGCGATGCTAGATATAACATTAAAATCATATCTTTCTGATTTATCTCACTATCGAATGTTTTCGAAGTATTTGATTTTTAAGATGTTAGAATATACATGGGATCTGTAATCTTATCGATTGTTTTCTTTTTCCAATGGTGATATTTTTTAAGAGCGTTAATTGGCATTGCTGCGATGCATTAAACACAGATAACAGTTACTCTGTCGACGTAACATGTCTAACTCCTTTTAGAGTTTGTATGATCCCCTCTTTTTAATTTGTAACATTGATCTTTCTCTCCCTAGTCGCTTCCGAGATCTGAACATCGATACCGTAGCCTGAATTGTAGTTTTTGTACACGGTGAGCATACCACATGCATTTACTTTTACGTTTCTAGACCAAAATGCAATTTAAATTTTGAGATATTGAGAAAAATCCAGGAATACAAATTTTTTAGGAACCACCAAATTCAGCAGTCTTTCATTATTAAATAACCTTGTCTCTCCATCTAAAATTCCTATGCCATACATTTTTATTACAATAACCAAATGATCCTTTCATGAAATCAAGGGATATGAGTTGTAAATATAGAGAAATATAATTGCTTTTTGAATATGGTCGAAAGAAGTCCATTTAAAGTGCTGCAAAACAGATATTATAAGGTACATAATGGTTTGTATCCCATGGAAACCAAAGGCAGATCTAGTGTTAACTATTTAACTGTTGAGTATAGAATTGAAACTCCACTATTTATGGGGTTTTTTTTGATAAAAACGTGATTTCTTGTCCCAGCCACTTTAAAAAAAATGTGTTTGATCTTTACAAGTAATTTTTTGTGCAGTCAGTACCTTGAATTAGATTTAACATTTTTAAGCAATTTTAGAGAGATTTATAAGGTATTGATTCCTGAAGGTCCAAAACAACCAAAATGGGATGTCCCTAGACCGCCTCTTCAACATCTATACTCTAAAATATCGTTAAAAATGTAGAAATAAGTGTTATTATTACTTAATATAAGTTCTTTAATAATTCAAAAGTATGTTTAGAGCCAACATATTTTAATGAACAGCTTTGAACATGGGATTTTTAATTTCAAATGGTGTGTCCCTGACAAAAAAAATATCCACTACGAAACGAAGTCCTTAAAATTTGCTAATAAACAGTTTAATAAAATCAATGTTATTTTGTTTGCAAGAGATATAAACATTAGGGTCTTACAAAAGAAGTGATGCTTTTATAACGGCAGTTAAATTGTTGGTAAGAAAAATGAACACATGAAATGGACCAGAGTGATACCGTATGTTTTGTCAATGTCCACTAAGAAACGGGTCAAATCTACTCCTGTGTCCGGTTTTAAAATTATGAAAAAAATATCAGTGTACAGCTTAATACATGCTTTGGTGAATAAAATCAGTCTTGATACTACTGTAATACAGGGATTGTGGGGAAGAAATAAAACATGTCAATGTGTCCCTTACGAAACGGTCACCTACGAAACAAGTGTGGGAGAAAAACGTTTCGTAGTGGACACTACCACTACCATGTAGTCTTTTTTACTCTTTTTTTTCAATGATATTCGTGCAAAACAAATAACAAGGATTAGTTTCATGTAATTTTTAGTATGTTTTTATTAACATAGAATAGGGTTGATGTTAACTACGAAACTTTTTGTCCGCTACAAAACGGTCTTGTCAACTACGAAACGCATCAAAACGTCCACTACGTAACATAAGTTGAACCTTCATACGTGAAGTACTGTCTGATCTTTATCGATAACAAATGGTTCTCCAATTCAGAAAAAAATGAGATCTTTCTAGTATATAAAGTAAACAATCTGGAATGTCTATAGGAGACATTTAAAATTGCAATAAGATATGTTTTTAGAAGCAGTTCGTAGTGGTCAAATGGTTTCAGTACACTAATTATGAATATAATATCATTTTGAAGAGTATCTAAATTTGCACTTTAAGTTTACAAACAGGTCCATAATAGAGGTATTCAAAATAATTCTTGAATTAAAATTTTAGACAAGTTGATTTTCCTTCCTTTTGTTAGGTGTCAAAGTCACGCGTTTATTGAAAAACGCCCTTATATGCATCCAATACCTAGAAAAACCATGTATTTGATGCTGATTCTGAATTAATTCAGCAATTTCAGATCGGTTGCTAGGGCTTTTCTTTATGTTGCTATGGTCCTTCAGCCATTCAAATTAAAGCTATTATATTTTTTAACATTTTCAAAAAAATGATATTGACTGTTAAATTACATTAATATTAAAAAAATAGCAAAAATCTTGATAATAAACAAGTATTGTTTTTGTCATTTTTATTAATTTTAACCTTTTCGGTTGCTATGGTAACCAAAAAAAATACAAAAATACCTAGACTTTTTTTTCTGTTTTTAACAATTCAATATATGAACTTAAGATGCAATTATAGTTTATAATTAACTTGTCTGCCCAATGTAAATTTTTTCTTGATTTAAAATATGATATTTAAGCAATTTTTAGAAAATGTCAAAATACAGATTTTTGCACTTTCTTAAATACCATTTTAGCCTTAATAAAAAAAATATTTCACAACCTCAACATCAAAATATAAACTTCAAAAAATGCTAAATGATATGTTGATTTAAAAAAAAAAAATTTTGAAATTGTCATTATCATAAAATTGCTGCAACCAAAAAGTATACATTTTCCAATTTTCATGTCTAAATTCATCATAAATTCCTGAAAAAAAAATGGCTGCATGTTTCCATACCAACCGTTCAAAAAAACTAAAATAAAAAATAGCTTGCAAACTTTATTTCATTCTTAGCTGCCTATTATATAAAGGAATAAAGCAGTTCTGAGACATACATGAATCACCCCCTGCCTGGATCTTACAAATAGCTGTACTTAAGTGCTAGTTTACAATGAAATAATCCGAAGGTACACCAGTCATCATACTAAGACATATAATTATGATTTCTACCCGATCAATCTATACTCTTACTACTCCTAAATTATGTCTGCTGACTTGGAAAGCAGTATTTCATGTGAATTCCTCAAGGGTAAACATTTACATTCATATGTTTGTCTTGAATGTATATTTTGAATTTGAATATATACGTAAGCTATCGTTTATCGGCTTTACAGACAAACATAAGGATTAATAAATATAGAATTGCACGAGGTCGCACGACCACCAAATTCAATCATGATTCCAAACGGCGACCGTAGATCCTTTTTTGAAATCCTTATACTGTTTTGAGCATGTACTTCTGATAGTGAAATCACCATAATGAAAGCTTGTAGCTCTACAGCATACTTTTTTGTTCTTTTCTAGAATATTAAAATACCGAATAACTTCAATATCAATATCAATGCGTTCGTTTGATATATATTCTATTGAAAGTTTGAATGGAAGTTCTAAGAGAGAGACAAAAGATACCAGAGGTACAGTCAAACTCAGAGATAGAAAATAAACTGACAACGCAATGGCTAAAAACAAATTCCAATGGAAGTGTAACTTGTAACTATAATTTACTTACGTTCACAGAACTCTGGGTCTTCATCACTGTGGTCCGGACAATCATATGATCCTGCACGATCACAGAGCCATTGAGACATGAAACAGTGAACACCATCCCTACACTTAGTGTAACCAGGCTCACAATTTTGATCTATAACAAAAACAGATACTCAATTGATTTTATAGCTTGCTGTTCAATGTGAGCTTAGGCTCCGTATTGAAGACGGTATTTTGATCTATTAGGGGTTATTCTTAGGTTGTAACCTGAATGGAGAGTGGTCTTTTTGGTATTCACACCTCATCTTCTTATACTGTTGATTCAGTAATATTCGTCGGATACCAATTTTCGTGGATTTCATGGGTACAGGGACAACACGAATTTAAATGTTCAACGCAATGCAAATTTTCTTAAAAAAATGCATGTAAACTTTGTCAAAAACCACGAATTTAATATCCACGAATATGCAGGTTTTTCTCTTTCCACGAAAATTGGAACCCACAAAAATAAATGAATCCACAGCTATCTAGATACTTGAATTCTCCCAACTGAATGGCCGCAGGTAAAAAAAAGGTTAATATAATAATTTATCAACTTATACACAAGGTCAAATACAGACAACAATTCATAAAACAAATAGAACATTATAATTATATAAAGAGTGCTATTCATTTTTAAATGCAAATATTCTACATAGGAATCAACTTTCTGACACCTACATTAACTCTTTTCCATTCGGCAAAAATTGCACTATTTTTGCCGCTGAAGAACGATCAAATTTCAATCAATAATAACTTTCTTATTACTGTTAGTAGGCTTATCAACTAAGACTTATTATAGAAAATAGTTTTTCAGTAATATTAATGGCAGGTTTGTAAAAAAATATATAATCTTTGATCACGTGATAATCAGTCCAATGTCACGTGACAACAACAAAAAACTCAGAAAATTGTAAAATTTCGATACAAAATATACTTTTTTGAAGTTTATTTATGGAAATAGTATCAATAGAGCATCCAAATACAATGTTAGAAATAACATCTCTAAAAAAAAGAACCCTGCATGGTCTATTTATGTGAGAAACAGCAATTTTTATAGCCAAACATGCTATTTGGGTGATTTGGGTCAAAAAGGCTATTTTTGAGCTTTCTGGGTAAAAAACGTAGCTAAACTGTGCAACTGAAGTGCATCCACACTCTAATCCCTATAATCATTTAAAAGACAGAAAAACAAAAGTCTTGCCGCTTCATAATCCCATAGTTATCGATTTGTAATAGAATATCTTAACATGTATGTCTCTATTATTTTGTAAATGACTATAAACAAAAGACAGACAATTAACTTTTTTACAAGGAAAAAAGCATTTTCAATTTGAAATGAATTAAAGTCAAGTCAAGTTATTAAGTCACCAAAACGGAGTTTTTGGCGACTTATTGTTTTTGTATCGTTTCTTATTATGGCACCCTCAACGGAGTTGGGGTGACATATTGTTATTGTTCGTTTCTTTTTTTCTTATTATGGCACCCTCAACGGAGTTGGGGTGACGTATTGTTATTCTACGTTTCTTTTTTTTCTTATTTTTCTTCCACACATTTTGTCCGCGCGAGTTCTTGGAATCCAATGGACCAATTTTGATGGAACTCTACTATAATGAAGTCCCCCATATGAAGTTGTGCACCTTGATATGGAATGGTAAAAAATGGCCGCCGTTTCCATGGAAACAGCAAAAATACGAAAAAAATCAAAGGGCTCCAAACTGGAAGAAACTCCACAGGATTGGTGACTGACATGTGCGGAGTTGCATTTTGAAGTTGGAATTTTCAAAATGGCCGCCGTAACCATGGAAACAGTAAAAGTATGAAAAACTTCAAAATGCTTCAAACTTAATGAAACTTTGCAAAAATGTTACTAGACATCTGTAAATGCATTCTTCGTTTTTGGAATTTTCAAAACGGCTGCCGCTCACCTGGCAATGAGGGGAAGGGTGCCATCCGTTATTGCTAGCAATTACAAATCTAGTTATTATGGCACCCTCAACGGAGTTGGGGTGACATATTGTTATTGTTCGTTTCTTTTTTTCATATTATTATTATTTTTATTCTTCCACACTTTTTTGTCCATTCTATTTCTCTGAATTGGCTTGAACAATATTGATGGAACTATACCATAATGTAGACCACCACATTCTATAGTGCAGTGGGGTATGGCACCATCAAGATGGCTGCCGTTGCCATGGAAACGAAACAAATGTGAAAAAATTCTGTTTTTTGTTTTGGTGAACTGTTTGAATATGCTTAAACTCAGAATCATCATATTTTAATACAATGAAGGTGCCCACTATATACAGGTGTTGGATGATTTTCGTACTCATTGGACCTACTATGTTGCCATGGAAACTAAACCAAAAATTTCAAAAATATCAAAATGCTCCAAACTTCACAGTTACGATGAGCAACATTGGAAGATGTGGAATTTGGCGTTGGAATTTCCAAAATATCTGTAGATACCATGGAAACAATGCAAAAAGGGCAAAACTTTGAATTTTCACAGAACATTCTAGAACATCAATGTTAAATGTATTCTAGAGACATTAAATGGTATATGATGGTATATATGATAATGGAGGGAAAAAAATGCAGCGGGGGTTTGACTTTGGAATATTCAAAATGGCCGCCGTTACCATGGGAACAGCAAAAATTTCAAAAATTTCAAAGTTCTCCAAACTTAATGAAACTTTACAAAATTGACAATTGGCATGAGTAGATGCACTCTATGATTTTGGAATTTTCAAAATGGCTGCCGCTCGCCTGTCAATTGGGGAAGGGTGCCATCCGCTATTGCTTGCAATGGCAAATCTAGTTATGGCACCCTCAACGGAGTTGGGGTGACGTATTGTTATTCTACGTTTCTTTTTTTTCTTATTTTTCTTGCAACAAATTTTGTCCGCGCGATTTCTCGAAATCCAATGGACCAAAATTGATGGAACTTTACTATATTAAGGACCCCCATGTGCTGTGTTGCAGGAAGCATGGAATGGTTCAAGATGGCTACCGTTACCATGGAAACAGAACAAATGTGAAAAATTCCAGTTTTGGGTTTTGGTTAACTGTTTGGAGTTGCTTTAACTCAGAATCATTATATTTTGATACAATGTAGGTGCCCACTATATACAGGCATTGGATGATTTTGACACTCATTGGAACTACTATGTTGCCATGGAAACTACACCAAAAATTTCAAAAATATCAAAATGTTCAAAACTTCATGAAACTTCGCAGTAACGATGAGCAACATTGGAAGATGTGGAATTTGGTGTTGGAATTTCCAAAATATCGGTTGTTACCATGGAAACAATGCAAAAAGATCAAAACTTTGAATTTTCACAGAACATTCCAGAACATCAATGTTAAATTTATTCTAAAGACATTAAATGGAATATGATGGTATATATGATTATGGAGGGAAAAAATTGCAGCCGGGGTTTGACTTTGGAATATTCAAAATGGCCGCCGTTACCATGGGAACAGCAAAATTATGAAAAACTTCAAAATGCTTTAAATTTAATGAAACTTATAACAAATTTTGCCTAGCTTATGTAGACTTAACTTTTGAATTTCGAATTTTCAAAATGGACGCCGTTGCCGTGGAAACAGCAACAATTTTCTAAATGGCTGCCGCTGGCCTGGCAATGGGGAAAGGGTGCCATCCGCTATTGCTTGCAATGGCAAATCTAGTTATTATTATTATGGCACCCTCAACGGAGTTGGGGTGACATATTGTTATTGTTCGTTTCTTTTTTTCTTATTATTATGGCACCCTCAACGGAGTTGGGGTGACATATTGTTATTCTACGTTTCTTTTTTTTCTTATTTTTCTTCTTGCAACAAATTTTGTCCAGGGGATTTCTTAAAATCCAATGGACCAATGTCGATGGAACTCTACTATAATAAGGACCCCCACGTGCAGAGTTGCAGTAAGCATGGAATGGTTCAAGATGGCTACCGTTTCCATGGAAACAGAACAAATGTGAAAAAATCTAGTTTTTGGTTTTGGTGAACTGTTTGGATATGCTTTAACTCAGAATCATTATATTTTGATACAATGTAGGTGCCCACTATATACTGGTTTTGGTATGATTTTGGCAATAATTGGAACTACTATGTTGCCATGGAAACTACACCAAAAATTTCAAAAATATCAAAATGCTCCAAACTTCATAAAACTTCACAATAACGATGAGCAACATTGGAAGATGTGGAATTTGGCGTTGGAATTTCCAAAATAGCTGTTGTTACCATGGAAACAATGCAAAAAGGTCAAAAATTTGAATTTTCACAGAACATTCCAGAACATCAATGTTAAATTTATTCTAGAGACATGAAACTTTATGAAAATGTTCTCCAGTATGCCAAGATGTCAAGACAATATTTTGATAGTTCAAAATGGCCGCCGTTGTCATGGAAACTAGGGCCAAGTTTTGCATTGACCCTATGGAAAAATGCATAAAATCTGCATTTTCTCAGAGAGTAGTGCACCAAAGTTAATGAAACTGTATTGATATATAACATGACATGTGGCAATGAGACGTCTGCTTTTAGAATTTTGGAATTATCTACTGTAACCATGGTTGCAGCACAAATGTTCAAAATTTCCAAAAAAAATTATGTGCTGCAAACTGGATGAAACTTTACAGGAATAGTGACTGTCATGTGCAGAGTTGCATTTTGAAGTTGGAATTTCCAAAATGGCCGCCGTAACCATGGAAACAGCAAAATTGTCCAAAATTTCAAAATGCTCCAAACTAAATGAAATTTTGCAAAAATGATGACTTGCATGTGTAGACGCACTCTTTGACTTTGGAATTTTCAAAATGACTGCCGCTCGCCTGGCAATGGGGGGACGAGGGTGCCATCCGTTATTGCTAGCAATTACAAATCTAGTTATTATTATTATTATTTTTATTCTTCCACACTTTTTTGTCCATTCTATTTCTCGGAATTGGCTTGAACAATATTGATGGAACTATACCATAATGTAGACCACCACATTCTATAGTACAGTGGGGTATGGCACCATCAAGATGGCTGCCGTTGCCATGGAAACGAAACAAATGTGAAAAAATCCTGTTTTTTGTTTTGGTGAACTGTTTTGATATGCTTAAACTCAGAACCATTATATTTTGATACAATGTAGGTGCCGGCCATATACAGGTGTTGAATGATTTTGGCACTCATTGGAACTACTATGTTGCCATGGAAACTATACCAAAAATTTCAAAAATATCAAAATGCTCCAAACTTCATGAAACTTCACAGTAACGATGAGCAACATTGGAAGATGTGGAATTTGGCGTTGGAATTTCCAAAATATCTGTTGTTACCATGGAAACAATGCAAAAAGGTCAAAAATTTCAAAAAAAATAAAAATGCTGTAAACTGGATGAAACTTTACAGGAATGGTCACTGGCATAAGCAAAGTTGACATTTGAAGTTGGAATTTTCAAAATGGCCGCCGTAACCATGGAAACAGCAAAAATGTCAAAAACGTCAAAATGCTCCAAACTTAATGAAACTTAACAAATATGATAATTTGAATGTGTAGATGCACACTTTGATTTTGGAATTTTCTAGATTGCTGCCGCTCGCCTGGCAATGTGGGAAGGGTGCCATCCGCTATTGCTTGCAATGGCAAATCTAGTTATTATTTTTATTCTTCCACACTTTTTTGTCCATTCTATTTCTCGGAATTTGCTTGAACAATATTGATGGAACTATATCATAATGTAGACCACCACATTCTATAGTGCAGTGGGGTATGGCACCATCAAGATGGCTGCCGTTGCCATGGAAACGAAACAAATGTGAAAAAATCATGTTTTTTGTTTTGGTGAACTGTTTCGATATGCTTAAACTCAGAACCATTATATTTTGATACAATGTAGGTGCCGGCCATATACAGGTGTTGGATGATTTTGGCATTCATTGGAAATACTATGTTGCCATGGAAACTATACCAAAAATTTCAAAAATATCAAAATGCTCCAAACTTCATGAAACTTCACAGTAACGATGAGCAACATTGGAAGATGTGGAATTTGGCGTTGGAATTTTCAAAATATCTGTTGTTACCATGGAAACAATGCAAAAAGGTCAAAAATTTCAAAAAAAATAAAAATGCTGTAAACTGGATGAAACTTTACAGTAATGGTCACTGGCATAAGCAAAGTTGACATTTGAAGTTGGAATTTTCAAAATGGCCGCCGTAACCGTGGAAACAGCAAAAATAACAAAAACTTCAAAATGCTCCAAACTTAATGAAACTTAACAAATATGATAATTTGATAAATAGATGCACACTTTGACTTTGGAATTTTCTAGATTGCTGCCGCTCGCCTGGCAATGTGGGAAGGGTGCCATCCGCTATTGCTTGCAATGGCAAATCTAGTTATTATTATTATGTCACCCGATCGACAATGTCGGGTGACATATTGCTTTTCCTCTGTTTCTTTTTCTGTATTATTATTATTATTATACTTCCACCTATTTTGTCCGGCATGTTTTTTGGAGTGAAATGGAACCAATCTTAATGATAGTTCACTATAAGGTGGAACAAAAAAATTTCGGGGTGAAGGTGGGTCTAAGACCATAAAAAATGGCTGCCGTTTCCATGGAAACAGAATAATTGTGAAAAATTCCAGTTTTTGGTTTTGGTGAATAATTTGGAGATGCTTAAACTCAAAATCATCATATTTTGATACAATGTAGGTGCCAGCCATATACTGGTTTTGGATGATTTTGGCAATCATTGGAACTACTATGTTGCCATGGAAACTGCACCAAAAATTTCAAAAATATCAAAATGCTCCAAATTTCTTGAAACTTCATGGTAACGATGAGCAACATTGGTAGATGTGGAATTTGGCGTTGGAATTTCCAAAATGTCTGCCGTTACCATGGAAACAGAGCATAAGTGTCAAAATGCTCTAAAAACATCAGGGTTTGGTGAAAAATTTTGATATGCTTGAACTTGAAATCATCAAATTTTTACACAATATAGTTATCCACTATATACAGGTTTTGATTGATTTTGACAATCATTGGAACTACTCTGTTACCATGGATACAGGATCAAATATCTCCAAAATTTCAAAATGCTCCAAAATTGATGAAACTTAATATGATAGTTGACTGGCAAGTCTGGATGAGACTTTTGACTTTGGAATTTCCAAAATGGCCACCGTTGCCATGGAAACTTCAAAAAAAGTCAAAATTTCTCAAAATGCTTTGAACTTAATGAAACTTGATATTATTGTTAACTGGCAAGTACAGATGAGACTTTTGACTTTGAAATTTTCAAAATGGCTGCCGTTGCCATGGAAACAGCAGAAATGTGATTTTTTTTAAAATGCTCTGAATGTACTGAAAATTTACAGAAAAATGTATTGCCATGAATATATGTGCATTCACTGTTAAACCATTTTGAAATGGCTGCCGGTTAGTGGCAATAGGGGAAGGGTGACATCCGCTATTGCTTGCAATGGCAATTCTAGTTATGGCACCCTCAACGGAGTTGGGGTGACATATTGTTATTCTACGTTTCTTTTTTTTCTTATTATTTTTCTTCTTGCAACAAATTTTGTCCAGGTGATTTCTCGAAATCCAATGGACCAATGTTGATGGAACTCTACTATAGTTAGGACCCCCAAATGCAGAGTTGCAGTAAGCATGGAATGGTTCAAGATGGCTACCGTTTCCATGGAAACAGAACAAATGTGAAAAAATCCAGTTTTTTCTTTTGGTGAACTGTTTGGATATGCTTTCACTCAGAAACATTATATTTTGATACAATGTAGGTGCCGGCCATATACAGGTGTTGGATGATTTTGGCACTCATTGGAACTACTATGTTGCCATGGAAACTACACCAAAAATTTCAAAAATATCAAAATGCTCCAAACTTCATGAAACTTCACAGTAACGATGAGCAACATTGGAAGATGTGGAATTTGGCGTTGGAATTTCCAAAATATCTGTTGTTACCATGGAAACAATGCAAAAAGGTCAAAACTTTGAATTTTCACAGAACATTCCAGAACATCAATGTTAAATTTATTCTAGAAACATGAAACTTTATGAAAATGTTCTCCAGTATGCCAAGATGTCAAGACAATATTTTGATAGTTCAAAATGGCCGCCGTTGTCATGGAAACTAGGGCCAAGTTTTGCATTGACCCTATGGAAAAATGCATAAAATCTGCATTTTCTCAGAGAGTAGTGCACCAAAGTTAATGAAACTGTATTGATATATAACATGACATGTGGCAATGAGATGTCTGCTTTTAGAATTTTGGAATTATCTACTGTAACCATGGTTGCAGCACAAATGTTCAAAATTTCCAAAAAAAATTATGTGCTGCAAACTGGATGAAACTTTACAGGAATAGTGACTGTCATGTGCGGAGTTGCATTTTGAAGTTGGAATTTCCAAAATGGCCGCCGTAACCATGGAAACAGCAAAATTGTCCAAAATTTCAAAATGCTCCAAACTTAATGAAATTTTGCAAAAATGATAACCTGCAGGTGTAGACGCACTCTTTGACTTTGGAATTTCCAAAATGGCTGTCGCTCGCCTGGCAATGGGGGTACGAGGGTGCCATCCGTTATTGCTAGCAATTACAAATCTAGTTAAGTCACCAAAACGGAGTTTTTGGCGACTTATTGTTTTTGTATCGTTTCTTATTATTATGGCACCCTCAACGGAGTTGGGGTGACATATTGTTATTGTTCGTTTCTTTTTTTCATATTATTATTATATTTATTCTTCCACACTTTTTTGTCCATTCTATTTCTCGGAATTGGCTTGAACAATATTGATGGAACTATACCATAATGTAGACCACAGCATTCTATAGTGCAGTGGGGTATGGTACCATCAAGATGGCTGCCGTTGCCATGGAAACGAAACAAATGTGAAAAATTTCTGTTTTTTGTTTTGGTGAACTGTTTGAATATGCTTAAACTCAGAATCATCATATTTTAATACAATGAAGGTGCCGACTATATACAGGTATTGGATGATTTTGGCACTCATTGGACCTACTATGTTGCCATGGAAACTAAACCAAAAATTTCGAAAATATCAAAATGCTCCAAACTTTATGAAACTTTACAGTTACGATGAGCAACATTGGAAGATGTGGAATTTGGCGTTGGAATTTCCAAAATATCTGTAGATACCATGGAAACAATGCAAAAAGGTCAAAACTTTGAATTTTCACAGAACATTCCAGAACATCAATGTTAAATGTATTCTAGAGACATTAAATGGTATATAATGGTATATATGATTATGGAAGGAAAAAATTGCAGCGGGGGTTTGACTTTGGAATATTCAAAATGGCCGCCGTTACCATGGGAACAGCAAAAATTTCAAAAATTTCAAAGTTCTCCAAACTTAATGAAACTTTACAAAATTGACAATTGGCATGAGTAGATGCACTCTATGATTTTGGAATTTTCAAAATGGCTGCCGCTCGCCTGGCAATGGGGGAAGGGTGCCATCCGCTATTGCTTGCAATGGCAAATCTAGTTCTTATTCTTCTCTTTCTGACCCCTTAAACTGTCCTACCATTTTTTGGGAAGCAGTAGAGGATGAACACTTTATATTTGTTCTGGGTATAGGTCTGCATCATGGGGGTTGCAGAACCCAATGTCCATGATACCAGGGTGTCATCTTGGCATAATTAGGGGGGCTCAAAGATGGGTGGGGTCATTTTTTTTTTACATTTCCTAAATTTTATGCTGTAACTAGAGTAGATGGTATTATAATTTCTTTGATGAATATTAAGAGACACATGTCTGCTTCAACTTGGAACTAATTTTATTTCAGTAGGGGGTCTCCTTGGCATAATTTTAGGGGGTGAATTTTCATAGAACATTCCAGAACATCAATGTTAAATTTATTCTACAGACATTAAATGGTATTTGATTGTATATAATTATGGAGGGAACAAATTACAGTGGGGGTTGGACTTGGGAATATTCAAAATGGCCGCCGTTACCATGGAAACAGCAAAAATATGAAAAACTTCAAAATGCTTCAAAATTATTGAAACTTATAACAAATGTTGCCTAACTTATGTAGACATAACTTTTGAGTTTGGAATTTTCAAAATGGCCGCCGTTGCCATGGAAACGGCAAAAATGTCCAAAAATTTCAAATTGCTTCAAAATTGATGAAACTTGAAACAAATGTTGCGTACCATATATAGACATTACTTTTGACTTTAAAATTTCCAAAATGGCCGCCGTAACCATGGAAACGGCAAAAATGAGAAAAATATCAAAATCTATTCAATTAAATGAAACTTTACACATAGGTAATGTGGCATCATAGATACCGCAGAACAATGATTTGGGGTCCGTTTTGGTGACTTTTGTGTTAGCATCCTAACACAGGATTACTAGTTTAATATTGGTATTGGTTTTTTTTAAACTGCACATTCATCCTTGCGGGATTCGAACCCGGATCGCTTGATTACTATCCTCAGATGCATCCCCTCAACTACGGAACAATACGGTTAAAATTGATTAAATTCATACATATTTTCAATGTTATTTGTAATATTTATATTTATGTCTTTAAAAGAACACACACTGTGGGATGGTCTGTAAACCAGGGGGAGGGGAGAGAGGAAAAAAAAGGGGGGTAATTATGATTTTAATTCAAACACAAGTAACACAAGTAACACAAGTAGTAAGAAATGCAATTTATTTATACTATTTGGCCTCTGGAACCACAATATGCACGTTTTTACTGGTATGGGCAGAAATTCTAAGAAATAGTTGCTGAAAATAACTGACATGTTGACAATGTTCACTGTTTGTATTCGTTTTTGGTAGAAATTAATCAAAACAAAATAACTCAATGAACCTTCATTTTATAAAGATCAACACAAACCTGAAAGAAAAAGATCCACAACGGACCGATGTTTGCGGTTTATAGCAACCAAACACAATATTTTCATAATTCGAGATTAGCACAATTCTAAAGTTTTTTCTATTAAATTTTAGCTGTTTTTTTTTCAAACGATAATATCTTAATTGCTTTATTCAACCACAAAGATCAACCCCAAAACACACAACAGCAATTTATACGTGTAGCGGAAACTCACAGGTTTCATTTAAGCCCTTGGTGAAATCTGTTGATAGTCAAATGGCAAATAATTTAAGGTTTGAATCCAAATTTTACGCAAAAAAGTGCTTATGACCCGAATTCGGGTCATAGGAACGGTAAAGAGTTAATAGCCATATAAAATTTATATTCTATTCATCAGTAAACATTCACGAAATACTGATAACTTTTAATATCAGTAATCAAGATTCAAATGGCAACATTTGAATATCGATCTTATTGGTAATATTTCCCATCTTACATGCAAACAAATCATATGATGATATATAAAAGTTTAGCCCTTACCTCTACAAAAGTCGGGATCTTCGTCACTTTGATCACGGCAGTAAGTCGTCTTGCCATCACACAGATCTCGTAATGGGAAACATTGGATTCCATCTCTACATTTAGCATGAGTGGAAGGACAAGTCTGTGCTGTAGATTATAGTGTTAGATTAAAGTAAATATGTAATGATACCATATGGGAAACATTGAATTCTATCTCTACATTTAGCATGAATGGAAGGACAAGTCTGTGCTGTAGAGTCTAGTGTTTAATTAAAGTAAATATGTAATGATACCATATGGGAAACATTAAATTCTATCTCTACATTTAGCATGAGTGGAAGGAAAAGTCTGTGCTGTAGAGTCTAAGGTTTAATTAAAGTAAATATTTAATGATACCATATGGGAAACATTGAATTCTAACTCTACATTTAGCATGAGTGGAAGGACGACAAGTCTGTGCTGTAGATTGTAGTGTTTAATTTAATTAAATATGTAATGATATCATATGGGAAACATTGAATTCTATCTCTACATTTAGCATGAATAGAAGGACAAGTCTGTGCTGTAGAGTCTAGTGTTAATTTTAAGTAAATATGTAATGATACCATATGGGAAACATTGAATTCTAACTCTACATTTAGCATGAGTGGAAGGACGACAAGTCTGTGCTGTAGATTGTAGTGTTTAATGAAATTAAATATGTAATGATATCATATGGGAAACATTGAATTCTATCTCTACATTTAGCATGAATAGAAGGACAAGTCTGTGCTGTAGAGTCTAGTGTTATATTTACGTAAATATGTAATGATTCCATATGGGAAACATTGAATTCTAACTCTACATTTAGCATGAGTGGAAGGACAAGTCTGTGCTGTAGAGTCTACTGTTAAATTAAAGTAAATATATAATGATACCATATGGGAAACATTGAATTCTATCTTTACATTTAGCATGAGTGGAAGGACAAGTCTGTGCTGTAGTTTGTAGTGTTTAATTAAAGTAAATATGTAATGCTACCATATGGGAAACATTGAATTCTATCTCTACATTTAGCATGAGTGGAAGGACAAGTCTGTGCTGTAGGATGTAGTGTTTAATTAAGGTAAATATGTAATGATATCATTTGAGAAACATTAAATTCTATCTCTACATTTAGCATGAGTGGAAGGACAAGTCTGTGCTGTAGATTGCAGTGTTTAATTAAAGTAAATATGTAATGATACCATATGGGAAACATTAAATTCTATCTCTACATTTAGCACGAGTGGAAGGAAAAGTCTTTGCTGTAGAGTCTAGTGTTTAATTAAAGTAAATATGTAATGATACCATATGGGAAACATTGGATTCTATCTCTACATTTAGCATGAGTGGAAGAAAAGTCTGTGCTGTAGAGTCTAGTGTTTAATTAAAGTAAATATTTAATGATACCATATGGGAAACATTAAATTCTATCTCTACATTGAGCATCAGTGGAAGGACAAGTCTGTGCTGCATTGTAGAATCAAAGTCAATATGTAATACCACCGAATCTTTGAACCTTACTGACAACAGCATCGTGAAATTTGATTACATGGCATTACAGGAACCCAAGCGGTATAATTGAAGAAATACTCGTCGTATAATCGTAATCCGAACTCCATTTGCTAGATGTTTTCAAGTACTTACGTTTTTGTTTTGTCATACTTTTCATTAAGCCTCTCTCACATTTTCCAAACCACAAAAAGCTGATTTTTTTCAGAACGTATTCACAAAATACTAATTATGGTATTTGTTGTCAGCTTTTATTCTGTATTTATAATTTATAGTGTAATATTTTATTATTACAGTGACCTTTTGCTAAACTGGAAATGACTTGTAAGTAAAAAATATACAAACTTGATGTTTATGTTTTCCCTTCACTATGATCATTTTGAAAAATCTAACAACACTCGTCAATTCTGGCTGTCTTATCTATTATGATCAAAGAATCTTTAATGACTATTGCATCCTCTAGTACTAGAATCCTTAGCATGATTAGCACAACCGATAATATATACGAAAAAAAAATACTATCCACTTGATTTAGGTAGACATTAAAGTCATAAGACACCTCAAATTAAACAAAATCATGCACATGTTTTTTTATAACTAAATGGATAGTTTTTATTATACAACTTTTGTACATATATTTTTTTCGGAAAATTCTTTAATTTGTCCACATTTTGAAGAAGTTTATTTGTTTTTAATTGCTTGTTTCCAGGAAGCAACTCGCCGACATATTTTCCGTATGCATAGTGACCTGAGCGTAACCCTCCTCGTAAAAATCCGGCGATCGAAATACGCATGGATCTGTCATTAAAATAAACAATTATCAGATTGTACATGTTAAACACGTGCTCAATACCCATGCTTTTTGTTATTTATTTACTATAAGGTGACAATCGGTAAACTTCGGCTTTAAAACACGGCATTTAACGAGCAGCCATATTTGTTAAATCATAACAGACAGAGAGAAAAAAAATTGACGATTATACAAAATATTTGCGTAAAAAATGAAAAAATCGTGCACAGAGTTCTAAGTTTATGATACATACATGCATTGGTTCAAGAATTGGATAAACATTATTTTTCCCCACTCACTGGTTTCATATGACTTTAAATAATGATTTCATAGAGATGAAGAGTTTAATTGACCTTTATTGCCCCATTTTCTTTATACCTACCTCTGCAAAACTCGGGATCCTTGTCACTACTATCTTTACAGAGCGCTGCCGTACCATCACATAATGATGTAAGAGGGAAGCATCGAATCCCGTCTTTACAACGGATATAATTATCCGGACAACGTTTGTCTATTCAAAAAAACATATACTAAGAATTTGCGAAAGCCTGTTTAAAAATGATATTTATGGTACATTATCATTGTGATATGTCAGTGTGACGATTACTCATTTTCTCTTTTTTAACTGACCGTTTCATTTGTTTAATATTTTCAGTTCTTTACATGTAAACTGCTGGTTTGATAGGCAGAAAAGAAAATCTCACTGCCTTAAATATAAGTCTTCATAATTTATTATACAGTTATGTGATTAAACGTCCTTTGAACAGAAATTGGTCCAACTTTATATAATAAAAGTATTATTCGCACAAAGTACAAAAAGATAAGTCGAAGTATTAAACAATTACTGTTAATTCGATTACTTTTTTTCATCATCTGTTAACTTAAAAGTCTACAATACTTTAGAAACGAGATGGTTTTTTTTCGATTAAAGAATTACAATTCTGAGCGTATATTCATACAGTAACATGAGCAACACGACGGGTGCCACATACGGAGCTGGATCGCTTACCCTTTCAGAGCACCTGAGATCACCCCAAGTTTTTGGTGGAATTGGTGTTGCGCAGTCTTTTGTTTTCTATGCTGTTTCTTTTGTACTGCTAGTATTATTTGTCTGTTTGTCTTTTTTTATTTTTAGTCATGGCGTAGTCAGTTATTATCGATATATTACTTTGGCTGTTTCTCTTGTATCTTTCGCCCATGTTTTATCTATACTGAATTTCTATTTTGGCGTGCATGAATTTTATTCCTATACATCAATAAAATCAATTTGGCCGCATTTAAAAAAGAAGAAAAACATTGTGCTTAGTTGTATTCATGATTAACTGTCAACAAAGTTTAAATTGTTATAACAAATACAAACCTGCAGCGTCCACTCTGCTTTTCAAAATGCTGCAGTTCACAAATACAAGAAAAGCGTAGTATACGAATTTCAGCGTCATGTTTGCAACCTAGAAGATCATGAAATGTCGGTACACTTATTCAAAGTAAAAACAAATAGCGAATTCCATGGAAAATTTCAAAATCCGTAATCGGTTGGAAGTTCAAACGCTCAAACACATGAAACGAATAACAACTATCATATTTCCGAATTGGTTTAGGCAATTTCTTACACTACAAACCATTAAAAGTCTGAAATGGCCTATTTATGTACTCGACTGTACTGATTTTTACTCGACCAGTCTGAATTCGTCTGAGATTTACTTGATAATACTCGACTGTAGTCTAAACCATACTTAACAGTCTGAATGTGTACTTGACCAGTACTTAACCATTTTATACGAGTCTGAACCGTACTCGACCTAGTCTGAACCATACTCGACCTAGTCTGAACCATACTCGACCAAGTCTTAACCAACCTAGACATATTCTTTGTATCTATCAACTGAATTTTATCAATTTAGGAATTCTTTTAATAAAAATGAAATTTGAACAACAACTTGAAATTAAAAATGTACTCAATACAGTATTGAAATTAAAATTTCACAATAATCAGCCATAATATAACTTCAACTCAATATTAATCAACACTTACATAATAATGTATATCAACTTTTAAAATATAAATAAAACAAGCTGATCAAATAATCTTAAAAAAATGAGTTGTGACTAATTTTTTCAATATTATGCAAAATTTTATGAATATTTCGGAAGTAGTTTATGGTAGCTGGACTATTTTCACCATTAACTTAAGCCTAGTATAGATTTATGGTGTCAGTTGAGTTCAGGTAATAAGGCAGTGAATGTTTTTTATTAAGATATATATAAAATAGTATATAAAACAACTTAATAAATTTTGAAAAATGAGAGCTTAATTGTTTTGTCTTATTAAACCAAGAATTTAATTTAATCATGATAATAGAATTTCCATAGCAATCCTTGATAACCTTTTTAAAAAAGGAAATGTATTCCAAAGTAACAGTAAAAAAATATTTCAATTAATTTAAGTATTTTTTTGTCAAATTGAAATGGCATACATAAAGCACTTTTGCCGCGATATAGCCTTTTTTTGTGCTCATGCGGCGTAAAGCAACCAACAATCAATCAATCATAAAGCACTTTAATATGTTCTTATTACCTCAGTACATGTGTGTTTTAAAAGAAAGCCCTATTTTCTTAAATTCGTGTATTACTTATCTAGTACATACATGTATATTCGACAGGCCTTGTTATTTAATTTAAACAGGATGTTGCAATTTTGAATCAATGTTATTTAGAATTTAAAACCTCTGGCCAGGTGTGATCTTATTTATGAATTTGACCCCAAGCAGAGGTTATACTTTATATTTCACCACTAATTAGAAAAACAATTTTATTTATTTATTTAATTTTATCCCTTTTTTATATAAGCTATATATAATATAATTTTTTTTTATCCTAAATATAATCAGAGATATATTTCTTTTATAAGGTTAATCTTTTTTATAAATTTTGTTGGCTGTTGTTATATATATCAGTTAAAAAGAAATTTATTTTAACAGTTAAAAGAGTAGAGGGTTTTTGGTCTAGTATGGTTCAGACTGGTCGAGTATTGTTCAGACCTTTGGTTAAGTATGGTTTAGACTGGAAAAATAGGTAGAGAACATGTTGTGAATGGGTTAATATAAAAAAGAAGATGTTGTATGATTGCCAATGAGACAACTATCCACAAAACACCAAAATAATACAGACATTAACAATTATAGGTCATCGTACGGCCTTCAACAATGAGCAAAGCCCATACCGCATAGTGAGCTATAAAAGGCTCCGATAAGAAGACTGTTTCAGACTGGTCGAGTAATAGTTCAGACTATTTTCAACGGCAAAGATAAGGGTCAAGTACGATTCAGTACAGTCAAGTATGGTTCAAACTTGGGTCGAGTAATGTCAAGTAAAAGTCAAACCAATTCAGACTGGTCGAGTAAAAATCTGTGTAGTCGAGTACAGATATAGGCCATTTCAGACTTTAATGGTTTGTAGTGTTATGCAATGTGTTTTATGTGAGCTTTTGATGCATCGTAGTATTGTTACATATATTTCATTTGCATTTTGAGTTAAAGATTGTAATCCACACCTCTAACTTTTAGTTGTTTATAAATTTTACTCAACGAAATTTCAAACCTTCATATTTTAATGGTGAACATTAATCCAATAAAATAAGGACACTTTTTTGCTTCGTTAAAGCCGCCTACGAGTTTGTGCATTTCAGACTGAATCAAAAACCCAATCGTTACCTTGACTCTGTTGTCGGATTGTTGTCTATTCACACATTTCGCGTTTCAATTCTTAATTCTATTTAAAACAGAAAGAAGATCTGAGCCTTTTTATTTCCTTGAAAGCAATTATACTTGGACACAGGATCTATATTTAACAAGGATTATGAAATGAAAATTGAGCGAATATTGCAGTTGTATTTGTCGACAAAAGTTTGTAATGTGGTAATGAAGCCAAATCTATATCCATGTATTTGATTACGTCTTGATAAAGGTTACGTTTTTGAGTCTGTACTGACATTTTGTTTTTTCGCATTAAATTACATAAACATGAATAATTCAGATTATTATACTTTATTTTTGTGATCTTTTTGATGATAATCAATGAAAATAACTAACCGTTTTTCTGTCGAAAAAAATCTTTTGTAAACTTAATATAAACCTCAAACCACCAAGAAAGTAGACATTGCCCGAAATATGTTTTATTTGTCTTTATAGTTTTCATGTCGATACAACAGAATCTTATTAATGTTAAAAACTCATATGTTTTTAAAGAAAATATAAAAATAGTTAAAAACACAGATTTAAAATAAGACTTGGTTAAGATGATGACTGTAATCTTCATCAACAGGAAAAACATATTTTGTAGCTCAAAAGTTTATTTGTGTATTTTTCTTATATTTGTAAAATGTTAACATACCTTCAGCTGACACTTTAGAAAATAATACATGTACATTTTTAAAAAAAAATAGATCAACCTTGAGAAAACAGCTTGAAGTATGAAAACATTTGCGCTAAAATTTGTCACCATACACAAAAGACGAACTATTATACAAAAGATAAATGAACTAGCTGGGACAGATTTATAACAGTATGTTTTCACACCTATCTTTGTCACGAACCTAAAAATTATTACAATAAACGTTTTAGACGGAATTTCACACATGAAAATTAGAGTACATTGTATTAAAATGTACCTCGAGCTAAAAATTCTAACATTGTAGTCCAGTATTTAACCTTAAACGAATTGCAACATCTAATCTATAGCATTAAGCCCTTAATATACACAAAAAAAAATTTAAATTGAATTGGTTGAGATGATAACTGTAATCTTAATGAACAGGAAAGACAGAGTTTGTTTATTTGTAGCTCAAACACTTATTTGTTATATTTGTAAAATTTTAACATACCTTCAGCTGAAACTTCAGAAAATAATAGGAGATATGACATTACTTAAAATTAAATATCACGGTATTTATCCTGGTTGTATGATATACCATTATCATTTAAATATTAAGTACATAATTTTGATCATTAAATAAGCTACGATGAAGTATGGTAATTTGGTCTCTGGTGGAGAGGTGTCTCGTTGGCCATCATACCACATCTTTTTATTTTTATAATATCCAAAGTTATGTAAAGTATCTAAGATAATTTATATCATTAATTTCTCAAGGGTCTCGATTGGGTCTGCCGAACAATGAATTATGGGTATAAAAGTGATATTTTCGTTTTCTTAAAACAAAGTGTATGCAATAAATGACGTTATTATCAAACACTGACCACGTTACTCATTATGCTCTCAGTGACTAGCAGTATCGAAAACAGTAAAATAACCAAAATACTGAACTCAGAGGATAATTAGAAAATTAAAAACGGAAAGTCCATAATTAAATGTCAAAATCAAAAGCTCAAACACATCAAACGAAGGGATAATAACTGTCATGTTCTTAACTAGGCATTTATGTAGAAAATGGTTGATTAAACCTAGCTTGATTGCTAACTAAACGTCTCACATGCATGATCGTCTCATTACTTTCGGAAACGAAAATAAAACTTTATAAAATTTAAAAGTAACTGAGGATACCAACTCCCTCAACCCAAATTTAACTTATCTGGACTTTACTTGTCTTTGTTGGTCCCTTTCGATCATAAAACATCTTAAGTATGGGAATGCAAGTATTTATGACACTTTATGCTGTTATATCAATACCATTTAAAAAAAAATTGACAGGATATCCCTGAAAGGTTAGTTTAGCTGAACAAAACAGGGAAATTGTTCAGTAAATAGTAATCGATTGATAGTTTGACATGTTTTTGTCCACTACAGATCATAACAGTATTTAATATCTTTATTTTCCGGGAAATGTTATTCATCTGTTTCAGTTTGCATTTTTTAGTTGACCAAGTCTTGACCCTAATGATGGTAGATCGAAACATTGAGGCAATTCGACTAAATTATATTAATTGTCATTTTTTATCGTTGACGTGACTATTTGTAGTGTTTATGTTCCAAACCGTATGAGAAATTTGGACTGTATGCGTACTTTTTCAAAATACTCATACGGTCGGACCGTACGCGTACGGTCTGACTAATAATAAGAAGTTGGTGAAGTTTATTAAATACAAATGCATATAACAGATCAACATAACATAACTTTCAAATTGATATAAAAAAAAGTGCAATTGTAATTGAAATAAAAACTTTATATTTTAATTATTTAACAAACTCACGCTAATAAATCTGTGTATCTCTTGTATAAAGCATGTCGATCAGTAATAACTAATAGTTATCAAAGGTACCAGGATTATAATTTAGTATGTCAGACGCGCGTTTCGTCTACATAAGACTCATCAGTGACGCTCAACATTAATTGAACAAAATCACTGAAATTGAAGATATCGGAAGTAAACATAATGTGAGAGAACAACTGTTTTCGAATATTTAGCAATTTTACAAAGAAATGCAAATGCAAAGGAAGATGCATATAAACTGCAAACATTTAAATGTAAAAAATATTACGTTACTTGTGGAAGCAAGCGTCATCTTGGGCGAGTGTCCCAAAATATATAGGATTCATATATACAATTAAAAATCTATTTAATTGCAATTGTTCGTTTGTCCATTATATTGTAATAATAACAATTTGTAAAACTTAAAAAAAATATTGTGATCAATGCGTATGTTTAGCTCGTACTGGACCATACGCGTATACTCATACGACCCAACGTATTCGTGTCGCCTAGGGTGGGAATATCTTTACATTCTTACAATTTCCGTTAGCGCCATGTGTCGCCTAGGGCGGGAATATCTTAACATACTTACAACTCCCGTTAGCGCCATGTGTCACGCGAATATCTTTACATACCAGGAGACAATTACATCACCCCTAGTTTTTTGGTGGGGTTCGTGTTGTTTATTCTTTAGTTTTCTATGTTGTGTCTTGTGTGTTGTTTGTTTGAATTTTTCATTTTTAGCCATGGCGTTGTCAGTTTGTTTTATATTTATGAGTTTGACTGTCCCTTTTGTATCTTTCGTCCTTCTTCCACAGATTATAATAAACCACCAATAAAAACCTTGAAAAAGTATGTATACATAATGGGACAACAATTAACAGTAACACAGCACTAAATTTACACAACTTCAAAGACAAAATTGTGTGTCTAAACTTTGTTAACATCTTAAGTCATATCATGGTTTGCATATACACATGAAATCAACAACAAATTCACCCCACAAATAAATATATACAGTGCTAAATTATCCAAATTTCCATGAATAAGTTTATAATATCCCCGAAAAATATAATATATATATATATATACGGTGACCTATCAATTTGCACTATCTATTGGTGCAAATAAAGGCATATTAATCCTACTCTTTTTCAAAATAATATCAATTATCCCCGAAATGTATGCTGCATTGCTTTATGTTTTTATTCAATCTTTTTTCAGGAAAATTACTGGTAAAGTTGTTGGATGTTTACTTTTTGTGAACATGCTGTTGATTTTAAGGTAATTGTAACTATAGAACGAAAAAGTCAAAGGAAATGATGATGGTCTCCTAATATTGAACGGACATCTAAGAATGCGCTCTTTGTGTTCCTATGCTACATAAACACAATTTGAATTGCTGTATCCCCATTTGTGACATTTTCACTTTATACATAGATATAAGATGATTAGTATCGTTTTCAGTATGATAGAAATTTATGACCATTCGTTTAATTTGTTTGAGCTTTTGATTTTGACATCAAACCACTATGTGGAAAACATAGAACCACAACAACGATTAAATTGCAATCATAATTCACATGTGTATATTTTTATTTGACGAAAATATCCTTCCTTAGGCTTTTACTTTACAGCCGTCCTCGTGTCGTTCTTACTATTTGAACCAAGCAGCTGAAATAAATGATACAATAGAGATTAACAAAATTGTAATTTGTTTTATGTCACCTCAAAATCGTTTTAATTTTATCCCCTGATCAGATCGTATAATGTTAAATCAGTGTCAGGAATATGACAGTTGTTGTCAATTCGTTTGATGTGTTATAGCTTTTGATTTTGACATATGATAAGGGACTTTCCTTTTTTGTATTTTCCTCGGAGCTCAGTTTTTTTTGGTGATTTTACTGTTGAATCCTAGCGAGGGAAGAACAAAAAAAAATAGAAAATTTGCAGATTTAACATTGTTGTGATGATATTTACATATACTTTCTATTTACCTTTGCAAAATTCATCATCCTCATCACTGCCATCCGCACAATAAACTTCCTTTCCATCACACAAAGATGAGAAAGGAAAACAATGGATACCATCTCTACATTTAGTGAAGCCAGTTGCACAATTTCTCTCTACAATGAAAGAACTATTCTGATTAAAGAAAATGATTAGATTTCTTTTTAAAAAATAAACATAGTATGGAAATGATGTGTAGGAACATCGATTATTTTAACGATATTTAATAACGATAAGTACAATCATAGTGCTGTAACCTGTGTAAGAGGGTTTTAACGATATTTAATAACGATAAATACAATCACAGTGCTGTAACCTGTGAAAGAGGGGTTTAACTAAATGAAATAACGATAAGTACAATCATAGTGCTGTAACCTGTGTAAGAGGGGTTTAACTACTGTGAAAGTACTATTATTCGTGGGGTACCAATTTTCGTGGATTTCGTGGTTGATGAAAACCACGAATTTAAGTATCCAACGAAATGCTTTTTTCACTCTTGATTCATTATGTAAATTCTAAAACCACGAATTCAAAAATCCACGAACCAGTAAATTTTTCACAAACCACGAAAATTGGTACCCACAACAATAAGTACCATCACAGTAAATGATATAACGATAAGTACAATCATAGTGCTGTAATCTGTGTAAGAGGGTTTAACTAAATGAAATAACGATAAGTACAATCATAGTGGTGTAACCTGTGTAAGAGGGTTTAACTAAATGATATAACGATAAGTACAATCATAGTGGTGTAACCTGGGAAAGAGGGTTTTAACTAAATGAAATAACGATAAGTACAATCATAGTGCTGTAATCTGTGTAAGAGGGGTTTAACTAAATGATATAACGATAAGTACAATCATAGTGGTGTAACCTGTGTAAGAGGGGTTTAACGAAATGAAATAACGAAAAGTACAATCATAGTGGTGTAACCTGTGTAAGAGGGGTTTAACTAAATGATATAACGATAAGTACAATCATAGTGTTGTAGCCTGTGTGAGAGGGTTTTAACTAAATGAAATAACAACATGATCGATGTGTATCGACAAAGAATCGTAATCTTGAGTTATATCCTTTACTAATTGAATGAGTGGAAATGATCGGCATAAAAGAATACAATCGTTGTCGTTAGTTCGAACAATAAAATGCAACTATTCATTACTACTTTCTAAATTGTTAGTTAGTTAGCGTAACATACGTATATTGGGTTAATAAATAAGTTTTTATAAAATATGAAAAAGTAAGATCACAAAAATACTGAACTCAAAGGAAAATCCAATCGGAAAGTCCATAATCACATAATCACATGGCAAAATCAAATGACAAAACACATCATAAAACGAATGGACAGAACTGTCATATTCCTGACTTGGTAATATTGTAAAACAGAAATTATTCTCCTTCTTGCGAAGCTTGAATTCCGTGCTGGTATTTGGCATAACGTTTTGTCTTGTATACCGTGCTGGTATTTGGCATAACGTTTTGTTTTGAATTCCGTGCTGGTATTTGGCATAACGTTTTGTCTTTTTTTTTGGTTATATCCAATCTTTTACGTTTGTATTATGTTTTACCCTTCTAAATACCTGGTATCGAGCATTGTTAAAGATTATCTTCCCTTCTTTTCGTACAGAATGCAATGTATTTTTGTCATAAGAAACATATAAAGGCCATTAACTGTGAAGTATCGACGACTTTTATTATTTGTTTTTTCGTTTATTTTCATGTTGAACATAGGCTTCTGTAGTCTCTTTAATATTTCCGAAAGATGATTGATTTTGCCATATAAACATCTGTTTTGTCTCTCCAATCTTTTATGTTTTGATTTCGGCAATTGTTGTGCTTTAAAAATCAAACTTGTAAGACTAATGTACAAAACTCATACCTTTGCAGAAATCTTCATTTTTATCGCTACCATCTGGACAAAAGTGCCTCCGTCCATCACAAAGGGACACATCGGGGAAACAATGAATACCATCCCTACATTTAGAGTGCCCCAAAGCACATGCATGTACTGTAATGAAACGTTTGTAATTGTAACAACAGTTTCCTGAATTACTGAGGCCAAGTGCGACGTTGCTAATTTAAAGCTTTCGTTTGAATGGTTTTACCCTTGTAATTTTGGGGCCCTTCATAGCTTGTTGTTTGGTGTGAGCCAATGCTCCGTGTTGAAGGCTGTGCATTGACCTATAATGGTTTACTTTTATTAATTGTTATTTGGATGGAGAGTTGTCTCATTGGCACTCACACCAAATCTTCCTATATTCATTATCATTTTTAAAATTTTTATTTACTTGATTTCAATTATGACAATATTTGTCCTTAACTACTGAGTCTAAGTGCAACGTTGCTGATTTAAGGTTTTCTTAAAGTTGCATCATTATTTTTAACATTTTGATTAACCTCATCAAAATTTTATTAAAATGTAAACAAGCTGTGTGTTGAATGAGATATTCTGATATGACGTGCTTCTTTCGCTTTTGTAAACAACATCGTGACAAAATTCTCGATATATCTATACTTAGCGCAGACTCAGAGAGACATAATAATGGATGTTACAATATACCTCCAACGTAAATCCACATGTGTCCGAGACTATTTACCAACGCTTTACCGATAAATTGAAATAAGACTACAAAAACTTTAATTCTTATTTGAATGAATAATAGAAAAAAAAATTATAAATCTACAAATCAAAATAGAGTAAAATTCAGCTAAAGTTCATGATTGTTTTGGTGCATTTAAGTCATTTCAAAATATGACGTCATACATATGAAAATGCTGAATCTGGAGGTTTTTCTGTAACCATTGAAATTCGTATACTATTACATTAAAATGATTCTTTGAAGTAGGTGCTGTTTTATTATCTATTCTAATGCATTATTCGCATGTTTACAAATTTCAGCAAGTCAACATGGCTGCTCCTTAGATACGAAATGCCATCTTAGGATTTGATCATAAATTACGAGAAAAACATTAAGATTACAAATAACAAATGTTCGGTTTAAGAATTAAAAGAATAAAGTTGATTTTTTTCTAGCGGTTATTTACGAAGTAATTCCTGCAAGCTACAGCTAGATTTATTAGAAAAAAGTAAAAACACAAAAATACTGAACTCCGAGGAAAATTCAAAAAGGAAAATCAAAAATCAAAAGGCAAAATCAAAAGTACAAACACATCAAACGAATGGATAACAACTGTCATATTCCTGACTTGGTTCAGGCATTCACTAATGTAGAAAATGGTGGATTGAACCTGGTTTTATAGCTAGCTAAACCTCTTACTTGTATGACAGTCGTATCAAATTCCATTACATTGTCAACGATGCATGAACAAAACCAACATACTCATAGAGTAAAAAATGTCAAAAGTTTAAGCTTTGTCTAACAGGGAGTAAAAAAGAACAGCAGCACATACGGCATTCCCACCCTCGCTTCAGTTTTTGAATAACCGTATTTCTCCTATAAGAATTGAAATAATTCATGAAAGGCATAAAATTGTTGGAAATTAACACATGACCTGGGCCGTGATATTCGAATTTTATCCTAAGAGTTGAATGGTTAGCGAGGGATAAAATTAACGAATATGACGGCCCTGGCAATGTGTAAATTTACAACAAGTGTATGGCTTCCGTGAATTATTTCATAATCAGACATGGATATGCTTTTATAGTAATTTAAAATTCAACGCGTTATTTCTTTAATGAAATTTAATTCGTTGGTACTTTGAACAATGTCTAATGTAAACAAAGATTTTAATACTCTTCATAAGTCTGCAGTTTACTCTTTTTTACTTTCGGAAAGCGAATTTTAGTTTATGAAGTAATATAGAAATTTATTTACATTTACAAAACTCAAGATCCTCATCACTGTTATCAGCACAATCAATTTTAGAATACCACTTGGTTCCGTCACACAGATGCTTGCGATTAATACACTGGACACCGTCTCGACATTTCACAAAGTCGTTGGCACACTCGTGTACTAAAAAAGATAAATACAGCAAACAAATTTTAGGAAGACCCTAACTGCAACTAAACTTAACTTGCATCTCACTTTATTTTTATATATAAACCATATATATATTTGGTACTCCTCAGCAAATCCGTATGGTAAAGTTCTGAACCATAACTAGCTCATGTCGAAGGTGTCGATCGAAGCTTTTCACCAATTGAAAATTTCCTTGAGATCCAGATTCGTTTGAATACCACAGTTCTAGTTTTATGTCAATTATGTGTACTTGTTTATTAGACAAAGAAACTTTCAAGTCTAGTTTAATTAATTGATAATGTCGCATGCCGTACAAAATAGACCACGCGGGATTAATCAAAAGCATTTGTTCACAATATAGAAGAAAAAAATTCACATAACAAGTATTCCGAAATGTTTTCATGTATATCTAAATAATTATCAAATTATAAATCAAATAAATTATTCTGAGTGTATCGAAAGCCTGTTTGTAGTTTTGTTGTCGTCCATTGCATCTTTCTTATTCAGTAGTAGTCAATGGTTGTTGTATTTACATTACCATACTTTGTTCTTTCATTGTGTATGTACCTCCCAATCTTGAGGGATACAAAAACGAGGAAAATAACAGATTTTTTTTCAATTGTACAATTCTTGTGTTAAAAAAATAATAATAATGTGGCAGCTAGCATCACTTAAAAATTAAACAAGTTGTCATATTTTGATTACCACGACAAGACGAATAGCGCTTTAAAAGGATGTGCTTTTAGTTTTTGATTTGAGCGTCACTGATGAATCTTTTGTAGACGAAACGCGCGTCCGGCATATATATATAATTTTAATCCTGGTATCTATGATGAGTTGAATTTTTAGCTTTAACCTAGATTTCGAGATTTTCGGAACGTCTGAGTCGTATACAGATTAACATTTATTTTTTTTCAAAATGGCTGCTGAAAAAAGACGTGTCTCGGTATGTTTACATCCAACATTCATGTATTTAGTTATGATGTAATCTTATCGTTTGTAGTTTTAATCATATTTTCTATTAACTATTCGTATGTAAAATTAAAGATATTTGCTCATCTAGTTCATTTGTATGATTTCAGTATAAAGCAACTATATGCACAGGATTTATTTGTTTTAAACAGTTCGCATGATTTGATTTACAAGTAACAATCGATTTCTCATAATTGTTATAACATACACCAAACAACACACTTACACACTTAATTACGATTTATATTTATTTTTGTAAAAGAAAGTTATATGTGACGTCTTTTTGGGGGCGTTGGTATATCCATGTGACACATAGCTCGTAATTTTATTATACTGTTTTTTTTCAACTGTCAAAAATTAGTTTTAGGTGTTTGTTGTTATTCTGTAGTCAACTTGTCGAAATATACTAATGAATTAATTGTTCATGTATTTGTCTTTCCTGGGTATTCTAACAGTTAGTTGTACTGAATTGTTGTCATATAATGTCATTTCAGCGGTATTTGTTACATTGAAGTATATGGGGTTCAACGTACCAATTTTTTCTAAAAATCCTGTATCAAGTCAGAACATGACAGTTCTTATCAAATATTTCGTTTCTATGCATGTTACAATGGCGTATATTTTTGTTGCAAATCAGTGTTACTGTTTTCCGTTGTTTTCCTCATAAAGTTGATGTGTTTCCATCGTTTTCAGTTTGTAACTCGGATTAATTTTTGGTTAATCGATTTATGACATTTGAACAGAGGTATTCTATTGTTTCCTTTAATTGTTACCTAAATTAGATATTTAAAGTAGATAAAAAAAAGACGGATAACACATACCCCTACAGAATACCGGATCTTCATCACTCCAATCGTTACAGTTAAACAAGGTACCCCTTCTACTTCCACCATCGCATAATCCCCACAAAGGAAAGCATTCATTACCATCACGACATTTAATATAGCCTTCACTGCATGTCTGGTCTGTTTTCAAAGTAAGATAAGAAACAGATTAAGGAAGCATTCATCACCATCACGACATTTAATATAGCGTTCACCGCATGTCTGGTCTGTTATCAAAGTAATAAAAGAGACAGATTAAGGAAAGCATTCATGACCATCACGATATTTAATATAGCCTTCACTGCATGGCTGTTCTGTTATCAAAGTTATATATTGAATAAATTAATAAATTGGTTTACATCGTCATTTCTGGACCTTTCATAGCAACTGTCTATGTCGTATGAGTTTTGCTCATTGTTGAAGGCCGTACGATGACCTATAGATATTAACGTCTGTGTTATTTGGTCTCTTGTGGAAGTTTGTTTCATTGGATATCATACCACATCTTTTTTTTTATATTCATGCACTTTGCAGTAAAGGAAAGTGGAATTCTTAATGGCATTTATATTAAAAAAAGAGGGACGAAAGATACCAGAGGGACAGTCAAACTCAAAGATTGAAAAAAAACTAACAGCGCCATGGCTGAAAAAATAGACAAACAGACAAATAATAGTACAGAAGACACAGCATAGAAAACTAAAGACTAAGCAACACGAACCCCACCAAAAACTCGGGGATCTCAGGTGCTTCAAACGGGTAAGCTGATCCTGTTTCACATGGGTACCCGTCAATTTGCTTATGTTATTACAAATCCGGTTAATAGTCTAATTCAGTAGTATGGAACATATCCGATATCATCTGTGAAACGGTTATTCCATAACGGTCAATCAACACGTGATGGCGTAAAATTTACAAAGGGATGATTTCAACTTCACTTTTTGGAACTCCTGGTTTAATAGCTTCCTTGTGAGCAGCAATCCTTTATCAATAATTGTATGCATGCGCCAGATGATTGATGGCAGTGAATTTTTCTTGTTAAAAGATTTCTTGAAAAAGTTAAATTAATTGGATTTATACAGCATTTTTTATGACTTTGTTGGATGTTCTATCTTGCCACAAGTTATGCCAAAACGAAGAAGAAACAAGAAACTGAAGCGATCGACACCAAATAAAGGAAATAATTCATCAGGAAATTCTACTTCGGACAGTTCTTTGTTTACAAACAGTACAGTTAATAGAAAGAGTGACCAAAAAAAGGTAGTGTTTACTAAAAATACGTTGAGTACATTTAAAAACAGTTCACCAACGAATAGTTACGATCAAATTTATACTGTACTATGAATCAAGGTTACAATCAATACACGCCAATTCAGTCCAGTATTCTTTCACAAGCCCGCCTCCCCCTCCAACACCACAGCAGCTTCAAAATACGTGAGATATTAAGTTAATGCTTCAAACTTTATGTTGTAAAATAGACAAACTCAATAAATATGATTCTATTAAACACAGATTGAATAATTTTGAACAGACATTTAGCAATGTCGATACCGAAATGATTACATGTGAAGAAACACAAATTGATAAAAGCTAAAATTCAAACTCTGACAAAAAGTTTTGAAATATCAAAAACTACCAGTATTTCAGTGAAGGAGAGATTAGCAGGTGTTGAGGTGCGAAACTTGAGTAACAATCTTTTGTTTTTGCAATTAAAGAAAAAATAGTTAATGTAGAAATGGAGACGACCGGGTTCAGGGTAATGTAGATGAAGGTAATATCGGAGAAGGAAAGAAAAACATACACGAAAACTGTTTAAACCTAATTTTAGACTTCTGTGAACAAACATTGAAAATTGAAAATGCCAAAGGTAAAAAAAAGTCGGAGAAAGTAGACCTAGGCCAATAGTGGTAAAATTTTCAAAGTACAGTGACCGCCAGATGGTACGAAAGTCATCAAAAAGACTAAAGGGGTCAGATTTCGGAATTAGTCCACAATATCCACAAGAAGTGTTAGCCAAAAGAAAAAAGTTAATACCGGTAATGTTGGAAAAACGAAAAGAAAAGAAGACTGCGTACTTTGTTGGGGACAAGTTATTCCTTGAGGGAGTTTTTAAAATGAATAGGAATTAGCGGGGGATGATAAAAAAAAAAACAGAAAAAAAAAACGTTAAATATTCATTAAAGTATATTCTTGGAACATTTCTAAAAGTTTGATAAGAAAATTAGCCGACGCCGAATTTCAACATGAAATTGCTGATTATCACATATTATGTTTTAACGAATGTTTGGTAAATGTCCAAAAGAATTTGAGATAGCAGGTTACGAAAACAATTATGTGCATAAAAAGAAATAAAATGGAGGCGGTGTTATTGTTTTTCATAAAAAGTGGTTAAATTCGTCTTAAAATGTTGTGCAGACAGTATGATATGGTTGAAAATAAGAAATATTATAATGTTTGATTGTAAAGATTTATATATGTATGTGATATATATGTACCACTAGATACAAGTATATTTTACCGCAATTATGACTGTGACGTATTTGAAGTTTTACAGGAACATATAGAGCATTATGGTACATTAGGTAACATTGCTATAATTGGTGACCTGAATGGACGAATTGGTAAAGCAAACGACTTTATAAGGCATGATCTATTGAGTACTCAATTACAAAGTGATATAAGTGGTTTAATTGATTGCACACCTGATTTACCTTGTGAGCGAACTACGGAGGACATAAAGCCTACTAACACTTTTGGTCGAAAAATTTTGGACTTGAGCAAATCGTCTGAGGTAAGAGTATGTAATGGACGGTTCGGGAAAAGCATTGGTAAATTTACATTTCAAAATAAAAATGGTTGTAGCGTAACGGTTATTGACTATATGTTATTATTTCATGAATCTTTTTCTATAGTAAATAATTTTATGATTGGTAATTTTAATACATTTTCATGTCATGATCCTGTAATTATTGATTTCAAACTGACAGAATAGTCATTAAATGATTTTTGTTCATGTCAAATTATAAAATATAATACCTATAACTGGAATGAAGAGACTAAAGATGATAAAAAGAGAGACCTTTGTTCAAGTGCAGATAAAATAAGCGATCTTGTGAATAGTATGAATAATACGGTAAATATTAACGATATTGTGGCTGAAACGAACGACATTTTTTTTAAACATTACAGAAAATTACACAAAAAGAGAGGTGATTAAAACTGTTAAGTGTGATTATTGAAACTGCAAAAAAACGGAACTTGGGAGTAACTGATTTTAACCGTGATAAGCCGTGGATAAGTGACGAATGTAAAGAGTTATACCGGACGTACAAACGAGCATTATCACAGTTTAATTTATGTAGAAGGGAGGAAAATAGACTTCACTTAAATATTTCAAAACAAAGGTTTAAGCGTATGGAAGGTACTTTAAAAAGGCGTTACAAAACCCAGAGAAGAGATATGTTTAGTTCGACATGAAGAACCAACCAAAAATACTTTTACAGAATATTTTGAAGAAAAAGAAAAATACTTAATAGTAATTTAACATTAGATAACTTTGTCACACATTTCAAGAGCTTAGTATCGAAAGACAGTATTGTAGATGATCAAGTAAATGATGAAAACTATGATGTGGTTTATTCAGAATTAGATCACCCATTTACAGAACAAGAAATAGACATATGTGTGAAGAAACTAAAACGTGAAAAAGCACCAGGATATGACAATATTTTAAATGAATTTATTAAAGAATGTAAAACTGTCCTCTTGCCGTTACTATGCAAGCTTTTCTAATGTTATATTATGTAGAGGATGGGTCCCAGAAGTATGGGTTACTAGCCTATTAGTACCACTATTTAAAGGCTCGATGAATGATACGGGTAACTATAGAGGAGTATCACTGGTTTCTCACGTTGGAAAATTATTCACATCGGTGATACATACTAGATTGATGAAATGGTGTAAAGAAAAACAATATTTTGACAGCTGCGCAATTCAGTATCATTCCAGGATACGGTACAAGGGACGCAATCTTTGCTCTTCATTCTGTTATAGCTAAATCTTTACGTAAAGGAAAACGGTTATATTGTTGCTTTGTTGATTATGTTAAAGCTTTTGATAGCGTCTTATTTTATGGCAAGAAATGCTAAAGTGTGGAATAACTGGTAATCTATTGTGTTTAATTAAATCTATGTATTCTAAATTGAAAACATTGATGCAAGGGGAGTCATTATATCTTTTTTTTTATTTGCTCTATGTAAATGATATAGAAATAGAATTAATCCAATCTAATTAAAAACCGATCTCTCATCGCTCCCGTTTTCTGATATGTCGCGTGGGAGATCTAACGAAACCGGCTTTAAGGTGAGTGAACTAAACGTTATGAATTTATAATAATATGCAACTGAGTTTACGACCTATTAATAAGCCAATCAAAAATCTTTATGAATTATTTTGACTGACGATTCCGTCGTAAATAAAATGAGTTGCATCCCTTTACCTTACGTTAAACTTTCAACATCGTGGAAGACTCAATTTCATTGGTCGAAAAAGACACACTTACGAGGTTACTCACATGTGACCTCAAAGCGGGTTTCGTTAGATCTCCCACGCGACATATCAGGAACAGGAGAGATGAGAGATCGGTTTTTAATTAGATTGGAATTAATCAAACAGAATATTGAGCCATATGAAGTTAGAATGTTAAATTTAGATTTGTTCATGTACGCAGACGAAACAGTTCTTTTTAGTGAAAGTGTTAGTGAGTTAGGAAAATGATAAACACTGTGAATGAGTGTTCAACAAAGTACGGGCTACATATAAATATAAGTAAGACAAAATTGTAATTATTCGTAATAGAGGTAAAATAAAAGATAACGATAAATGGTATTTAAATGGTAAAATAGTAGAAGTATGTAATGAATTTGTTTACCTGGGTTTATTGTTTAATTATAACGGTATATTTACTCTAACACTAACTGAACAGGGTAGAAAAGCCACTTTCAGCTTACGTAGCAAAACATATGATGATTTTTTTAATATAGAAACTTTACCATTTTTTTTTGAAACTTATGTTACAAGTATAATGAATTATGTCAGTGAAGTCTGGGGCTTTCATAAAGCCGAAGATATAGAAAAATTGCATTTATATTATATGAAAAGAATTTTTCAACCTACTGGTTGAGATTGTTAGACACAGATAACTGTATTTCAAAACATGTATATAAAGATATGTACGAATCTAGTTGTGTGAAGCCAAATGACAAGCTAAATTGGTCTTCTAAAGTACGAGATATATTATGTAAATACGGTTTTAATGATGTTTGGTTTTCACAGAGAGTTAGAAACAGTCAATTATTTTTGACTGAATTTAAACAAAGAGTACTGGATAATTATATATCTGAAGGTTTATCATATTTTGAAAATTCGACGAAATGTACTTTGTATCAGTACTTCGCGATGGCCACACTATGCAATTTTACCTTAGTCGTCCATTAAACAGTTTGTATATATCTTATATTACTAGATATAGAATTAATGCTCATGCACTATGTATAGAAACAGGTAGATACTATAGTATAGCCAGAAATGAACGTTTGTGTAGTATGTGTAATAAAAATGCTATTGAAGATGAGTATCATTTTATTTTAAAATGTGATAAATATAACGACATCAGATGTAAATATTTAAAGAGTTATTACTATAAGAAACCATCTACTTTTGAATTAGTACAACTGTTATCTGTAAGAAATGTGAAAGAGCTAAACAGCCTAGGAAAATATCTATTTTCTGCAGAAAAAGCACGTAATGGTTAGTCATTCAAATGTTTATTTTTAGTTTAACATGTTTATATGTCATACTCCGCTTAATTCTTTCATTGATTTGTATAATTTGTGTATAAATGTTATATTATGCTGTATATTATCTATTGGATATTCATATTGGGTAAATCCAATAAGCTGTATTTTCGGAAATAAAGTATTATTATCAAGAAAATCACGATAGATTAAATGTTACATACTTTTACAAAAATCTGGGTCCTGTTCACTTTTATCTTTACAATACGGCCGTTCATCATTACATAAGCCCATTACGTTGAAACATTGTTTTCCGTCCCGACATTTCCTCCAACCATTCCAGCCATCCCAGCCATCAAATTCAGGACAACTTTGTTCTGTAATTAGTTTTACTAATACTAATACAAAAAAGTTAAACAACAAAAATACCGAACTGCGAGGAAAATTCTTATGTAGAAAATGATGGAGAAATCATGGTTTTACAGCTGGCTAGCCCTCTCATTTGTATGACAGTCACATACAATTTTATTTTTTTTCACTCGAAATATAATTGATATTGTATATAAGTTTACAATAAAACGAATGTAATTTGGCTTTAAGCTTTCGTTATGAAGATAAATTTACTTAAGCATTTCGGATCCATAGACATTTATACAAATATATTTCTCAATATCTTTAACAACCCGTTACCTCCATTCTATCATTTCTTTGTCGTTTTACGTTACTCTAGAGCTAGCTCGAATTACGTTGATTTTGTGAACATGGAATACTGCTTTCTTAAAAGTTGCTAATAGTTATCAAAGGTACCAGGATTATAATTTAGTACGCCAGACGCGCGTTTCGTCTACATAAGACTCATCAGTGACGCTCATATCAAAATATTTAAAAAGCCAAACAATCACAAAGTTGAAGAGCATTGAAGATCGAAAATTCCAAAAAGTAATACCAAATACGGCTAAGGTATTCTGTGTCTGGGATAAGCTAAGACAGGGCTATGAATCAATCAAATTAAGGTCATCACTCAAGAACTTTAACGCTATCATGAGCTGATTGGCCATTATGACAAAAGTGTGTCAGAAATAATACATGTTATATCTGATATTCCTCCTCAGTCATAATAACCTTCCATCATTACCAAACTGAACAAAGAGTTAACACGACGGATGCCATATACGCAGCACCTGATTTAACTACTGGTTTTTAGTGGAGTTCGTGTTGTTTCTTATTTATTATTTATAAGTGTTGATGTAAATGTCCTTTGGTTTTGTGAGTCTTTGTTTATTCCTTGGTTTTGATTGTCATTGTCTTTGGTTGTACGACAATCTGATTTTTTACACGTTTTATATTACCTTAGCATTATTTGGCACAACTTTTTGGAATTTTGGATCCTAATGCTCTTCAACTTTGTACTTGTTTGGATTTATAAATATTTTGATATGAGCGTCACTGATGAGTCTTGTGTAGACGAAACGCGCGTCTGGCGTACTAAATTATAATCCTGGTACCTTTGATAACTATTTATAAGATATTTTAACATTAGATCGTTTAAACTTTATTACGAATTTATTCTCTCTGCAGGATAGATATATCATTATGCGATTAACCCTCTATCAAAAACCCACTTCCGCCACTGAGAATTACCGGCATCAAATACTCTTACGAAAATAAAAAAAAAACACGATTTGAACTTAAAATCAAGAAAGGTCCACAATAAAACACTCATAACCATCTTATTGTGGTCAAACTATCATTACTTAGCTAACAGTTTCAGTTTTTTTTTTAAATTACTTGTTAAATTTGATGAATCTAACTGAATGAAAGAAAGTTCCATTCTTGTCTTTCAAATAAAAGAGTCTTTTCCATAGACCTGCAATCCAACAGAAACACTAGAAACCTAATGTTAGTAAAAGAAGGACGAAAGATACCAGCGGGACTGTAAACTCATAAATCGAAAATAAACTGACAATGCCAAGCCAAAAATTTAAGAAGACAAACAGACAAACAATAGAAAACATGACACATCATAGAACACTTAAGAATAAGCAGCTCGAACCCCACCAAAAACTACGGGTGGTCTCAGGTGCTCCGGGAGGGTAATAGTGTAACGTCCGGGCTAACCGTGCTTTTTCCATATCGGTTTATGATATTCAAATAGCGGTAAACTAATGTCGTTATAACTTAAAACACCGTTCTCTTTCATCTAGTAACTTTTATCTCGTTCGGAGTTTAACTTTTGAATAATTAAACACGCATTTTATCATCAGAACTCTAGTAGTTTAATAATGAGTGTGCTCTTTCATAGGACTTTGTTTTTTGTGTATGTATCAAATGGCACACTCTAAATGGATGTCTTATATTTAGATGTCTGATCTATACATTTGTATAACGATAGTATCAACTTTAAGGAAAATATTAGATTACATTTTTTGGATGGTGAGGAGGACTTAACATGCAACATCTCAGCAATTTGATTGGAGAATATAGAAAGCAACAGATGTTAAAATCAAGACAGTTTGGGAGGAAATCTTGTCAAACGAATAAGCTATGTAAAGTCGACGATTGAAATAAATATTTATGTTGTAAAACGGACACATAACTCACATATCGAAAAAAGAAACAAACACGTCATGGCTAAAAAAAAACAAAAGAACAAGACAAAAAGAAAAATATTTAAGGAATGACTGTAATATTTTTTCTGTCTATGAAGAAATAACTTATCAAATGTGGTGCACACTGAATAACGCGCATAGTTATTTCTTATAATTTAATTCTAAATTCTATTTTAAACCGGCGTAAATCATGAAAAAACGTTGATGACGTCATGGTCATATGACAAAATTGTGTCTATGATATGATAAACAAAACGACGCCAGCCAATCAGAAGACGCGTTACATCCAAAATTAAACTATTAGTACATAAGAGTACTAGAATATATAACAATCGTGATGATTTCAGCATTCTAATTGTCAACTATCTATTTCTATATAGTTTATCTACCTTAACTAATACGTTACGCTTATACATGTTTGGAGTATACGGTCTTAATTTATATTTGTATGACCTGACATAAAAAAAAACAGGATTTTGAGGAAGAATAACTGAAATCGACAGTACATTGGTTTTACAGTCTTGATCTAGAAATCCTTGATCGACAAAAATAAAGGCAACAGTAGTATACTGCTGTTCGAAATTCATAAATCGATTACAAACTGAAACTGAAGGAAACTTATCAAATAGAAGAGGAGCACGACGTCACAACAGAAACACAACAGGAAAATGTAACACACAAAGAAACGAACTATAATATAATAATGTCCACTACGAAACGAAATCATTAAAATTTGCTAATAAACAGTTTAATAAAATCAATGTTATTTTGTTTGCAAGCAATATAAACATTAGGGTCTTACAAAAGAAGTGAGGCTTTTGTCACGGCAGTTAAATGGCAAATTTTGGTTGCCATGGTAACAAAACAAATTAAAAAAATTACCAGACTTTTTTTTCTTGTTTTTAATAATTCAATATATGAACTTTAAGATGCAATTATAGTTTATAATGAACTTGTCTGCCCAATGTAAATTTTCTTTGATTTAAAATATAATATTTAAGCTATTTTCAGAAAATGTCAAAATGCAGATTTTTGCATCTTTTTAAATACCAATTGAGCCTTAATAAAAAAAAACATATTTCACAACCTCAACATCAAGACATAAACTTCAAATAATGCTAAATTATATGTTGATTTTTTTTTTTTTTTTTTGAAATTGTCATTATCATAAAATTGCTGCAACCAAAAAGTATACATTTTCCAATTTTCATGTCTGATTTTATCATAAATTCCTGAAAAAAAAATGGCTGCATATTTCCATAGAAACCGTTCAACAAAATTATAATAAAAAATAGCTTGCAAACTTTATTTCAATCTTAGCTGCCTATTATAAAAAAGAATAAAGCAGTTCTGAGTCATATATGAATCACCCCCTGCCTGGATCTTACAAATAGCTGTACTTAAATGCTAGTTCACAATGAAATAATCCGAAGGTACACCAGTCATCATACTAAGACATATAGTTATGATTTCGACCTGATCAATCTATACTCTAACTACTCCTAAATGATGTCTACTGACTCGGAAAGCAGTATTTCATGTGAATCCCTCAAGGGTAATCATTAACATTCATATGTTTGTCTTGAATGTATTTTTTGAATTTGAATATACGCAAGCTATCGATTATCGGCTTTACAGACAAAAATAAGGATTAATATATATGGAATTGCACGAGGTCGCACGATCACCAAATTCATTCATAATTCTAAACGGCGACCGTAGATCCTTTTTTGAAATGCTTATACTGTTTTGAGCATATACTTCTGATAGTGAAATCACCATAATGAAAGCTTGTAACTCTAGCATATCGTATTCCATAAGATATGGAAATAACAAATTCAGAAAAATGTTATATGCACCCTTGTGTATAAACTATTGAAAAAAAAAAACATTTGAGCAAGTATGATCATAACGTTTTGTCTTTGTATAAGGTTAACGTTGGCGCTATTTGACACATATTATAAATGGATATAAGGCAATCTTACAAAACTTCACATGTTAAACGGAAAATAAAATATTTAAAAAAATCAGCATATTTTTTTTTGTTCTTTTCTAGAATATTAAAATACTGAATAACTTCAATATCAATATCAATGCGTTCGTTTGATATATATTCTATTGAAAGTTTCAATGGAAGTCTAAGAGAGGGACGAAAGATACCAGAGGGACAGTCAAACTCAGAGATAGAAAATAAACTGACAATTTACGCAATGGTTAAAAATTAATTTCAATGGAAGTGTAACTTGTACCTATAATTACTCACGTTTACAGAACTCTGGGTCTTCATCACTGTGGTCCGGACAATCATATGTTCCTGTGCGATCACAGAGCCGTTGAGACATGAAACAGTGAACACCATCCCTACACTTAGTGTAGCCAGGCTCACAATTTTGATCTATAACAAAAAACAGATACTCAATTGATTTCATAGCTAAAGAAATGCATGTAAACTTTAACAAAAACCACGAATTTGATATCCACGAATATGCAAGTTTTCCTCTTTCCACGAAAATTGGAACCCACGAAAATAAATGAATCCACAGCTATCTAGATACTTGAATTCTCCAAACTGAATGGGCGCAGGTCAAAAAGGGTAACATAATAATTTATCAACTTATACACGAAGTCAAATACAGACAACAATTCATAAAACAAATACAACATTATAATTATATAACGAGTGCTATTCATTTTTTAAATGCAAATATTCTACATAGGAATCAACTTTCTGACACCTACATTAATAGCCATATAAAATATATATTCTATTCATCAGTAAACATTCACAAAATACTGATAACGTTTAAAATCAGTAATCCAGATTCATATGGCAACATTTGAATATCGATCTTATTGGTGATGTTTCCCATCTTACATGCATCAACAAATCATATGATGATATAAAAGTTCAGCCCTTACCTCTACAAAAGTCGAGATCTTCGTCACTTTGATCACGGCAGTAAGTCGTCTTGCCATCACACAGATCTCGTAATGGGAAACATTGGATTCCATCTCTACATTTAGCATGAGTGGAAGGACAAGTCTGTGCTGTAGGACGTAGTGTTTAATTAAAGTAAATATGTAATGATACCATATGGGAAACATTGAATTATATCTCTACATTTAGCATGAGTGGAAGAACAAGTCTGTGCTGTATTGTAGAATCAAAGTCAATATGTAATACCACCGAATCTTTGTACCATACTGACAACAGCATCGTAAAATTTGATTACATAGCATTACAGGAACCCAAACGGTATAATTGAAGAAAAATTCGTCGTATAACCGTAATCCGTACTCCATTTCCTAGATGTTTTCAAGTATTTACTTTTTTGTTTTGTCATACTTTTCATTAAGCCTCTCTCCCATTTTCCAAACCACAAAAAGCTGATTTATTTCAGAACGTATTCACAAATTACTAATTATGGTATTTGTTGTCAGATTTTATTCTGTATTTATAATTTATAGTGTAATATGTTATTTTTACAGTGAGCTTTTGCTAAACTGGAAATGACTTGTAAGTAAACAATATACAAACTTGATGTTTACGTTTTCCCTTCACTATGATGAGTTTGAAAAATATAATAACACTCGCCAATTCTGGCTGTCTTATCTATTATGTTCAAAGAATTGTTAATGATTATTGCATCATCCAGTACTAGAACCTTTATCATGATTAGCACAGCCGATAATTTTACGAAAAAAATACTATCCACTTCATTTAGGTAGACAGTAAATAATGATTTCATATAGATGAAAAGTTTAATTGACCTTTATTGCTCCAATTTCTTTATACCTACCTCTGCAAAACTCGGGATCCTTGTCACTACTATCTTTACATATCGCTGTCGTACCATCACATAATGAAGTAAGAGGGAAGCATCGAATCCCGTCTCTACAACGAATATAATTATCCGGACAACGTCTGTCTATTAAAAAAAAACATATTCTGAGAATTTGCAAGCCTGTTTCATAATGATATTTATTTTGCATTATCATTTTGATAAGTCAGTGTGACGATTACTCATTTTGATATGTCAGTGTGACGATTACTCATTTTGATATGTCAGTATGACGATTTCTCGTTTTCTCTTTTTTTACTGACCTAATATTTTCAGTTCTTTACATGTAAACTTCTGGTTTGATAGGCAGAAAAGAAAATCTCACTGCCTTAAATATAAGTCTTCATAATTTATTATACAGTTATGGGAATAAACGTCCTTTGAACAGATATTGCTACAACTTTATATAATAAAAGTATTATTCGCACAAAATACAGAAAGATAAGTCGAAGTATTAAACAATTACTGTTAATCGGACTACTTTTTTTATCATCTGTTAACTTAAAAGTCTACAATACTTTAGAAACTATTTTTTTTTTCGATAAAAGAATTACAATTCTGAGCATATAGTCTTGCAGTAACATGAGCAACACGACGGGTGCCACATACGGAGCTGGATCGCTTACCCTTTCGGAGCACCTGAGATCACCCCAAGTTTTTGGTGGGGTTGGTGTTGCGCAGTCTTTGGTTTTTTATGTTGTTTCTTTTGTACTGCCAGTATTAATTGTCTGTTTGTCTTTTTTATTTTTAGTCATGGCGTAGTCAGTTATTATCGATATATTACTTTGGCTGATCCTCTTGTATATTTCGCCCCTGTTTTATGTATACTTAATTTCTTTTTTGGCGTGCATGAATTTTATTCCTATATATCAACAAAATGATTATTGCCGCATTTAAAAAAAGAAGAAAAACATTGTGCTTAGTTGTATTCATGAGATTTACTGTCAACCAAGTTTACATTGTTATAACATATACAAACCTGCAGCGTCTACTCTGCTTTGCAAAATGCTGCAGTTCACAAATACAAGAAAAGCGTAGTATACGAATTTCAGCGTCATGTTTCTAACCTAAAAGATCATGAAATGTCTGTACACTTGTTCAAAGTAAAAGTATGATAAACAAATACCGAATTCCTTTGAAAATTCATAGTCCGTAATCGATTGGAAGTTCAAAAGCTCAAACACATGAAACGAATAACAACTATCATATTTTCGAATTGGTAGAGGCAATTTCTTATGCAACGTGTTTTATGTGAGCTTTCGGTGCACCGTAGTATTGTTACATATACTAGTATTTCATTTGCATTTTGAGTTAAAGATTGTAATTCACACTTCTAACTTTGATTTTGTTATACATTTTACTCAACGAAATTTCCAACCTTCATATTTTAATGGGTAACATTAATCCAACAAAATAAGGACACTTGTTTGCTTCGTTGACATCTAAAGCCTCCTACGAGTTTGTGAATTTCAGACTGAATCAAAAACCTTGACTCTTTTGTCGGATTGTTGTCTATTCACACATTTCGCGTTTCAATTCTTAGTTTAAACATATTTATTCATCATCAATACAAATATATCATCATACAAAATACACAATAATAACAGGATTCGGAAACAAGCTATATATAGCTTATATTAATCCGTTTCCTTGAAATACCAACTCCAGTTAACTATTACATAAATATAGCATACAATGTAACTATGATATGGAACAAGAATGAATAAGTAACTATATAACAAACAAAAAAAGAAAAAGAAAGGTGAAAAAAAAATAATTTTAAAATAATGAAAATAAATTCAACAAAAGAAGAAAAAAAGTAAAAAAAAAGAAAAAAGAAAACTACACTGAAATACCACACACATGTTTAGATGAAATGCAACTTAGTGAGAATAGTGAATAACAATTTAACTTGTAAATCTCTTGCACTTTAGTAGGAATTTTTGGACTTTTCCAAAAATATCTTTATTTTGGTCTAAATTTAGAGCTTGTGATCCAAATAAAAGTAAATTCGTGTTTAGTGTGACTGGATAATTAATTGAGAAAATAATGTCCTTACGCAATTCGTCATATTTTTTACAATGCAATAAGAAATGAGCCGTAGAGTCGATCAAACCACACGAGCAGTTTGAAGAATCTACTAGATTTCGTTTGAACAAATGTTCATTTAGAGAACTACTATTCTTCCTTAATCTAGCATGTAATACTTGACCCATTCTTGTACCAGTGTAGTAAAATTTTGGGCATATATTATTTGGTTTTTTTATACGACTTTTAGAAATTCTCGTTTCAATTCTTAATTCTATTTAAAACAGAAAGAAGATCTGAGCCTTTTTATTTCCATGAAAGCAATTATACTTGGACACAGGATCTATATTTAACAAGGATTATGAAATGAAAATTGAGTGAATATTGCAGTTGTATCCAGGGAGAATTATTTGTCGACCAAAGTTTATGATGTGGTAATGAAGCCAAATCTATATCCATGTATTTGATTACGTCTTGATAAAGGTTACGTTTTTGAGTCTGTACTGACATTTTTTTTCTCGCATTAAATTACATGAACATGAATAATTCTGTAATTTATTATGAATACAATACCAAATACCGATTATTATATTTCATTCTTTTTGATATTTTTTATGATAATCAATGAAAATAACTAACCGTTTTTTCTTTTGAAAAATTCTTTTGTAAACTTAATATAAAACTCAAATTAAACCACCAAGAAAGTAGATATTGCCCGAAATATGTTTTATTGGTTTTAATAGTTTTCATGTCGATACAACAGAATCTTATTAATGTTAAAAACTCGTATGTTTATAAAGAAGATATGAAAATAGTTAAAAACACAGATTTGAAATTAGACTTGATTTAGATCATGACTGTAATCTTCATCAACAGGAAAAACATGTTTAGTTTATTTGTAACTCAAAAACTTATTTGTGTATTTTTCTTATATTTGTAAAATGTTAACATACCTTCAGCTGATACTTTAGAAAATAATAGGAGATATGACATTACTTAAAATTAAATATTACGGTATTTATCCTGGTTGTATGATTATACCTATATCATTTAAGTATTAAGTACATAATTTTGATCATTAAATAAGTTACGATGAAGTATGGTAATTTGGTCTCTGGTGGAGAGTTGTCTCATTGGCCATCATACCACATCTTCTAATTTTTACAATATCTAAAATTAGTTATGATGAATTTGGCCTATTTATCTAAATTATCTAAGATAATCGATATCATTCATTTCTCAAGGATAAAATTACGAGGGTTACGATTGGGTCTACCGAACACAGAATTACGAGGGTCTCGATTGGGTCTACCGAACACAGAATTATGGGAGTAAAATATAACGATTAGAGAAAAATGGACAAAAAAAGAATAGCAATTAATGTAGTTCGATATTTAAAAGACCAAAGAAAAAAACAGCAACATTAAATAAGACTCAATCGGGTACCGTCATAGGAAATTATTACTGTGGATCCACTGTTGTATGGAAACAACCAGTAACAATTTTAACAAATTGGTGTAATTAGAAAATTTCAAACACACAGTTGTACATCTTGCCCTTAGCAAAAGTTTGGGTTTAAAACATGAATATCGTTAATAAAGGAAATCAAGCGAAGTTTCGGGTGTATATTTTTTATACTTCAAAGTTCTCTCTGGTCAAATACCTGATAAATCTTCATTATTCTTTTTTCGTGTCCTTTAAGACTTAAAAGGTCCTCAAGTATTCATAAAATCTTGTCTTCAATTTTATGGTGTCTTGATTGATGGTCTTTGATAAAAGTAAATCCAAAAAAGCGCTTCATTTATCAAGTGATATTTTCGTTTTTCTTACATTATGTTATAATCCACAATTGGTACATATAAGAAGTGTATGCAATAAATGACGTCATTATCAAACACTGACCACCTAGCTCATTATGCTCTCAGTGACTAGCAGTATCGAAAACAGTAAAGTAACCAAAACACTGAACTCAGAGGAAAATTAAAAACGGAAAGTCCATAATCAAATGTCTAAATCAAAAGCTCAAACACACCAAACGAATGGATAATAACTGTCATATTCTTAACTAGGCAATTATTTAGAAAATGGTTGATTAAACCTAGCTTGATTGCTAACTAAACGTCTCACATGCATGACAGTCTCATTACTTTCGGAAACGAAAATAAAACTTTATAAAACTTAAAAGTAATTGAGGTTACCAACTCCCTCAAGCCAAATCTAACTTATCTGGATTTGGCTTTTCTTTGTGGGTCCCTTTCGATCAATCATACAACATCTCAAGTATTCAAATGCAAGTATTTATGACACTTTATGCTGTTATATCAATACCATTTGAAAAATATTTGACAGGATATCCCTGAAAGATTAGTTTTGCTGAACAAACAAGGAAATTGTTCAGTAAATAGTAATCGATTGTTAGTTTGACATGTTTTTCTCCACTACAGATCATAACGTTATTTAATATCTTTATTTTTCGAAATATGTTCTTCACCGATTTCACTTTGCATTTTTTAGTTGACCAAGTCATGACCCTAATGATGATCGATCGAAACATTGAGGCAATTCGACTAAATTATATTCATTGTCATTTTTTGATCGTTGAAGTGACCATTTGTAGTGTTTATGTTCCAGACCGTATGAGTATTTGGACCGTACGCGTACGGTCTATCTGAACCGTATGCGTATTTTTTCAAAATACTCATACGGTCGGAGTGTGCACATATTGTCTGACTGTTGGTGAAGTTTATTAAATAGATCAACATAACGTAACTTTCAAATTGATATAAAAAATGCAATTGTAATTGAAATAAAAACTTTATATTTTAACTATTTCACAAATTCACGCTAATTAAATCTGTTAATCTCTTGTATAAAGCATGTCGATCAGTAATAGTTATGGGGAAACTTCGCCAAAAAATCAAAAATTGATATTGTGTCCATTCTGTATAAAAATGCTTAAATTTATAGATATTAAAGTTTTATTCCGCTAGATAAGAGATCACAATCGATTTTAAATTTTGATTATCAATTCTCTGCGTTCCGCCATTTTGTCATCTTCTCCGATTACAAATCACGATACGTCTATAAACCACAAAGGACCAAAACTACAGTAACCGATGTAGTCGTAATTGCGTGTCGATATCTTGTCAATCGTACGGTTGTTTTATCTGACTAACTAAATTGATACGGAAAATGTTCTTATTTTTTTAGATAACCATAGTCCGTTATTTATAAACTGTTCATATTGGAATTAGTTAAAAAGTCAAAGTTCAAATCATAAATAAGTGTTGCGTGAAAATTGTTTTCGAAAATCTAATTCGTTCATAATTCTTTAAAGTAATAAACTGTATTCAAATAAATTCGGATCTTCCCTCGTCTGATCACCAGCATGGCTAAAGGTATTACTCCCAAAGGTATTGTGAGGGGTGTGAGGTGACACGTCCAGGTATTCAAGCGATTTCCTGTCGGGCTTGCAAGTTCATGCATCGTTTCACTTCTGTAGGTATTGATCAGTGTACATGGCCGATAACTTATAACTTTCCATTTTGAACTATCAGGTGTATAATATACATCTCTGTCTTGCGTGTCCGAAAGTGATATGATATACTTGTCATTACTTAACTCATATGCTTGTTTATAAATAACATGTCTGGTGTAAAGAATATTATTTATAAAAATATAAATAATACCAAAAAAAAAAAAGATTTGAAGAAATAAAAATCTATTTATATATTTTTTCCAAGGGTTAATTTGGGAAAATGTAATATATACTCGTTGTCAATAGTAAAGGATAGATTGGAACATACCAGAAATATTGATTTAAATAAATGTACGCACTTGTCGACGATTCGTTTATACGCCTGGATAGAAAGTCACGGAACTATAGCGCATTTTAAAATATATACATGTTTACATTGAACATAAGAAAGAAACATAAATTTTGTGTAAATTGGGGTAAAAGTTTTGTAAATAGACTAGTCCACGTATGCCAACAGTATGTAATCAACGAATTCGATAGACTATTGTATACCAAAAGAAGAAGAAGAGAACCAATTTTATTTAAATACAGGTCGATATATAGGATAACTTGCTTTGGTTCATCGACGTTATGAACATAGTAAAATCACAGATTTATATATGAATTAGATTGTTCTCGAATAAAGGAAGACATTCGTCATCATCACAATTGTTCCGACATTCATGTAATATATATGCAACTGGACGTACACTAATAATCCCCAAGGGATGTGAATATTTTCTAGGAAAACTATTGAGTATTAAAGTTTCAAATCAATTTCGGGATTTATTTTCTTTCTTGATATTCAGTGACAGCAATTTAAAGAATAAACTGCTTGTCTGCTTTAGGGGTATTCTTGCCAGTTGAACAGACTTATAATTACATTCAAAAACAGGAAAAGATGACATTAAATTCATTGAATTTTGTTTTTAAACATCGTTGGTCAAATAGCTAAAGTATTGTACGTTGTGATACGAAGACTATTTTAATAAGGACGTTCCCGATTATGAATAAATTCGGTTACGTTTTATCACACTTGAAAAGAATATCTATTCGTAATTTTTCGATTCCATTCCAAGAAGATCCTTAGATTTCCTGTCAATTTTTAAAAACGTCTTTTTTTTTCAAATAGCTGAAGTATTCATGCGTTGTGAGATTTACAATATTTTGATGAGAACATTATTAAATTCTTAAGTAGGTAAATAAAGATCGCTTTGGATGGACTAAATTATAAAATTGCAATTGTTAATGATCTGTTTGAAATATTAAAGGTTGCCGATTCTAATTTTAAAAATTACAATTTTTAGTTCATACACTCGTGTTTAGAAGGCTATTTTTATTTATTAATTTATTCAAATAAAACTGTTAATATTTGAATTAGTTAAAAAGTCAAAGTTCAAATCATAAATAAGTGTTGCGTGAAAATTGTTTTCGAAAATCTTATTCGTTCATAATTCTTTAAAGTAATAAACTGTATTCAAATAAATTCGGATCTTCCCTCGTCTGATCACCAGCATGGCTAAAGGTATTACTCCCAAAGGTATTGTGAGGGGTGTGAGGTGACACGTCCAGGTATTCAAGCGATTTCCTGTCGGGCTTGCAAGTTCATGCATCGTTTCACTTCTGTAGGTATTGATCAGTGTACATGGCCGATAACTTATAACTTTCCATTTTGAACTATCAGGTGTATAATATACATCTCTGTCTTGCGTGTCCGAAAGTGATATTATATACTTGTCATTACTTAACTCATACGCTTGTTTATAAATAACATGTCTGGTGTAAATATTATTATTTATAAAAATATAAATAATACCAAAAAAAAAAAGATTTGAAGAAATAAAAATCTATTTACATATTTTTTCCAAGGGTTAATTTGGGAAAATGTAATATATACTCGTTGTCAATAGTAAAGGATGGATTAGAACATACCAGAAATATTGATTTAAATAAATGTACGCACTTGTCGACGATTCGTTTATACGCCTGGATAGAAAGTCACGGAACTATAGCGCATTTTAAAATATATACATGTATACATTGAACATAAGAAAGAAACATAAATTTTGTGTAAATTGGGGTAAAAGTTTTGTAAATAGACTAGTCCACGTATGCCAACAGTATGTAATCAACGAATTCGATAGACTATGGTATACCAAAAGAAGAAGAAGAGAAGTAATTTTATTTAAATACAGGTCAATATATATAGGATAACTTGCTTTGGTTCATCGACGTTATGAACATAGTAAAATCACAGATTTATATATGAATTAGATTGTTCTCGAATAAAGGAAGACATTCGTCATCATCACAATTGTTCCGACATTCATGTAATATATATGCAACTGGACGTACACTAATAATCCCTAAGGGATGTGAATATTTTCTAGGAAAACTATTGAGTATTAAAGTTTCAAATCAATTTCGGGATTTATTTTCTTTCTTGATATTCAATGACACCAATTTAAAGAATAAACTGCTTGTCTGCTTTAGGGGTATTCTTGCCAGTTGAACAGACTTATAATTACATTCAAAAACAGGAAAAGATGACATTAAATTCATTGACTTTTGTTTTTAAACATCGTTGGTCAAATAGCTAAAGTATTATACGTTGTGATACCAAGACTAATAAGGACGTTCCCGATTATGAATAAATTCACACTTGAAAAGAATATCTATTCGTAATTTTTCGATTCCATTCCAAGAAGATCCTTAGATTTCCTGTCAATTTTTAAAAACATCTTTTTTTCAAATAGCTGAAGTATTCATGCGTTGTGAGATTTACAATATTTTGATGAGAACATTATTAAATTCCTAAGTAGGTAAATAAAGATCGCTTTGGATGGACTAAATTATAAAATTGCAATTGTTAATGATCTGTTTGAAATATTAAAGGTTGCCGATTCTAATTTTAAAAATTACAATTTTTAGTTCATACACTCGTGTTTAGAAGGCTATTTTTATTTATTAATTTATTCAATTAAAATAATTCAGTATTTTATCGCTACAAAAGTAATCAGAAGTCATAATTCATTTTAAAAAAATGAGCTTATGCAAAGTATATAAAAATATACAACAGCTATCCAGTTATCCCAGATGCTAATTAAGACCAAACAACAAATTGGCAGTATTTGGCCACAGCCTTTAATATTATCATTCTCATAATTTATACATGTTGTATATAACTGAAAAATGAGGTTACCCGCATATTGCTGATTATGGCAACCGTACTGTCATATATATATATATATATATATATATATATATATATATATATATATATATATATATATCTATATATAAATTACTACCACAGATAATGGTAACTGAAGATAGGATTAAAACAATTTGCAAATCACCGTGGGAACACAAGTGATGGATCGAAACCCTTACATTGTTCATCTAGATCTGTAGTAAATCATCCTATTCATAATACAAAATGTTTTTTAATGCAGCGAATTATGCAAATCACAGGCCTAGTAAATTCAAAGTCTTTGTTGAAATTTCGATAACTTCGATCAGACTTCTTCACAGGTCCTGTCTGTCCAAATGGCCAAATACATATAGGTGTTCAAACAATTAACAACTGAAACATCAACTGAAATTATAAATTACAACACAGGCAGTATCTTATTCTAATACATTGTATTTACAACAAATATGCATTTCGGGAGGAGGGAGGGATTTTGAATAACATTTTCCTCTGATAACAACAAGTTATTTAAGCAGCCTCTCCTGTTGGACCCGAATTAAAAAAGGATCGTGACGTCAAATTGTATGGTTCACTAACCACCAATGAAATTTGAGTTTTCTTAAACTCACTAATAACCAACCAATGTAATAGTACAGCGCACAGTGATAACTGGATTTAAGTACAGGACTTAAATTCTATTATTGTGCGACCTTATTGCTCCCGTAAATTAATTTTGATTCTTTTTCTTACATTTCTGTGTCTAAAACTATAACTGACTCCCGTATATCATTCATACGAAATGTTGTTCACACCTGAAATGGTGAACCGTGACGCCTAGATGTCACTGAATGAAGATCAAAAGATTAGAATTACATAATGCTAATCTGTTAATTACCTTGAGGGTAACTACGCATTCAACATTCACTTAGTGTCACAAATTAATACACATTTTATTTCCACAGTACAAGCAAGTGAAAATGTTTGCTGGAATGAAGCAAAAAGTTCAAAATACAAACATGTATTTTTTAATACACTATCGACCATGTCAGTTTCATATGTTTGTTTAAAGTATTTGTAGAAAAAAATCATAAAAATGTTCTATTGTATTGTTTACTTTAATTACTAAAATTCGTATAAAAAAATCCAAACATAAATCCTACAATCTAATTTTAAAAGTTGCATGGCTATCACTTACTTTTCGTTGGTTAATAGCTACACCAAAAGTCTTCGATGCGCTTTAAATAGCGTTATTAGATGGTTTATGAAAGCCACAGCAAATAACTTACATGTATTTACTATACAAATTATATTTTTACACCCTTGCTTTCATTTTGTTATCTTTAAGTTGTTTATGATGCATAAACATATAAAGCTAATACGGGTTATAAGAAGGCTATTTCTAACAATTAACTAGACTTTTTTTGAAATGATTGAAAATAGAAAAACGTTCGGATCATTTTTAGAGAATTATTAATAATATTTTGTTCATGGGCAATTATAAGAATTTGGTATCATCCTTAGTATACATGTTATGCTTGGTCTGATACCAAACTGTATCAATTTATTTGAAAATATGAAGTCAAGTTATAAACAAAATTGTAATTGTTAAATGCACTGTTTCCGAGAAATGCTCACATTAGTAAGTGGTGTTACTGTAACGTTTATGGGTCATTGTAAATTCCCCTATTTCTATTTTAGATACTGTATATAGCTATAGATGCCCGGTCACTTTTTCGCGGGGATCGTTTTTCTCGTGCTTGGAACTCTTTTTGACATTTTTAACTATTGTGTCTTTTTGTTTTGTTCAAGCATCGGTGACAATATAATGGAATGTGATACGACTGTCATACAAGTGAGAGGTTTGGCTAGCTATAAAACCAGGTTCAATCCACCATTTTCTACATTTGAAAATGCCTGTACCAAGTCAGGAATATGACAGTTCTTGTCCATTCGTTTTTGTTTCGTTTTGTTATTTGATTTTGCCATGTGATTATGGACTTTCCGAATTGATTTTCCTCTGAGTTCAGTATTTTTGTGATTTTACTTTTTGATTGATGGTCTCTGATAACAGTATATCCAGAAAAGTGCTTCATTTATCAAGTGATATTTTGGTTTTCTTAAAACATTTTATAATCCACAATTGGTGCATATAAGAAGTGTATGCAATAAATGACGTCATTATCAAACACTGACAACCTAGCTCATTATGCTCTCAGTTACTAGCAGTATCGAAAAAAGTAAAAAAAACAAAATACTGAACTCAGAGGAAAATTAAAAACGGAAAGTCTAAAATCAAATGTCAAAATCAAAAGCTATAACACATCAAACGAAGGGATAATAACTGTCATCTTATTAACTAAGCATTTATGTAGAAAATGGTTGATTAAACCTAGCTTGACTGCTAACTAAACGTCTCACATGCATGACCGTCTCATTACTTTCGGAAACGAAAATAAAACTTTATAAAACTTAAAAGTAATTGAGGTTACCAACTCCCTCAAGCTAAATTTAACTTATCTGGATTTGGCTTTTCTTTGTTGGTCCCTTTCGGTCATAAAACATCTCAAGTATGCAAATGCAAGTATTTATGACACTTTATGCTGTTATATCAATACAATTTAAAAAAAAAGCATCTGACAGGATATCCCTGAAAGGTTAATTTTGCTGAACAAAACAGGGAAATTGTTCAGTAAATAGTAATCGATTGATAGTTTGACATGTTTTTGTCCATTACAGATCATAACAGTATTTAATATAATATTTATTTTCCGGAAAATGTTATTCACCTGTTTCAGTTTGCATTTTTTAGTTGAGCAAGTCTTGACCCTAATGATGGTCGATCGAAACATTGAGGCAATTCGACTAAATTATATTCATTGTCATTTTTTATCGTTGACGTGACTATTTGTAGTGTTTATGTTCCAGACCGTATGAGATATTCTGGACTGTATGCGTACTTTTTAAAAATACTCATACGGTCGGACCGTACGCGTACGGTCTGACTAATAATAAGAAGTTGGGGAAGATTATTAAATACAAATGCATATAACAGATCAACATAACATAACTTTCAAATTGATATAAAAAAAAAGTGCAATTGTAATTGAAATAAAAACTTTATATTTTAACTATTTAACAAACTCACGCTAATAAATCTGTTTATCTCTTGTATAAAGCATGTCGATCAGTAATAGCTAATAGTTATCAAAGGTACCAGGATTATAATTTAGTACGCCAGACGCGCGTTTCGTCTACATAAGACTCATCAGTGACGCTCAACATTAATTGAATAAAATCACTTAAATTGAAGATATCGGAAGTAAAAATAATGTGAGAGAAAACTGTTTTCGAATATTTACCAACTTTACAAAGAAATGCAAATGCAAAGGAAGATGCATATCAACTGCAAACATTTAAATGTAAAAAATATTACGTTACTTGTGGAAGCAAGAGTCATCTTGGGCGAGAGTCCCAAAATATATAGGATTCATATATACAATTAAAAAACTATTTAATTTTAATTGTTCGTTAGTACATCTAATTGTAATAATAACAATTTGTAAAACTTAAAAAAAATATTGTGATCAATGTGTATGTTTAGCTCATACTGGACCATACGCGTATACTCATACGGCCCAATGTACGCGTGTCGCCTAGGGCGGGAATATCTTTACATTCTTACAATTTCCGTTAGCGCCATGTGTCGCCTAGGGCGGGAATATCTTTACATACTTACAACTCCCGTTAGCGCCATGTGTCGCGCGAATATCTTTACATACCAGGAGACAATTACATCACCCCTAGTTTTTTGGTGGGGTTCGTGTTGTTTATTCTTTAGTTTTCTATGTTGTGTCTTGTTTGTTGTTTGTTTGACTTTTTCATTTTTAGCCATGGCGTTGTCAGTTTGTTTTAGATTTATGAGTTTGACTGTCCCTTTGGTATCTTTCGTCCCTCTTTTACAGATTATAATAAACTACCAATAAAAACCTTCAAAAAGTATGTATACATAATGGGACAACAATTAACAGTAACACATCACTTAATTTACACAACTTCAAAGACAAAATTGTGTGACTAAACTTTGTTAACATCTTAAGTCATATCATGGTTTGCATATACACATGAAATCAACAACAAATTAACCCCACCAATATTTATATACAGTGCTAAATTATCCAAATTTCCATGAATAAGTTCATAATATCCCCGAAAAATATAAGAATATATATATACGGTGATCTATCAATTTGCACTATCTTTTGGTGCAAATAAAGGCATATTAATCCTACTCTTTTTGAAAATAAAATCAATTATCCCCGAAATGTATGCTACATTACTTTATGTTTTTATTCAATCTTTTTTCAGGAAAATTACTGGTAAAGTTGTTGGATGTTTACTTTTTGTGAACATGCTGTTGATTTTGTAATTGTAACTATAGAACGAAAAAGTCAAAGGAAATGATGATGGTCTCCTAATATTGAACGGAGAATGCGCTCTTTGTGTTCATATGCTACATAAACACAATTTGAATTGCTGTATCCCCATTTGTGACATTTTCACTTGTTATATATAGGTTTAAGATGATTAGTATCGTTTTCAATATGATGGAAATTTATAACCATTCGTTTAATTTGTTTGAGTTTTTGATTTTGACATCAAACCACTATGTGGAAAACATAGAACCACAACAACGATTAAATTGCAATTATAATTCACATGTGTATATCTTTATTTGACGAAAAGATCTTTCCTTAGGCTTTTACTTTACAACCGTCCTCGTGTCGTTCTTACTATTTGAACCAAGCAGCTGAAATAAATGATATAATAGAGATTAACATAATTGTAATTTGTATCATGTCACCTCAAAATCGTTTAATTTTATCCCCTGATCAGATCGTATAAATGTTAAATCAGTACCAGTAATATGACAGTTGTTATCCATTCGTTTGATGTGTTTCAGCTTTTGATTTTGACATTTGATTAGGGACTTTCCTTTTTTGTATTTTCCTCGGAGCTCAGTTTTTTGGTGATTTTACTGTTGAATCCTAGCGAGGGAAGAACTAAAAAATAGAAAATTTGCAGATTTAACATTGTTGTGGTGATATTTACATGTACTTTCTATTTACCTTTGCAAAATTCATCATCCTCATCACTGCCATCCGCACAATAAATTTCCTGTCCATCACACAAAGATGAGTAAGGAAAACAATGGATACCATCTCTACATTTAGTGAAGCCAGATGCACAATTTCTCTCTACAATAAAAGAACTATTCTGATTAAAGAAAATGATTAGATTTCTTTTTAAAAATTAAACATAGTCTGGAAATGATGTAAAGGAAAATCGATTATTTTAACGATATTTAATAACGATAAATACAATCATAGTGGTGTAACCTGTGTAAGAGGGTTTAACTAAATGATATACCGATAAGTACAATCATAGTGCTGTAATCTATGTAAGAGGGATTTAACTAAATGATATAACGATAAGTATAATCATAGTGTTGTAACCTGTGTTAGAGGGTTTTAACTAAATGAAATAACGATAAGTACAATCATAGTGCTGTAATCTGTGAAAGAGGGTTTTTAACTAAATGATATAACGATAAGTACAATCATAGTGGTGTAACCTGTGTAAGAGGGTGTAACAAAATGAAATAACGATAAGTACAATCATAGTGTTGTAACCTGTGAAAGAGGGTTTTAACTAAATGAAATAACGATAAGTACAATCATAGTGTTGTAACCTGTGTAAGAGGGTTTTAATGATATTTAATAACGATAAATACAATCATAGTGGTGTAACCTGTGTAAGAGGGTTAACCTAAATGAAATAACGAAAAATACAATTATAGTGGTGTTACCTGTGTAAGAGGGTTAACCTAAATGATATAACGATAAGTACAATCATAGTGCTGTAATCTGTGTAAGAGGGGTTTAACTAAATGAAATAACGATAAGTAGAATTACAGTGCTGTCACCTGTGTAAGAGGGTTTTAACTAAATGAAATAACGATAAGTACAATCATAGTGGTGTAACCTGTGTAAGAGGGTTTAACTAAATGAAATAACGATAAGTAGAATTACAGTGCTGTCACCTGTGTAAGAGGGTTAACCTAAATGAAATAACGATAAGTACAATCATAGTAGTGTAACCTGTGTAAGAGGGGTTTAACTAAATGAAATAACGATAAGTACAATGATCATAGTGTTGTAACCTGTGTAAGAGGGTTTTAACTAAATGAAATAACGATAAGTACAATCATAGTGCTGTAATCTGTGTAGGAGGGTTTTAACTAAATGAAATAACGATAAGTACAATCATAGTGCTGTAATCTATGTAAGAGGGATTTAACTAAATGATATAACGATAAGTACAATCATAGTGTTGTAACCTGTGTAAGAGGGTTTTAACTAAATGAAATAACGATAAGTACAATCATAGTGTTGTAACCTGTGTAAGAGGGTTTTAACTAAATGAAATAACGATAAGTACAATCATAGTGCTGTAATATATGTAAGAGGGATTTAACTAAATGATATATCGATAAGTACAATCATAGTGTTGTAACCTGTGTAAGAGGGTTTTAACTAAATGAAATAACGATAAGTACAATCATAGTGCTGTAATCTGTGAAAGAGGGTTTTTAACTAAATGAAATAACGATAAATACAATCATAGTGTTGTAAGCTGTGAAAGAGGGTTTAACTAAATGAAATAACGATAAGTAGAATTACAGTGCTGTCACCTGTGTAAGAGGGTTTTAACTAAATGAAATAACGATAAGTACAATCATAGTGGTGTAACCTGTGTAAGAGGGTTTAACTAAATGAAATAACGATAAGTAGAATAACAGTGCTGTCACCTGTGTAAGAGGGTTAACCTAAATGAAATAACGATAAGTACAATCATAGTAGTGTAACCTGTGTAAGAGGGGTTTAACTAAATGAAACAACGATAAGTACAATCATAGTGCTGTAACTTGTGTAAGAGGGTTTTGACTAAATGAAATAACAACATGATTGATGTGTATCGACAAAGAATTTTAATCTTGAGTTAGATCCTTTACTAATTAAATAAGTGCAAATGATCGGCATAAAAGAATACAATCGTTGTCGTTAGTTCAAACAATAAAATTCAACTATTCATTATTACTTTCTAAATTGTTAGTTAGTTAGCATGACATACGTATATTTGTTTAATAAATAAGTTGTTATAAAATATGAAAAAGTAAGATCACAAAAATACTGAACTCAAAGGAAAATCCAATCGGAAAGTCCATAATCACATAATAACATTGCAAAATCAAATGACAAAACATATCATAAAACGAATGGACAGAACTGTCATATTCCTGACTTGGTAATATTGTAAAACAGAAATTATTCTCCTTCTTGCAAAGCTTGTATTCCTTGCTGGTATTTGGCATAACGTTTTGTCTTTTTTGCTTTGTTATATCCACTCTTTTACGTTTATATTATGTTTTACCCTTCTAAATACCTGGTATCGAGCATTGCTAAAGATTTTCTTCCCTTCTTTTCGTACAGAATGCAATGTATTTTTGTCATAAGAAACATACAAAGGCCATAAACAGTGAAGTATAGACGACTTTTATTATTTGTTTTTTCGTTTATTTTCATGTTGAACATAGGTTTCTATGGTCTCTTTAATATTTCCGAAAGATGATTGGTTTTGCCATTTTAAACATCTGTTTTGTCTCTCCAATCTTTATGTTTTGTTTTCGGCAATTGTTGTGCTTTAAAATCAGACTTGTAAACTCATACCTTTGCAGAAATCTTCATTTTTATCGCTTCCATCTGGACAAACGTGCCTCCGTCCATCACAAAGGGACACATCGGGGAAACAATGAATACCATCCCTACATTTAGAGTGCCCCGAAGCACATGCATGTACTGTAATGAAACGTTTGTAATTGTAACAACAGTTTCCTGAATTACTGAGGCCAAGTGCGACGTTGCTAATTTAAAGTTTTCGTTTGAATGGTTTTACCCTTGTAATTTTGGGGCCCTTTATAGCTTGTTGTTCGGTGTGAGCCAAGGCTCCGTGTTGAAGGCCGTACATTGACCTATAATGGTTTACTTTTATTAATTGTTATTTGGATGGAGAGTTGTCTCATTGGCACTCACACCACATCTTCCTATATCCATTATCATTTTCAAAATTTTTATTTACTTGATTTCAATTATGACAATATTTGTCCTGAACTACTGAGTCTAAGTGCAACGTTGCTGATTTAAGGTTTTCTTAAAGTTGCATCCTTATTTTTAACATTTTGATTAACTTCATTAAAATTTTATTAAAATGTAAAAAAAGCTGCTGTGTTGAATGAGATATTCTGATCAGACGTGTTTCTTTCACTTATGTAAACAACATCGTGACAAAATTCTCGATATATTTATACTTAGCGCAGACTCAGAGATACATAATAATGAATGTTACAAGATACCTCCCACGTAAATCCACATGTGTCCGAGAATATGTACAAACGCTTTACCGATATTTTTTTTAAACTGAAATTGAAATAAGACTACAAAACTTTTATTCTTATTTGAATGTTTTAAAGAAAAAAATTAGAAATCTACAAATCAAAATAGAATAACATTAAGCTAAAGTTCATGATTGCTTTTGGCGCATTTGAGTCATTTCAAAACATGACGTCATACATATGAAAATGCTGAAGCTGGAGGTTTTTCCATTACGTAAACCATTTAAATTCGTATACTATTACATTAAAATGATTCTTTGAGGTAGGTGTTGTTTTATGCTAAGGTCACACGTAATTCGAATTAGATTCGCATTAACTAATTCGAATTAGTTTAATTCGCATTCGGAACGTTTCACGTCCTAACGTCAATTCTAATTCGAATTACAATGCGCGTAAAATTCGCTTTACTGTCCAAACGACGTTAACTTTTAATTCGTATTCACAAAAGCGTATTTCTAATGCGAATAAGTTAATTCGAATTAGCCAATTCGAATCAAATCGAATTAAAAAAGAAGAGTTTGTGAACGCGATTTGCGAGTTCGATTCGCATCCGATTCGAATTCACTTCGAATTGAATGTCCGTGTAAACGAGGTATAATTATCTATTCTAATGCATTATTCGCATATTTACAGATTTCAGCAAGTCAACATGGCTGCTCCTTAGATACGAGATGCCATCTTTGGATTTGACCATAACTGACGAGAAAAACATTAAGATAAAAAATAACAAATGTTCGGTTTAATAATTAAAAGAATAAAGTTAATTTTTTTCTAACGGTTATTTACGAATTAATTCATGCAAGCTACAGATTTATTATGAAGTTTGAGCTTTGTCTAACAGGGAGTAAAAAAGAACAGAAGCACACACGGCATTCCCACCCTCGCTTCAGTTTTTAAATGACCGTATTTTTCCTATAAGAATCGAAATAATTCATGGAAGCCATAGATTTATTGGAAATTTACACATGACCTGGGCCGTGATATTCGAATTTTATCCTGAGCGTTAGCGAGGGATAACATTAACGCATATATCACGGCCTTGGCCATGTGTAAATTTACAACAAGTGTTTGGCTTCCATGAATTATTTCTTAATCAGACATGTATATGCTTTTATTCAACGCGTTATTTCTTTAATGACAGTTTATTCATAGGTAGTGAAATTATTCAGCAGCCTTAAACCGGTTGAAGCATTCTTATTCATAACTTCAATTTTTGATTTTTTAATTCATGCATTAATATAGAAATTTAATTACATTTACAAAACTCAGGATCCTCATCACTTTGATCAACACAATCAATTTTAGGAGACCATCTGTATCCGTCACACAGACGATTGCGATTAATACACTGGATACCGTCTCGACATTTCACATAGTCGTTGGCACACTCGTGTACTGAAAAAGATAAATCCAGCAAACAAAATTTACTGCAACTAAACTTAACTTGCATCTCACTTTATTTTTTTATATACAATCCATATATATATTTGGTACTCCTCAGCAAATCCGTATGGTAAAGTTCTGAACCACAACTACCTCATGTCGAAGAACTCTTTTACCAATTGAAAATTTTCTTGAGATCCAGATTCGTTTGAACACCACAGTTCTAGTTTTATGTCAATTATGTGTACTTGCTTATTTACGGCCGTCACTCGGCTAACCCAGAGATTGGTCGGTTAATCTATATTGAGTATGCGGCTATATCGGCGGTTGGTCTGTTAATAGGGTTGGCTAAAGTCTGTTAATCAGGTGTTATCGAGAAAATCATTGAAAGTTCAGCATGTTTCATTGTATAACTTTCTAAATATATTTTCATCATCAAAAGTATTCATGTCTAACAAAACAATTCAATGTACTGAATTCAGTGGTGTAATTATTATTTTTCTAGCTTTGATGTACGATCTATTAAATGAAAAGGCGGACTACTCATCAATAAATTTATACACATTTTACACACATAAAATGTACACAAAATGACACATTGGTTAAATTTACTTGCATTCAATATTTTGAACATCGAAAAAAGAAAGGCATTATGTTTGTCAACCATATTGATATCATTGTGTGAAAAATCTACACGAAAATCTGTATTTTGGTGACATAAATAAATCTTTATTTAAAACCTGGTCTGTTAATGGGTCGGATGTATACAACCCGGTCTGTTAATTGGTCTGTTAAGAATTATGAATGGCAATAAAAGTATAATTTTATTGCTATATGGGGTGTTATCGGGTCAAATGAGTAGGCTCAAGACGAGCGGCTAAAATATACGAAAACAACACATGAGCAATCAAACATAACACATACGGAAACAACACATGAAATTGAAAATTGATAAAAATGGTTTCAAAAAGTGTAATATTAAAGTAATATTAATTTCATCCAAGAATGATCGCATATGTCATGTTGATTCTGTTTAATTGTCATGAATGACACAAATTTGTCATCTACATTGGTAACCAGTATATAAATCAGAGATAAACGTTGTAATGTAACTAAACATCAGTAAGTAAAATATATTAGGATGACAAAATATATAAAAAATAAAGAAAGAATAATGAGTAAGATAAATAAAATGTAGAAAAAAATGACATAACAATTTAAAGAATACAGAAATAAGCAATACCCCCAATCCGGACCTCATGGTATACACGAGAATCTGGATGGAAACGCAGAATATAGAATAATATATAAGGACAGTAGAGAGTGATACATTGCTAAAAACGAGAGAAAAAGAATACTTGTTTAAGAATACACACATGAAACACCGATGGCTGTTGAAACAGTAACGGATTGCGATGTACTTATATTGGTGACAAATTCTAGAAGTTTACATGCGGACAACTATGGTGGCAAGTTAATGCCATTTTGCGTTTTAGCGTTTTCGCCTTACATATTCTATATGGCGAAAACGCGAAATTGCGAAGTCGTAAACGCGGAAACGAGAAACCGATTTCTCGTTTTCGACTTCGCGTTTTCGCGTTTTCGACTTCGCGATTTCGCGTTTTCGCCGTATAGAATATGAAAGGCGAAATCGCGAAAACGCGAAATGGACTTCACCGGCCACCATAAACAACTGTAGTTCTCCTCTGCACTTATGTAGAAAGGAACTAAACGGAATAAAATGAATTGAAACTTGAAATAACCCAATGTAGCTGCATTCGCTCCTTTCCGTTTACTTCTTTAGAGTGATTTGTAAACAACATATGATTGAGTAATAGAAGAAAAGAACCAATTGGATGATGCTGACGAATTAGGGTTTAACGTCCAGTAACAAAAATCATGTTCATATGTGTCACAGTGAACGAGAACAAATTATATGTACCCTGTGTTGTATAAGAAAGACACTTTCAGTCGGAATTGAGAACGTGCTTCTTCGAACAGAAACAAAAATTAAGACTGATTGAAAACGTCAATAAACAATTCATGCATATTCCATATCACGCTATATTGAAGTGACACACCCTTCAATAAAATGCATAGAAAGTCAAAATAAAAATGCTCTTTCTAGGATACTGTTGCACCGTATTGTCATTTTTGTTTACTCAGGAACAGCTCATTCTTAAATTTTTCAAGGGGAAAATATTAAGATAGCAAAATTATTGTCGTGGCTAGATAACTCTTAACTGACACAATTTCGATTGTCCAACCCATTAACAGACTTTATTCCCATAATTTTCACTAAAACGTGGTATTATTCACGTTATTTTACAATTATGAAATATTTACTAATGTCAATTTATTTTTTAGAACCACAGTACTATTTTTTGTCCTTTAAATGATATCTAAATTTGTTTGTTTCGCTATTTATTAAAAAAATTGCTATGCGTATAAGCATAAATACTACATACTTTCGCGACGCCTTTTAGTTTTACTGAAAACTGCGCAGACTAAGAAATGTTTTTACAAGTGCAAAATGTTCTATGATAGATATAATTTTGTCAGACACTTTTAATTTTTTGATTTGGTTCTTATAACATGCCAAAAATCTGTATATTTAATAGAGTTTAACATTAAATTAAGCGTTTTACTCTTAACAGACGTATAACCAACCCGATTAACAGACCAACCGCCCATATAGCCGAATACTCAATATAGATTAACCGATCAATCTCTCGGTTAGCCGAGTGTCGGCCGTGTTATTAGACATAGAAACTTTCAAGTCTAGTTTAATTAATTGATAATGTCGCATGCTGTACAAAATAGACCACGCGGGATTAATCAAAAACATTTGTTCACAATATAGAAAAAAACAGATTCACATAACAAGTATTCCGAAACGTTTTCATGTATGTCTAAATATTTATCAAGTTATTAATCATATAATTGATTCCGAGTATATGGAAAGCCTGTATGTAGTTTTGTTGTCGTCCATTGCATCTTTCTTATTCAGTAGTAGTCATTGGTAGTTGTATTTACCACATTACCATACTTTGTTCTTTCATTGTATATGTACCTCCCAATCTTGAGGGATACAAAAACGAGGAAAAGAACAGATTTTTTTTCAACTGTACAATTCTTGTATTAAAAAAATAATAATGTGGCAGCTAGCATCAGTTAAAAAGTAAACAAGTTGTCATCTTTTGATTACCACAACAAGACAACTAGCGCTTATAAAGGATGTGCTTTTATTTTTTTTATTCGAGCGTCACTGATGAGTCTTTTGTAGACGAAACGCGCGTCTGACGTGTATATATAATTTTAAGCCTGGTATCTATGATGAGTTTATTTTTTATCTTTAACCTAGATTTCGAGATTTTTTGAACGTCTAGGTCGTATACAGATTTACATTTATTCAGACATTTCATCAAAATGGCTGCTGAAAAATGACGTTCTCGGTATGTTTACATCCAACATTCATGTATATAGTTATGATGCGGTCTTATCGTTTGTAGTTTTAATCCTATTTTTTATTTACTATTCGTATGTAAAGTAAAGATATTTGATCACCTAGTTCATTTGTATGATTTCAGTTTAAAGCAACTATATGCACAGGATTTATTTGTAAAAACAGTTCGCATGATTTGATTTAGAAGAAACAATCGATTTCTCGTAATTGTTATAACATACACCAAACAACAGCATTACAAACTTAATCCCGATTTATATTCAGTTTTGTAAAAGAAAGTTACCTGTGACATCACTTTTTGGGGCGTTGATACATCCGTGTGACGCATTACTCGTAATTTTATTATACTGGGTTTTTTTAACTGTCGAAAATTAATTCTAGGTGTTTGTTGTTATTCTGTAGTCAACTTGTCGAAATGTACAAATGTATTTAATTGTTCATGTATTTCTCTTTCCTGAGTATTCTAACAGTTAGTTGTACTGAATTGTTGTCATATAATGTCATGTTAGCGGTATTTGTTACATTGCAGTAAAGTGGGTTTAACACACCAACTTTTTCTAAAAATCCTGTACCAAGTCAGAACATGACAGTTCTTATCAAATATTTCGTTTCTATGCATGTTGCAATGGTGTTTATTTTTGTTGCAAATCAGTGTTACTGTTTTCCGTTGTTTTCCTCTTATAGTTGATGTGTTTCCATCGTTTTCAGTTTGTAACCCGGATTAAATTTTTTTAATCGATTTATGACATTTGAACAGCGGTATTCTACTGTATCCTTTATTTGTTACCTTAATCAGATAATTAAGTAAATAAAAAAAAAGAAAACACATACCCCTACAGAATGCCGGATCTTCATCACTCCAATCGTTACAGTTATACCAGGTACCCCCTCTATAGTCACCATCGCATAATCCCCACAAAGGAAAGCATTCATTACCATCACGACATTTAATATAGCCTTCACTGCATGTCTGGTCTGTTATCAAAGTAATAGAAGAGACATATTAAGGAAAGCATTCATTACCATCTCGATATTTAATATAGCCTTCCCCGCATGTCTGTACTGTTATCAAAGTAATATAAAAGACAGATTAAGGAAAGCATTTATTACCATCACGACATATGATATAGCCTTCACTGCATGGTTGGTCTGTTATCAAAGTAATATAAAAGACAGATTAAGGAAAGCATATTATGTATACAGTTATCCAAAGACACATAAAACAGCTGTGTTCCACTTAGATCTTAGATACAATTTTGGGGCCCTTAATAGCTTGTTGTTCGGTGTGAGCCAAGGCACCGTGTTGAAGGCCGTACATTGACTTATAATAATGAACTTTTATAAATTGTTATTTGGATGGAGAGTTGTCTCATTGGTACATGTACTCATACCACATCTTCCTCTACCTAGCTTGGATTCCCCTTTTACCACTTTACCTTTGAACGCGGTATTTTTCTTATTACTTTTGATAACTTCTATTAATAGTATTATTTTATCAATTTTAAATATTAAGAAAATGGTCCCTGTTCCAAAAGTGTTTGCATATTGAACCCAAAAGAAGATTTAAAGATAGTTGTCTATTTAAATTATGATGCGTTTCTGATAAAAATTGAATACACTAGTCCATCGAAAAGAATTTCAGGATTTTCAAATTATTGAACTCGTCCGCAGTTATGGAGTTTTGAATTATGGACCATGACTTAAATATGTTAAGGAAGTGGGAAACAAACTTCATGTCCAAAGTCAGGAGCCAGTAATTCAGTGGTTGTCGTTTGTTTATGTGTTGGCACTTTGTTTTTTGTTCAGATTATGTACATAAATTAGGCCGTTAGTTTTCAAGTTTGAATTGGTTTACATTGTCATTTCGGGGCCTTTCATAGCAACTGACTATGTGGTATGGGCTTTGCTAATTGTTGAAGGCCGTACGGTGACCTATAGATATTAACTTCTGTGTCATTTGGTCTCATGTGGAGAGTTATTTCATTGGCAATCATACCACATCTTTTTTTTATATTCATGCACTTTGCAGTAATGGCATTTATAAAAAAAAAAGAGGGACGAAAGATACCAGAGGGACAGTCAAACTCAAAGATTGAAAAATAACTGACAACGCCATGGCTAAAAATAAAAAGACAAACAGACAAATAATAGTACAGAAGACACAGCATAGAAAACTAAAAACTAAGCAACTCGAACCCCACCAAAAACTCGGGGACCTCAGGTGCTTCAAAGGATAAGCTGATCCTGTTCCACATGGGGCACCCGTCATTTGCTTATGTTATTTCAAATCAGGTTAATATTCTTATTGGTAGCACGGAACATATCCGATATCATCTGTGAAACGGTTATTTCATAACGGTCAACCAACTCGTGATGGCGTAAAATTTACAAAGGGATGATTTCAACATCACCATTTGGAACTACTGGTTTAATAGCTTCCTTTTGAGCAGCAATCCTTTATCAATGAAATCATGATAGATAATAGATGATAAATACTTTTACAAAAATCTGGGTCCTGGTCACTTTCATCATTACAATACGCAGGGTCGCCATCACATAAGCCTTTTGCGTTGAAACATTGTTTTCCGTCCCGACATTTCCTCCAACCATTCCAACCGCCCCAGCCATCAAATTCAGGACAACTTTGTTCTGTAATAAGTTTTACAAATACTAATATAAAAAAGTAAAACAACAAAAATACCGAACTGCGAGGACAATTCTTATGTAGAAAATGATGGAGAAAACATGGTTTTACAGCTGGCTAACCCTCTCATTTGTATGACAGTCACATGCAATGTTTGTTTTTCACTCGAAATATAATTGATATTCTATATAAGTTTCCAATAATACGAACATCATTTGGCTTTAAGCGTTCGTTATGAGAATAAATTTACTTAAACATTTCGGATGCATAGACATTTATACAAATATATTTCTCAATATTTTTAACAACCCGTTACTTCCTTCCTATCATTTCTTTATCTTTTTACGTTACTCTACAGCTAGCTCAAAGTACGTTGATTTTGTTGAACGAAAAACTGATTTCTCAAAAGATGCTAAGAAAGGGCTATGAATCAATCAAATCAAGGTCATCACTCAAGAAATTTTACGGTCGCCATCATGAGCTGATTGGCCATTATGACAAAAGTGTGTCAGAAATCATATCTGTTATTCTTCCTCAGTCATAAATACTTTCCATCATTACCGAACTGAACAAAGAGATAACACGACGGGTGCCGTATACGGTGCAGAAAATGCGTACCCTTCCGAAGCACCTGATTCCACTCCCGGTTTTTAGTGGAGTTCGTGTTGTTTCTTATTTATTGCTTATAACTGTTGATGTAAATGTCCTTTGGTTTTGTGAGTCTGTTTACTCCTTGTTTTTGATTGTTATTGTCTTTGGTTGTACGACAATCTGATCTTTTACACGTTTTATAAGATATTTTAACATTAAATCGTTTAAAATTTATTACGAATTGATCCTCTCTGCAGGATAGATACATCATTCTGCGATTGACCTCTTTCAAAAACCCAGTTCTACCGCTGAGAATAACCGGCATCAAATACTCTTACGAAAATAGAAGAAAAAAACATTTGAACTTAAAATCAAGAAAGGTCCACAATAAAACACCCATTACCATCTAATTGTGGTTAAACTATCATGACTTAGCAAAAAATTTCAGTTTTTGAAACAATTACTTGTTAAATTTGATGAATTTTAAAGAAATGAGAGAAAGTTCCATTCGTGTCTTTCAAGTAAAACAGTCTTATCCATAGACCTGCAATCCATCAGAAACACTACAAACCTTATGTTAGTAAAAGAGGGACGAAAGATACCAGAGGGACAGTCAAACTCATAAATCGAAAATAAACTGACAACGCCTGGCCAAAAACGAATGAAGACAAACAGACAAACAATAGAACACATGACACAACATAGAAAACTCAAGAATAAGCAACGCGAACCACAACAAAAACTAAGGGTGATCTCAGGTGCTCCGGGAGGGTAATCGTATAACGTCCAAGCTCACCGTGCTTTTCCAAATCGGTTTACGATATTCGAATATCGGTAAACTAATTTTGTCATAACTTAAAACACCGTTCTCTTGAGTAACTTTCGTCTAGTTCGGAGTTTAATTTTTGAATAATTAAACACCCATTTTATTGTCAGAACTCTAGTGGTTTAATGATGAGTGTGTCCCTTCACAGAACTTTGTTTTTTTGCATGTATCAAATGGCACACTCTAAATGGATGTCTTATATTAAGATGTCTGATCTATACATTGGTATAAACAATAGTATCAACTTTAAGGAAATTATTGTATTAAATGTTTTGGATGATGAGGAGGACCAACAATTTGATTTGAGAATATAAACAGTAACAGATGTTAAAATCAGGACAGTTTGGGAGGAAATCTTCTCAAACGAATAAGCTATGTAAAGTCGAAGATTGAAATAAATATTTCTGTTGTTAAACAGATACATAAGAATAATGTGCTCTAAGATTTAATCAGGAGGTAATGTTCACTGTTGGTCATGAGTATTGTATTGTTATTCTTTCAGTCTGGTTCAATACATCTATAATCGAGTGAATACCGGGACAAGCACGGATAAAGCTAGCTCATAACAGCTTTATTTAATCGTCCAAAGGAGTAGGTCCGGGAAGGGCCTATTTTGGCCTCAAATTTTAGGTTTATCTGACGAAAGAATTTGGACACTTTTTAAACACTATTGTCTATTTCAGTTGACTCAATAAGTTTATGCGAAGGATTTTAACTGATTTACTCATTAAAAACGCTTCGATTCAAGCTTAAATATGAAAAATCTATCAAATACGCCAAAAAATGTCACTTTTCAGATGTTTTTTGTCAAAAATGACAGTCGCCGCATCCGTGTTCATCCTCAACCCTTATATATGTTATGTATTATCATCAAATACAACTTACATTTCAATATTAAGAATGAACACAAATTCGGCCACTTTCGTTTAAGACGGAAACCGTCTAAAATTTAATAATAATACTAAAATTGTAAAGATTTGATTTTCACTAATTTAGAATGATTTAATGATGCTAGTACCCGATATATGTGCTTTGTATATTCAAAAACAGCCCATATGTATGTAGCAGAAGCATTCTAATTCCAATAAATAACTAAAATTTTACATGTTAACAATTTTGTAAAACTGCTATATTTTGTGGGCAAAAAGAGGCCTTACTAGACCTACTCCTTTCCTAAATATATACACGAATAACCTGTATTTAAGTGACATTGACATTATGCAAAAGTATATCTCCTACACATGTTGACTTGGTATTGACACATATGGACGGTTTCAAAAGAAGAGCGAAAGGTAGCAGAGGGACATTAAAACTCACATATCGAAAAAGAAACAAACACATTATGGCTAGAAAAAAGAAAAAGACAAAAAGACATATAATAGAACATAAGAGTACTAGAATATATGCCAATCGTGATTATTTAAGATTTATAATTGTCAATTCTGTATTTCTTTATAGTTTATCTATATTGATTATTACGCTACGCTTATACATGTTTTGAGTATACGGACTTAATTTACATGTGTATGCACGTGCACCTGGCATGAAAACAGGATTTTGAGAAAGAACAACTGAAATCGACCGTACATTGTTTTTACGGTCTTGATCAAGAATTCCTTGATCGACATAAATAAAGGCAACAGTAGTTTACCGCTGTTGGAAATTCATAAATCGATTGACAATTAAAAACTACTCGAGTTACAAACTAAAACTGAGGGAAACATATCTAATATAAGAGGAGAACTACGACACAACAGTAACACAACATTAAAATCTAACCCACAGAAACGAACTATAATATTACAATGGCCATTTCCATGACTTGGTACAGGACATTTTTATAACAAAAAGGTGGATTGAACCTGGTTTTGTGGTATGCCAAACCTTCCGCTTTTATGGCAATGTTATATATAACATTAAACTCATATCTTTTTGATTGAACTCACTTTCGACATGTTTTTGAAGTATTCGATTTTTTAGATGTTAGAATAGACAAGAGATCTGTAATCTTACCGATTGTTTTCTTTTTCTGATGGTGATATTTTTTTAAAGCGTAAATTGGCATTGCTGTGATGCATTAAAACAGATAACGGTTTCTCGTAACATGTCTAACTCATTTTAGAGTTCGTGTGGTCTCCTCTTTTTTAATTTGTTACATTGGTATTTCTCTCCCTAGTCGCTTTCGAGATCTGAACATCGATACTGTAGCCTGAATTGTACTTACTAGACATGGTGTGCGTTATGTAAGTGAAATAAAAATGAAATAATTCGAAGGTACACCTGCCATCATACTAAGACATATAAATTCTGCTTTCGACCCGATCAATCTATACTCTATAGAAAAGAAGATGTGGGATGATTGCCAATGAGACAACTGTCCACAAGAGACCAAAATGACACAGACATTAACAACTATAGGTCACCGTACGGCCTTCAACAATGAGCAAAGCCCATACCGCATAGTCATCTATAAATGGCCCCGATATGACAATGTTAAACAATTCAAACGAGAAACTAATTGCCTCCTATAAATACAAAAATGAACGAAAAACAAATATGTAACACATAAACAAACGACAACCACTGAAGTCCTGGCTCCTGACTTGGGACAGGCACACACATAAATAATGTGACGGGTTAAACATGTTAGCGGAATCCCAACCTCCCCTAACCTGGGACAGTGGTATAACAGTACAACATAATAATGATGTCTGCTGATTGGGAAAGCAGTATTTCATGTGAATCTCTAAAGGGTAATCATTTACATTCATATGTTTGTCTTAAATGGATTTTTTGAATTCGAATATACGTAAGCTATCGATTATCGGCTTGACAGACAAAAATAAGGATTAATATGCATGGAATTGCACGAGGTCGCACGATCACCAAATTTATTCATAATTCCATACGGCGAATGCAGATAATTTATTCATATACTAGTACCTAAAATTTACTCACGTTTACAGAACTCTGGGTCTTCGTCACTATGGTCTGGACAATTATATGTTCCTGCACGATCACAGAGCCATTGAGACATGAAACAGTGTACACCATCCCTACACTTAGTGTAACCAGGCTCACAATTTTGATCTATTACAAAAACAGATACTCAAATGAATAGTTTTACACTAGTAAGGGCATTTTATAGCTTGCTGTTCCGTTTGAGCCTAAGTTCCGTATTGAAGACGGTATTTTAATATCTTAGAGGTTATTCTTAGGTTGTAACCTGAATGGAGAGTGGTCTTATTGGTACTCACACCTCATCTTCTGATACTGTTGAGTCATTAGTATTCGTCGGACACCAATTTTCGTGGATTTCTTGGACACAGGGACAAAACGAATTGAAATGATCAACGCTATGCAAATTTTTCTAAAGAAATGCATGTTGACTTTGTCAAAACTACGAATTCAAATATCCATGATTATGCAAGTTTTCCTCTTTTCACAAGAATTGGTACCCACGAAAATAAATGAATCTACAGTTATCTAGATACTTAAATTCCCCAAAATAAATGGCCACAGGTACAAAGAGGGTAACATAATAATTTATCTAACTATACATAAAGTCAAATACAGACAACAATGATAAAACAAATAGAAAAAAAAACCATTATAATTACATAACGAGTGCTATTTATTTTTTATATGCAAATATTCTACAAAGGAAATAGCTTTCTGACACCTACATTAATAGACATATAAAATATATATTAAGTTCATCAATAAACATTTACGAAATACTGATAACTTTTAATATCAGTAATCCAGATTCAAATGGCAACATTTGCATGTCAATCTTATTGGTTGTATTTTCCCATCTTACATACATATGTATCAAATGATAATATATAAAAGTTCAGCCCTTACCTCTACAAAAGTCAGGATCTTCGTCACTTTGATCAAGGCAGTAAGTGTTATCCCCATCACACAGATCTTGTAATGGGAAACATTGGATGCCATTTCTACATTTAGCATAAGTAGAAGGACAAATCTGTGCTGTATTGTATACAATTAATTATGTAATGATACAAACTAAATCGTTTCACCTTACTGACAGACAGCATCGTAAATTTAATGATAGATCATATCAGGAATATAAGCGACATAATTGAAGAAGTATTTTGTGTTTTGTTGTATTGCCAAGCAGGCTGTTTGCGAAAATGTATAACATTAATATCAGTGGTACACCCTTTTGCATTAGCGATAATCTATACGCGAGAATCACTATCTACTTCATTTAGATATTAAATAAGAATTTCAAACAGATTAAAAGTTTAATGAATCGTTATTGTCCCATTTTATTTATAACTACCTCTGCAGAACTCAGGATCTTTGTCACTACCATCTTTACAGAGCGCTGCCGTACCATCACATAACGATATAATAGGGAAGCATCGAATCCCGTCCCTACAACGGATATAATCATTCGGACAACGTCTGTCTATTTGAGAAAAACATAATTGATGAAATAGCGATATCCTATCTAAATATTAAACTTATTTTTAAACTCAGTTTTTTAAATACAATTTTACGGTAACCAAATATCTCTTTTTAAATCTTAGGATTGTTTTATATTTTCAGTCCTTGACACGTAAACTGCTGTTTTGATAAGAAGAAAAGGATAAAATTACACAAAATAGAAGTCTTCATGATTTATTAATGAAATTGAGGATTAAACGTCCTTTGAACACACATGATAGAAAGATAGTCAAAGTGGTAAACAATTAATGTTAATCGGACTACTTTTTTTATCATCTAATAATTTCAAAGTTTACAATACTTCTGAATCGAGATTCTTTTTCCGATTAAAGTGTCCAAATATAATTCTGAGCGTGTACGCATGCACGTTATGTATACTTAATTTCTTGTTTGGCCTACATTAATGATATTTCTATCCCTAAAATGAATGTGACTGCATTTAAAAAAAATGTTGTGCTTGGTCGTTTTCATGAGACAAAGTTCGCATTTTTATAATTCATACAAACCTGCAGCGTCCACTCTGCTTTTCAAAATGCAACTGTTCACAAAAACAAGAAAAGCGTAGTATTCGAATTTCAGCGTCATGTTTGCAACCTAAAAGATAACACTGAAATGTTGGTACATTTGTTAAAAGAAAAAAAAAACATAAATAATACAGAATTCCATGGAAAGTCCGTAATCAAATCGGAAATTCAAGAGCTCAAACACATGAAACGAATGGATAACAACTGTCATATTCCCGACTTGGAAGAGGTATTTTCTTATACATTGTGTTTTTATATGAGCTTTTGGGGCATCGAAGTATTGTTATATATATTTATTTTGCATTGTGGGTTAAAGGTTGTAATCCACACATCTACCTTCGTTTTTTATGTATCTGTATCTGTATCTGTATAGTACTGGAAATGAACTCAAAATACTGAGTTAAACTTATCCAGGAAGTTTGTGTGCGCCCCTGATGTAACTTGTCGCGCGATATAACTGCCTTAAAACTTTCCACAGTTCAATTACAGTTCTTGGCAGTATGTGGTAGTAAGTTCCATTAAATGATAATTGTGGAAAAATCGAATTTTTATAATTGCCAGTATTTGTTGGTAAAAGTTTTATTTGTTTGACGTTTGAAGTTCTGGATGGTCTATTATTGAATTCTATGTGTTGATCAGTGGGGATGGCTACCAGGTCGTTCACTATTTTGTATTTCGTAATAAATTTTGACCCAAGAAATTAACAGCCTTCGTGTTTTAAAGGTAAATAATTACATAAGATGTATGTTTCATTATAACATTGTATAATACTTTATTCTGATTGGCTAATCGCACATCACATGTTATTCCTTCAGCAATTGCATACCTCAATAAAAGTTATCATCCATGATAACACTTGGTCACACAATAAAGTGCACTGGTGAATTAAATTTAAAAATATATACAATTCGTGTTTCTGTGATCATAGCTAACAAATGTAATTATAAGTATTGAATGCTTCTTTCTGTAAATTCAAAGGGTTGTAAAAGCGTTGACCGCTTCTGCGCTTCATACAAAATGTACTTTGGTCATCGCTTTTACACCCCAATGAAGTTACAAAAAGAAGCATTCAATTCGTAAATATTAATCCGACAAAACAAGTACTTATTTTTGTTTATTAGGAAGCCACAGCACGCCTCCGGGTTTGGGATTTTCTGGCTGAATAAAAACCCAATCGTGACCTTGGGTGTTATCTACTCTTTTGTCGCATTGTTGTCTATTTACACATTTTGCGTTTCCATTCACAAGTTTATTTAAAACAGAAAGTAGATCGGAGCCAATTTATTTCTTTGAAAGTAATGCTTGGACACAGGATCTATACTTTTCAAAGTTACGAAATGAAAATAGAGCGCAAATTGCTTTATTTTTTATTGAGGGAGGATACTTTCTCGACAAAAGTTGATAATGTGGTGATGAAGCCAAATCTATTTCTATATATTTTCGGACTTGATAAGGGTATTGTTTTGTTACTGTACTGACGTATCGCTTATATGCATTACATCAGATTTCTTTTTTTTCTTTCAAAGTTACAGTAAATAGGTGAAATTAGGAATTACACGTAATAACTAAACATGTCAGTAAATACCTGTAATCACTAGTCAATTTAGTAATTACATGTATTTACTAGTTGTTTCAGGGATTACAAGTATTTACTTATTTTTTGTTGTTGTCATTTTTACAGCTATTTACTAACTTCATGTTTTGGTTTAAAAATTAAAGACTTAATTCAAGATATCAAATAAGAAAGTAAGGGGTAAGGATTTTAGGGGCTTACTAAAAGGATCAAGGATTATAGGGCAGATTAAAAGTGCATACTCTTTATTGTTTGTGAATTGAATCTGGAAAATGGTTGTTTTATAAGTTTTGAAACTCCCTAAGAATCATTTCAGCATTCAAGACAATGATATCAAACCAAAATTGAGACATACATTTTTGAGAAATTCATAGGCAACTTAGCCAGCTCTTTTTTTAAGAAAGACATTAGATTATGGCAAATTTGGTTAAATGATCTTGAGAATTCTTAAAATCTCATAATTTTGTTATATTAAAATCTCCATCAGGCATACTCTGCATATCAACTTGTCCAATGACATGAGTTAAATTTCTTTTACAAAATATGTTTAACTATGATTTTTTTTGTCACACATTTGCGATGAAGCTGACATTCTTCACAATCAAATTTATACAAATTAATGGCGTTAAGAGTCACATTTTCATATTTCCGTGTTTTTATGAGTTTTTCAAGACCTCAAAACTGAAGCTTATATACCTGCAACAACATTTTATCATCGTTTCTTCCTGTATAAGAATGATCTTTTTGTGGATTAAATAAGTCAACTAAATGGTCCATCTCTTTTTTAATACTTTCAATGTTGACATTTTTTTTCCTTTTCGTCGAGCCTGCGTTTTTTGTCGCAAAAGCGAACCAACATTAATTCCGTCAACAGCGGCGTCCACAAATATTCGCTCTGTGGTTAAAGTTTTTTTAAAATTTTGATAACTTTCTTAAATTATCCTGGATTTCTATCAATATTGAACAGAAGCTTGTTTATGATCATATTAAGATAATATGTAGAAGGTTTAAAAAATCATTTTAAAATCAGTTATTACTGGTAATTACTGCATTGTACTGGGCAGTTTTAGGAATTAAAATTGAGAAAGGAAATGGGGAATGTGTCAAAGCGACAACAATCGACCATAGAGCAGACAACAGCCGAGGGCCACAAATTGGTCTTCAATGTAGTGAGAATTCCCGCACTCGTAGGTGTCCTTCAGCTGGCCCCTCAAAAATATGTATACTAGTACAGTGATAATGGACGTCATACTAAACTCCGAATTATAAACAAGAAACGAAAATTAAAAATCATACAAGACTAACAAAGACCAGAGGCTCCTGACTTGGGACAGGCGCAAAATTGCAGCGGGTTTAAACATGTTTATGAGATCGCAACCCTCCATCTAAACCTGTAGCCAATGTAGAAAAGTAAACGCATAACAATACGCACATTAAAAGTCAGTTCAAGAGAAGTCCGAGTCCGATGTCAAACGATTTAACAAAAGAAAAGAAATAAAATGCCAATAATAAATAAATAACAACAGACTAATAGCAGTTAACTGACATTACTTGTATTTATTAAGTGCCTCGCGAATTACATGTAATTCCTAAATTTTAGTGATTACATGTAATTTTTAATTCACCGATGTACTGTAACATATATATATATATATATATATATATATATATATATATATATATATATATATATATATATATATATTAAATGACTGAATAAATAGTCAACGAAAAATCTTACGGGGCGATGGATCATATAATATGATTCAGTACACTACAAAACATAATATATAACAAGTCTAAAAGGGTACAACATCACCAAAAACACAATAAAATGAACAATATGTTAGATATTTCGGATAACAGATATCCTTCCTCGGTAATAGCACGATGACAAATGAATCATGTCAATTCAAATTAAGACTCTATCAAAATCTTGAAATTTATACAATTTAAGCAAGCTCTGGAACAATTTTAAAATTTCCAAACACGGCGCAAAGTCTACAAAGATATGCCAAAATAAAAATAGTTATTTCCGATGTGAACTGGCACAACTCTAAATTCCCAAAGGTGGTGATAGTTGACATGTTTAACAACCGTGTGAAAATACAGTCCCAACAGACTTGCTGTAAAAGTTTTTGGATAAGAAAGCTCAGGACAGTTTCCCCAGAGGGCATTAATGAAAAAACATAGAAGAGTTACTCATTTTCCCTACCATCACTAATTTCCTGCCATCACTTGTGTCCAGTAACTCCGGCTTCCGTACTTGACTCTTACACTTTTCAGAAATTTTTGAATTATAATAGTTTTAATTTAGTTTTACAGTTGGCAGGGATGTGTAAATACATAGCCACGTTCTATTACTTAACCTTAGTAAAAAATTATAACTAATTTTTCTTATTGTAGCAGTGTGATTTTTATGATAATTTTATATATTGTAAAAATCATCGATTTAATTACTATAGTTATCAGTGTATATAAAGTGCGAATCCAGCTAGTTCATTTTTACTGTTATATGCGGGTATGTCTATTGTAGAATAAAGGATCATGGAAAAACTGTATTTGTTTATGTTTTGAAAATATCAAGTTAACTGATTTGAAGATAAGTTTTAACATGTTTTCATTGTGATATGTCTTTATAATATACAAACATAGCATTAAAGTTCAAATAAGTGTTATAAAAGCATCATAATATAGCATATCGATTATTGAAAGCGATCTATTTTAGCTATAGATGCGATGAATTATCACTGTTAGTGCAATCATTATTAATGTAGAATTTTCAAAGATGCGAGGAATTTTTATTGTAGAATTATGTGATAAATGCACTTGCAACAAACGAAAAAACTTAGTTGATGACTTTAGGATTTATGATACATGTATTTTCAAATTGAAATACAAACTCCTCATTCATTCTTCATCAAATATATAGCTTTTCAAACTTGTAACAAAAGCGATTCTCAAAATGAAAAATTCTAGATCCGCGAATGGATACTACCGCAGAGGTAAAACCATACACATTTGGGTTATTGTACACGAAATGATTGCTACAATTCATTTTTGTTGATTTTAGACCCTTTGGAACTCTATGTGGGCAACTAGACAAAAAATCCCCAAACTAGATACACGGTTAGATTCAGCATGTCAACGAATCCCAAATATCTATATTAAAGGACTTTTGTCTTTAAATTTGGACCCCTCAAAATTGAAAAAGGGACCAAAAATATAAAAAAATGCATGCATCGGATACATTTGTTATTGAAGGCATGACTGTAACAAAAGGATTGATATACACAAATATCTTATTCTGGGGGTCTCATTGGGGGGGTTCTGATCCCGGATCCCGCTTACTGTTTTGGCAGATTCCCGTATTCCGCTTATTGTTTTGGCAGATTCCTGTGTCCCGCTAGACTTCATTTCTCGTTTTTCACGACACAATCATTTGACTTTCACCTGTCACGCTTGCAAAAAATCGGCAATCCGGCGTCACGCTTATACCCAAATGCGACCCACTATTTTACTCTATTCTGAATCATATTAAGCCCATAATACATATATTAAAAAAGTAGTGTGGATTTTTTTATACCTTTTTATCCCGTCTCGTTTCGTTTTTGAGCCATATATAGATGTCGTATGTGTCAATGAGACAAATCTCCATCCGAGTCACAATTTATAAAAGTAGACCATTATACGTAAACATACGGTCTTCAACATGGAGTCTTGGCTCACACCGAACAGCAAGTTATAAATGGCTCCAGTGTAAAACCTTTTAAACGGGAAAACAAAGATTCAATCTATATCAAGATGTACGTAATTAGTGGTGAAGTGTCATGGAAATGGATAAAAAAAATAAGGATAAAGATCCCTATACGCTTTATAAGAAACTAAATGGAATACATTTGAAATAAATGTTATTTCTATTGAATTTATTAGAGTGTTTTAAAACCAAACTTTCCTCCGTAAGTTAAATTTTATCAAATCTTTCTCTTACTTTATCTATTGTTTGAGCAAGTCGGCTAAATTAAGGCCTTACAGCTAATTTCATAATGCATGCAAAGCAAAACTTTGGTTGGCTTGCTTGCTTTGTTTGTTTAATTGTTTATACAAACTTTGTAAATAAGATTGACATTTTTAAACAATATGATTAGGCATATGATAGTTTAACCTGTATTTTTAATATTTGAATTAAATTGGGTGTTATCATAACGATTATCCAATAAAAGAAAAACAAGCAAGTCAACTAAAGTCTTGCTCTACATGCTTAAAAAAATGAGCTGTAATAGATAAAAAAATTAATAAATATTTATACAGTGAAAATGCACTGCATATACAGTACTAATGATTCGCTCCACAGTAAAAATGAAAGAATATTATCATTATTCGACAGTAAACATGACTAGCATTACGAAATCATCATAGTTAAATATGAAGAAACTGAATGACAAAACATATTCTACGTTATACAACTTTATTAATTGTATTAAAATTAATATTTTGTACTGCAACAACATCTTACCTGTTAGTTATAAAGCACCTGCACGATCTGTTCGTGAAATGTCATAAATATTCACCTATTTTGGTATATATTTCAAAGCTGGATGGCTTTAGGCGCGATAAAACCCCGCTCGCATCTCTTACTTTGTTTTATTAGTATTATGTATTTCTGAACATATACATTTTGACTAATTTTCTTCATTTTCTTCGAAAGTAAAAAAAAGTTCGTCTGTTTATTTATCATTCTACATTAGACATTTATGGCATATACAGTAAAAATGATATTTTAGGATCCGCACTTTACATACACTGGTTATTATAAAGCTTAATTACATATTTTGAATATTGTATATTCAGTTTGAATTATTACTTGCAAACCTTACTTTTATGTATAGTAATATTCACGTTATTTTCTATGAATATTCATTAGGGATTTACTTGAATCATTGTATTTGATTGGCTGTTTATATTTCGCGGTTAAGTTTAATTTCCTTTGTTTTGTACCTGTACATTTCCACGGGACGATAGCCATGACAGTCCATTGAATTTATGTCTGTTTATCTTGACCAGATAGTTTACCTGTAAACCTTATATATTTTGGACAACATTATTATAGAATACTGTAAGTTACTTCTTTATTAACATTATTTATATTTTTCACGTAAATGAGATTCTAGTAAAGTTTCTATTTTGTTTTGTAACGTTCTCCTCATATCGCATGTATGTAACACAAGTACACGAGATGTACAAGAGAGTATTTTATTACGCTATAAGTATATTATTTTATAATCTACGGTTTATTTGCCACGGTAGAATTGTATTGTTAATTTGCGTACATTACTATTTGATTATTGTCATGAATAGTCTATATTTTATAAATGGCGGCTTATTAAGTGAAAGACGGAAAAGTGTTTCCATTTATATATAGTAATAGTTTTGTAGTAAATAGTTTTTATCAAGTACAAATATGAATGAGTAAAGAATATTTGTTACGTTGTATATTTTTATAATTAGAGTCCGAGTATTTATGTTCGTATTTTGGTTTCAGGACTCCATGTAATTTAATTATGTAGAACACATGATTGTGTGATGTTTATATGATGTGCCGTTAACCGTATCAGTACAACTCACTCCACAAGTGGTAAGAGTATATTTATTTATAGTTTAGCATTGTTTATATTGTACTGTAAACATGACTTACCTCCCGTTAGTTTGGAGCTTTTAACGAATCGATAATATTGACATCATAACTCTTTATGATTATTAGGGTCCCGCCAAAGGCGGTCCCCTATAGTGATCAGTCTGTCCGTCCGTCCATCCGTCTGTCCGTCCGTAACACTTTGTGTCCGCTCCATATCTAGAGAACCATTATGATTTCATACTTTATACTTTACATGTTTATTAACCACCACCAGAGGGCGTGTCATGATGTATGTACAACTTCCTAGGTCAAAGGTCAAGGTCAAAAAACTTTGGTTTCAGTTGACAACCCTGTGTCTTGTGGTGAAGATCGTGTCCGCTCTATATCTTGAGAACCGTTATGATTTCAAAGTTTATACTTGACATGTATATGAACCAACACCAGAGGGTGTGTCATAATTTATGAACGACTGCCTAGGGCAAAGTTCAAGGTCAAAAACTTTGGTTTCAGTTGACAACCCCATGTCCTATGGTAAAGATTGTGTCCGCTCTATATCTTGAGAATCGTTATCATTTCAAAGTTTATACTTGACATGTATATAAACCAACACCAAAGGGTGTGTCATAATTTATATGCAACTTCCTAGGTCAAAGGTCAAGGTCAAAAACTTTGGTTTCAGTTGACAACCCCATGTCCTATGGTAAAGATCGTGTACGCTCTATATCTTGAGAACCTTTATCATTTCAAAGTTTATACTTGACATGTTTATAAACCAACACCAAAGGGTGTGTCATAATTTATTTACAACTTCATAGGTCAAAGGTCAAGGTCAAAAACTTTGATTTCAGTTGACAAACCCATGTCCTATGATTAAGATACAATTTTTTAATGCACATTATTCACAGCGGGGCCCACAGAGATGGCTCCCATTTCAATGATATCTAGTTATATTTGCAACTTTATGATTGTTGTATGATATTATGTAGTTAATTATTATACGTATTATATATTTTAATGAAGTCATTATTAATAAATGTAGATGTAACATTTATTATATACTGTTTGTAAGGTAAACCAGTATTAAATACAAATACACAGTTACACGAAAATACATATTACTTTCCGATTTAGTGTATAGACAAAGGTCAAGCTATTGTAAAAGTACACGTAACACCCGATGTCAATTTCATTGAATGTAAACACTGAACATTTACTACTTGCAATACATTTAACTTGCTACTTAGTTAATAACAGTTAACTATACTATTTATTATAATTCTGTATTATATAACCTGTGATATTCGTAAAAGTATATATATTTATGTTATATGAAATAGCTTGTTATTTATATATGTTGTATTGCTATTTCAGACTTGTTATTTATATACTGGTACAATAAAGAATCAGAACCTTAAGCTCTCGTTGGTGTTATTCGTTATCATAGAAAACCACCTACTACATCAAATTACTATATATTTGGGTGCTTAAATACGCAGTCTCTGTTACAATTTTTCTACCGTTGTCATATTTTAAATATTATACCAGCTTAGATCGGTCAGGACTGTTTATTGGGACTGTATTTCCACGCGGTTGTTAAACATGTCAACTATCACCACCTTTGGGAATTTAGAGTTGTGCCAGTTCACATCGTAAATAACTATTTTTATTTTGGCATATCTTTGTAGTCTTTGCGCCATGTTTGGAAATTTTTAAATTGTTCCAGCGTCTGCTTAAATTGTATAAATTTCAAGATTTTAATAGAGTCTTAATTTGAATTTACATCATTCATATGTCATCGTGCTGTTACCGAGGAAGGATATCTGTTATCCAAAATATCTAACATATTGTTCGTTTTATTGTGTTTTTGGTGATGTTGTACCCTTTTAGACTTGTTATATATATAAATATATATATATAGAGATAAGACCGTTGTTTTTCCCGTTTGAATAGTTTACACTAGTAATTTTGGGGCCCTTTATAGCTTGTTGTTCGATGTGAGCCAAAGCTCCGTGTTGAAGGCCGTATCTTGATCAATACATGTAATGGTTAACTTTTATAAGTTGCTATTTGGATGGAGAGTTGTCTCATTGGCACTCGTACCACATCTTCCTATATCTAATTACATGATTTATTCTGAAATTTATGTTGAATACAAAACCGCATACCGATTATCATACCTTATTTTTGTGATTTTTTTATGATAATCAATGAAAATATCAAACCGGTTTTTTTTTCTGTCGAAAAAAAAGTCTTTTGTAAATCTATATATAACTCACACCACCAAAATAGTAGGCATTGCCCAAATAATGCTATACTAGTCGTTATAGTTTAAAATTCGATACTATAGAAGTTTATTTATGAATAATTTAATTTTAGATGTAACGCGTCTTCTGATTGGCTGACGTTATTTTGTTATGAGCCCATAGACATAATTTAGTCATGTGACCGTGACGTCATCAACGTTTATTCATGGTTTTCTACGGTTTAAAATGGAATTTAGAATTAAATTATAAGAAATGACTGTAATATTTTTTCTGTCTATTCGAAATAACATAAAAAAATTGGTGCACACTGTTAAATAACCCGCTACGCGCGTTATTCGGTGTGCACCACATTTTTTCTGTTATTTCTTCATAGACAGAAAAAATATTACAGTCATTCCTTTAAAAAAAATACAAAAATAGTTACAAAAAAAAAGATTTAAAATTTGAATTGGTTGAGATGATAACTGTAATCTTAATGAACAGGAAAGACACAGTTTGTTTATTTATATCTCAAACACTTATTTGTTATATTTGTAAAATTTTAACATACCTTCAGATGAAACTTCAGAAAATAATAGGAGATATGACATTACTTAAAATTAAATATCACGGTATTTATCCTGGTTGTATGATGTACCATTATCATTTAAATATTAAGTACATAATTTTGATCATTAAATAAGCTACGATGAAGTATGGTAATTTGGTGTCTGGTGGAGAGTTGGCCATCATACCACATCTTCTTATTTTTTACCTATTTATCTAAATATTTTAGATAATCGAAATCATTCTTTTCTCAAGGGTAAAATTACGAGGTTCTCGATTGGGTCTACCGACTACAGAATTACGAGGGTCTCGATTGAGTCTACCGAACACAGAATTACGAGGGTCTCGATTGGGTCTACCGACTACAGAATTACGAGGGTCTCGATTTGGTCTACCGAACACAGAATTACGAGGGTCTCGATTGAGTCTACCGAACACAGCATTATGGGAGTAAAATATAAGGTTTAGAGAAAAATTGACAAAAAAGAATAGCAATTAATGTGGTTCGATATTTAAAAGACCAAAGAAAAAACAGCAACATTAAATAATAAGACCCGATTGGGTATCGTCATAGGAAATTATTACTGTGGATCCGTTGTTGTAAGAATACAACCAGTAACAATTTTAAGGAAAACAATTCGGTGTTATTAAAAAAATCTCAAACACACAGTTGTGCATCTTGCCCTTAGCAAAAGTTTGGGTTTAATAACATGAATATTGTTAATAAAGGAAATCAGGCGAAGTTTCGGGTGTATATATTTTATACTTCAAAGTCCTCTCTGATCAAATACCTGATAAACCTTCATTATTCTTTTTTCTTGTCCTTTAAGACTTAAGCTCCTCAAGTATTCATAAAATCTTGTCTTCAATTTTATGGTGTCTTGATTGATGGTCTCTGATAAAAGTATATCCAGAAAAGTGCTTCATTTATCAAGTGATATTTTCGTTTTCTTAAAACATTTTATAATCCACAATTGGTGAATATAAGAAGTGTATGCAAGAAATGACGTCATTATCAAACACTGACCACCTAGCTATCAGTGACTAGCAGTATCAAAAACAGTAAAGTAACCAAATTACTGAACTCAGAGTAAAATTAGAAACGGAAAGTTTATAATCAAATGTCAAAATTAAAAGCTCAAACACATCAAACGAAGGGATAATAACTGTCATATCATTAACTAGGCATTTATGTAGAAAATGGATGATTAAACCTAGCTTGATTGCTAACTAAACGTCTCACATGCATGACCGTCTCATTACTTTCGGAAACGAAAATAAAACTTTATAAAACTTAAAAGTAATTGAGGTTACCAACTCCCTCAAGCTAAATTTAACTTATCTGGATTTGGCTTTTCTTTGTTGGTCCCTTTCGGTCATTAAACATCTCAGGTATGCAAATGCAAGTATTTATGACACTTTATGCTGTTATATCAATACAATTTAAAAAAAAAACATCTGACAGGATATCCCTGAAAGGTTAGTTTTGCTGAACAAAACAGGGAAATTGTTCAGTAAATAGTAATCGATTGATAGTTTGACATGTTTTTGTCCACTACAGATCATAACAGTATTTAATATCTTTATTTTCCGGGAAATGTTATTCACCTGTTTCAGTTTGAATTTTTTAGTTGACCAAGTCTTGACCCTAATGATGGTCGATCGAAACATTGAGGCAATTCGACTAAATTATATTCATTTTCATTTTTGATCGTTGATGTGACTATTTGTAGTGTTTATGTTCCAAACCGTATGAGAAATTTGGACTGTATGCGAACTTTTTCAAAATACTCATACGGTCGGACCGTACGCGTAAGGTCTGACTAATAATAAGAAGTTGGTGAAGTTAATTAAATATAAATGCATATAACAGATGAAAATAACGTAACTTTCAAATTGATATAAAAAAAGTCCAATTGAAATTGAAATTGGAATAAAAACTTTATATTTTAACTATGTTAACAAACTCACGCTAATTAAATCTGTTTATCTCTTGTATAAAGCATGTCGATCATTAATAGTTAACATTAATTGAATAAAATCACTGAAATTGAAAATATCGGAAGTAAACATAATGTGAGAGAACAACTGTTTTCGAATATTTAGCAACTTTACAAAGAAATTCAAATGCAATGGAAGATGCATATAAGCTGCAAACATTTAAATGTAAAAAAATATTACGTTAGTTGTGGAAGCAACCGTCAACTTGGGCGAGAGTCCCAAAATATATAGGATTCAGATATACAATTAAAAAACTATTTAATTTCAATTGTTCGTTTGTCAATCTAATTGTAATAATAACAATTTGTAAAACTTAAAAAAAAAGATTGTGATAAATATGTATAGTTATCCCGTACTGGACCATACGCGTATACTCAAACGGTCCGACTGTACGCGTATGGTCGGACCGCACGAGTATATGTATACGGTCCGGACCTTACGCGTACGGTCCAAATACTCATATAGTCTGGAACATTTATATGATATTCAACTTTAATTAAGTGATTTAAGGGCATTTGTTGTAAAGATAATTAGGGTTTAATATCTACATTAATCATTGAAGAAGATCATGACAAAGTCCACAACACGTGGTCATAGAAAATTTATGAAAGCCACAGCAAATAATCTTCATGTATTTGCTATACAAATTATATTTTTACACCCTTGCTTTCATTTTGTTATCTTTAAGTTGTTTATGATGCATAAACATATAAAGCTAATACAGGTTATAAGAAGGCTATTTTTAACAATTAACTAGACTTTTGTTTTGAAATAATTGAAAATAGAAAAACTTTCGAATCATTTTTAGAGAATTATTAATAATATTTTGTTCATGGGCAATTATAAGAATTTGGTATCATCCTTAGTATATATGTTATGCTTGGTCTGATACCAAACTGTATCAATTTATTTGAAAATATGAAGTCAAGTTATAAACAGTATTATATTGTTAAATGCACTGTTTCTGAGAAATGCTCACATTATTAAGTGGTGTTACTGTAACGTTTATGGGTCATCGTAAATTTCCCTATTTCTATTTTTAGATGCTATATATAACTATAGTTGTCCGGTCACTTTTTCGCGGGGATCGTTTTTCTCGTGCTTGGAACTCAATGTCCAGACTTGGATATTTAAACCTCGTCAGGGCAGTGTTTCCCCAAGCATTTCGGGGAACATTTTATGAAATACAGCGCCAGATTGATAGCCCCTGCTACTTACTACTTGTAAGAGTACCACATGGGCTATCCTCTATGAAGACCGTGCACAACCCGTCCGCAGATGAGACGCCTAGGGCAGGCAGGTTCTTCCTCACACCACAGGTTGCAATTTGACTTGCTCTACAAGAACTCCTAAATTCTTAATTATGCTGAGTGTTTCTCAAGGGGCAAATGTTTTGTTATTGAATTTATTCTATTATATTAAATATCAATCATTTGAAAGTGACTTCTGTTTTGTGCCAGTATGATGTATTTGGACTATGCTTTGGTTTACACATAGATACCCCTTTTATCACATATACTAACATTTCATTATTAGAGAGTAGGTATGGATCCATAATGCTCAAATTCATTGGGGACTTTGTGAATTGTGATATTATATTTGAATTAGACTATCAAGAGAGTTACATCAGAACTAAGAAAACATTGCATCTATAAGGATTTGTTTCATTCCCATACCAACAGGAAATTATATGCATCTTTACATACTTACAACTCCCGTTAGCGCCATGTGTCGCCTAGGGCAGGAATATCTTTACATACTTACAACTCACGCTAGCGCCATGTGTCGCCTAGGGCGGGAATATCTTTACATACTTACAACTCCCGTTAGCGCCATATGTCGCCTAGGGCGGGAATATCTTTGCATACTTACAACTCCCGTTAGCGCCATGTGTCGCCTAGGGCGGGAATATCTTTACATACTTACAACTCCCGTTAGCGCAATGTGTCGCCTAGGGCGGGGAAATGTTTACATACTTACAACTCCCGTTAGCGCCATGTGTCGCGCAAATATATTTTTATACCAGGAGACAATTACATCGCCCCTAGTTTTTTGGTGGGGTTCGTCTTGTTTATTCTTTAGTTTTCTATGTTGTGTCTTGTGTGCTGTTGTTTGTTTGACTTTTTTCATTTTTAGCCATGGCGTTGTCAGTTTGTTTTAAATTTATGAGTTTGACTGTCCCTTTGGTATCTTTAGTTCCTCTTTTACAGATTATAACAAACCACCAATAAAAACCTTCAAAAAGTATGTATACATAATGGGACAACAATTAACAGTAACACAGCACTAAATTTACACAACTTCAATGACAAAATTATGTGTATAAACTTTATTAACATCTTAAGTCATATCATGGTTTGAATATACACATGAAATCAATAACAAATTCACCCCACAAATAAATATAGATCTACAGTGCTAAATTATCCAAATTTCCTTGAATAAGTTATAATAATATAATATCCCCGAAAATATAAGAATATATATATATATATGGTGACTTATCAATTTGCACTATCTTTTGGTGCAAATAAAGGCATATTAATCCTACTCTTTTTGAAAATAAAATCAATTATCCCCGAAATGTATGCTGCATTGCTTTTTGTTTTTAGTAAAATTGCTGGTAAAGTTGTTGGATGTTTACTTTTTGTGAACATGCTGTTGATTTTAAGGAAATTGTAACTATAGAACGAAAAAGTCAAAGGACATGATGATGGTCTCCCAATATTAAACGGACATCTTAGAATGCGCTCTTTGTGTTCCTATGCTACATAAACACAATTTTGATCGCTGTATCCCCATTTGTTACATTTTTACTTGTTATATAGGTTTAAGATGGTTAGTATCGTTTTCAATATGATGGAAATTTATGCGACTGTCATTCAAGAGAGGGACGAAAGATACCAAAGGGACAGTCAAACTCATAAATTCAAAACTAACTGACAACGCCATGGCTAAAAATGAAAAAGACAAACAAACAACAGCACACACGACACAACATAGAAATCTAAAGAATAAACAACACTAACCCCACCAACAAACTAGGGGTGATCTCAGGTGCTCCAGAAGGGTAAGCAGATCCTGCTCCACATGCGGCACCCGTCGTGTTGCTTATGTGATAACAAATCCGGTAAATAGTCTAATTCGGTAGGTTACATTCATGAAAGGGAAGGGGATTATAGATACGGCGTAAGGAACATATCCGATATCATTTGTGAAACGGTTTTCCATAACGGTCAACCAACTCGTGATGGCGTCCGTAAAATTTACGAAGGGATGATTTCAACTTCACCATTTGGAACTCTTGGTTTAATAGCTTCCTTGTAAGTTTTGTTTTCAACCGACCCTCATTGTAAATTTCTAGATGTAAGTCAAGATATGAGGCCGACTTAACTGTATCTGTAGTATCCTTTATCTCTAGCTGGATTGGATAGATGCGTTCCACATAGTCACCAAATTTTGAATTATTTAGTAAAGAACATCATCTATATAGCGAAAAGTAAAGTTAAAAGATATTGCTAACTTCTTATCTTTCTTCCTAAGAAGTTCCTGCATGAAGTCAGCCTCATAATAATTAAGAAACAAGTCGGCAAGTACAGGGGCACAGTTTGTTTCCATTGGAATGCCGACAGTCTTTTGAAAAACACGTCCTCCGAACTTAACAAATATGTTGTCAATCAAGAAATCAAGCATCTTGATTATATCAGTTTAAGAGAATTTTTTGATCGAATCAGAGTGATCCTTTACAGAGTAGGATTTATCCCTCCCTAAGACAAGATACTTGTATCTACGTTGGCCATTCTTTTTTACGAAGCAAAGCAATACCAAATCTTTCAATTTGTCTTTTAGTTTGGAATGTGGAATACTAGTGTACAGAGTAGAAAAGTCAAATGTTTTAATACTGTTACAAGATGAAAGAGAGTTAGATTGTATGTACTCTAAAAGATCTTTGGAATTTTTAAGTATCCACATCTGATTCAAGCCCCCTCTAAAATAGGCAGTTTCACAATAACTTTGAATCCCGTCTTTGATTGCTGATAAAATAGATGTTAATAATTTAGAAAGAGGTTTCGTGGAGCACTTGGAAGACCCAGCAATATACCGTTGTTTGTAAGGACACTTATGTAGTTTAGGTATCCAATACAGTGATGGCAGATCCAGTTCTTCATCTTTGGTTGAAATTCAAAAGGAACTCAGAACAGACCTATAATTATCCAGGATTACCTCTTTGGTAAGAGTCGTGAGGGTATATGTTGAGTTTCCAAGTGAATTGTCAATACCTAATTCGTTTATCAAGCAGTTAATGTAATGAGTTTTACATACAAAAACGATGTTGTTTGGGGCTTTATCTGCGGGGACAACAACATATTTGTCATGGAGGTAGGATAGGTGTTTTGCGACATTTGGGTCTTTAAAGATTGACGTAGCATGGCCATTGATAGACCCATTCAGTTTCTTAATTCTGATTTGTATCAACGACCTCACTACCTTAATCCATTCGGACAGAGTGTCTACGTCTTCTTTCTCGCGCTTAACCCATTGCCTGGCATAATCCTCAACTGAATCCATCAACATTTTAAAGTTGTATTTCCAATTGATGGATTTAGGCTCACGATACTTCGGACCTTTCGATAACACATTTCGTAGAGAAATGTTATTAACAATGTTGAGGTCACCGGTAATAACGTGGGAAGTTTAGCTTGCTTTACAATTATGCTCAATCTACCATTTTCTTCATAAAAAAATCCTGTACCAATTCAGGACTATGACAATTCGTTTAATTTGTTTGAGCTTTTGATTTTGACATCAAACCACAATGTGGAAAACATAGAACCACAACAACGATTAAATTGCAATCAAAATTCACATGTGTATATCTTTATTTGACGAAAAGATCTTTTCTTAGGCTTTTACTTTACAACCGTCCTCGTGTCGTTCTTACTATTTGAACCAAGCAGCTGAAATAAATAATATAATAGAGATTAACAAAATTGTAATTTGTTTTATGTCACCTCAAAATCGTTTTATTTTATCCCCTGATCAGATCTTATAATGTTAAGTCAGTGTCAGGAATATGACAGTTGTTGTCAATTCGTTTGATGTGTTTCAGCTTTTGATTATGACATTTGAAAAGGGACTTTCCTTTTTTGTATTTTCCTCGGAGCTCAGTTTTTTTGTGATTTTACTGTTGAATCCTGGCGAGGGAAGAACAAAAAAGAAAATTTGCAGATTTAACATTGTTGTGGTGATATTTACATTTACTTTTTATTTACCTTTGCAAAATTCATCATCCTCATCACTGCCATCCGCACAATAAACTTCCTGTCCATCACACAAAGATGCGTAAGGAAAACAATGGATACCATCTCTACATTTAGTGAAGCCAGATGCACAACTTCTCTCTACAATGAAAGAACTATTCTGATTAAAGAAAATGATAAGCTTTCTTTAAAAAAAAAAACATAGTATGGAAATGATGTGTAGGAAAATTGATTATTTTAACGATATTTAATAACGATAAATACAATCATAGTGGTGTAACCTGTGTATGAGGGTTTTAATGATATTTAATAACGATAAATACAATCATAGTGGTGTAACCTGTGAAAGAGGGGTTTAACTAAATGATATAACGATAAGTACATTCATAGTGGTGTAACCTGTGTAAGAGGGTTTTAACTAAATGAAATAACAATAAGTACAATCATAGTGCTGTAACCTGTGAAAGAGGGGTTTAACTAAATGAAATAATGATAAGTACAATCATAGTGCTGTAGCCTGTGTAATAGGGTTTTAACTAAATGAAATAACAACATGATCGATGTGTATCGACAAAGAATCGTAATCTTGAGTTAGATCCTTTACTAATTGAATGAGTGCAAATGATCGGCATAAAAGAATACAATCGTTGTCGTTAGTTCGAACAATAAAATGCAACTATTCATTATTACTTTCTAAATTGTTAGTTAGTTAGCATGACATACGTATATTGGGTTAATAAATAAGTTTTTATAAAATATGAAAAAGTAAGATCACAAAAATATTGAACTCAAAGGAAAATCCAATCGGAAAGTCCATAATCACATAATCACATGGCAAAATCAAATGACAAAACACATCATAAAACGAATGGACAGAACTGTCATATTCCTGACTTGGTAATATTGTAAAACAGCAATTATTCTCCTTCTTGCAAAGCTTGAATTCCGTGCTGGTATTTGGCATAACGTTTTGTCTTGTATACCGTGCTGGTATTTGGCATAACGTTTTGTCTTGAATTCCCTGCTGGTATTTGCCATAACGTTTTGTCTTTTTTTTGTTATATCCAATCTTTTACGTTTGTATTATGTTTTACCCTTCTAAATACCTGGTATCGAGCATTGCTAAAGATTATCTTCCCTTCTTTTCTTACAGAATGCAATGTATTTTTGTCATAAGAAACATACAAAGGCCATTAACAGTGAAGTATAGACGACTTTTATTATTTGTTTTTTCGTTTATTTTCATGTTGAACATAGGTTTCTGTGGTCTCTTTAATATTTCCGAAAGATGTTTGTTTTTGCTATTTTAAACATCTGTTTTGTCTCTCCAATCTTTTATGTTTTGTTTTCGGCAATTGTTGTGCTTTAAAATCAAACTTGTAAGACTAATGTACAAAACTCATACCTTTGCAGAAATCTTCATTTTTATCGCTACCATCTGGACAAAAGTGCCTCCGTCCATCACAAAGGGACACATCGGGGAAACAATGAATACCATCCCTACATTTAGAGTGCCCCGAAGCACATGCATGTACTGTAATGAAACGTTTGTATTTGTAGCAACAGTTTCCTGAATTACTGAGGCCAAGTGCGACGTTGCTAATTTAAAGTTTTCGTTGGAATGGTTTTCCACTTGTAATTTTGGGGCCCTTCATAGCTAGTTGTTTGGTGTGAACCAATTCAATGCTCCGTGTGGAAGAACGTACATTGACCTATAATGGTTTACTTTAATAAATTGTTATTTGGATGGAGAGTTGTCTCATTGGCACTCACACCACATCTTCCTATATCCATTATCATTTTTAAAATTTTTATTTACTTGATTTCAATTATGACGATATTTGTCCTGAACTACTGAGTCTAAGTGCAACGTTGCTGATTTAAGTTTTTCTTAAAGTTGCATCATTATTTTTAATATTTTGATTAACCTCATCAAAATTTTATTAAAATGTAAACATCTGATATGACGTGCTTCTTTCGCTTTTGTAAACAACATCGTGACAAAATTCTCGATCTATCTATACTTAGCGCAGACTCAGAGAGACATAATAATGGATGTTACAATATACCTCCCATGTAAATCCACATGTGTCCGAGACTATTTACCAACGCTTTACCGATAAATTGAAATTAGACTACAAAAACTTTAATTCTTATTTGAATGCATAAAAGAAAAAAATTAGAAATCTACCAATCAAAATAGAATAAAATTCAGCTAAAGTTAAAGATTGCTTTTGTTGCATTTAAGTCATTTCAAATTATGACGTCATACATATGAAAATGCTGAAGCTGGAGATTTTTCTGTTACCATTGAAATTCGTATACTATTACATTAAAATGATTCTTTGAAGTAGGTGTTGTTTTATTATTTATTCTAATGCATTATTCGCATGTTTACAAATTTCAGCAAGTCAACATGGCTGCTCCTTAGATACGAAATGCCATCTTAGGATTTGATCATAAATTACGAGAAAAACATTAAGATTAAAAATAACAAATGTTCGGTTTAAGAATTAAAAGAATAAAGTTGATTTTTTTCTAGCGGTTATTTACGAAGCAATTCCTGCAAGCTACAGCTAGATTTATTAGAAAGTTTAAGCTTTGTCGAACAGGGAGTAAAAAAGAACAGCAGCACATAGGTATTCCCACCTTCGTTTCAGTTTTTAAATGACCGTATTTTTCCCATAAAAATTGAAATAATTCATGGAAGGCATACAATTGTTGAAAATTAACACATGACCTGGGCCGTGATATTCGAATTTTATCCTGAGAGTTAGCATAGTTAGCGAGGGATACAATTAACGAATATGACGGCCCTGGCAATGTGTAAATTTACAACAAGTGTATGGCTTCCATGAATTATTTCATAATCAGACATGTATATGCTTTTATAGTAATTTAAAATACAACGCGTTATTTCTTTAATGAAATTTATTCATTGGTACTTTGAACAATGCCTAATATAAACAAAGATTTTAATACTCTTCATATGTCTGCAGTTTACTCTTTTTTACTTTCGGAAAGCGAATTTTAATTTATGAAGTAATATAGAAATTTATTTACATTTACAAAACTCAGGATCCTCATCACTGTTATCAGCACAATCAATTTTAGAATACCACTTGGTTCCGTCACACAGATGCTTGCGATTAATACACTGGATACCGTCTCGACATTTCACATAGTCGTTGGCACACTCGTGTACTAAAAAAGATAAATACAGCAAACAAAATTTAGGAAGACCCTAACTGCAACTAAACTTAACTTGCACCTCACTTTATTTTTTATATATAAACCATATATATATTTGGTACTCCTCAGCAAATCCGTATGGTAAAGTTCTGAACCATAACTAGCTCATGTCGAAGGTGTCGATCGAGGCTTTTCGCCAATTGAAAATTTCCTTGAGATCCAGATTCGTTTGAACTCCACAGTTCTAGTTTTATGTCAATTATGTGTACTTGCTTATTAGGCAAAGAAACTTTCAAGTCTAGTTTAATTAATTGATAATGTCGCATGCCGTACAAAAAAGACCACGCGGGATTAATCAAAAGCATTTGTTCACAATATAGGAAAAAAAACTTATTCACATAACAAGTATTCCGAAATGTTTTCATGTATATCTAAATAATTATCAAATTATAAATCAAATAATTGATTCTGAGTGTATCGAAAGCTTGTTTGTAGTTTTGTTGTCGTCCATTGCATCTTTCTTATTCAGTAGTAGTCAATGGTAGTTGTATTTACATTACCATACTTTGTTCTTTCATTGTGTATGTACCTCCCAATCTTGAAGAATACAAAAACGAGGAAAATAACATATTTGTACAATTCTTGTGTTAAAAAAATAATAATCTGGCAGCTAGCATCACTTAAAAAGTAAAAAAGTTGTCATATTTTCATTGCCACGACAAGACGAATAGCGCTTTAAAAGGATGTGCTTTTATTTTTTGATTCGAGCGTCACTGATGAATCTTTTGTAGACGAAACGCGCGTCTGGCATATATATATAATTTTAATCCTGGTATCTATGATGAGTTTAATTTTTATCTTTAACCTAGATTTCGAGAATGTCGGAACGTCTGAGTCGTATACAAATTAACTTTTATTCAGACATTTCATCAAAATGGCTGCTGAAAAAAAGACGTGTCTCGGTATGTTTACATCCAACATTCATGTATTTAGTTATGATGCAATCTTATCGTTTGTCGTTTTAATCCTATTTTTTATTTACTATTCGTATGTAAAATTAAAGATATTTGATCACCTAGTTCATTTGTATGATTTCAGTATAAAGCTACTATATGCACAGGATTTATTTGTTTTAAACAGTTTGCATGATTTGATTTAGAAGAAACAATCGATTTCTCGTAATTGTTATAACATACACCAAACAACACTCACAAACTTAATTCCGATTTATATTTTTTTTTGTAAAAGAAAGGTACATGTGACGTCACTTTTTGGGGCGTTGATACATCCGTGTGACGCATAGCTCGTAATTTTATTCTACTGTCTTTTTTTTCAACTGTCGAAAATAATTTTTTGTGTTTGTTTTTATTCTGTAGTCAACTTGTCGAAATGTACTAATGAATTAATTGTTCATGTATTTCTCTTTCCTGAGTATTCTAACAGTTAGTTGTACTGAATTGCTGTCATATAATGCCATTTCAGCGGTAAATGTTACATTGCAGTATATAGGGTTCAACGAACCATTTTTTTCTAAACATCCTGTACCAAGTCAGAACATGACAGTTCTTATCAAATATTTCGTTGCTATGCATGTTGTAATGGCGTTTAATTTTGTTGCAAATCAGTGTAACTGTTTTCCGTTGTTTTCTCTTATAGTTGATGTGTTTCCAACGTTTTCAGTTTGTAACCCGGATTAATTTTTTCTTAATCGATTTATGACATTTGAACAGCGGTATTCTAATGTTTCCGTTATTTGTTACTTTAATCAGATAATTAAGAAAATAAAAAAGACAGAAAACACTTACCCCTACAGAATGCCGGATCTTCATCACTCCAATCGTTACAGTTAAACATGGTACCCCTTCTACTTCCACCATCGCATAATCCCCACAAAGGAAAGCATTCATTACCATCACGACATTTGATATAGCCTTCACCGCATGACTGGTCTGTTATCAAAGTAATAAAAGAGACAGATTAAGGAAAGCATTCATTACCATCACGACCTTTGATATAGCCTTCACCGCATGGCTGGTCTGTTATCAAAGTAATAAAAGAGATAGATTAAGTGAAGCACTTATCACCATCACGACATTTGATATAGCCTTCACTGCATGACTGGTCTGTTATCAAAGTAATAGAAGAGAAAGATTCAGGAAAGCATTCATTACCATCACGACATTTAATATACCCTTTACAGCATGACTGGTCTGTTATCAAAGTAATAAAAAAGACAGATTAAGTGAAGCACTTATCACCATCACGACATTTGATATAGCCTTCACTGCATGACTGGTCTGTTATCAAAGTAATAGAAGAGACAGATTCAGGAAAGCATTCATTACCATCACGACATTTAATATAGCCTTCACAGCATGACTGGTCTGTTATCAAAGTAATAAAAAAGACAGATTAAATGAAGCACTTATCACCATCACGACATTTGATATAGCCTTCACTGCATGACTGGTCTGTTATCAAAGTAATAGAAGAGACAGATTGAGGAAAGCATCCATTACCATCACAACATTTAATACAGCCTTCACCGCATGGCTGGTCTGTTATCAAAGTAATAAAAGAGATAGATTAAGTGAAGCACGTATCACCATCACGACATTTGATATAGCCTTCACTGCATGACTGGTCTGTTATCAAAGTAATAGAAGAGACAGATTAAGGAAAGCATTCATTACCATCACGACATTTAATATAGCCTTCACCGCATGACTGGTCTGTTATCAAAGTAATATAAGAGAAATATTAAGGAAAGCATTCATTACCATCACGACTTTTAATATAGCTTTCACTGCATGGCTGGTGTGTTATCAAAGTAATATATTGAATAAATTAATAAATTGGTTTACATTGTCATTTCTCATTGTTGAAGGCCGTACGATGACCTATAGATATTAACGTGTGTGTCATTTGATCTCTTGTGAAGATTTGTTTCATTGGATATCATTTCACATCTGTTTTTATATTCATGCACTTTGCAGTAAAGGAAAGTGGAATTCTTAATGGCATTTATATTTAAAAAAAGAGGGACGAAAGATACCATTAGGACAGTCAAACTCAACGATTGAAAATAAACTGACAGCGCCATTGCTAAAACTAAAAAGACAAACAGACAAATAATAGTCCAGAAGACACAGCATAAAAAACTAAAGACTAAGTAACACGAACCCCACCAAAATCTAGGGGATCTCAGGTGCTTCAAACGGGTAAGGTGATTCTGCTCAACATGGGGCACCCGTCAATTTGCTTATGTTATTACAAATCCGGTTAATAGTCTAATTCGGTAGTACAGAACATATCCGATATCATCTGTGAAACGGTTATTCCATAACGGTCAACCAACTATTGATGGCGTAAAATTTAGAAAGCGATGATTTCAACTTCACTTTTTGGAACTCCTGGTTTAATAGCTTCCTTGTGAGCAGAAATCCTTTATTAAGGAAATCATGATAGATTAAATGATACATACTTTTACAAAAATCTGGGTCCTCGTCACTTTCATCCTTACAATACACAGGGTCCCCATCACATAAGCCATTTGCGTTGAAACATTGTTTTCCGTCCCGACATTTCTTCCAACCATTCCAGCCATCCCACCCATCAAATTCAGGACAACTTTGTTCTGTAATTAGTTTTACTAATATTAATATAAAAAAGTAAAACAACAAAAATACCGAACTGCGAGGAAAATTCTTATGTAGAAAATGATTGAGAAATCATGGTTTTACAGCTGGCTAACTCTCTCATTTGTATGACAGTCACATACAATTTTATTATTTTTCACTCGAAAATTGATATTCTATATAAGTTACAATAAAACGAATATAACTTGTCTTTAAGTGTTCGTTATGAATAAAGATGAATTTACTAAGCATTTCGGATGCATAGACATTGATACAAATATATTTCTTAATACTTTTAACAACCCGTTACCTCCTTTCTATCGTTTCTTTGTCATTTTACGTTACTCATGAGCTAGCTTAAAGTACGTTGATTTTGTTGAACGAGGAATATTGCTTTCTCAAAAGTTGCTAAGACAGGGCTATGAATCAATCAAATTAAGGTCATCACTCAAGAACTTTTACGTTATCATGAGCTGATTGGCCATTATGACAAAAGTGTGTCAGAAATCATGTCTGATATTCCTCCTCAGTCATAATAACTTTCCATCATTACCAAACTGAACAAAGAGATAACACGACGGGTGCCGTATACGGTGCAGAAAATGCTTACCCTTCCGGAGAACCTGATTTAACTCCGGGATTTTAGTGGAGTTTCTTATTTATTATTTATAAGTGTTGATGTAAATTTCCTTTGGTTTTGTGAGTCTTTGTTTACTCCTTGGTTTTGATTGTCATTGTCTTTTGCTGTACGACAATCTGGTTTTTTGCACGTTTTATAAGATATTTTAACATTAAATCGTTTAAAATTTATTACGAATTGATCCTCTCTGTAGGATAGATACATCATTATGCGATTAACCCTCTATCAAAAACCCAGTTCCGCCACTGAGAATAACCGGCATCAAATATTTTTACGAAAATAGAAAAACACCATTTGAATTAAAATCAAGAAAGGTCCACAATAAAACACTCAAAACCATCTAGTTGTGGTCAAACTATCATGACTTAGCTACCAGTTTCAGTTTTTTTAACAATTACTTGTTAAACTTGATCAATTTTAAAGAAATGAAAGAAAGTTCCATTCGTGTCTTTCAAGTAAAAGAGTTTTATCCACAGACCTGCAATCCACCAGAAACACTACAAACCTTATGTTAGTGAAAGAGGGACGAAAGATACCAGAGGGAGGTCAAACTCATATATCGAAAATAAACTTACAACGCCTAGCCAAAAATTAAAGAAGACAAACAGACAAATAATAGAACACATGACACAACATAGAACACTTAAGAATAAGCAACTCTAACCCCACCAAAAACAAGGGGTGATATCAGGTGCTCTAGAAGGGTAATAGTATAACGTCCAGGGCTAACTGTGCTTTTCCATATCGGTTTATGATATTCGAATATCGGTAAACTAATGTCGTCATAACTTAAAACACCGTTCTCTTTCATCTAGTAACTTTCATCTAGTTCGTAGTTTAACTTTTGAATAATTAAACACACATTTTATTATTAGAACTTTAGTAGTTTAATAATGAGTGTGCTCTTTCATAGAACTTTGTTGGGTTTTTTTTGTGTATGTATCAAATTGCACACTCTAAATGGATGTCTTATATTTAGATGTCTGATTTATACACTGGTATAATGATAGTATCAACTTTAAGGAAAATATAAGTTTAAATTGTTTGGATGGTGAGGAGGACTTACATATAGAAAGCAACAGATGTTAAAATCAGGACAGTTTGGGAGGAAATCTTGTCAAACGAATAAGCTATGTAAAGTCGACGATTGAAATGAATATTTCTGTTGTACAACAGACACATAATTCACATATCGAAAAAAGAAACAAACACGTCATGGCTGAAAAAAAAAGAAAAAAAAACAAGACAAAAAGGCATATATTTAAGGAATGACTGTAATATTTTTTCTGTCTATGAAGAAATAACTTATCAAATGTGGTGCACACTGAACAACACGCATAATTATTCCTTATAATTTAATTCTAAATTCTATTTTAAACCGGCGTAAATCATGAAAAAACGTTGATGACGTCATGGTCATATGACAAAATTGTGTCTATGATATGATAAGCAAAACGACGTCAGCCAATCAGAAGACGCGTTACATCCAAAATTAAACTATTAGTACATAAGAGAAGTAGAATATATAACAATCGTGAATATTTCAGCTTTCTATATAGTTTATCTACCTTAATTAATACGTTACGCTTATACATGTTTGGAGTATACGGACTTAATTTACATTTGTATGCACCTGACATAAAAAACTGGATTTTGAGGAAGAACAACTGAAATCGACAGTACATTGGTTTTACGGTCTTTATCTAGAATTCCTTGATCAATGATCAACAAAAATAAAGGCAACAGTAGTATACCGCTGTTTGAAATTCATAAATCGATTACAAACTGAAACTGAGGAAAACACATCAAATATAAGAGGAGCACTACGTCACAACATTAACACAATATTTAAATGTAACACACAAATAAACGAACTATAATATAATAATGGCCATTTTCCTGACTTGGAACAGGGCATTTAAATAAAAACAAAAGGTGGGTTTTGTTGCATGACAAACCTTCCGCTTTTATGGCAATGCTAGATATAACATTAAAATCATATCTTTCTGATTTATCTCACTATCGAATGTTTTCGAAGTATTCGATTTTTAAGATGTTAGAATATACGTGGGATCTGTAATCTTACCGATTGTTTTCTTTTTCCAATGGTGATATTTTTTAAGAGCGTTAATTGGCATTGCTGCGATGCATTAAACACAGATAACAGTCTGAAATACTGAAATACTAAGACATATAATTATGATTTCTACCCGATCAGTCTATACTCTTACTACTCCTAAATTATGTCTGCTGACTCGGAAAGCAGTATTTCATGTGAATTCCTCAAGGGTAAACATTTACATTCATATGTTTGTCTTGAATGTATATTTTGAATTTGAATATATACGTAAGCTATCGTTTATCGGCTTTACAGACAAACATAAGATTACTATATATAGAATTGCACGAGGTCGCACGACCACCAAATTCAATCATGATTCCAAACGGCGACCGTAGATCCTTTTTTGAAATCCTTATACTGTTTTGAGCATGTACTTCTGATAGTGAAATCATCATAATGAAAGCTTGTAGCTCTACAGCATACTTTTTTGTTCTTTTCTAGAATATAAAATACCAAATAACTTCAATATCAATATCAATGCGTTCGTTTGATATATATTCTATTGAAAGTTTGAATGGAAGTTCTAAGAAAGAGACAAAAGATACCAGAGGGAAAGTCAAACTCAGAGATAGAAAATAAACTGACAACGCAATGGCTAAAAACAAATTCCAATGGAAGTGTAACTTGTAACTATAATTTACTTACGTTCACAGAACTCTGGGTCTTCATCACTGTGGTCCGGACAATCATATGATCCTGCACGATCACAGAGCCATTGAGACATGAAACAGTGAACACCATCCCTACACTTAGTGTAACCAGGCTCACAATTTTGATCTATAACAAAAACAGATACTCAATTGATTTTATAGCTTGCTGTTCAATGTGAGCTTAGGCTCCGTATTGAAGACGGTATTTTGATCTATAAGGGGTTATTCTTAGGTTGTAACCTGAATGGAGAGTGGTCTTTTTGGTATTCACACCTCATTTTCCTATACTGTTGATTCAGTAATATTCGTCGGATACCAATTTTCGTGGATTTCGTGGGTACAGGGACAACACGAATTTAAATGTTCAACGCAATGCAGATTTTCTTAAAAAAATGCATGTTAACTTTGTCAAAAACCACGAATTTAATATCCACGAATATGCAGGTTTATCTCTTTCCACGAAAATTGGAACCCACAAAAATAAATGAATCCACAGCTATCTAGATACTTGAATTCTCCAAACTGAATGGCCGCAGGTAAAAAAAGGATAACATAATAATTTATCAACTTATACACGAGGTCAAATACAGACAACAATTCACAAAACAAATAGAACATTATAATTATATAAAGAGTGCTATTCATTTTTAAAAGCAAATATTCTACATAGGAATCAACTTTCTGACACCTACATTAACTCTTTACCATTCGGCAAAAATTGCACTATTTTTGCCGCTGAGGAACGATCAAATTTCAATCAATCATAACTTTCTTATTACTGTTAGTAGGCTTATCAACTAAGACTTTTTATAGAAAATAGTTTTTCAGTAATATTAATGACAGGTTTGTAAAAAATATATAATCTTTGATCACGTGATAATCAGTCCAATGTCACGTGACAACAACAAAAAACTCAGAAAATTGTAAAATTTCGATATAAAATGTACTTTTTTGAAGTTTATTTATGGAAATAGTATCAATAGAGCATCCAAATACAATGTTAGAAATAACATCTCTAAAAAAAGAACCCTGCATGGTCTATTTATGTGAGAAACAGCAATTTTTATAGCCAAACATGCTATTTGGGTGATTTGGGTCAAAAAGGCTATTTTCGAGCTTTCTGGGTAAAAAAACGTAGCTAAACTGTGCAACTGAAGTGCATCCACACTCTAATCCCTATCATTTAAAAGACAGAAAAACAAAAGTCTTGCCGCTTCATAATCCCATAGTTATCGATTTGTAATAGATTATCTTAACATGTATGTCTCTATTATTCTGTAAATGACTATAAACAAAAGACAGACAATTAACTTTTTTACAAGGAAAAAAGCACTTTCAATTTGAAATAAATTAAAGTCAAGTCAAGTTATTTAATATTGGTATTGAGTTTTTTTAAACCGCACATTCATCCTTGCGGGACTCGAACCCGGAACGCTTGATTACTATCCTCAGATGCATCCCCTCAACTACGGAACCATACGGTTAAAATTGATTAAATTCATATTATTTTCAATGTTATTTGTAAAATTTATATTTATGTCTTTAAAAGAACACACACTGTGGGATGGTCTGTAAACCAGGGGGAGGGGAGAGAGGGAAAAAAAGGGGGTAATTATGATTTTAATTCAAACACAAGTAACACAAGTAGTAAGAAATGCAATTTATTTATACTATTTGGCCTCTGGAACCACAATATGCACGTTTTTACTGGTATGGGCAGAAGTTCTAAGAAATAGTTGCTGAAAATTACTGACATATTGACAATGTTCACTGTTTGTATTCGTTTTTTGTAGAAATTAATCCAAAAAAAAAATAACTCAATGAACCTTCATTTCATAAAGCTCAACACAAACCTGAAAGAAAAAGATCCACAACGGACCGATGTTTGCGGTTTATAGCAGCCAAACACAATATTTTCATAATTCGAGATTAGCACAATTCTAAAGTTTTTTCTATTAAATTTTAGCTGTTTTTTTTTCAAACGATAATATCTTAATTGTTTTATTCAACCACAAAGATCAACCCCAAAACACACAACAGCAATTTATACGTGTAGCGGAAACTCACAGGTTTCCTTTAAGCCCTTGGTGAAATCTGTTGATAGTCAAATGGCAAATAATTTAAGGTTTGAATCCAAATTTTACGCAAAAAAGAGCTTATGACCCGAATTCGGGTCATAGGAACGGTAAAGAGTTAATAGCCATATAAAATTTATATTCTATTCATCAGTAAACATTCACGAAATATTGATAACTTTTAATATCAGTAATCAAGATTCAAATGGCAACATTTGAATATCGATCTTATTGGTAATATTTCCCATCTTACATGCAAACAAATCATATGATGATATATAAAAGTTTAGCCCTTACCTCTACAAAAGTCGGGATCTTCGTCACTTTGATCACGGCAGTAAGTCGTCTTGCCATCACACAGATCTCGTAATGGGAAACATTGGATTCCATCTCTACATTTAGCATGAGTGGAAGGACAAGTCTGTGCTGTAGATTATAGTGTTAGATTAAAGTAAATATGTAATGATACCATATGGGAAACATTGAATTCTATCTGTACATTTAGCATGAATGGAAGGACAGGTCTGTGCTGTAGAGTCTAGTGTTTAATTAAAGTAAATATGTAATGATATCATATGGGAAACATTGAATTCTATCTCAACATTTAGCATGAGTGGAAGGAAAAGTCTGTGCTGTAGAGTCTAGTGTTTAATTAAAGTAAATATTTAATGATACCATATGGGAAACATTGAATTCTAACTCTACATTTAGCATGAGTGGAAGGACGACAAGTCTGTGCTGTAGATTGTAGTGTTTAATGAAATTAAATATGTAATGATATCATATGGGAAACATTGAATTGTATCTCTACATTTAGCATGAATAGAAGGACAAGTCTGTGCTGTAGAGTCTAGTGTTATATTTAAGTAAATATGTAATGATACCATACGGGAAACATTGAATTCTAACTCTACATTTAGCATGAATAGAAGGACAAGTCTGTGCTGTAGAGTCTAGTGTTAAATTAAAGTGAATATATAATGATACCATATGGGAAACATTGAATTCTATCTGTACATTTAGCATGAGTGGAAGGACAAGTCTGTGCTGTAGTGTGTAGTGTTTAATTAAAGTAAATATGTAATGATACCATATGGGAAACATTGAATTCTATCTCTACATTTAGCATGAGTGGAAGGACAAGTCTGTGCTGTAGGATGTAGTGTTTAATTAAGGTAAATATGTAATGATATCATTTGAGAAACATTAAATTCTATCTCTACATTTAGCATGAGTGGAAGGACAAGTCTGTGCTGTAGATTGCAGTGTTTAATTAAAGTAAATATGTAATGATACCATATGGGAAACATTAAATTCTATCTCTACATTTAGCATGAGTTGAAGGAAAAGTCTGTGCTGTAGAGTCCAGTGTTTAATTAAAGTAAATATGTAATGATACCATATGGGAAACATTAAATTCTATCTCTACATTTAGCATGAGTGGAAGAAAAGTCTGTGCTGTAGAGTCTAGTGTTTAATTAAAGTAAATATTTTATGATACCATATGGGAAACATTAAATTCTATCTCTACATTTAGCATGAGTGGAAGGACTAGTCTGTGCTGCATTGTAGAATCAAAGTCAATATGTAATACCACCGAATCTTTGTACCTTACTGACAACAGCATCGTAAAATTTGATTACATGGCATTACAGGAACCCAAGCGGTATAACTGAAGAAATATTCGTCGTATAATCGTAATCCGTACTCCATTTGCTAGATGTTTTCAAGTACTTACGTTTTTGTTTTGTCATACTTTTCATTAAGCCTCTCTCACATTTTCCAAACCACAAAAAGCTGATTTTTGTCAGAACGTACTCACAAAATACTAATTATGGTATTTGTTGTCAGATTTTATTCTGTATTTATAATTTATAGTGTAATATTTTATTATTACAGTGAGATTTTTCTAAACTGGAATGACTTGTAAGTAAAAAATATATACAAACTTGATGTTTATGTTTTCCCTTCAATATGATCATTTTGAAAAATCTAATAACACTCGTCAATTCTGGCTGTCTTATCTATTATGATCAAAGAATCGTTAATGACTATTGCATCATCCAGTACTAGAATCCTTAGCATGATTAGCAGAACCGATAATATATACGAAAAAAATACTATCCACTTGATTTAGGTAGACATTAAAGTCATAAGACACCTCAAATTAAACAAAATCATGCACATGTTTTCTATAACTAAATGGATAGTTTTCATTATACAACTTTTGTACATATATTTTTTTCGGAAAATTCTTTAATTTGTCCACATTTTGAAGAAGTTTATTTGTTTTTAATTGCTTGCTTCCAGGAAGCAACTCACCGACATATTTTCCGTATACATAGTGACCTGAGCGTAACCCTCCTCGTAAAAATCCGACGATCGAAATACGCATGGATCTGTCATTAAAATAAACAATTATCAGATTGTACATGTTAAACACGTGCTCAATACCCATGTTTTTTGTTATTTATTTACTATAAGGTGACAATCGGTAAACTTCGGCTTTAATACACGGCATTTAACGAGCAGCCATATTTGTTAAATCATAACAGACAGAGAGAAAAAAAATTGACGATTATACGATATATTTGCGTAAAAAATGAAAAAATCGTGCACAGAGTTCTAAGTTTATGATACATACATGCATTGATTCAAGAATTGGATAAACATTATTTTCCCCACTCACTTGTTTCATATGACTTTAAATAATGATTTCATAGAGATGAAGAGTTTAATTGACCTTTATTGTCCCATTTTCTTTATACCTACCTCTGCAAAACTCGGGATCCTTGTCACTACTATCTTTACATATCGCTGTCGTACCATCACATAATGATGTAAGAGAAAAGCATCGAATCCCGTCTCTACAACGGATATAATTATCCGGACAACGTTTGTCTATTCAAAAAAACATATACTAAGAATTTGCGAAAGCCTGTTTAAAAATGATATGTATGTTACATTATCATTGTGATATGTCAGTGTGACGATTACTCATTTTCTCTTTTTTTAACTGACCGTTTTACTTGTTTAATATTTTCAGTTCTTTACATGTAAACTGCTGGTTTGATAGGCAGAAAAGAAAATCTCACTGCCTTAAATATAAGTCTTCATAATTTATTATACAGTTTTGGGATTAAACGTCCTTTGAACAGAAATTGGTCCAACTTTATATAATAAAAGTATTATTCGCACAAAGTACAAAAAGATAAGTCGAAGTATTAAACAATTTCTGTTAATCGGACTACTTTTTTTCATCATCTGTTAACTTAAAAGTCTACAATACTTTAGAAACGAGATGGTTTTTTTCGATTAAAGAATTACAATTCTGAGCGTATATTCATGCAGTAAGATGAGCAACACGACGGGTGCCACATACGGAGCTGGATCGCTTACCCTTTCAGAGCACCTGAGATCACCCCAAGTTTTTGGTGGGATTGGTGTTGCGCAGTCTTTTGTTTTCTATTCTGTTTCTTTTGTACTGCTAGTATTATTTGTCTGTTTGTCTTTTTTTATTTTTAGTCATGGCGTAGTCAGTTATTATCCATATATTACTTTGGCTGTTTCTCTTGTATCTTCGCCCATGTTTTATCCATACTTAATTTCTATTTTGGCGTTCATGAATTTTATTCCTATACATCAATAAAAAAAATTTGGCCGCATTTAAAAACTGATTAACTGTCAACAAAGTTTACATTGTTATAACATATACAAACCTGCAGCGTCCACTCTGCTTTTCAAAATGCTGCAGTTCACAAATACAAGAAAAGCGTAGTATACGAATTTCAGCGTCATGTTTGCAACCTAGAAGATCATGAAATGTCGGTACACTTGTTCAAAGTAAAAACATGATAAACAAATAGCGAATTCCATGGAAATTTTCAAAATCCGTAATCGTTTGGAAGTTCAAACGCTCAAACACATGAAACGAATAACAACTATTATATTTCCGAATTGGTTTAGGCAATTTCTTACACTACAAACCATTAAAAGTCTGAAATGGCCTATATCTGTACTCGACTGTACTGATTTTTACTCGACCAGTCTGAATTCGTCTGAGATTTACTTGATAATACTCGACTGTCTGAACCATACTTAACAGTCTGAATGTGTACTTGACCAGTACTTAACCATTTTATACGAGTGTGAACCGTACTCGACCTAGTCTGAACCGTACTCGACCTAGTCTGAACCATACTCGACCTAGTCTGAACCATCCTCGACCAAGTCTTAACCAATCTAGACATATTCTTTGTATCTATCAACTGAATTTTATCAATTTAGGAATTCTTTTAATAAAAATGAAATTTGAACAACAACTTGAAATTAAAAATGTATTCAATACAGTATTGAAATTAGAATTTCACAATAATCAGCCATAACATAACTTCAACTCAATATTAATCAACACTTACATAATAATGTATATCAACTTTTAAAATATAAATAAAACAAGCTGATCAAATAATCTTAAAAAAATGAGTTGTGACTAAATTTTCAATATTATGCAAAATTTTATGAATATTTCGGAAGTAGTTTATGGTAGCTGGACTAATTTCACCATTCACTTAAGCCTAGTATAGATTTATGGTGTCAGTTGAGTTCAGGTAATAAGGCAGTGAATGTTTTTTATTAAGATATATATAAAATAGTATATAAAACAACTTAATGAATTTAAAAAAATGAGAGCTTAATTGTTTTGTCTTATTAAACCAAGAATTTAATTTAATCATGATAATAGAATTTCCATAGCAATCCTTGATAACCTTTTTAAAAAAGGAAATGTATTCCAAAGTAACAGTAAAAACATATTTCAATTAATTTAAGTATTTTTTTGTCAAATTAACATGGCATACATAAAGCACTTTTGCCGTGATAAAGTCTTTTTGTGCTCATGCGGCGTAAAGGTGTAATACCACCAAATCATGGTACGTCACATCCGGTTGTATACGAAAGTAGGTCTAAAACAAAATATTCCCTTGAATTTGACAGTTGTAGAAAATTAACCCTGCATTTCAATGCACCTTAATTTTTCTGAGTCATAAACATGTATGTTGGGTGTCTGAAAGCATCATTCTTTTTTTATTTGATGGTCTTATAAAATATTTTGGAAAGTTAAGGTTACATAGTTACCAAAGCAGGTAACCAGTAAATAACAGTGTAAAAATTTGGGTTGTTTACTTCCGGTGCTGGTTACTTTCTTATATGCAATGGAATGTGGTGTGAAATTTTCACTGTAGCACTGGAAAGGATTAAACTTTATTCATGCAAAGTATTTCTTTGGTTGAAATAAAGGTAAATACTGTACAATTTTTTTAAAAGTGCCAATTTAACAAAGACTAATAGGGGAAAATCAATGGTGGTATTACACCTAAAGCAACCAACAATCAATCAGTCATAAAGCACTTTAATATGTTCTTATTACCTCAGTACAGGTGTGTTTTAAAAGAAAGCCATATTTTCTTAAATTCGTGTATTACTTATCTAGTACATACATGTATATTCGACAGGCCTTGTTATTTAATTTAAACAGGATGTTGCAATTTTGAATCAATGTTATTTAGAATTTAAAACCTCTGGCCAGGTGTGATCTTGTTTATGAATTTGACCCCAAGCAGAGGTTATACTTTATATTTCACCACTAATTAGAAAAACAATTTCATTTATTTATTTAATTTTATCCCTTTTTGATATTAGCTATATATAATATAATTTTTTTTATCCTAAATATAATCAGAGATATATTTCTTTTATAAGGTTAATTTTTTTTATAAATTTTGTTGGCTGTTGTTATATATATCAGTTAAAAAGAAATTTATTTTAACAGTTAAAAAAGTAGAGGTTTTTTGGTCTAGTATGGTTGAGACTGGTCGAGTATTTTTCAGACCTTTGGTTAAGTATGGTTTAGACTGGAAAAATAGGTACATGTTGAGAATGAGTTAATATAAAAAAGAAGATGTGGTATGATTACCAATGAGACAACTATCCACAAAAGACCAAAATAACACAGACATTAACAATTATAGGTCACCGTACGGCCTTCAACAATGAGCAAAGCCCATACCGCACAGTGAGCTATAAAAGGCCCCGATAAGAAGACTGTTTCAGACTGGTCGAGTAATAGTTCAGACTATTTTCAACGGCAAAGATAAGGGTCAAGTACGATTCAGTACAGTCAAGTATGGTTCAAACTTGGGTCGAGTAATGTCAAGTAAAAGTCAGACCAATTCAGACTGGTCGAGTAAAAATCTGTGCAGTCGAATACAGATATAGGCCATTTCAGACTTTAATGGTTTGTAGTGTTATGCAATGTGTTTTTATGTGAGCTTTTGGTGCATCGTAGTATTGTTACATATATTTCATTTGCATTTTGAGTTAAAGATTGTAATCCACTACTCTAACTTTTAGTTGTTTATAAATTTTACTCAACGAAATTTCAAACCTTCATATCTTAATGGTGAACATTAATCCAACAAAATAAGGACACCTTTTTGCTTCGTTAAAGCCGCCTACGAGTTTGTGAATTTCAGACTGAATCAAAAACCCAATCGTTACCTTGACTCTTTTGTCGGATTGTTGTCTATTCACACATTTCGCGTTTCAATTCTTAATTCTATTTAAAACAGAAAGAAGATCTGAGCATTTTTATTTCCTTGAAAGCAATTATACTTGGACACAGGATCTATATTTAACAAGGATTATGAAATGAAAATTGAGCGAATATTGCAGTTGTATTTGTCGACAAAAGTTTATAATGTGGTAATGAAGCCAAATCTATATCCATGTATTTGATTACGTCTTGATAAAGGTTACGTTTTTGAGTCTGTACTGACATTTTGTTTTTTCGCATTAAATTACATAATAGATAAAGGAAGATGTGGTGTGAGTGCCAATGAGACAACTCTCCATCCAAATAACAATTTAAAAAGTAAACCATTATAGGTTAAAGTACGGCCTTCAACACGGTATAAACATGAATAATTCAGATTATTATACTTTATTTTTGTGATCTTTTTGATGATAATCAATGAAAATAACTAACCGTTTTTCTGTCGAAAAAAATCTTTTGTAAACTTAATATAAACCTCAAACCACCAAGAAAGTAGACATTGCCCGAAAGATGTTTTATTTGTCTTTATAGTTTTCATGTCGATACAACAGAATCTTATTAATGTTAAAAACTCATATGTTTATAAAGAAAATATAAAAATAGTTAAAAACACAGATTTAAAATAAGACTTGGTTAAGATGATGACTGTAATCTTCATCAACAGGAAAAACATATTTAGTAGCTCAAAAGTTTATTTGTGTATTTTTCTTATATTTGTAAAATGTTAACATACCTTCAGCTGACACTTTAGAAAATAATACATGTACATTTTTAAACAAAATAAATCAACCTTGAGAAAACAGCTTGAAGTATGAAAACATTTGCGCTAAAATTTGTCACCATCCACAAAAGACGAACTATTATACAAAAGATAAATGAACTAGCTGGGACAGATTTATAACAGTATGTTTTCACACCTATCTTTGTCACGAACCTAAAAATTATTACAATAAACGTTTTAGACGGAATTTCACAAATGAAAATTAGAGTACATTGTATTAAAATGTACCTCGAGCTAAAAATTCTAACATTGTATTCCAGTCAAACTATAAAGATTTAACCTCAAACTAATTGCAACAGAAAATGTTTTAGTTCTAATCTATAGCATTAAGCCCTTAATATACAAAAAAAAAAAAAAAGATTTAAAATTAGAATTGGTTGAGATGATAACTGTAATCTTAATGAACAGGAAAGACACAGTTTGTTTATTTATATCTCAAACACTTATTTGTTATATTTGTAAAATTTTAACATACCTTCAGCTGAAACTTCAGAAAATAATAGGAGATATGACATTACTTAAAATTAAATATCACGGTATTTATCCTGGTTGTATGATATACCATTATCATTTAAATATTAAGTACATAATTTTGATCATTAAATAAGCTACGATGAAGTATGGTAATTTGGTCTCTGGTGGAGAGTTGTCTCGTTGGCCATCATACCACATCTTTTTATTTTTATAATATCCAAAGTTAATTATGATAAATTTTGCCTATTTATGTAAAGTATCTAAGATAATTTATATCAATAATTTCTCAAGGGTCTCGATTGGGTCTGCCGAACAATGAATTATGGGTATAAAAGTGATATTTTCGTTTTCTTAAAACAAAGTGTATGCAATAAATGACGTTATTATCAAACACTGACCACGTTACTCATTATGCTCTCAGTGACTAGCAGTATCGAAAACAGTAAAATAACCAAAATACTGAACTCAGAGGAAAATTAGAAAATTAAAAACGGAAAGTCCATAATTAAATGTCAAAATCAAAAGCTCAAACACATCAAACGAAGGAATAATAACTGTCATGTTCTTAACTAGGCATTTATGTAGAAAATGGTTGATTAAACCGAGCTTGATTGCTAACTAAACGTCTCACATGCATGATCGTCTCATTACTTTCGGAAACGAAAATAAAACTTTATAAAATTTAAAAGTAACTGAGGATACCAACTCCCTCAACCCAAATTTAACTTATCTGCACTTTACTTGTCTTTGTTGGTCCCTTTCGATCATAAAACATCTTAAGTATGGGAATGCAAGTATTTATGACACTTTATGCTGTTATATCAATACCATTTAAAAAAAATTTGACAGGATATCCCTGAAAGGTTAGTTTAGTAGAACAAAACAGGGAAATTGTTCAGTAAATAGTAATCGATTGATAGTTTGATATGTTTTTGTCCACTACAGATCATAACAGTATTTAATATCTTTATTTTCCGGGAAATGTTATTCATCTGTTTCAGTTTGCATTTTTTAGTTGACCAAGTCTTGACCCTAATGATGGTCGATCGAAACATTGAGGCAATTCGACTAAATTATATTAATTGTCATTTTTTATCGTTGACGTGACTATTTGTAGTGTTTATGTTCCAGACCGTATGAGAAATTTGGTCTGTATGCGTACTTTTTCAAAATACTCATACGGTCGGACCGTACGCGTACGGTCTGACTAATAATAAGAAGTTGGTGAAGTTTATTAAATACAAATGCATATAACAGATCAACATAACATAACTTTCAAATTGATATAAAAAAAAGTGCAATTGTAATTGAAATAAAAACTTTATATTTTAATTATTTAACAAACTCACGCTAATAAATCTGTGTATCTCTTGTATAAAGCATGTCGATCAGTAATAGCTAATAGTTATCAAAGGTACCAGGATTATAATTTAGTATGTCAGACGCGCGTTTCGTCTACATAAGACTCATCAGTGACGCTCAACATTAATTGAACAAAATCACTGAAATTGAAGATATCGGAAGTAAACATAATGTGAGAGAACAACTGTTTTCGAATATTTAACAATTTTAAATGTAAAAAATATTACGTTACTTGTGGAAGCAAGCGTCATCTTGGGCGAGTGTCCCAAAATATATAGGATTCATATATACAATTAAAAATCTATTTAATTTCAATTGTTCGTTTGTCCATTATATTGTAATAATAACAATTTGTAAAACTTAAAAAAAAATATTGTGATCAATGTGTATATTTAGCTCGTACTGGACCATACGCGTATACTCATACGACCCAACGTACTCGTGTCGCCTAGGGTGGGAATATCTTTACATTCTTACAATTTCCGTTAGCGCCATGTGTCGCCTAGGGCGGGAATATCTTTACATACTTACAACTCCCGTTAGCGCCATGTGTCACGCGAATATCTTTACATACCAGGAGACAATTACATCACCCCTAGTTTTTTGGTGGGGTTCGTGTTGTTTATTCTTTAGTTTTCTATGTTGTGTCTTGTGTGTTGTTTGTTTGACTTTTTCATTTTTAGCCATGGCGTTGTCAGTTTGTTTTATATTTATGAGTTTGACTGTCCCTTTTGTATCTTTCGTCCTTCTTTCACAGATTATAATAAACCACCAATAAAAACCTTGAAAAAGTATGTATACATAATGGGACAACAATTAACAGTAACACAGCACTAAATTTACACAACTTCAAAGACAAAATTGTGTGTCTAAACTTTGTTAACATCTTAAGTCATATCATGGTTTGCATATACACATGAAATCAACAACAAATTCACCCCACAAATAAATATAGATCTACAGCGCTAAATTATTCAAATTTCCATGAATAAGTTTATAATATCCCCGAAAAATATAAAAATATATATATATACGGTGACCTATCAATTTGCACTATCTATTGGTGCAAATAAAGGCATATTAATCCTACTCTTTTTGAAAATAATATCAATTATCCCCGAAATGTATGCTGCATTGCTTTATGTTTTTCATCAATCTTTTTTCAGGAAAATTACTGGTAAAGTTGTTGGATGTTTACTTTTTGTGAACATGCTGTTGATTCTAAGGTAATTGTAACTATAGAACGAAAAAGTCAAAGGAAATGATGATGGTCTCCTAATATTGAACGGACATCTAAGAATGCGCTCTTTGTGTTCCTATGCTACATAAACACAATTTGAATTGCTGTATCCCCATTTGTGACATTTTCACTTGTTACATAGATATAAGATGATTAGTATCGTTTTCAGTATGATAGAAATTTATGACCATTCGTTTAATTTGTTTGAGCTTTTGATTTTGACATCAAACCACTATGTGGAAAACATAGAACCACAACAACGATTAAATTGCAATCAAAATTCACATGTGTATATCTTTATTTGACGAAAAGATCATTTCTTAGGCTTTTACTTTACAGCCGTCCTCGTGTCGTTCTTACTATTTGAACCAAGCAGCTGAAATAAATGATATAATAGAGATTAACAAAATTGTAATTTGTTTCATGTCACCTCAAAATCGTTTAATTTTATCCCCTGATCAGATCGTATAATGTTAAGTCAGTGTCAGGAATATGACAGTTGTTGTCCATTCGTTTGATGTGTTTCAGCTTTTGATTTTGACATTTGATAAGGGACTTTCCTTTTTTGTATTATCCTCGGAGCTCAGTTTTTTTTGGTGATTTTACTGTTGAATCCTAGCGAGGGAAGAACAAAAAAAAAAATAGAAAATTTGCAGATTTAACATTGTTGTGGTGATATTTACATATACTTTCTATTTACCTTTGCAAAATTCATCATCCTCATCACTGCCATCAGCACAATAAACTTCCTTTCCATCACACAAAGATGAGAAAGGAAAACAATGGATACCATCTCTACATTTAGTGAAGCCAGATGCACAATTTCTCTCTACAATGAAAGAACTATTCTGATTAAAGAAAATGATTAGATTTTTTTTTTAAATTAAACATAGTATGGAAATGATGTGTAGGAAAATCGATTATTTTAACGATATTTAATAACGATAAATACAATCATAGTGGTGTTACCTGTGTAAGAGGGTTTTAACTAAATGATATAACGATAAGTACAATCATAGTGGTGTAACCTGTGAAAGAGGGGTTTAACTAAATGATATAACGATAAGTACAATCATAGTGCTGTAATCTGTGTAAGAGGGTTTTTAACTAAATGAAATAACGATAAGTACAATCATAGTGGTGTAACCTGTGAAAGAGTGTTTTAACTAAATGAAATAACGATAATTACAATCATAGTGGTGTAACCTGTGTAAGAGGGGTTTAACTAAATGATATAACGATAAGTACAATCATAGTGCTGTAATCTGTGTAAGAGGGTTTTAACGATATTTAACAATAAATACAATCATAGTGGTGTAACCTGTGAAAGAGGGGTTTAACTAAATGAAATAACGATAAGTACAATCATAGTGGTGTAACCTGTGAAAGAGGGGTTTAACTAAATGATATAACGATAAGTACAATCATAGTGGTGTAACCTGTGTAAGAGAGTTTTAACGATATTTAATAACGATAAATACAATCATAGTGGTGTAACCTGTGTAAGAGGGGTTTAACTAAATAAAATAACAATAAGTTCAATCATAGTGGTGTAACCTGTGTAAGAGGGTTTTAACGATATTTAATAACGATAAATACAATCATAGTGGTGTAACCTGTGTAAGAGGGGTTTAACTAAATAAAATAACGATAAGTACAATCATAGTGGTGTTACCTGTTTAAGAGGGTTTTAACGATATTTAAATAAATACAATCATAGTGGTGTAACCTGTGAAAGAGGGGTTTAACTAAATGAAATAACGACAAGTACAATCGTAGTGGTGTAACCTGTGTAAGAGGGTTTAACTAAATGAAATAACGATAAATAGAATCATAGTGCTGTAACCTGTGTAAGAGGGTTTAACTAAATGAAATAACGAAAAGTACAATCATAGTGGTGTAACCTGTGTAAGAGGGGTTTAACTAAATGAAATAACAATAAGTACAATCATAGTGCTGTAACCTGTGATAGAGGGGTTTAACTAAATGAAATAACGATAAGTACAATCATAGTGGTGTAACCTGTGAAAGAGGGGTTTAACTAAATGAAATAACGATAAATAGAATCATAGTGGTGTAACTTGTGTAAGAGGGGTTTAACTAAATGAAATAACGATAAGTACAATCATAGTGGTGTAGCCTGTGTAAGAGGGTTTTAACTAAATAAAATAACAACATGATCGATGTGTATCGACAAAGAATCGTAATCTTGAGTTATATCCTTTACTAATTGAATGAGTGCAAATGATCGGCATAAAAGAATACAATCGTTGTCGTTAGTTCGAACAATAAAATGCAACTATTCATTACTACTTTCTAAATTGTTAGTTAGTTAGCATAACATACGTATATTGGGTTAATAAATAAGTTTTTATAAAATATGAAAAAGTAAGATCACAAAAATACTGAACTCAAAGGAAAATCCAATCGGAAAGTCCATAATCACATAATCACATGGCAAAATCAAATGACAAAACACATCATAAAACGAATGGACAGAACTGTCATATTCCTGACTTGGTAATATTGTAAAACAGAAATTATTTTCCTTCTTGCGAAGCTTGAATTCCGTGCTGGTATTTGGCATAACGTTTTGTCTTGTATACCGTGCTAGTATTTGGCATAACGTTTTGTTTTGAATTCCGTGCTGGTATTTGGCATAACGTTTTGTCTTTTTTTGGTTATATCCAATCTTTTACGTTTGTATTATGTTTTACCCTTCTAAATACCTGGTATCGCGCATTGTTAAAGATTATCTTCCCTTCATTTCGTACAGAATGCAATGTATTTTTGTCATAAGAAACATACAAAGGCCATTAACAGTGAAGTATCGACGACTTTTATTATTTGTTTTTTCGTTTATTTTCATGTTGAACATAGGCTTCTGTAGTCTCTTTAATATTTCCGAAAGATGATTGATTTTGCCATTTTAAACATCTGTTTTGTCTCTCCAATCGTTTATGTTTTGATTTCGGCAATTGTTGTGCTTTAAAATCAAACTTGTAAGACTAATGTACAAAACTCATACCTTTGCAGAAATCTTCATTTTTATCGCTACCATCTGGACAAAACTGCCTCCGTCCATCACAAAGGGACACATCGGGGAAACAATGAATACCATCCCTACATTTAGAGTGCCCCAAAGCACATGCATGTACTGTAATGAAACGTTTGTAATTGTAACAACAGTTTCCTGAATTACTGAGGCCAAGTGCGACGTTGCTAATTTACAGTTTTCGATTGAATGGTTTTACCCTTGTAATTTTGGGGCCCTTTATAGCTTGTTGTTCGGTGTGAGCCAATGCTCCGTGTTGAAGGCCATACATTGACCTATAATGGTTTACTTTAATTAATTATTATTTGGATGGAGAGTTGTCTCATTGGCACCTACACCACATCTTCCTATATTCATTATCATTTTTAAAATTTTTATTTGCTTGATTTCATTTATGACAATATTTGTCCTGAAGTACTGAGTATAAGTGCAACGTTGCTGATTTAAGGTTTTCTTAAAGTTGCATCATTATTTTTAACATTTTGATTAACCTTATCAAAATTTTATCAAAATGTAAACAAGCTGTGTGTTGAATGAGATATTCTGATATGACGTGCTTCTTTCGCTTTTGTAAACAACATCGTGACAAAATTCTCGATATATCTATACTTAGCGCAGACTCAGAGAGACATAATAATGGATGTTACAATATACCTCCAACGTAAATCCACATGTGTCCGAGACTATTTACCAACGCTTTACCGATAAATTGAAATAAGACTACAAAAACTTTAATTCTTATTTGAATGCATAATAGAAAAAAAAATTAGAAATCTACAAATCAAAATAGAGTAAAATTCAGCTAAAGTTCATGATTGTTTTGGTGCATTTAAGTCATTTCAAAATATGACGTCATACATATGAAAATGCTGAAGCTGGAGGTTTTTCTGTAACCATTGAAATTCGTATACTATTACATTAAAATGATTCTTTGAAGTAGGTGCTGTTTTATTATCTATTCTAGTGCATTATTCGCATGTTTACAAATTTCAGCAAGTCAACATGGCTGCTCCTTAGATACGAAATGCCATCTTAGGATTTGATCATAAATTACGAGAAAAACATTAAGATTACAAATAACAAATGTTCGGTTTAAGAATTAAAAGAATAAAGTTGATTTTTTTCTAGCGGTTATTTACGAAGTAATTCCTGCAAGCTACAGCTAGATTTATTAGAAAAAAGTAAAAACACAAAAATACTGAACTCCGAGGAAAATTCAAAAAGGAAAAATCAAAAATCAAAAGGCAAAATCAAAAGTACAAACACATCAAACGAATGGATAACAACTGTCATATTCCTGACTTGGTACAGGCATTCTCTAATGTAGAAAATGGTGGATTGAACCTGGTTTTATAGCTAGCTAAACCTCTCACTTGTATGACAGTCGTATCAAATTCCATTACATTGTCAACGATGCATGAACAAAACAAACATACTCATAGAGTAAAAAATGTCAAAAGTATAAGCTTTGTCTAACAGGGAGTAAAAAAGAACAGCAGCACATACGGCATTCCCACCCTCGCTTCAGTTTTTAAATAACCGTATTTCTCCTATAAGAATTGAAATAATTCATGAAAGGCATACAATTTTTGGAAATTAACACATGACCTGGGCCGTGATATTCGAATTTTATTCTAAGAGTTAGAATGGTTAGCGAGGGATAAAATTAACGAAGATGACGGCCCTGGCAATGTGTAAATTTACAACAAGTGTATGGCTTCCGTGAATTATTTCATAATCAGACATGGATATGCTTTTATAGTAATTTAAAATTCAACGCGTTATTTCTTTAATGAAAGTTAATTCGTTGGTACTTTGAACAATGCCTAATGTAAACAAAGATTTTAATACTCTTCATAAGTCTGCAGTTTACTCTTTTTTACTTTCGGAAAGCGAATTTTAGTTTATGAAGTAATATAGAAATTTATTTACATTTACAAAACTCAGGATCCTCATCACTGTTATCAGCACAATCAATTTTAGAATACCACTTGGTTCCGTCACACAGATGCTTGCGATTAATACACTGGACACCGTCTCGACATTTCACAAAGTCGTTGGCACACTCGTGTACTAAAAAAGATAAATACAGCAAACAAATTTTAGGAAGACCCTTACTGCAACTAAACTTAACTTGCATCTCACTTTATTTTTTATATATAAACCATATATATATTTGGTACTCCTCAGCAAATCCGTATGGTAAAGTTCTGAACCATAACTAGCTCATGTCGAAGGTGTCGATCGAAGCTTTCCACCAATTGAAAATTTCCTTGAGATCCAGATTCGTTTGAATACCACAGTTCTAGTTTTATGTCAATTATGTGTACTTGTTTATTAGACAAAGAAACTTTCAAGTCTAGTTTAATTAATTGATAATGTCGCATGCCGTACAAAATAGACCACGCGGGATTAATCAAAAGCATTTGTTCACAATATAAAAGAAAAAAATTCACATAACAAGTATTCCGAAATGTTTTCATGTATATCTAAATAATTATCAAATTATAAATCAAATAAATGATTCTGAGTGTATCGAAAGCCTGTTTGTAGTTTTGTTGTCGTCCATTGCATCTTTCTTATTCAGTAGTAGTCAATGGTTGTTTTATTTACATTACCATACTTTGTTCTTTCATTGTGTATGTACCTCCCAATCTTGAGGGATACAAAAACGAGGAAAATAACAGATTTTTTTTTCAATTGTACAATTCTTGTGGTAAAAAAATAATAATAATGTGGCAGCTAGCATCACTTAAAAAGTAAACAAGTTGTCATATTTTGATTACCACGACAAGACGAATAGCTCTTTAAAAGGATGTGCTTTTATTTTTTGATTTGAGCGTCACTGATGAATCTTTTGTAGACGAAACGCGCGTCCGGCATATATATATAATTTTAATCCTGGTATCTATGATGAGTTGAATTTTTATCTTTAACCTAGATTTCGAGATTTTCGGAACGTCTGAGTCGTATACAGATTAACATTTATTTTTTTTCAAAATGGCTGCTGAAAAAAGACGTGTCTCGGTATGTTTACATCCAACATTCATGTATTTAGTTATGATGTAATCTTATCGTTTGTAGTTTTAATCCTATTTTCTATTTACTATTCGTATGTAAAATTAACGATATTTGCTCATCTAGTTCATTTGTATGATTTCAGTATAAAGAAACTATATGCACAGGATATATTTGTTTTAAACAGTTCGCATGATTTGATTTACAAGTAACAATCGATTTCTCATAATTGTTATAACATACACCAAACAACACACTTACACACTTAATTACGATTTATATTTATTTTTGTAAAAGAAAGTTACATGTGACGTCTTTTTGGGGGCGTTGGTATATCCATGTGACACATAGCTCGTAATTTTATTATACTGTTGTTTTTTTTTTCAACTGTCAAAAATTAGTTTTAGGTGTTTGTTGTTATTCTGTTGTCAACTTGTCGAAATATACAAATGAATTAATTGTTCATGTATTTGTCTTTCCTGGGTATTCCAACAGTTAGTTGTACTGAATTGTTGTCATATAATGTCATTTCAGCGGTATTTGTTACATTGAAGTATATGGGGTTCAACGTACCAATTTTTTCTAAAAATCCTGTATCAAGTCAGAACATGACAGTTCTTATCAAATATTTCGTTTCTATGCATGTTGCAATGGCGTTTATTTTTGTTGCAAATCAGTGTTACTGTTTTCCGTTGTTTTCCTCATAAAGTTGATGTGTTTCCATCGTTTTCAGTTTGTAACCCGGATTAATTTTTTGTTAATCGATTTATGACATTTGAACAGAGGTATTCTATTGTTTCCTTTAATTATTACCTAAATTAGATATTTAAAGTAGATAAAAAAAGACGGATAACACATACCCCTACAGAATACCGGATCTTCATCACTCCAATCGTTACAGTTTAACCAGGTACCCCTTCTACTTCCACCATCGCATAATCCCCACAAAGGAAAGCATTCATTACCATCACGACATTTAATATAGCCTTCACTGCATGTCTGGTCTGTTTTCAAAGTAAGATAAGAAACAGATTAAGGAAGCATTCATCACCATCACGACATTTAATATAGCGTTCACCGCATGTCTAGTCTGTTATCAAAGTAATAAAAGAGACAGATTAAGGAAAACATTCATGACCATCACGATATTTAATATAGCCTTCACTGCATGGCTGTTCTGTTATCAAAGTTATATATTGAATAAATTAATAAATTGGTTTACATCGTCATTTCTGGACCTTTCATAGCAACTGTCTATGTGGTATGAGTTTTGCTCATTGTTGAAGGCCGTACGATGACCTATAGATATTAACGTCTGTGTCATTTGGTCTCTTGTGGAAGTTTGTTTCATTGGATATCATACCACATCTTTTTTTATATTCATGCACTTTGCAGTAAAGGAAAGTGGAATTCTTAATGGCATTTATATTAAAAAAAGAGGGACGAAAGATACCAGAGGGACAGTCAAACTCAAAGATTGAAAAAAAACTAACAGCGCCATGGCTGAAAATAAATAGACAAACAGACAAATAATAGTACAGAAGACACAGCATAGAAAACTAAAGACTAAGCAACACGAACCCCACCAAAAACTCGGGGATCTCAGGTGCTTCAAACGGGTAAGCTGATCCTGCTTCACATGGGTACCCGTCAATTTGCTTATGTTATTACAAATCCGGTTAATAGTCTAATTCGGTAGTATGGAACATATCCGATATCATCTGTGAAACGGTTATTCCATAACGGTCAGTCAACACGTGATGGCGTAAAATTTACAAAGGGATGATTTCAACTTCACTTTTTGGAACTCCTGGTTTAATAGCTTCCTTGTGAGCAGCAATCCTTTATCAATAATTGTATGCATGCGCCAGATGAATGATGGCAGTGAATTTTTCTTGTTAAAAGATTTCTTGAAAAAGTTAAATTAATTGGATTTATACAGCATTTTTTATGACTTTGTTGGATGTTCTATCTTGCCACAAGTTATGCCAAAACGAAGAAGAAACAAGGAACTGAAGCGATCGACACCAAATAAAGGAAATAATTCATCAGGAAATTCTACTTCGGACAGTTCTTTGTTTACAAACAGAACAGTTAATAGAAAGAATGACCAAAAAAAGGTAGTGTTTACTAAAAATACGTTGAGTACATTTAAAAACAGTTCACCAACGAATAGTTACGATCAAATTTATACTATGAATCAAGGTTACAATCAATACACGCCAATTCCGTCCAGTATTCTCTCACAAGCCCGCCTCCCCCTCCAACACCACAGCAGCTTCAAAATACGTGAGATATTAAGTTAATGCTTCAAACTTTATGTTGTAAAATAGACAATATTGAGTTTAAACTCAATAAATATGATTCTATTAAACACAGATTGAATAATTTTGAACAGACATTTAGCAATGTCGATACCGAAATGATTACATGTGAAGAAAGAATAAGTGTATTGGAACATAGCGCTGCATTTATGTCAGACATTAAAGATGAACACAAATTGATAAAAGCTAAAATTCAAACTCTGACAAAAAGTTTTGAAATATCAAAAACTACCAGTATTTCAGTGAAGGAGAGATTAGCAGGTGTTGAGGTGCGAAACTTGAGTAACAATCTTTTGTTTTTGCAATTAAAGAAAAAATAGTTAATGTAGAAACGGAGACGACCGGGGTTCAGGGTAATGTAGATGAAGGTAATATCGGAGAAGGAAAGAAAAACATACACGAAAACTGTTAAAACCTAATTTTAGACTTCTGTGAACAAACATTGAAAATTGAAAATGCCAAAGGTAAAAAAAAGTCGGAGAAAGTAGACCTAGGCCAATAGTGGTAAAATTTTCAAAGTACAGTGACCGCCAGATGGTACGAAAGTCATCAAAAAGACTAAAGGGGTCAGATTTCGGAATTAGTCCACAAAATCCACAAGAAGTGTTAGCCAAAAGAAAAAAGTTAATACCGGTTATGTTGGAAAAACGAAAAGAAAAGAAGACTGCGTACTTTGTTGGGGACAAGTTATTCGTTGAGGGAGTTTTTACAATGAATAGGAATTAGCGGGGGATGATAAAAAAAAAACAGAAAAAAACGTTAAATATTCATTAAAGTATATTCTTGGAACATTTCTAAAAGTTTGATAAGAAAATTAGCCGACGCCGAATTTCAACATGAAATTGCTGATTATCACATGTTATGTTTTAACGAATGTTTGGTAAATGTCCAAAAGAATTTGAGATAGCAGGTTACGAAAACAATTATGTGCAAAAAAAGAAATAAAATGGAGGCGGTGTTATAGTTTTTCATAAAAAGTGGTTAAATTCGTCTTAAAATGTTGTGCAAACAGTATGATATGGTTGAAAATAAGAAATATTATAATGTTTGATTGTAAAGATTTATATATGTATGTGATATATATGTACCACTAGATACAAGTATATTTTACCGCAATTATGACTGTGACGTATTTGAAGTTTTACAGGAACATATAGAGCATTATGGTACATTAGGTAACATTGCTATAATTGGTGACCTGAATGGACGAATTGGTAAAGCAAACGACTTTATAAGGCATGATCTATTGAGTACTCAATTACAAAGTGATATAAGTGGTTTAATTGATTACACACCTGATTTACCTTGTGAGCGAACTACAGAGGACATAAAGCCTACTAACACTTTTGGTCGAAAAATTTTGGACTTGAGCAAATCGTCTGAGGTAAGAGTATGTAATGGACGGTTCGGGAAAAGCATTGGTAAATTTACATTTCAAAATAAAAATGGTTGTAGCGTAACGGTTATTGACTATGTGTTATTATTTCATGAATCTTTTTCTATAGTAAATAATTTTATGATTGGTAATTTTAATACATTTTCATGTCATGATCCTGTAATTATTGATCTCAAACTGACAGAATAGTCATTAAATGATTTTTGTTCATGTCAAATTATAAAATATAATTCCTATAACTGGAATGAAGAGACTAAAGATGATATAAAGAGAGACCTTTGTTCAAGTGCAGATAAAATAAGCGATCTTGTGAATAGTATGAATAATATGGACAATATTAACGATATTGTGGCTGAAACGAACGACATTTTTTTAAACATTACAGAAAATTACACAAAAAGAGAGGTGATTAAAACTGTTAAGTGTGATTATTGTAACTGCAAAAAAACGGAACTTGGGAGTAACTGATTTTAACCGTGATAAGCCGTGGATAAGTGACGAATGCAAAGAGTTATACCGGACGTACAAACGAGCATTATCACAGTTTAATTTATGTAGAAGTGAGGAAAATAGACTTGACTTAAATATTTCAAAACAAAGGTTTAAGCGTATGGAAGGTACTTTAAAAAGGCGTTACAAAACCCAGAGAAGAGATATGTTTAGTTCGACATGAAGAACCAACCAAAAATACTTTTACAGAATATTTTGAAGAAAAAGAAAAATACTTAATAGTAATTTAACATTAGATAACTTTGTCACACATTTCAAGAGCTTAGTATCGAAAGACAGTATTATAGATGGTCAAGTAAATGATGAAAACTATGATGTGGTTTATTCAGAATTAGATCACCCATTTACAGAACAAGAAATAGACATATGTGTGAAGAAACTAAAACGTGAAAAAGCACAAGGATATGACAATATTTTAAATGAATTTATTAAAGAATGTAAAACTGTCCTCTTGCCGTTACTATGCAAGCTTTTCTAATGTTATATTATGTAGAGGATGGTTCCCAGAAGTATGGGTTACTAGCGTATTAGTACCACTATTTAAAGGCTCGATGAATGATACGGGTAACTATAGAGGAGTATCACTGGTTTCTCACGTTGGAAAATTATTCACATCGGTGATACATACTAGATTGATGAAATGGTGTAAAGAAAAACAATATTTTGACAGCTGCGCAATTCAGTATCATTCCAGGATACGGTACAAGGGACGCAATCTTTGCTCTTCATTCTGTTATAGCTAAATCTTTACGTAAAGGAAAACGGTTATATTGTTGCTTTGTTGATTATGTTAAAGCTTTTGATAGCGTCTTATTTTATGGCAAGAAATGCTAAAGTGTGGAATAACTGGTAATCTATTGTGTTTAATTAAATCTATGTATTCTAAATTGAAAACATTGATGCAAGGGGAGTCATTATATCTTTTTTTTATATTTGCTCTATGTAAATGATATAGAAATAGAATTAATCCAATCTAATTAAAAACCGATTTCTCATCGCTCCCGTTTTCTGATATGTCGCGTGGGAGATCTAACGAAACCGGCTTTAAGGTGAGTGAACTAAACGTTATGAATTTATAATAATATGCAACTGAGTTTACGACCTATTAATAAGCCAATCAAAAATCTTTATGAATTATTTTGACTGACGATTCCGTCGTAAATAAAATGAGTTGCATCCCTTTACCTTACGTTAAACTTTCAACATCGTGGAAGACTCAATTTCATTGGTCGAAAAAGACACACCTACGAGGTTACGCACATGTGACCTCAAAGCGGGTTTCGTTAAATCTCCCACGCGACATATCAGGAACAGGAGAGATGAGAGATCGGTTTTTAATTAGATTGGAATTAATCAAACAGAATATTGAGCCATATGAAGTTAGAATGTTAAATTTAGATTTGTTCATGTACGCAGACGAAACAGTTCTTTTTAGTGAAAGTGTTAGTGAGTTAGGAAAATGATAAACACTGTGAATGAGTGTTCAACAAAGTACGGGCTACATTTAAATATAAGTAAGACAAAATTGTAATTATTCGTAATAGAGGTAAAATAAAAGATAACGATAAATGGTATTTAAATGGTAAAATAGTAGAAGTATGTAATGAATTTGTTTACCTGGGTTTATTGTTTAATTATAACGGTATATTTACTCTAACACTAACTGAACAGGGTAGAAAAGCCACTTTCAGCTTACGTAGCAAAACATATGATGATTTTTTTAATATAGAAACTTTACCATCTTTTTTTGAAACTTATGTTACAAGTATAATGAATTATGTCAGTGAAGTCTGGGGCTTTCATAAAGCCGAAGATATAGAAAATTGCATTTATATTATATGAAAAGAATTTTTCAACCTACTGGTTGACATTGTTAGACACAGATAACTGTATTTCAAAACATGTATATAAAGATATGTACGAATCTAGTTGTGTGAAGCCAAATGACAAGCTAAATTGGTCTTCTAAAGTACGAGATATATTATGTAAATACGGTTTTAATGATGTTTGGTTTTCACAGAGAGTTAGAAACAGTCAATTATTTTTGACTGAATTTAAACAAAGAGTACTGGATAATTATATATCTGAAGGTTTATCATATTTTGAAAATTCGACGAAATGTACTTTGTATCAGTACTTCGCGATGGCCACACTATGCAATTTTACCTTAGTCGTCCATTAAACAGTTTGTATATATCTTATATTACTAGATATAGAATTAATGCTCATGCACTATGTATAGAAACAGGTAGATACTATAGTATAGCCAGAAATGAACGTTTGTGTAGTATGTGTAATAAAAATGCTATTGAAGATGAGTATCATTTTATTTTAAAAAGTGATAAATATAACGACATCAGATGTAAATATTTAAAGAGTTATTACTATAAGAAACCATCTACTTTTAAATTAGTACAACTGGTATCTGTAAGAAATGTCAAAGAGCTAAACAGCCTAGGAAAATATCTATTTTCTGCAGAAAAAGCACGTAATGGTTAGTCATTCAAATGTTTATTTTTAGTTTAACATGTCTATATGTCATACTCCGCTTAATTCTTTCATTGATTTGTATAATTTGTGTATAAATGTTATATTATGCTGTATATTATCTATTGGATATTCATATTGGGTAAATCCAATAAGCTGTATTTTCGGAAATAAAGTATTATTATCAAGAAAATCACGATAGATTAAATGTTACATACTTTTACAAAATTCTGGGTCCTGTTCACTTTTATCTTTACAATACGGCCGTTCATCATTACATAAGCCCATTACGTTGAAACATTGTTTTCCGTCCCGACATTTCCTCCAACCATTCCAGCCATCCCAGCCATCAAATTCAGGACAACTTTGTTCTGTAATTAGTTTTACTAATACTAATACAAGAAAGTTAAACAACAAAAATACCGAACTGCGAGGAAAATTCTTATGTAGAAACTGATGGAGAAAACATGGTTTTACAGCTGGCTAGCCCTCTCATTTGTATGACAGTCACATACAATTTTATTTTTTTCACTCGAAATATAATTGATATTGTATATAAATTTACAATAAAACGAATGTAATTTGGCTTTAAGCTTTCGTTATGAAGATAAATGTACTTAAGCATTTCGGATCCGTAGACATTTATACAAATATATTTCTCAATATCTTTAACAACCCGTTACCTCCATTCTATCATTTCTTTGTCGTTTTACGTTACTCTAGAGCTAGCTCGAATTACGTTGATTTTGTGAACATGGAATACTGCTTTCTTAAAAGTTGCTAATAGTTATCAAAGGTACCAGGATTATAATTTAGTACGCCAGACGCGCGTTTCGTCTACATAAGACTCATCAGTGACGCTCATATCAAAATATTTAAAAAGCCAAACAATCACAAAGTTGAAGAGCATTGAAGATCGAAAATTCCAAAAAGTAATACCAAATACGGCTAAGGTATTCTGTGCCTGGGATAAGCTAAGACAGGGCTATGAATCAATCAAATTAAGGTCATCACTCAAGAACTTTTACGCTATCATGAGCTGATTGGCCATTATGACAAAAGTGTGTCAGAAATAATACATGTTATATCTGATATTCCTCCTCAGTCATAATAACCTTCCATCATTACCAAACTGAACAAAGAGTTAACACGACGGATGCCATATACGCAGCACCTGATTTAACTACTGGTTTTTAGTGGAGTTCGTGTTGTTTCTTATTTATTATTTATAAGTGTTGATGTAAATGTCCTTTGGTTTTGTGAGTCTTTATTTACTCCTTGGTTTTGATTGTCATTGTCTTTGGTTGTACGACAATCTGATTTTTTACACGTTTTATATTACCTTAGCATTATTTGGCACAACTTTTTGGAATTTTGGATCCTAATGCTCTTCAACTTTGTACTTGTTTGGATTTATAAATATTTTGATATGAGCGTCACTGATGAGTCTTGTGTAGACGAAACGCGCGTCTGGCGTACTAAATTATAATCCTGGTACCTTTGATAACTATTTATAAGATATTTTAACATTAGATCGTTTAAACTTTATTACGAATTTATTCTCTCTGCAGGATAGATATATCATTATGCGATTAACCCTTTATCAAAAACCCACTTCCGCCACTGAGAATTACCGGCATCAAATACTCTTACGAAAATAAAAAAAATACACGATTTGAACTTAAAATCAAGAAAGGTCCACAATAAAACACTCATAACCATCTTATTGTGGTCAAACTATCATTACTTAGCTAACAGTTTCAGTTTTTTTTAAATTACTTGTTAAATTTGATGAATCTAACTGAATGAAAGAAAGTTCCATTCTTGTCTTTCAAATAAAAGAGTCTTTTCCATAGACCTGCAATCCAACAGAAACACTAGAAACCTAATGTTAGTAAAAGAAGGACGAAAGATACCAGCGGGACTGTAAACTCATAAATCGAAAATAAACTGACAATGCCAAGCCAAAAATTAAAGAAGACAAACAGACAAACAATAGAAAACATGACACATCATAGAACACTTAAGAATAATAAGCAGGAAGAATAACTGAAATCGACAGTACATTGGTTTTACAGTCTTGATCTAGAAATCCTTGATCGACAAAAATAAAGGCAACAGTAGTATACTGCTGTTCGAAATTCATAAATCGATTACAAACTGAAACTGAAGGAAACTTATCAAATAGAAGAGGAGCACGACGTCACAACAGAAACACAACAGGAAAATGTAACACACAAAGAAACGAACTATAATATAATAATGTCCACTACGAAACGAAATCATTAAAATTTGCTAATAAACAGTTTAATAAAATCAATGTTATTTTGTTTGCAAGCAATATAAACATTAGGGTCTTACAAAAGAAGTGAGGCTTTTGTCACGGCAGTTAAATGGCAAATTTTGGTTGCCATGGTAACAAAACAAATTAAAAAAATTACCAGACTTTTTTTTCTTGTTTTTAATAATTCAATATATGAACTTTAAGATGCAATTATAGTTTATAATGAACTTGTCTGCCCAATGTAAATTTTCTTTGATTTAAAATATAATATTCAAGCTATTTTCAGAAAATGTCAAAATGCAGAATTTTGCATCTTTTTAAATACCAATTGAGCCTTAATAAAAAAAAAAAACATATTTCACAACCTCAACATCAAGACATAAACTTCAAATAATGCTAAATTATATGTTGATTTTTTTTTTTTTGAAATTGTCATTATCATAAAATTGCTGCAACCAAAAAGTATACATTTTCCAATTTTCATGTCTGATTTTATCATAAATTCCTGAAAAAAATGGCTGCATATTTCCATAGAAACCGTTCAACAAAATTATAATAAAAAATAGCTTGCAAACTTTATTTCAATCTTAGCTGCCTATTATAAAAAAGAATAAAGCAGTTCTGAGTCATATATGAATCACCCCCTGCCTGGATCTTACAAATAGCTGTACTTAAATGCTAGTTCACAATGAAATAATCCGAAGGTACACCAGTCATCATACTAAGACATATAGTTATGATTTCGACCTGATCAATCTATACTCTAACTACTCCTAAATGATGTCTACTGACTCGGAAAGCAGTATTTCATGTGAATCCCTCAAGGGTAATCATTTACATTCATATGTTTGTCTTGAATGTATTTTTTGAATTTGAATATACGCAAGCTATCGATTATCGGCTTTACAGACAAAAATAAGGATTAATATATATGGAATTGCACGAGGTCGCACGATCACCAAATTCATTCATAATTCTAAACGGCGACCGTAGATCCTTTTTTGAAATGCTTATACTGTTTTGAGCATATACTTCTGATAGTGAAATCACCATAATGAAAGCTTGTAACTCTAGCATATCGTATTCCATAAGATATGGAAATAACAAATTCAGAAAAATGTTATATGCACCCTTGTGTATAAACTATTGAAAAAAAACATTTGAGCAAGTATGATCATAACGTTTTGTCTTTGTATAAGGTTAACGTTGGCGCTATTTGACACATATTATAAATGGATATAAGGCAATCTTACAAAACTTCACATGTTAAACGGAAAATAAAATATTTAAAAAAATCAGCATATTTTTTTGTTCTATTCTAGAATATTAAAATACTGAATAACTTCAATATCAATATCAATGCGTTCGTTTGATATATATTCTATTGAAAGTTTCAATGGAAGTCTAAGAGAGGGACGAAAGATACCAGAGGGACAGTCAAACTCAGAGATAGAAAATAAACTGACAATTTACGCAATGGTTAAACATTAATTTCAATGGAAGTGTAACTTGTACCTATAATTTACTCACGTTTACAGAACTCTGGGTCTTCATCACTGTGGTCCGGACAATCATATGTTCCTGTGCGATCACAGAGCCGTTGAGACATGAAACAGTGAACACCATCCCTACACTTAGTGTAGCCAGGCTCACAATTTTGATCTATAACAAAAACAGATACTCAATTGATTTTATAGCTAAAGAAATGCATGTAAACTGTCAAAAACCACGAATTTGATATCCACGAATATGCAAGTATTCCTCTTTCCACGAAAATTGGAACCCACGAAAATAAATGAATCCACAGCTATCTAGATACTTGAATTCTCCAAACTGAATGGGCGCAGGTCAAAAAGGGTAACATAATAATTTATCAACTTATACACGAAGTCAAATACAGACAACAATTCATAAAACAAATACAACATTATAATTATATAACGAGTGCTATTCATTTTTTAAATGCAAATATTCTACATAGGAATCAACTTTCTGACACCTACATTAATAGCCATATAAAATATATATTCTATTCATCAGTAAACATTCACAAAATACTGATAACGTTTAAAATCAGTAATCCAGATTCATATGGCAACATTTGAAAATCGATCATATTGGTGATGTTTCCCATCTTACATGCATCAACAAATCATATGATGATATATAAAAGTTCAGCCCTTACCTTTACAAAAGTCGAGATCTTCGTCACTTTGATCACGGCAGTAAGTCGTCTTGCCATCACACAGATCTCGTAATGGGAAACATTGGATTCCATCTCTACATTTAGCATGAGTGGAAGGACAAGTCTGTGCTGTAGGGTGTAGTGTTTAATTAAAGTAAATATGTAATGATACCATATGGGAAACATTGAATTATATCTCTACATTTAGCATGAGTGGAAGAACAAGTCTGTGCTGTATTGTAGAATCAAAGTCAATATGTAATACCACCGAATCTTTGTATCATACTGACAACAGCATCGTAAAATTTGATTACATAGCATTACAGGAACCCAAGCGGTATAATTGAAGAAATATTCGTCGTATAACTGTAATCCGTACTCAATTTCCTAGATGTTTTCAAGTATTTACTTTTTTGTTTTGTCATACTTTTCATTAAGCCTCTCTCCCATTTTCCAAACCACAAAAAGCTGATTTTTTTCAGAACGTATTCACAAATTACTAATTATGGTATTTGTTGTCAGATTTTATTCTGTTTTTATAATTTATAGTGTAATATGTTATTTTTACAGTGAGCTTTTGCTAAACTGGAAATGACTTGTAAGTAAACAATATACAAACTTGATGTTTACGTTTTCCCTTCACTATGATGAGTTTGAAAAATATAATAACACTCGCCAATTCTGGCTGTCTTATCTATTATGTTCAAAGAATTGTTAATGATTATTGCATCATCCAGTACTAGAACCTTTATCATGATTAGCACAGCCGATAATTTAACGAAAAAAATACTATCCACTTCATTTAGGTAGACAGTAAATAATGATTTCATATAGATGAAGAGTTTAATTGACCTTTATTGCCCCATTTTCTTTATACCTACCTCGGCAAAACTCGGGATCCTTGTCACTACTATCTTTACATATCGCTGTCGTACCATCACATAATGATGTAAGAGGGAAGCATCGAATCCCGTCTCTACAACGGATATAATTATCCGGACAACGTCTGTCTATTCAAAAAAACATATACTAAGAATTTGCGAAAGCCAGTTTCGAAATGATATTTATGTTACATTTTCATTGTGATATGTCAGTGTGACGATTACTCATTTTCTCTTTTTTAACTGACCGTTTTATTTGTTTGATATTTTCAGTTATTTACATGTAAACTGCTGGTTTGATAGGCAGAAAAGAAAATCTCACTGTCTTAAATATAAGTCTTCAGAATTTATTATACAGTTATGGGATTAAACGTCCTTTGAACAGAAATTGGTACAACTTTATATAATAAAAGTATTATTCGCACAAAGTACAGAAAGATAAGTCGAAGTATTAAACAATTAATTTTAATCGGACTACTTTTTTTATCACCTGTTAACTTAAAAGTCTACAATACTTTAGAAACGAGATGGGTGGTTTTAGATTAAAAAATTACAATTCTGAGCGTATAGTCATGCAGTAACATGAGCAACACGACTGGTGCCACATACGGAGCTGGATCGCTTACACTTTCGGAGCACCTGAGATCACCCCAAAGTTTTTGGTGGGGTTGGTGTTGCGCAGTCTTTGGTTTTCTATGCTGTTTCTTTTGTACTACTAGTATTATTTGTCTGTTTGTCTTTTTTATTTTTAGCCATGGCGTTGTCAGTTTATTTTCGATTTATAACTTTGGCTGTTCCTCTTGTATTGTACGCCCCTGTTTAGAAAAATATTGTGCTTAGTTGTATTCATGAGATTAACTGTCAACAAAGTTTTCATTTTTATAACATATACAAACCTGCAGCGTCCACTCTGCTTTTCAAAATGCTACAGTTCACAAATACAAGAAAAGCGTAGTATACGAATTTCAGCGTCATGTTTGCAACCTGGAAGATCATGAAATGTCGGTACAATTGTTTAAAGTAAAAAAATGATAAACAAATACCGAATTCCATGGAAAACTTCAAAGTCCGTAATCGATTGGAAAATCAAAAGCTCAAACACATGAAACGAATAACAAATTTCATATTTCCGAATTGGTAGAGGCAATTTCTTAAGCAATGTGTTTTCATGTGAGCTGTCGGTGCATCGTAGTATTGTTACATATATTTCATTTGCATTTTGAGTTAAAGATTGTAATCCACATATCTAACATCGAGTTTGTTATAAATTTTACTCTACGAAATTGTCAACCTTCATATTTTAATGGTGAACATTAATTCAACAAAATAAGTACATTTTTTTCCTTTGTTGACATCTAAATCTGCCTACGAGTTTGTGAATTTTAGAATGAATCAAAAACCCAATCGTTACTTTGGGGTGTATTTGACTCTTTTGTCGGATAACATGTTGTCTATTCACACATTTCGCGTTTTCATTCTTAATTCTATTTAAAACAGAAAGAAGATCTGTGCCTTTTTATTTCCTTGAAAGCAATACTTGGACACAGGATCTATATTTTACAAAGATTATGAAATGAAAATTGAGCGAATGTTGCAGTTGTATTCTGGTAGGACTTTTTGTCGAAAAATTTATAATGTGGTAATGCAGCCAAATCTATATCCATATATTTGATAACGTCTTGATAAAGGTTACTTTTTTGTTTCTGTACTGACATATTGTTTTTTCGCATTAAATTACATAAACATGAATAATTCTGTAATTTACGATGAATACAATACCAAATACCGATTATTATATTTTATTTTTGTGATCTTTTTGATGAAAATCAATGAAAATAACTAACCGTTTTTTCTATCGAAAAAAATCTTATGTAAACTTAATATAAAACTCAAACCACCAAGAAAGTAGACATTGCCCGAAAGATGTTTTATTAGTCTTTATAGTTTTCATGTCGATACAACAGAATCTTATTAATGTTAAAAACTCGTATGTTTATAAAGAAGATATAAAAATAGTTAAAAACACAGATTTGAAATTAGACTTGATTTAGATCATGACTGTAATCTTTATCAACAGGAAAAACATGTTTTGTAGCTCAAAAACTTATTTGTGTATTTTTCTTATATTTGTAAAATGTTAACATACCTTCAGCTGATACTTTAGAAAATAATAGGAGATATGACATTACTTAAAATTAAATATCACGGTATTTATCCTGGTTGTATGATTATACCTATATCATTTAAATATTAAGTACATAATTTTGATCATTAAATAAGTTACGATGAAGTATGGTAATTTGGTCTCTGGTGGAGAGTTGTCTCATTGGCCATCATACCACATCTTCTAATTTTTACAATATCTAAAATTAGTTATGATAAATTTGGCCTATTTATCTAAATTATCTAAGATAATCGATATCATTCATTTCTCAAGGATAAAATTACGAGGGTTACGATTGGGTCTACCGAACACAAAATTACGAGGGTCTCGATTGGGTCTACCGAACACAGAATTATGGGAGTAAAATATAACGATTAGAGAAAAATGGACAAAAAAAGAATAGCAATTAATGTAGTTCGATATTTAAAAGACCAAAGAAAAAAACAGCAACATTAAATAAGACTCAATCGGGTACCGTCATAGGAAATTATTACTGTGGATCCACTGTTGTATGGAAACAACCAGTAACAATTTTAACAAATTGGTGTAATTAGAAAATTTCAAACACACAGTTGTACATCTTGCCCTTAGCAAAAGTTTGGGTTTAAAACATGAATATCGTTAATAAAGGAAATCAAGCGAAGTTTCGGGTGTATATTTTTTATACTTCAAAGTTCTCTCTGGTCAAATACCTGATAAATCTTCATTATTCTTTTTTCTAGTCCTTTAAGACTTAAAAGGTCCTCAAGTATTCATAAAATCTTGTCTTCAATTTTATGGTGTCTTGATTGATGGTCTTTGATAAAAGTAAATCCAAAAAAGCGCTTCATTTATCAAGTGATATTTTCGTTTTTCTTAAATTATGTTATAATCCACAATTGGTACATATAAGAAGTGTATGCAATAAATGACGTCATTATCAAACACTGACCACCTAGCTCATTATGCTCTCAGTGACTAGCAGTATCGAAAACAGTAAAATAACCAAAACACTGAACTCAGAGGAAAATTAAAAACGGAAAGTCCATAATCAAATGTATAAATCAAAAGCTCAAACACACCAAACGAATGGATAATAACTGTAATATTCTTAACTAGGCAATTATTCAGAAAATGGTTGATTAAACCTAGCTTGATTGCTAACTAAACGTCTCACATGCATGACAGTCTCATTACTTTCGGAAACGAAAATAAAACTTTATAAAACTTAAAAGTAATTGAGGTTACCAACTCCCTCAAGCCAAATCTAACTTATCTGGATTTGGCTTTTCTTTGTGGGTCCCTTTCGATCGATCATACAACATCTCAAGTATTCAAATGCAAGTATTTATGACACTTTATGCTGTTATATCAATACCATTTGAAAAATATTTGACAGGATATCCCTGAAAGATTAGTTTTGCTGAACAAACAAGGAAATTGTTCAGTAAATAGTAATCGATTGTTAGTTTGACATGTTTTTCTCCACTACAGACCATAACGGTATTTAATATCTTTATTTTCCGAAATATGTTCTTCACCGATTTCACTTTGCATTTTTTAGTTGACCAAGTCATAACCCTAATGATGATCGATCGAAACATTGAGGCAATTCGACTAAATTATATTCATTGTCATTTTTTGATCGTTGATGTGACTATTTGTAGTGTTTATGTTCCAGACCGTATGAGTATTTGGACCGTACGCGTACGGTCTATCTGAACCGTATGCGTATTTTTTCAAAATACTCATACGGTCGGAGCGTGCGCGTATTGTCTGACTAATAATAAGAAGTTTGTGAAGTTTATTAAATAGATCAACATAACGTAACTTTCAAATTGATATAAAAAAGTGCAATTGTAATTGAAATAAAAACTTTATATTTTAACTATTTCACAAATTCACGCTAATTAAATCTGTTAATCTCTTGTATAAAGCATGTCGATCAGTAATAGTTATGGGGAAACTTCGCAAAAAAATCAAAAATTGATATTGTGTCCATTCTGTATAAAAATGCTCAAATTTATAGATATTAAAGTTTTATTCCGCTAGATAAGAGATCACAATCGATTTTAAATTTTGAGTATCAATTCTCTGCGTTCCGCCATTTCGTCATCTTCTCCGATTACAAATCACGATACGTCTATAAACCACAAAGGACCAAAACTACAGTAACCGATTTAGTCGTAATTGCGTGTCGATATCTTGTCAATCGTACGGTTGTTTTATCTGACTAACTAAATTGATACGGAAAATGTTCTTATTTTTTTTAAATAACCATAGTCTGTTATTTATAAACTGTTAATATTGGAATTAGTTAAAAAGTCAAAGTTCAAATCATAAATAAGTGTTGCGTGAAAATTGTTTTCGAAAATCTAATTCGTTCATAATTCTTTAAAGTAATAAACTGTATTCAAATAAATTCGGATCTTCCCTCATCTGATCACCAGCATGGCTAAAGGTATTACTCCCAAAGGTATTGTGAGGGGTGTGAGGTGACACGTCCAGGTATCCAAGCGATTTCCTGTCGGGCTTGCAAGTTCATGCATCGTTTCACTTCTGTAGGTATTGATCAGTGTACATGGCCGATAACTTATAACTTTCCATTTTGAATTATCAGGTGTATAATATACATCTCTGTCTTGCGTGTCCGAAAGTGATATTATATACTTGTCATTACTTAACTCATACGCTTGTTTATAAATAATATGTCTGGTGTTAAGAATATTATTTATAAAAATATAAATAATACCAAAAAAAAAAACAGATTTGAAGAAATAAAAATCTATTAACATATTTTTTCTAAGGGTTAATTTGGGAAAATGTAATATATACTCGTTGTCAATAGTAAAGGATAGATTGGAACATACCAGAAATATTGATTTAAATAAATGTACGCACTTGTCGACGATTCGTTTATACGCCTGGATAGAAAGTCACGGAACTATAGCGCATTTTAAAATATATACATGTATACATTGAACATAAGAAAGAAACATAAATTTTGTGTAAATTGGGGTAAAAGTTTTGTAAATAGACTAGTCCACGTACGCCAACAGTATGTAATCAACGAATTCGATAGACTATTGTATACCAAAAGAAGAAGAAGAGAACCAATTTTATTTAAATACAGGTCGATATATAGGATAACTTGCTTTGGTTCATCGACGTTATGAACATAGTAAAATCACAGATTTATATATGAATTAGATTGTTCTCGAATAAAGGAAGACATTCGTCATCATCACAATTGTTCCGACATTCATGTAATATATATGCAACTGGACGTACACTAATACTCCCCAAGGGATGTGAATATTTTCTAGGAAAACTATTGAGTATTAAAGTTTCAAATCAATTTCGGGATTTATTTTCTTTCTTGATATTCAATGACAGCAATTTAAAGAATAAACTGCTTGTCTGCTTTAGGGGTATTCTTGCCAGTTGAACAGACTTATAATTACATTCAAAAACAGGAAAAGATGACATTAAATTCATTGACTTTTGTTTTTAAACATCGTTGGTCAAATAGCTAAAGTATTATACGTTGTGATACGAAGACTATTTTAATAAGGACGTTTCCGATTATGAATAAATTCGGTTACGTTTTATCACACTTGAACAGAATATCTATTCGTAATTTTTCGATTCCATTCCAAGAAGATCCTTAGATTTCCTGTCAATGTTTAAAAACATCTTTTTTTTCAAATAGCTGAAGTATTCATGCGTTGTGAGATTTACAATATTTTGATGAGAACATTATTAAATTCTTAGTAGGTAAATAAAGATCGCTTTGGATGGACTAAATTATAAAATTGCAATTGTTAATGATCTGTTTGAAATATTAAAGGTTGCCGATTCTAATTTTAAAAATTACAATTTTTAGTTCATACACTCGTGTTTAGAAGGCTATTTTTATTTATTAATTTATTCAATTAAAATAATTCAGTATTTCATCGCTACAAAAGTAATCAGAAGTCATAATTCATTTTAAAAAAATGAGCTTATGCAAAGTATATAAAAATATACAACAGCTATCCAGTTATCCCAGATGTTAATTAAGACCAAACAACAAATTAGCAGTATTTGGCCACAGCCTTTAATATTATCATTCTCATAATTTATACATGTTGTATATAACTGAAAAATGAGGTTACCCGCATATTGCTGATTATGGCAACCGTACTGTCATATATATATATATATATATATATATATATATATATATAAATTACTACCACAGATAATGGTAACTGAAGATAGGATTAAAACAATTTGCAAATCACCGTGGGAACACAGGTGATGGATCGAAACCCTTACATTGTTCATCTAGATCTGTAGTAAATGATCCTATTCATAATACAAAATGTTTTTTGATGCAGCGAATTATGCAAATCACAGGCCTAGTAAATTCAAAGTCTTTGTTGAAATTTCGATAACTTCGATCAGACTTCTTCACAGGTCCTGTCTGTCCAAATGGCCAAATACATATAGGTGTTCAAACAATTAACAACTGAAACATCAACTGAAATTATAAATTACAACACAGGCAGTATCTTATTCTAATACATTGTATTTACAACAAATATGCATTTCGGGAGGAGGGAGGGATTTTGAATAAAATTTTCCTCTGATAACAACAAGTTATTTAAGCAGCCTCTCCTGTTGGACCCGAATTAAAAAAGGATCGTGACGTCAAATTGTATGGTTCACTAACCACCAATGAAATTTGAGTTTCCTTAAATTCACTAATAACCAACCAATGTAATAGTACAGCGCACAGTGATAACTGGATTTAAGTACAAGACTTAAATTCTATTATTGTGCGACCTTATTGCTCCCGTAAATTAATTTTGATTCTTTTTCTTACATTTCTGTGTCTAAAACTATAACTGACTCCCGTATATCATTCATACGAAATGTTGTTCACACCTGAAATGGTGAACCGTGACGCCTAGATGTCACTGAATGAAGATCAAAAGATTAGAATTACATAATGCTAATCTGTTAATTACCTTGAGGGTAACTACGCATTCAACATTCACTTAGTGTCACAAATTAATACACATTTTATTTCCACAGTACAAGCAAGTGAAAATGTTTGCTGGAATGAAGCAAAAAGTTCAAAATACAAACATGTATTTTTTAATACACTATCGCCCATGTCAGTTTCATATGTTTGTTTAAAGTATTTGTAGAAAAAAATCATAAAAATGTTCTATTGTATTGTTTACTTTAATTACTAAAATTCGTATAAAAAAATCCAAACATAAATCCTACAATCTAATTTTAAAAGTTGCATGGCTATCACTTACTTTTCGTTGGTTAATAGCTACACCAAAAGTCTTCGATGCGCTTTAAATAGCGTTATTAGATGGTTTATGAAAGCCACAGCAAATAACTTACATGTATTTACTATACAAATTATATTTTTACACCCTTGCTTTCATTTTGTTATCTTTAAGTTGTTTATGATGCATAAACATATAAAGCTAATACGGGTTATAAGAAGGCTATTTCTAACAATTAACTAGACTTTTTTTGAAATGATTGAAAATAGAAAAACGTTCGGATCATTTTTAGAGAATTATTAATAATATTTTGTTCATGGGCAATTATAAGAATTTGGTATCATCCTTAGTATACATGTTATGCTTGGTCTGATACCAAACTGTATCAATTTATTTGAAAATATGAAGTCAAGTTATAAACAAAATTATAATTGTTAAATGCACTGTTTCTGAGAAATGCTCACATTAGTAAGTGGTGTTACTGTAACGTTTATGGGTCATTGTAAATTCCCCTATTTCTATTTTTAGATACTGTATATAGCTATAGATGCCCGGTCACTTTTTCGGGGGGATCGTTTTTCTCGTGCTTGGAACTCTTTTTGACATTTTTAACTATTGTGTCTTCTTGTTTTGTTCAAGCATCGGTGACAATATAATGGAATGTGATACGACTGTCATACAAGTGAGAGGTTTGGCTAGCTATAAAACCAGGTTCAATCCACCATTTTCTACATTTGAAAATGCCTGTACCAAGTCAGGAATATGACAGTTCTTGTCCATTCGTTTTTGTTGCGTTTTGTTATTTGATTTTGCCATGTGATTATGGACTTTCCGAATTGATTTTCCTCTGAGTTCAGTATTTTTGTGATTTTACTTTTTGATTGATGGTCTCTGATAACAGTATATCCAGAAAAGTGCTTCATTTATCAAGTGATATTTTGGTTTTCTTAAAACATTTTATAATCCACAATTGGTGCATATAAGAAGTGTATGCAATAAATGACGTCATTATCAAACACTGACAACCTAGCTCATTATGCTCTCAGTGACTAGCAGTATCGAAAAAAGTAAAAAAAACAAAATACTGAACTCAGAGGAAAATTAAAAACGGAAAGTCTATAATCAAATGTCAAAATCAAAAGCTATAACACATCAAACGAAGGGATAATAACTGTCATCTTATTAACTAGGCATTTATGTAGAAAATGGTTGATTAAACCTAGCTTGATTGCTAACTAAACGTCTCACATGCATGACCGTCTCATTACTTTCGGAAACGAAAATAAAACTTTATAAAACTTAAAAGTAATTGAGGTTACCAACTCCCTCAAGCCAAATTTAACTTATCTGGATTTAATATAATATTTATTTTCCGGAAAATGTTATTCACCTGTTTCAGTTTGCATTTTTTAGTTGAGCAAGTCTTGACCCTAATGATGGTCGATCCAAACATTGAGGCAATTCGACTAAATTATATTCATTGTCATTTTTTATCGTTGACGTGACTATTTGTAGTGTTTATGTTCCAGACCGTATGAGATATTCTGGACTGTATGCGTACTTTTTAAAAATACTCATACGGTCGGACCGTACGCGTACGGTCTGACTAATAATAAGAAGTTGGGGAAGATTATTAAATACAAATGCATATAACAGATCAACATAACATAACTTTCAAATTGATATAAAAAAAAAGTGCAATTGTAATTGAAATAAAAACTTTATATTTTAACTATTTAACAAACTCACGCTAATAAATCTGTTTATCTCTTGTATAAAGCATGTCGATCAGTAATAGCTAATAGTTATCAAAGGTACCAGGATTATAATTTAGTACGCCAGACGCGCGTTTCGTCTACATAAGACTCATCAGTGACGCTCAACATTAAATGAATAAAATCACTGAAATTGAAGATATCGGAAGTAAAAATAATGTGAGAGAAAACTGTTTTCGAATATTTACCAACTTTACAAAGAAATGCAAATGCAAAGGAAGATGCATATCAACTGCAAACATTTAAATGTAAAAAATATTACGTTACTTGTGGAAGCAAGAGTCATCTTGGGCGAGAGTCCAAAAATATATAGGATTCATATATACAATTAAAAAACTATTTAATTTTAATTGTTCGTTAGTACATCTAATTGTAATAATAACAATTTGTAAATCTTAAAAAAAATATTGTGATCAATGTGTATGTTTAGCTCATACTGGACCATACGCGTATACTCATACGGACAATGTACGCGTGTCGCCTAGGGCGGGAATATCTTTACATTCTTACAATTTCCGTTAGCGCCATGTGTCGCCTAGGGCGGGAATATCTTTACATACTTACAACTCCCGTTAGCGCCATGTGTCGCGCGAATATCTTTACATACCAAGAGACAATTACATCACCCCTAGTTTTTTGGTGGGGTTCGTGTTGTTTATTCTTTAGTTTTCTATGTTGTGTCTTGTGTGTTGTTTGTTTGACTTTTTCATTTTTAGCCATGGCGTTGTCAGTTTGTTTTAGATTTATGAGTTTGACTGTCCCTTTGGTATCTTTCGTCCTTCTTTTACAGATTATAATAAACCACCAATAAAAACCTTCAAAAAGTATGTATACATAATGGGACAACAATTAACAGTAACACAGCACTAAATTTACACAACTTCAAAGACAAAATTGTGTGTCTAAACTTTGTTAACATCTTAAGTCATATCATGGTTTGCATATACACATGAAATCAACACCAAATTCACCCCACAAATAAATATATACAGTGCTAAATTATCCAAATTTCCATGAATAAGTTTATAATATCCCCGAAAAATATAAGAATATATATATATACGGTGACCTATCAATTTGCACTATCTATTGGTGCAAATAAAGGCATATTAATCCTACTCTTTTTGAAAATAATATCAATTATCCCCGAAATGTATGCTGCATTGCTTTATGTTTTTATTCAATCTTTTTTCAGGAAAATTACTGGTAAAGTTGTTGGATGTTTACTTTTTGTGAACATGCTGTTGATTTTAAGGTAATTGTAACTATAGAACGAAAAAGTCAAAGGAAATGATGATGGTCTCCTAATATTGAACGGACATCTAAGAATGCGCTCTTTGTGTTCCTATGCTACATAAACACAATTTGAATTGCTGTATCCCCATTTGTGACATTTTCACTTGTTACATAGATATAAGATGATTAGTATCGTTTTCAGTATGATGGAAATTTATGACCATTCGTTTAATTTGTTTGAGCTTTTGATTTTGACATCAAACCACTATGTGGAAAACATAGAACCACAACAACGATTAAATTGCAATCATAATTCACATGTGTATTTCTTTATTTCACGAAACGATCCTTCCTTAGGCTTTTACTTTACAACCGTCTTCTTGTCGTTTTTGCTATTTGAACCAAGCAGCTGAAATAAATGATATAATAGATTTTAACAAAATTTAATTTGTTTTATGTCACCTCAAAATCGTTTAATTTTATCCCCGGATCAGATCTCATAATGTTAAATCAGTGTCAGGAATATGACAGTTGTTGTCCATTCGTTTGATGTGTTTCAGCTTTTGGTTTTGACATTTGATAAGGGACTTTCTTTTTTAAATTTTCCTCCGAGCTCAGTATCTTTGTGATTTTACTGTTGAATCCTGGCGAGGGAAGAACAAAAAAAAAACAGCAGATTTGACATTGTTGTTGTGATATTTACATATACTTTTTATTTACCTTTGCAAAATTCATCATCTTCATCACTGCCATCCGCACAATAAACTTCATGTCCATCACACAAAGATGCATAAGGAAAACAATGGATACCATCTCTACATTTAGTAAAGCCAGATGCACAATTTCTCTCTACAATGAAAGAACTATTCTGATTAACGAAAATAATTAGATCTCTTCAAACCAAATATAATATGGCTATGCTGTGTAGGAGAGTTGATTATTTTAACGATATGTAATAACGTACAATCATAGTGGTGTAACCTGTGTAAGAGGGTTTTAACGATATTTATCATATGTTTAGTAGTAAATACAATAGTTTTGAATATTTGATAAAAAAACCTGCTGTTTAATCCATATCGCGCAACTTTGATGCGCACCCTTTATCGCATACCCTTTATCACACCCCTACTTTTTTTTTTTTTTTAAAGTCAGTTTTCATTTATTTTTTTTTATTTTAATTTTTGCTTAAGAAATATTTTTCCTCAAAATAGGTACGGTCATTCGGGCGTGACGCAATTAATTGAATGACGTCATTGTTTGGTATGTACATGTGACGTCAAGAACGTCAAGTTTTCATATTGTTTGGCACACTAAATGCAACTATAAAAAATACAAAACACAAGAAAAAATACAATAATAAACAAAATATTTTTAAAACAACAGTACGCAAATTGTAAGGTAACCCAGGTGCTTTGGATAAGTAATTGAGCAGTTTTTTCTTTAAAGTCTTTTAAAACAAGACAAAAGTAGAACTGAAGGTAACCCAGTGAACAGTTCATATAATATAACTCTCCTGTTGAAATATATGATCAAGCTTATAAAACATGGCAAAATCCGTATCACATACCGTATCACCCTCGACCAATATCATCCCTCGGCCCTAAAGGCCCTTGGGCTGATATTGGTGTCTCGGGATGATACGACATATGATACGGATTTTGCCATGTATTATTCTCTATGTAATAACGATAACTACAATCATAGTGGTGTAAGATGTGTCAGAGGGTTTTAACTAATTGAAATAACAACATGATCGATATGTATCGACAAAGAATTGTAATCTTGAGTTAGATCCTTTGCTAAAATGAGTGCAAATGATCGACTACTTTTATTATTGATTTTTTGTTTATTTTTATGTTGAACATAGGTTTCTGTAGTCTCTTTAATATTTCCGACGGATGATTGTTTTTCCCATTGATATTATCTGTTGACAAATCTGTTTTGTCGTTTCGGTCTTTTATGTTTTGTTTTCGGCAATTGTTTTGCTTTAAATCAAAATTGCTAGACTGATATACAAAACTCATACCTTTGCAAAAGTCTTCATTTTCATCGCTACCATCTGGACAAAAGTGGATCAGTCCATCACAAAGGGACACATCGGGGAAACAATGAATACCATCTTTACATCTAGAGTGCCCCGAAACACATGCATGTACTGTAATGAAACGTTTGTAATTGTAACAATAGTTTCCTGAATTACTGAGGCCAAGTGCGACGTTGCTAATTTAAGGTTTTCGTTTGAATGGTTTTACACTAGTAATTTTGGGGCCCTTTATAGCTTGTTGTTCGGTGTGAGCCAAGGCTCCGTGTTGAAGGCCGTACATTGACCTATAATGGTTTACTTTTATTAATTGTTATTTGGATGGAGATTTGTCTCATTGGCACTCAAACCACATCTTCCTATATCCATTATCATTTTCAAAATTTTTATTTACTTGATTTCACTTATGACAATATTTGTCCTGAACTACTGAGTCTAAGTGCAACGTTGCTGATTTAAGGTTTTCTTAAAATCGCATCATTATTTTTAACATTTTGATTAACCTCATCAAAATTTTATTAAAATGTAAACAAGCTGCTGTGTTGAATGAGATATTCTGATATGACGTGCTTCTTTCGCTTTTGTAAACAACATCGTGACAAAATTCTCGATATATTTATACTTAGCGCAGACTCAGAGATACATAATAATGAATGTTACAATATACCTCCCACGTAAATCCACATGTGTCCGAGAATATTTACAAACGCTTTACCGATATATTTTTTTAAACTGAAATTGAAATAAGACTACAAAACTTTTATTCTTATTTGAATGCTTTAAAGAAAAAAATTAGAAATCTACAAATCAAAATAGAATAACATTAAGCTAAAGTTCATAATTGCTTTTGGCGCATTTAAGTCATTTCAAAACATGACGTCATACATATGAAAATGCTGAAGCTGGAGGTTTTTCCATTACGTAAACCATTGAAATTCATATACTATTACATTAAAATAATTCTTTGAGGTAGGTGTTGTTTTATGCTGAGGTCACAAGTAATTCGAATTAGATTCGCATTAACTAGTTCGAATTAGTTTAATTCGCATTCGGAACGTTTCACGTCCTAACGTCAATTCTAATTCGAATTACAATGCGCGTCAAATTCGCTTTACTGTCCAAACGACGTTAACTTTTAATTCGTATTCACAAAAGCGTATTTCTAATGCGAATTAGATAATTCGAATTAGCCAATTCGAATCAATTCGAATTAAAAAAGAAGAGTGTGTGAACGCGATTTGCGAGTTCGATTCGCATTCGATTCGAATTCACTTCGAATTTAATGTCCGTGTGAACGAGGCATAATTACCTATTCTAATGCATTATTCGCATATTTACAGATTTCAGCAAGTCAACATGGCTGCTCCTTAGATACGAGATGCCATCTTTGGATTTGACCATAACTGACGAGAAAAACATTAAGATAAAAAATAACAAATGTTCGGTTTAATAATTAAAAGAATAAAGTTAATTTTTTTCTAGCGGTTAATTACGAATTAATTCATGCAAGCTACAGATTTATTATGAAGTTTGAGCTTTGTCTAACAGGGAGTAAAAAAGAACAGAAGCACACACGGCATTCCCACCCTCGCTTCAGTTTTTAAATGACCGTATTTTCCCTATAAGAATCGAAATAATTCATGGAAGCCATAGATTTGTTGGAAATTTACACATGACCTGGGCCGTGATATTCGAATTTTATCCTGAGCGTTAGCGAGGGATAAAATTAACGAATATTTCACGGCCTTGGCCATGTGTAAATTTACAACAAGTGTTTGGCTTCCATGAATTATTTCTTAATCAGACATGTATATGCTTTTATTCAACGCGTTATTTCTTTAATGACAGTTTATTCATAGGTAGTGAAATTATTCAGCAGCCTAAAACCAGTTGAAGCATTCTTATTCATTACTTCAATTTTTGATTTTTTAATTCATGAAGTAATATAGAAATTTAATTACATTTACAAAACTCAGGATCCTCATCACTATGATCAATACAATCAATTTTAGGAGACCATCTGTATCCGTCACACAGACGATTGCGATGAATACACTGGATACCGTCTCGACATTTCACATAGTCGTTGCCACACTCGTGTACTGAAAAAGATAAATACCGCAAACAAAATTTACTGCAACTAAACTTAACTTGCATCTCACTTTATTTTTTTTATATACAAACCATATATATATTTGGTACTCCTCAGCAAATCCGTATGGTAAAGTTCTGTACCATAACTACCTCATGTTGAAGAACTCTTTTACCAATTGAAAATTTTCTTGAGATCCAGATTCGTTTGAACACCACAGTTCTAGTTTTATGTCAATTATGTGTACTTGCTTATTCACGGCCGTCACTCGGCTAACCCAGAGATTGGTCGGTTAATCTATATTGAGTATGCGGCTATATCGGCGGTTGGTCTGTTAATCGGGTTGGCTAAAGTCTGTTAATCAGGTGTTATCGAGAAAATCATTGAAAGTTCAGCATGTTTCATTGTATAACTTTCTAAATATATTTTCATCATAAAAAGTATTCATGTCTAACAAAACAATTCAATGTACTGAATTCAGTGGTGTAATTATTATTTTTCTAGCTTTGATGTACGATCTATAAAATGAAAAGGCGGGCTACTCATCAATAAATTTATACACATTTTACACACATAAAATGTACACAAAATGTCACATTGGTTAAATTTACTTGCATTCAATATTTTGAACATCGAAAAAAGAAAGGCATTATGTTTGTCAACCATATTGATATCATTGTGTGAAAAATCTACACGAAAATCTGTATTTTGGTGACATAAATAAATCTTTATTTAAAACCTAGTCTGTTAATGGGTCGGATGTATACAACCCGGTCTGTTAATTGGTCTGTTAAGAGTTATGAATGGCAATAAAAGTATAATTTTATTGCCATATGGGGTGTTATCGGATCAAATGAGTAGGCTCAAGACGAGCGGCTAAAATATACGAAAACAACACATGAGCAATGAAACATAACATATACGGAAACAACACATGAAATTGAAAATTGATAAAAATGGTTTCAAAAAGTGTAATATTAAAGTAATATTAATTTCACCCAAGAATGATCGCATAGGTCATGTTGATTCTGTTTAATTGTCATGAATGACACAAATTTGTCATCTACATTGGTAGCCAGTATATAAATCAGAGATGAATGTTGTAATGTAACTAAACATCAGTAAGGAAAATATATTAGGATGACAAAATATATAAAAAATAAAGAAAGAATAATGAGTAAGATAAATAAAATGTAGAAAAAAATGACATAACAATTTAAAGAATACAGAAATAAGCAATACCCCCAATCCGGACCTCATGGTATACACGAGAATCTGGATGGAGACGCAGAATATAGAATAATATATAAGGACAGTAGAGAGTGATACATTGCTAAAAACGAGAGAAAAAGAATACTTGTTTAAGAATACACACATGAAACACCGATGGTTGTTGAAACAGTAACGGATTGCGATGTACTTATATTGGTGAAAAATTCTAGAAGTTTACATGCGGACAACTATGGTGGCAAGTTAATGCCATTTTGCGTTTTAGCGCTTTAGCGTTTTCGCCTTACATATTCTATAGGGCGAAACGCGAAATTGCGAAGTCGTAAACGCGGAAACGCGAAACCGATTTCTCGTTTTCGACTTCGCGTTTTCGCGTTTTCGACTTCACGATTTCGCGTTTTCGCCCTATAGAATATGAAAGGCGAAATCGCGAAACAACTGTAGTTCTCCTCTGCACTTATGTAGAAAGGAACTAAACGGAATAAAATGAATTGAAACTTAAAATAACCAAATGTAGCTGCATTCGCTCCTTTCCGTTTACTTCTTTAGAGTGATTTGTAAACAGCATATGATTGAGTAATAGAAGAAAAGAACCAATTGGATGATGCTGACGAATTAGGGTTTAACGTCCAGTAACAAAGATCATGTTCATATGTGTCACAGTGAACGAGAACAAGTTATATGTACCCTGTGTTGTATTAGAAAGACACTTTCAGTCGGAATTGAGAACGTGCTTCGAACAGACACAAAAAATAAGGCTAATTGAAAACGTCAATAAACAATTCATGCATATTCCAAAGGCAAATCCATATCACGCTATATTGAAGTGACACACCCTTCAATAAAATGCATAGAAAGTCAAAATAAAAATGCTCTTTCTAGGATACTGTGGCACCGTATTGTCATTTTTGTTTACTCAGGAACAGCTCATTCTTAAATTTTTCAAGGGGAAAGTATTAAGGTAGCAAAATTATTGTCGTGGCCAGATAACTCTTAACTGACACAATTTCGATTGTCCAACCCATTAACAGACTTTATTCCCATAATTTTCACTAAAACGTGGTATTATTCACGTTATTTTACAATTATGAAATATATATTTACTAATGTCAATTTAATTTTTAGAACCACAGTACTATTTTTTGTCCTTTAAATGATATCTAAATTTGTTTGTTTCGCCATTTATTAAAAAAATTGCTATGCGTATAAGCATAAATACTACATAATTGCGCGACGTCTTTTAGTTTTACTGAAAACTGCGCAGACTAAGAAATGTTTTACAAGTTCAAAATGTTCTATTATAGATATCATTTTGTCAGACACTTTTCATTTTTTGATTTGGTTCTTATAACATGCCAAAAATCTGTATATTTAATAGAGTTTAACATTAAATTAAGCGTTTTACTCTTAACAGACGTATAACCAACCCGATTAACAGACCAACCGCCCATATAGCCGAATACTCAATATAGATTAACCGATCAAGCTCTCGGTTAGCCGAGTGTCGGTCGTGTTATTAGACAAAGAAACTTTCAAGTCTAGTTTAATTAATTGATAATGTCGCATGCCGTACAAAAAAGACCACGCGGGATTAATCAAAAACATTTGTTCACAATATAGAAAAAAAAACAGATTCACATAACAAGTATTCCGAAACGTTTTCATGTATATCGAAATATTTATCAAATTATTAATCATATAATTGATTCCGAGTATATGGAAAGCCTGTCTGTAGTTTTGTTGTCGTCCATTGCATCTTTCTTATTCAGTAGTAGTCATTGATAGTTATATTTACCACATTACCATACTTTGTTCTTTCATTGTATATGTACCTCCCAATCTTGAGGGATACAAAAACGTGGAAAAAAACAGATTTTTTTTTCAACTGTACAATTCTTGTATTTATAAAAAAATAATAATGTGGCAGCTAGCATCAGTTGAAAAGTAAACAAGTTGTCATCTTTTGATTACCACAACAAGACAACTAGCGCTTATAAAGGATGTGCTTTTATTTTTTTTATTCGAGCGTCACTGATGAGTCTTTTGTAGACGAAACGCGCGTCTGACGTGTATATATAATTTTAATCCTGGTATCTATGATGAGTTTATTTTTTATCTTTAACCTAGATTTTGAGATTTTTGGAACGTCTGAGTCGTATACAGATTTACATTTATTCAGACATTTCATCAAAATGGCTGCTGAAAAAAGACGTTCTCGGTATGTTTACATCCAACATTCATGTATTTAGTTATGATGTGGTCTTATCGTTTGTAGTTTTAATCCTATTTTTGTTACTATTCGTATGTAAAAGTAAAGATATTTGACCACCTAGTTCATTTGTATGATTTCAGTTTAAAGCAACTATATGCACAGGATTTATTTGTAAAAACAGTTCGCATGATTTGATTTAGAAGAAACAATCGATTTCTCGTAATTGTTATAACATACACCAAACAACACCATTACAAACTTAATCCCGATTTATATTCAGTTTTGTAAAACAAAGTTACCTGTGACGTCACTTTTTGGGGCGTTGATACATCCGTGTGACGCATTACTCGTAATTTTATTATACTGGGTTTTTTTTTAATGGTCGAAAATTAATTTTAGGTGTTTGTTGTTATTCTGTAGTCAACTTGTCGAAATGTACAAATGAATTTAATTGTTCATGTATTTCTCTTTCCTGAGTATTCTAACAGTTAGTTGTACTGAATTGTTGTCATACAATGTCATGTCAGCGGTATTTGTTACATTGCAGTAAAGTGGGTTCAACCCACCAACTTTTTCTAAAAATCCTGTACCAAGTCAGAACATGACAGTTCTTATCAAATATTTCGTTTCTATGCATGTTGCAATGGTGTTTATTTTTGTTGCAAATCAGTGTTACTGTTTCCATCGTTTTCAGTTGGTAACCCGGATTAAATTTTTTTAATCGATTTATGACATTTGAACAGCGGTATTCTACTGTTTCCTTTATTTGTTACCTTAATCAGATATTAAGTAAATAAAAAAAAGACAACACATACCCCTACAGAATGCCGGATCTTCATCACTCCAATCGTTACAGTTATACCAGGTACCCCCTCTATAGTCACCATCGCATAATCCCCACAAAGGAAAGCATTCATTACCATCACGACATTTAATATAGCCTTCACTGCATGTCTGGTCTGTTATCAAAGTAATATAAGAGACAGATTAAGGAAAGCATTCATTACCATCACGACATCTAATATAGCCTTCACTGCATGTTTGGTCTGTTATCAAAGTAATATAAAAGACCGATTAAGAAAAGCATATTATGTATACAGTTATCCAAAGACACATAAAACAGCTGTGTTCCACTTAGATCTTGATATTTTAAAAAAAATCATGCAATTTTGGGGCCCTTAATAGCTTGTTGTTCGGTGTGAGCCAAGGCACCGTGTTGAAGGCCGTACCTTGACATATAATGGTGAACTTTTATAAATTGTTATTTGGATGGAGAGTTGTCTCATTGGTACTCATACCACATCTTCCTATACCTAGCTTGGATTCCCCTTTTACCACTTTACCTTTGAACGCGGTATTTTTCTTATTACTTTTGATAACTTCTATTAATAGTATTATTTTATCAATTTTAAATATTAAGAAAATGGTCCCTGTTCCAAAATTGTTTGCATATTGAACCCAAAAGAGGATTTAAAGATAGTTGTCTATTTAAATAATGATGCGTTTCTGATAAAAATTGAATACACTAGTCCACCGAAAAGAATTTCAGGATTTTCAAATTGTTGAACTCGTCCGCAGTTATGGAGTTTTGAATTATGGACCATGACTTAAATATGTTAAGGAAGTGGGAAACAAACTTCATGTCCAAAGTCAGGAGCCAGTAATTCAGTGGTTGTCGTTTGTTTATGTGTTGGCACTTTGTTTTTTGTTCAGATTATGTACATAAACTAGGCCGTTAGTTTTCAAGTTTGAATTGGTTTACATTGTCGTTTCGGGGCCTTTCATAGCAACTGACTATGTGGTATGGGCTTTGCTCATTGTTGAAGGCCGTACGGTGACCTATATATATTAACTTCTGTGTCATTTGGTCTCATGTGGAGAGTTGTTTCGTTGGCAATCATACCACATCTTTTTTTTTTTATATTCATGCACTTTGCAGTAAATTAAATGGCATTTATATTAAAAAAGAGGGACGAAAGATACCAGAGGGACAGTCAAACTCAAAAATTGAAAATTAACTGACAACGCCATGGCTAAAAATAAAAAGACAAACAGACAAATAATAGTACAGAAGACACAGCATAGAAAACTAAAAACTAAGCAACTCGAACCCCACCAAAAACTCGGGGATCTCAGGTGCTTCAAAGGGTAAGCTGATCCTGTTCCACATGGGGCACCCGTCGTTTTGCTTATGTTATTTCAAATCCGGTTAATAGTCTTCTTCGGTAGCACGGAACATATCCGATATCATCTGTGAAACGGTTATTTCATAACGGTCAACCAACTCGTGATGGCGTAAAATTTACAAAGGGATGATTTCAACATCACCATTTGGAACTACTGGTTTAATAGCTTCTTTTTGAGCAGCAATCCTTTATCAATGAAATCATGATAGATGATAGATGATAAATACTTTTACAAAAATCTGGGTCCTGGTCACTTTCATCATTACAATACGCAGGGTCGCCATCACATAAGCCTTTTGCCTCGAAACATTGTTTTCCGTCCCGACATTTCCTCCAACCATTCCAACCACCCCAGCCATCAAATTCAGGACAACTTTGTTCTGTAATAAGTTTTACAAATACTAATATAAAAAAGTAAAACAACAAAAATACCGAACTGCGAGGAAAATTCTTATGTAGAAAATGATGGAGAAAACATGGTTTTACAGCTGGCTAACCCTCTCATTTGTATGACAGTCACATGCAATTTTTTTTTCACTCGAAATATAATTGATATTCTATATAAGTTTCCAACAATACGAACATCATTTGGCTTTAAGCGTTCGTTATGAAGATAAATTTACTTAAACATTTCGGATGCATAGACATTTATACAAATATATTTCTCAATATTTTTAACAACCCGTTACTTCCTTTCTATCATTTCTTTATCTTTTTACGTTACTCTACAGCTAGCTCAAAGTACGTTGATTTTGTTGAACGAAGAACTGATTTCTCAAAAGATGCTAAGAAAGGGCTATGAATCAATCAAATTAAGGTCATCACTCAAGAAATTTAACGGTCGCCATCATGAGCTGATTGGCCATTATGACAAAAGTGTGTCAGAAATCATATCTGTTATTCTTCCTCAGTCATAATAACTTTCCATCATTACCGAACTGAACAAAGAGATAACACGACGGGTGCCGTATACGGTGCAGGAAATGCGTACCCTTCCGAAGCACCTGATTTCACTCCCGGTTTTTAGTGGAGTTCGTGTTGTTTCTTATTTATTGCTTATAACTGTTGATGTAAATGTCCTTTGGTTTTGTGAGTCTTTGTTTACTCCTTGGTTTTGATTGTTATTGTCTTTGGTTGTACGACAATCTGATCTTTTACACGTTTTATAAGATATTTTAACATTAAATCGTTTAATATTTATTACGAATTGATCCTATCTGCAGGATAGATACATCATTCTGCGATTAACCTCTTTCAAAAACCCAGTTCCACCGATGAGAATAACCGGCATCAAATACTCTTACGAAAATAAAAGAAAAAAACATTTGAACTTAAAATCAAGAAAGGTTCACAATAAAACACCCATAACCATCTAATTGTGGTTAAACTATCATGACTTAGCAAACAGTTTCAGTTTTTGAAACAATTACTTGTTAAATTTGATGAATTTTAAAGAAATCAAAGAAAGTTCCATTCGTGTCTTTCAAGTAAAACAGTCTTATCCATAGACCTGCAATCCATCAGAAACACTACAAACCTTATGTTAGTAAAAGAGGGACGAAAGATACCAGAGGGACAGTCAAACTCATAAATCGAAAATAAACTGATAACGCCTGGCCAAAAACGAAAGAAGACAAACAGACAAACAATACAACACATGACACAACATAGAAAACTAAAGAATAAGCAATGCGAACCACAACAAAAACTAGGGGTGATCTCAGGTGCTCCGGGAGGGTAATCGTATAACGTCCGAGCTCACCGTGCTTTTCCAAATCGGTTTACGACATTCAAATATCGGTAAACTAATTTTGTCATAACTTAAAACACCGTTCTCTTGAGTAACTTTCGTCTAGTTTGGAGTTAAATTTTTGAATAATTAAACACGCATTTTATTGTCAGAACTCTAGTGGTTTAATGATGAGTGTGTCCCTTCCCAGAACTTTGTTTTTTTGCATGTATCAAATGGCACACTCTAAATGGATGTCTTATATTAAGATGTCTGATTAATACCTTGGTATAAACATAGTATCAACTTTAAGGAAACTATTGTATTAAATTTTTTGGATGATGAGGAGGACCAACAATTTGATTTGAGAATATAAAAACCAACAGATGTTAAAATCAGGACAGTTTGGGAGGAAATCTTCTCAAACGAATAAGCTATGTCAAGTCGAAGATTGAAATAAATATTTCTGTTGTTAAACAGATACATAAGAATAATGTGCTCTAAGATTTAATCAGGAGGTAATGTTCACTGTTGGTCATGAGTATTGTATTGTTATTCTTTCAGTCTGGTTCAATACAGCTATAATCGAGTGAATACCGGGACAAGCACGGATAAAGCTAGCTCATAACAGCTTTATTTAATCGTCCAAAGGAGTAGGTCCGGGAAGGGCCAATTTTGGCCTCAAATTTTAGGTTCATCTGACGAAAGATTTTGGACACTTTTTAAACACTATTGTCTATTTCAGTTGACTCAATAAGTTTATGCGAAGGATTTTAACTGATTTACTCATTAAAAACTCTTCGATTCAAGCTTAAATATGAAAAATCTATCAAATACGCCAAAAAATGTCACTTTTCAGATGTTTTTTGTCAAAAATGACAGTCGCCGCATCCGTGTTCATCCTCAACCCTTATATATGTTATGTATTATCATCAAATACAACTTACATTTCAATATTAAGAATGAACACAAATTCGGCCACTTTCGTTTAAGACGGAAACCGTCTAAAATTTAATAAAAATACTAAAATTGTAAAGATTTGATTTTCAGTAATTTAGAATGACTTAATGATGCTAGTACCCGATATATGTGCTTTGTTTATTCAAAAACAGCCCATATGTATGTAGCAGAAGCATTCTAATTCCAATAAATAACTAAAATTTTACATGTTAACAATTTTGTAAAACTGCTATATTTTGGGGGCAAAAAGAGGCCTTACTGGACCTACTCCTTTCCTAAATGTATACACGAATAACCTGTATTTAAGTGACATTGACATTATGCCAAAGTATATCTCCTACACATGTAGACTTGGTATTGACACATATGGACGGTTTCAAAAGAGGAGCGAAAGGTAGCAGAGGGACATTCAAACTCACATATCGAAAAAGAAACAAACACATTATGGCTAGAAAAAAGAAAAAGACACAAAGACATATAATAGAACATAAGAGTACTAGAATATATGCCAATCGTGATTATTTCAGATTTATAATTGTCAATTCTGTATTTCTTTATAGTTTATCTATATTGATTATTACGCTACGCTTATACATGTTTTGAGTATACAGATTGAATTTACATGTGTATGCACCTGGCATAAAAAACAGGATTTTGAGAAAGAACAACTGAAATCGACAGCACATTGTTTTACGGTCTTGATCTAGAATTCCTTGATCGACATAAATAAAGGCAACAGTAGTATACCGCTGTTTAAAATTCATAAATCGATTGAGAATTAAAAACTATAAGGGTTACAAACTAAAACTGAGGGAAACATATCTAATATAAGAGGAGAACTACGACACAACAGTAACCCAACATTAAAATCTAACCCACAGAAACGAACTATAATATAACAATTGCCATTTCCCTGACTTGGTACAGGACATTTTTATAACAAAAAGGTGGATTGAACCTGGTTTTGTGGTATGCCAAACCTTCCGCTTTTATGGCAATGTTATATATAACATTAAACTCATATCTTTTTGATTGAACTCACTTTCGACATGTTTTTGAAGTATTCGATTTTTTAGATGTTAGAATAGACAAGAGATCTGTAATCTTACCGATTGTTTTCTTTTTCTGATGGTGATATTTTTTTAAAGCGTAAATTGGCATTGCTGTGATGCATTAAAACAGATAACGGTTTCTCGTAACATGTCTAACTCATTTTAGAGTTCGTGTGGTCTCCTCTTTTTTAATTTGTTACATTGATATTTCTCTCCCTAGTCGCTTTCGAGATCTGAACATCGATACTGTAGCCTGAATTGTACTTACTAGACATGGTGTGCGTTATGTAAGTGAAATAAAAATGAAATAATTCGAAGGTACACCTGCCATCATACTAAGACATATAAATTCTGCTTTCGACCCGATCAATCTATACTCTATAGAAAAGAAGATGTGGGATGATTGCCAATGAGACAACTGTCCACAAGAGACCAAAATGACACAGACATTAACAACTATAGGTCACCGTACGGCCTTCAACAATGAGCAAAGCCCATACCGCATAGTCATCTATAAATGGCCCCGATATGACAATGTTAAACAATTCAAACGAGAAACTAATTGCCTCCTATAAATACAAAAATGAACGAAAAACAAATATGTAACACATAAACAAACGACAACCACTGAAGTACTGGCTCCTGACTTGGGACAGGCACACACATAAATAATGTGACGGGTTAAACATGTTAGCGGAATCCCAACCTCCCCTAACCTGGGACAGTGGTATAACAGTACAACATAATAATGATGTCTGCTGATTGGGAAAGCAGTATTTCATGTGAATCTCTAAAGGGTAATCATTTACATTCATATGTTTTTCTTAAATGGATTTTTTGAATTCGAATATACGTAAGCTATCGATTATCGGCTTGACAGACAAAAATAAGGATTAATATGCATGGAATTGCACGAGGTCGCACGATCACCAAATTTATTCATAATTCCATACGGCGAATGCAGATAATTTTTTCGTATACTAGTACCTAAAATTTACTCACGTTTACAGAACTCTGGGTCTTCGTCACTATGGTCTGGACAATTATATGTTCCTGCACGATCACAGAGCCATTGAGACATGAAACAGTGTACACCATCCCTACACTTAGTGTAACCAGGCTCACAATTTTGATCTATTACAAAAACAGATACTCAAATGAATAGTTTTACACTAGTTAGGGCATTTTATAGCTTGCTGTTCCGTTTGAGCCTAAGTTCCGTATTGAAGACGGTATTTTAATATCTTAGAGGTTATTCTTAGGTTGTAACCTGAATGGAGAGTGGTCTTATTGGTACTCACACCTCATCTTCTGATACTGTTGAGCCATTAGTATTCGTCGGACACCAATTTTCGTGGATTTCTTGGACACAGGGACAAAACGAATTGAAATGATCAACGCTATGCAAATTTTTCTAAAGAAATGCATGTTGACTTTGTCAAAACTACGAATTCAAATATCCATGATTATGCAAGTTTTCCTCTTTCCACAAGAATTGGTACCCACGAAAATAAATGAATCTACAGTTATCTAGATACTTAAATTCCCCAAAATAAATGGCCACAGGTACAAAGAGGGTAACATAATAATTTATCTAACTATACATAAAGTCAAATACAGACAACAATGATAAAACAAATAGAAAAAAAAAACCATTATAATTACATAACGAGTGCTATTTATTTTTTATATGCAAATATTCTACAAAGGAAATAGCTTTCTGACACCTACATTAATAGACATATAAAATATATATTAAGTTCATCAATAAACATTTACGAAATACTGATAACTTTTAATATCAGTAATCCAGATTCAAATGGCAACATTTGCATGTCAATCTTATTGGTTGTATTTTCCCATCTTACATACATATGTATCAAATGATAATATATACAAGTTCAGCCCTTACCTCTACAAAAGTCAGGATCTTCGTCACTTTGATCAAGGCAGTAAGTGTTATCCCCATCACACAGATCTTGTAATGGGACACATTGGATGCCATTTCTACATTTAGCATAAGTTGAAGGACAAATCTGTGCTGTATTGTATACAATTAATTATGTAATGATACAAACTAAATCGTTTCACCTTACTGACAGACAGCATCGTAAATTTAATGATAGATCATATCAGGAATATAAGCGACATAATTGAAGAAGTATTTTGTGTTTTGTTGTATTGCCAAGCAGGCTGTTTGCGAAAATGTATAACATTAATATCAGTGGTACAACCTTTTGCATTAGCGATAATCTATACGCGAGAATCACTATCTACTTCATTTAGATATTAAATAAGTATTTCAAACAGATTAAAAGTTTAATGAATCGTTATTGTCCCATTTTATTTATAACTACCTCTGCAGAACTCAGGATCTTTGTCACTACCATCTTTACAGAGCGCTGCCGTACCATCACATAACGATATAATAGGGAAGCATCGAATCCCGTCTCTACAACGGATATAATCATTCGGACAACGTCTGTCTATTTGAGAAAAAACATAATTGATGAAATAGCGATATCCGATCTAAATATTAAACTTATTTTTAAATTCAGTTTTTTAAATACAATTTTACGGTAACCAAATATCTCTTTTTAAATCTTAGGATTGTTTTATATTTTCAGTCCTTGACACGTAAACTGCTGTTTTGATAAGAAGAAAAGGATAAAATTACACAAAATAGAAGTCTTCATGATTTATTAATGAAATTGAGGATTAAACGTCCTTTGAACACACATGATAGAAAGATAGTCAAAGTGGTAAACAATTAATGTTAATCGGACTACTTTTTTTATCATCTAATAATTTCAAAGTTTACAATACTTCTGAATCGAGATTCTTTTTCCGATTAAAGTGTCCAAATACAATTCTGAGCGTGTACGCATGCACGTTATGTATACTTAATTTCTTGTTTGGCCTACATTAATGATATTTCTATCCCTAAAATGAATGTGACTGCATTTAAAAAAAATGTTGTGCTTGGTCGTTTTCATGAGACAAAGTTCGCATTTTTATAATTCACACAAACCTGCAGCGTCCACTCTGCTTTTCAAAATGCAACTGTTCACAAAAACAAGAAAAGCGTAGTATTCGAATTTCAGCGTCATGTTTGCAACCTAAAAGATAACACTGAAATGTTGGTACATTTGTTAAAAGAAAAAAAAAGACATAAATAATACAGAATTCCATGGAAAGTCCGTAATCAAATCGGAAATTCAAGAGCTCAAACACATGAAACGAATGGATAACAACTGTCATATTCCCGACTTGGAAGAGGTATTTTCTTATACATTGTGTTTTTATATGAGCTTTTGGGGCATCGAAGTATTGTTATATATATTTATTTTGCATTGTGAGTTACAGGTTGTAATCCACACATCTACCTTCGTTTTTTATGTATCTGTATCTGTATCTGTATAGTACTGGAAATGAACTCAAAATACTGAGTTAAACTTATCCAGGAAGTTTGTGTGCGCCCCTGATGTAACTTGTCGCGCGATATAACTGCCTTAAAACTTTCCACAGTTCAATTACAGTTCTTGGCAGTATGTGGTAGTAAGTTCCAATAAATGATAATTGTGGAAAAATCGAATTTTTATAATTGCCAGTATTTGTTGGTAAAAGTTTTATTTGTTTGACGTTTGAAGTTCTGGATGGTCTATTATTGAATTCTATGTGTTGGTCAGTGGGGATGGCTACCAGGTCGTTCACTATTTTGTATTTCGTAATAAATTTTGACCCAAGAAATTAACAGCCTTCGTGTTTTAAAGGTAAATAATTAAATAAGATGTATGTTTCATTATAACATTGTATAATACTTTATTCTGATTGGCTAATCGCACATCACATGTTATTCCTTCAGCAATTGCATACCTCAATAAAAGTTATCATCCATGATAACACTTGGTCACACAATAAAGTGCACTGGTGAATTAAATTTAAAAATATATACAATTCGTGTTTCTGTGATCATAGCTAACAAATGTAATTATAAGTATTGAATGCTTCTTTCTGTAAATTCAAAGGGTTGTAAAAGCGTTGACCGCTTCTGCGCTTCATACAAAATGTACTTTGGTCATCGCTTTTACACCCCAATGAAGTTACAAAAAGAAGCATTCAATTCGTAAATATTAATCCGACAAAACAAGTACTTATTTTTGTTTATTAGGAAGCCACAGCACGCCTCCGGGTTTGGGATTTTCTGGCTGAATAAAAACCCAATCGTGACCTTGGGTGTTATCTACTCTTTTGTCGCATTGTTGTCTATTTACACATTTTGCGTTTCCATTCACAAGTTTATTTAAAACAGAAAGTAGATCGGAGCCAATTTATTTCTTTGAAAGTAATGCTTGGACACAGGATCTATACTTTTCAAAGTTACGAAATGAAAATAGAGCGCAAATTGCTTTATTTTTTATTGAGGGAGGATACTTTCTCGACAAAAGTTGATAATGTGGTGATGAAGCCAAATCTATTTCTATATATTTTCGGACTTGATAAGGGTATTGTTTTGTTACTGTACTGACGTATCGCTTATATGCATTACATCAGATTTCTTTTTTTTTCTTTCAAAGTTACAGTAAATAGGTGAAATTAGGAATTACACGTAATTACTAAACATGTCAGTAAATACCTGTAATCACTAGTCAATTTAGTAATTACATGTATTTACTAGTTGTTTCAGTGATTACAAGTATTTACTTATTTTTTGTTGTTGTCATTTTTACAGCTATTTACTAACTTCATGTTTTGGTTTAAAAATTAAAGACTTAATTCAAGATATCAAATAAGAAAGTAAGGGGTAAGGATTTTAGGGGCTTACTAAAAGGATCAAGGATTATAGGGCAGATTAAAAGTGCATACTCTTTATTGTTTGTGAATTGAATCTGGAAAATGGTTGTTTTATAAGTTTTGAAACTCCCTAAGAATCATTTCAGCATTCAAGACAATGATATCAAACCAAAATTGAGACATACATTTTTGAGAAATTCATAGGCAACTTAGCCAGCTTTTTTTTTTAAGAAAGACATTAGATTATGGCAAATTTGGTTAAATGATCTTGAGAATTCTTAAAATCTCATAATTTTGTTATATTAAAATCTCCATCAGGCATACTCTGCATATCAACTTGTCCAATGACATGAGTTAAATTTCTTTTACAAAATATGTTTAACTACGATTTTTTTTTTGTCACACATTTGCGATGAAGCTGACATTCTTCACAATCAAATTTATACAAATTGATGGCGTTAAGAGTCACATTTTCATATTTCCGTGTTTTTATGAGTTTTTCAAGACCTCAAAACTGAAGCTTATATACCTGCAACAACATTTTATCATTGTTTCTTCCAGTATAAGAATGATCTTTTTGTGGATTGAATAAGTCAACTAAATGGTCCATCTCTTTTTTAATACTTTCAATGTTGACATTTTTTTCCTTTTCGTCGAGCCTGCGTTTTTTGTCGCAAAAGCGAACCAACATTAATTCCGTCAACAGCGGCGTCCACAAATATTCGCTCTGTGGTTAAAGTTTTTTTTAAATTTTGATAACTTTCTTAAATTATCCTGGATTTCTATCAATATTGAACAGAAGCTTGTTTATGATCATATTAAGATAATATGTAGAAGGTTTAAAAAATCATTTTAAAATCAGTTATTCTGGTAATTACTGCATTGTACTGGGCAGTTTTAGGAATTAAAATTGAGAAAGGAAATGGGGAATGTGTCAAAGCGACAACAATCGACCATAGAGCAGACAACAGCCGAAGGCCACAAATTGGTCTTCAATGTAGTGAGAATTCCCGCACTCGTAGGTGTCCTTCAGCTGGCCCCTCAAAAATATGTATACTAGTACAGTGATAATGGACGTCATACTAAACTCCGAATTATAAACAAGAAACGAACATTAAAAATCATACAAGACTAACAAAGACCAGAGGCTCCTGACTTGGGACAGGCGCAAAATTGCAGCGGGTTTAAACATGTTTATGAGATCTCAACCCTCCACCTAAACCTGTAGCCAATGTAGAAAAGTAAACGCATAACAATACGCACATTAAAAGTCAGTTCAAGAGAAGTCCGAGTCCGATGTCAAACGATTTAACAAAAGAAAAGAAATAAAATGCCAATAATAAATAAAAAACAACAGACTAATAGCAGTTAACTGACATTACTTGTATTTATTAAGTGCCTCGCGAATTACATGTAATTCCTAAATTTTAGTGATTACATGTAATTTTTAATTCACCGATGTACTGTAACATATATATATATATATATAAATATATATTAAATGACTGAATAAATAGTCAACGAAAAATCTTACGGGGCGATGGATCATATAATATGATTCAGTACACTACAAAACATAATATATAACAAGTCTAAAAGGGTACAACATCACCAAAAACACAATAAAATGAACAATATGTTAGATATTTCGGATAACAGATATCCTTCCTCGGTAATAGCACGATGACAAATGAATCATGTCAATTCAAATTAAGACTCTATCAAAATCTTGAAATTTATACAATTTAAGCAAGCTCTGGAACAATTTTAAAATTTCCAAACACGGCGCAAAGACTACAAAGATATGCCAAAATAAAAATAGTTATTTCCGATGTGAACTGGCACAACTCTAAATTCCCAAAGGTGGTGATAGTTGACATGTTTAACAACCGCGTGAAAATACAGTCCCAACAGACTTGCTCTAAAAGTTTTTGGATAAGATAGCTCAGGACAGTTTCCCCAGAGGGCATTAATGAAAAAACATAGAAGAGTTACTCATTTTCCCTACCATCACTAATTTCCTGCCATCACTTGTGTCCAGTAACTCCGGCTTCCGTACTTGACTCTTACACTTTTCAGAAATGTTTGAATTATAATAGTTTTAATTTAGTTTTACAGTTGGAAGGGATGTGTAAATACATAGCCATGTTCTATTACTTAACCTTAGTAAAAATTTATAACTAATTTTTCTTATTGTAGCAGAGTGATTTTTATGATAATTTTATATATTGTAAAAATCATCGATTTAATTACTATAGTTATCAGTGTATATAAAGTGCGAATCCAGCTAGTTAATTTTTACTGTTATATGCGGGTATGTCTATTGTAGAATAAAGGATCATGGGAAAACTGTATTTGTTTATGTTTTGAAAATATCAAGTTAACTGATTTGAAGATAAGTTTTAACATATTTTCATTGTGATATGTCTTTATAATATACAAACATAGCATGAAAGTTCAAATAAGTGTTATAAAAGCATCATAATATAGCATATCGATTATTGAAAGCGATCTATTTTAGCTATAGATGCGATGAATTATCACTGTTAGTGCAATCATTATTAATGTAGAATTTTCAAAGATGCGAGGAATTTTTATTGTAGAATTATGTGATAAATGCACTTGCAACAAACGAAAAAACTTAGTTGATGACTTTAGGATTTATGATACATGTATTTTCAAATTGAAATACAAACTCCTCATTCATTCTTCATCAAATATATAGCTTTTCAAACTTGTAACAAAAGCGATTCTCAAAATGAAAAATTCTAGATCCGCGAATGGATACTACCGCAGAGGTAAAACCATACACATTTGGGTTATTGTACACGAAATGATTGCTACAATTCATTTTTGTTGATTTTAGACCCTTTGGAACTCTATGTGGGCTGTTTCAGCAACTAGACAAAAAATCCTCAAACTAGATACACGGTTAGATTCAGCATGTCAACGAATCCCAAATATCTATATTAAAGGACTTTTGTCTTTAAATTTGGACCCCTCAAAATTGAAAAAGGGACCAAAAATATAAAAAAAAATGCATGCATCGGATACATTTGTTATTGAAGACATGACTGTAACAATAGGATTGATATACACAAATATCTTATTCTGGGGGTCTCATTAGGGGGGGGGGGGGTTCTGATCCCGGATCCCGCTTACTGTTTTGGCAGATTCCCGTATTCCGCTTATTGTTTTGGCAGATTCCTGTGTCCCGCTAGACTTCATTTCTCGTTTTTCACGACACAATCATTTGACTTTCACCTGTCACGCTTGCAAAAAATCGGCAATCCGGCGTCACGCTTATACCCAAATGCGACCCACTATTTTACTCTATTCTGAATCATATTAAGCCCATAATACATATATTAAAAAAGTAGTGTGGATTTTTTATACCTTTTTATCCCGTCTCGTTTCGTTTTTGAGCCATATATAGATGTCGTATGTGACAATGAGACAACTCTCCATCCGAGTCACAATTTATAAAAGTAGACCATTATACGTAAACATACGGTCTTCAACATGGAGTCTTGGCTCACACCGAACAGCAAGTTATAAATGGCTCCAGTGTAAAACCTTTTAAACGGGAAAACAAAGATTCAATCTATATCAAGATGTACGTAATTAGTGGTGAAGTGTCATGGAAATGGATAAAAAAAAATAAGGATAAAGATCCCTATACGCTTTATAAGAAACTAAATGGAATACATTTGAAATAAATGTTATTTCTATTGAATTTATTAGAGTGCTTTAAAACCAAACTTTCCTCCGTAAGTTAAATTTTATCAAATCTTTCTCTTACTTTATCTATTGTTTGAGCAAGTCGGCTAAATTAAGGCCTTACAGCTAATTTCATAATGCATGCAAAGCAAAACTTTGGTTGGCTTGCTTGCTTTGTTTGTTTAATTGTTTATACAAACTTTGTAAATAAGATTGACATTTTTAAACAATATGATTAGGCATATGATAGTTTAACCTGTATTTTTAATATTTGAATTAAATTGGGTGTTATCATAACGATTATCCAATAAAAGAAAAAGAAGCAAGTCAACTAAAGTCTTGCGCTACATGCTTAAAGAAATGAGCTGTAATAGATAAAAAAAATAAATAAATAATTATACAGTGAAAATGCTCCGCATATACAGTACTAATGATTCGCTCCACAGTAAAAATGAAAGAATAGTATCATTATTCGACAGTAAACATGACTAGCATTACGAAATCATCATAGTTAAATATGAAGAAACTGAATGACAAAACATATTCTACGTTATACAACTTTATTAATTGTATTAAAATGAATATTTTGTACTGCAACAACATCTTACCTGTTAGTTATAAAGCACCTGCACGATCTGTTCGTGAAATGTCATAAATATTCACCTTTTTGGTATATATTTCAAAGCTGGATGGCTTTAAGCGCGATAAAACCCCGCTCGCATCTCTTACTTTGTTTTATTAGTATTATGTATTTCTGAACATATACATTTTGACTAATTTTCTTCATTTTCTTCGAAAGTAAAAAAAAGTTCGTCTGTTTATTTATCATTCTACATTAGACATTTATGGCATATACAGTAAAAATGATATTTTAGGATCCGCACTTTACATACACTGGTTATTATAAAGCTTAATTACATATTTTGAATATTGTATATTCAGTTTGAATTATTACTTGCAAACCTTACTTTTATGTATAGTAATATTCACGTTATTTTCTATGAATATTCATTAGGGATTTACTTGAATCATTGTATTTGATTGGCTGTTTATATTTCGCGGTTAAGTTTAATTTCCTTTGTTTTGTACCTGTACATTTCCACGGGACGATAGTCATGACAGTCCATTGAATTTATGTCTGTTTATCTTGACCAGATAGTTTACCTGTAAACCTTATATATTTTGGACAACATTATTATAGAATACTGTAAGTTACTTCTTTATTAACATTATTTATATTTTTCACGTAAATGAGATTCTAGTAAAGTTTCTATTTTGTTTTGTAACGTTCTCCTCATATCGCATGTATGTAACACAAGTACACGAGATGTACAAGAGAGTATTTTATTACGCTATAAGTATATTATTTTATAATCTACGGTTTATTTGCCACGGTAGAATTGTATTGTTAATTTGCGTACATTACTATTTGATTATTGTCATGAATAGTCTATATTTTATAAATGGCGGCTTATTAAGTGAAAGACGGAAAAGTGTTTCCATTTATATATAGTAATAGTTTTGTAGTAAATAGTTTTTATCAAGTACAAATATGAATGAGTAAAGAATATTTGTTACGTTGTATATTTTTATAATTAGAGTCCGAGTATTTATGTTCGTATTTTGGTTTCAGGACTCCATGTAATTTAATTATGTAGAATACATGATTGTGTGATGTTTATATGATGTGCCGTTAACCGTATCAGTACAACTCACTCCACAAGTGGTAAGAGTATATTTATTTATAGTTTAGCATTGTTTATATTGTATTGTAAACATGACTTACCTCCCGTTAGTTTGGAGCTTTTAACGAATCGATAATATTGACATCATAACTCTTTATGATTATTAGGGTCCCGCCAAAGGCGGTCCCCTATAGTGATCAGTCTGTCCGTCCGTCCATCCGTCCGTAACACTTTGTGTCCGCTCCATATCTAGAGAACCATTATGATTTCATACTTTATACTTTACATGTTTATTAACCACCACCAGAGGGCGTGTCATGATGTATGTACAACTTCCTAGGTCAAAGGTCAAGGTAAAAAAACTTTGGTTTCAGTGGACAACCCTGTGTCCTGTGGTGAAGATCGTGTCCGCTCTATATCTTGAGAACCGTTATGATTTCAAAGTTTATACTTGACATGTATATGAACCAACACCAGAGGGTGTGTCATAATTTATGAACGACTGCCTAGGGCAAAGTTCAAGGTCAAAAACTTTGGTTTCAGTTGACAACCCCATGTCCTATGGTAAAGATTGTGTCCGCTCTATATCTTGAGAACCGTTATCATTTCAAAGTTTATACTTGACATGTATATAAACCAACACCAAAGGGTGTGTCATAATTTATATGCAACTTCCTAGGTCAAAGGTCAAGGTCAAAAACTTTGGTTTCAGTTGACAACCCCATGTCCTATGGTAAAGATCGTGTACGCTCTATATCTTGAGAACCTTTATCATTTCAAAGTTTATACTTGACATGTTTATAAACCAACACCAAAGGGTGTGTCATAATTTATTTACAACTTCATAGGTCAAAGGTCAAGGTCAAAAACTTTGATTTCAGTTGACAAACCCATGTCCTATGGTAAAGATACAATTTTTTAATGCACATTATTCACAGCGGGGCCCACAGAGATGGCTCCCATTTCAATAATATCTAGTTAAATTTGCAACTTTATGATTGTTGTATGATATTATTTAGTTAATTATTATACGTATTATATATTTTAATGAAGTCATTATTAATAAATGTAGATGTAACATTTATTATCTACTGTTTGTAAGGTAAACCACTATTAAATACAAATACACAGTTACACGAAAATACATATTACTTTCCGATTTAGTGTATAGACAAAGGTCAAGCTATTGTAAAAGTACACGTAACACCCGATGTCAATTTCATTGAATGTAAACACTGAACATTTACTACTTGCAATACATTTAACTTGCTACTTAGTTAATAACAGATAACTATACTATTTATTATAATTCTGTATTATATAACCTGTGATATTCGTAAAAGTATATATATTTATGTTATATGAAATAGCTTGTTATTTATATATGTTGTATTGCTATTTCAGACTTGTTATTTATATACTGGTACAATAAAGAATCAGAACCTTAAGCTCTCGTTGGTGTTATTCGTTATCATAGAAAACCACCTACTACATCAAATTACTATATATTTGGTTGCTTAAATACGCAGTCTCTGTTACAATTTTTCTACCGTTGTCATATTTTAAATATTATACCAGCTTAGATCGGTCAGGACTGTTTATTGGGACTGTATTTCCACGCGGTTGTTAAACATGTCAACTATCACCACCTTTGGGAATTTAGAGTTGTGCCAGTTCACATCGTAAATAACTATTTTTATTTTGGCATATCTTTGTAGTCTTTGCGCCATGTTTGGAAATTTTAAAATTGTTCCAGCGTCTGCTTAAATTGTATAAATTTCAAGATTTTAATAGAGTCTTAATTTGAATTTACATCATTCATATGTCATCGTGCTGTTACCGAGGAAGGATATCTGTTATCCAAAATATCTAACATATTGTTCGTTTTATTGTGTTTTTGGTGATGTTGTACCCTTTTAGACTTGTTATATATATAAATATATATATATAGAGATAAGACCGTTGTTTTCCCCGTTTGAATAGTTTACACTAGTAATTTTGGGGCCCTTTATAGCTTGTTGTTCGATGTGAGTCAAAGCTCCGTGTTGAAGGCCGTATCTTGATCAATACATGTAATGGTTAACTTTTATAAGTTGCTATTTGGATGGAGAGTTGTCTCATTGGCACTCGTACCACATCTTCCTATATCTAATTACATGATTTATTCTGAAATTTATGTTGAATACAAAACCGCATACCGATTATCATACCTTATTTTTGTGATTTTTTTATGATAATCAATGAAAATATCAAACCGGTTTTTTTTTCTGTCGAAAAAAAAGTCTTTTGTAAATCTATATATAACTCACACTACCAAAATAGTAGGCATTGCCCAAATAATGCTATACTAGTCGTTATAGTTTAAAATTCGATACTATAGAAGTTTATTTATGAATAATTTAATTTTAGATGTAACGCGTCTTCTGATTGGCTGACGTTATTTTGTTATGAGCCCATAGACATAATTTAGTCATGTGACCGTGACGTCATCAACGTTTATTCATGGTTTTCTACGGTTTAAAATGGAATTTAGAATTAAATTATAAGAAATGACTGTAATATTTTTTCTGTCTATTCGAAATAACATAAAAAAAATTGGTGCACACTGTTAAATAACCCGCTACGCGCGTTATTCGGTGTGCACCACATTTTTTTTCTGTTATTTCTTCATAGACAGAAAAAATATTACAGTCATTCCTTAAAGAAAATACAAAAATAGTTACAAAAAAAAAGATTTAAATTAGAATTGGTTGAGGTGATAACTGTAATCTTAATGAACAGGAAAGACAGAGTTTGTTTATTTATATCTCAAACACTTATTTGTTATATTTGTAAAATTCTAACATACCTTCAGATGAAACTTCAGAAAATAATAGGAGATATGACATTACTTAAAATTAAATATCACGGTATTTATCCTGGTTGTATGATGTACCATTATCATTTAAATATTAAGTACATAATTTTGATCATTAAATAAGCTACGATGAAGTATGGTAATTTGGTGTCTGGTGGAGAGTTGGCCATCATACCACATCTTCTTATTTTTTTACCTATTTATCTAAATATTTTAGATAATCGAAATCATTCTTTTCTCAAGGGTAAAATTACGAGGTTCTCGATTGGGTCTACCGACTACAGAATTACGAGGGTCTCGATTGAGTCTACCGAACACAGAATTACGAGGGTCTCGATTGGGTCTACCGACTACAGAATTACGAGGGTCTCGATTGGGTCTACCGAACACAGAATTACGAGGGTCTCGATTGAGTCTACCGAACACAGCATTATGGGAGTAAAATATAAGGTTTAGAGAAAAATTGACAAAAAAGAATAGCAATTAATGTGGTTCGATATTTAAAAGACCAAAGAAAAAACAGCAACATTAAATAATAAGACCCGATTGGGTATCGTCATAGGAAATTATTACTGTTGATCCGTTGTTGTAAGAATACAACCAGTAACAATTTTAAGGAAAACAATTCGGTGTTATTAAAAAATCTCAAACACACAGTTGTGCATCTTGCCCTTAGCAAAAGTTTGGGTTTAATAACATGAATATTGTTAATAAAGGAAATCAGGCGAAGTTTCGGGTGTATATATTTTATACTTCAAAGTCCTCTCTGATCAAATACCTGATAAACCTTCATTATTCTGTTTTCGTGTCCTTTAAGACTTAAGCTCCTCAAGTATTCATAAAATCTTGTCTTCAATTTTATGGTGTCTTGATTGATGGTCTCTGATAAAAGTATATCCAGAAAAATGCTGCATTTATCAAGTGATATTTTCGTTTTCTTAAAACATTTTATAATCCACAATTGGTGAATATAAGAAGTGTATGCAAGAAATGACGTCATTATCAAACACTGACCACCTAGCTATCAGTGACTAGCAGTATCAAAAACAGTAAAGTAACCAAAATACTGAACTCAGAGTAAAATTAGAAACGGAAAGTTTATAATCAAATGTCAAAATTAAAAGCTCAAACACATCAAACGAAGGGATAATAACTGTCATATCATTAACTAGGCATTTATGTAGAAAATGGTTGATTAAACCTAGCTTGATTGCTAACTAAACGTCTCACATGCATGACCGTCTCATTACTTTCGGAAACGAAAATAAAACTTTATAAAACTTAAAAGTAATTGAGGTTACCAACTCCCTCAAGCTAAATTTAACTTATCTGGATTTGGCTTTTCTTTGTTGGTCCCTTTCGGTCATAAAACATCCCAGGTATGCAAATGCAAGTATTTATGACACTTTATGCTGTTATATCAATACAATTTAAAAAAAAAACATCTGACAGGATATCCCTGAAAGGTTAGTTTTGCTGAACAAAACAGGGAAATTGTTCAGTAAATAGTAATCGATTGATAGTTTGACATGTTTTTGTCCACTACAGATCATAACAGTATTTAATATCTTTATTTTCTGGAAATGTTATTCACCTGTTTCAGTTTGAATTTTTTAGTTGACCAAGTCTTGACCCTAATGATGGTCGATCGAAACATTGAGGCAATTCGACTAAATTATATTCATTTTCATTTTTGATCGTTGATGTGACTATTTGTAGTGTTTATGTTCCAAACCGTATGAGAAATTTGGACTGTATGCGTACTTTTTCAAAATACTCATACGGTCGGACCGTACGCGTAAGGTCTGACTAATAATAAGAAGTTGGTGAAGTTAATTAAATATAAATGCATATAACAGATGAAAATAACGTAACTTTCAAATTGATATAAAAAAAGTCCAATTGAAATTGAAATTGAAATAAAAACTTTATATTTTAACTATGTTAACAAACTCACGCTAGTTAAATCTGTTTATCTTTTGTATAAAGCATGTCGATCACTAATAGTTAACATTAATTGAATAAAATCACTGAAATTGAAAATATCGGAAGTAAACATAATGTGAGAGAACAACTGTTTTCGAATATTTAGCAACTTTACTTTGTGATAAATATGTATGGTTATCCTGTACTGGACCATACGCGTATACTCAAACGGTCCGACTGTACGCGTATGGTCGGACCGCACGAGTATATGTATACGGTCCGGACCTTACGCGTACGGTCCAAATACTCATATAGTCTGGAACATTTATATGATATTCAACTTTAATTAAGTGATTTAAGGGCATTTGTTGCAAAGATAAGTAGGGTTTAATATCTACATTAATCATCGAAGATGATCATGACAAAGTCCACAACACGTGGTCATAGAAAATTTATGAAAGCCACAGCAAATAATCTTCATGTATTTGCTATACAAATTATATTTTTACACCCTTGCTTTCATTTTGTTATCTTTAAGTTGTTTATGATGCATAAACATATAAAGCTAATACAGGTTATAAGAAGGCTATTTTTAACAATTAACTAGACTTTTGTTTTGAAATTATTGAAAATAGAAAAACTTTCGAATCATTTTTGGAGAATTATTAATAATATTTTGTTCATGGGCAATTATAAGAATTTGGTATCATCCTTAGTAAATATGTTATGCTTGGTCTGATACCAAACTGTATCAATTTATTTGAAAATATGAAGTCAAGTTATAAACAGTATTATATTGTTAAATGCACTGTTTCTGAGAAATGCTCACATCATTAAGTGGTGTTACTGTAACGTTTATGGGTCATCGTAAATTTCCCTATTTCTATTTTTAGATACTATATATAACTATAGTTGTCCGGTCACTTTTTCGCGGGGATCGTTTTTCTCGTGCTTGGAACTCAATGTCCAGACTTGGATATTTAAACCTCGTCAGGGCAGTGTTTCCCCAAGCATTTCGGGGAACATTTTATGAAATACAGCGCCAGATTGATAGACCCTGCTACTTACTACTTGTAAGAGTACCACATGGGCTATCCTCTATGAAGACCGTGCACACCCCGTCTGCAGATGAGACGCCTAGGGCAGGCAGGTTCTTCCTCACACCACAGGTTGCAATTTGACTTGCTCTACAAGAACTCCTAAATTCTTAATTATGCTGAGTATTTCTCAAGGGGCAAATGTTTTGTTATTGAATTTATTCTATTATATTAAATATCAATCATTTGAAAGTGACTTCTGTTTTGTGCCAGTATGATGTATTTGGACTATGCTTTGGTTTACACATAGATACCCCTTTTATCACATATACTAACATTTCATTATTAGAGAGTAGGTATGGATCCATAATGCTCAAATTCATTGGGGACTTTGTGAATTGTGATATTATATTTGAGTGTAACTATCAAGAGAGTTACATCAGAACTAAGAAAACATTGCATCTATAAGGATTTGTTTCATTCCCATACCAACAGGAAATTATATGCATCTTTACATACTTACAACTCCCGTTAGCGCCATGTGTCGCCTAGGGCAGGAATATCTTTACATACTTACAACTCACGCTAGCGCCATGTGTCGCCTAGGGCGGGAATATCTTTACATACTTACAACTCCCGTTAGCGCCATATGTCGCCTAGGGCGGGAATATCTTTACATACTTACAACTCCCGTTAGCGCCATGTGTCGCCTAGGGCGGGAATATCTTTACTTACTTACAACTCCCGTTAGCGCAATGTGTCGCCTAGGGCGGGGAAATGTTTACATACTTACAACTCCCGTTAGCGCCATGTGTCGCGCAAATATATTTTTATACCAGGAGACAATTACATCGCCCCTAGTTTTTTGGTGGGGTTCGTCTTGTTTATTCTTTAGTTTTCTATGTTGTGTCTTGTGTGCTGTTGTTTGTTTGACTTTTTTCATTTTTAGCCATGGCGTTGTCAGTTTGTTTTAGATTTATGAGTTTGACTGTCCCTTTGGTATCTTTAGTTCCTCTTTTACAGATTATAACAAACCACCAATAAAAACCTTCAAAAAGTATGTATACATAATGGGACAACAATTAACAGTAACACAGCACTAAATTTACACAACTTCAAAGACAAAATTATGTGTATAAACTTTATTAACATCTTAAGTCATATCATGGTTTGAATATACACATGAAATCAATAACAAATTCAACCCACAAATAAATATAGATCTACAGTGCTAAATTATCCAAATTTCCTTGAATAAGTTATAATAATATAATATCCCCGAAAATATAAGAATATATATATATGGTGACTTATCAATTTGCACTATCTTTTGGTGCAAATAAAGGCATATTAATCCTACTCTTTTTGAAAATAAAATCAATTATCCCCGAAATGTATGCTGCATTGCTTTTTGTTTTTAGTAAAATTCCTGGTAAAGTTGTTGGATGTTTACTTTTTGTGAACATGCTGTTGATTTTTAGAAAATTGTAACTATAGAACGAAAAAGTCAAAGGACATGATGATGGTCTCCCAATATTAAACGGACATCTTAGAATGCGCTCTTTGTGTTCCTATGCTACATAAACACAATTTTGATCGCTGTATCCCCATTTGTTACATTTTTACTTGTTATATAGGTTTAAGATGGTTAGTATCGTTTTCAATATGATGGAAATTTATGCGACTTCATTCAAGAGAGGGACGAAAGATACCAAAGGGACAGTCAAACTCATAAATTCAAAACTAACTGACAACGCCATGGCTAAAAATGAAAAAGACAAACAAACAACAGCACACACGACACAACATAGAAATCTAAAGAATAAACAACACGAACCCCACCAAAAAACTAGGGGTGATCTCAGGTGCTCCAGAAGGGTAAGCAGATCCTGTTCCACATGCGGCACCCGTCGTGTTGCTTATGTGATAACAAATCCGGTAAATAGTCTAATTCGGTAGGTTACATTCATCAAAGGGAAGGGGATTATAGATACGGCGTAAGGAACATATCCGATATCATTTGTGAAACGGTTTTCCATAACGGTCAACCAACTCGTGATGGCGTCCGTAAAATTTACGAAGGGATGATTTCAACTTCACCATTTGGAACTCTTGGTTTAATAGCTTCCTTGTAAGTTTTGTTTTCAACCGACACTCATTGTCAATTTCTAGATGTAAGTCAAGATATGAGGCCGACTTAACTGTATCTGTAGTATCCTTTATCTCTAGCTCGATTGGATAGATGCGTTCCACATAGTCACCAAATTTTGAATTATTTAGTAAAGAACATCATCTATATAGCGAAAAGTAAAGTTAAAAGATATTGCTAACTTCTTATCTTTCTTCCTAAGAAGTTCCTGCATGAAGTCAGCCTCATAATAATAAAGACACAAGTCGGCAAGTACAGGGGCACAGTTTGTTTCCATTGGAATGCCGACAGTCTTTTGAAAAACACGTCCTCCGAACTTAACAAATATGTTGTCAATCAAGAAATCAAGCATCTTGATAATTTCAGTTTAAGAGAATTTTTTGATAGAATCAGAGTGATCCTTTACAGAGTAGGATTTATCCCTCCCTAAGACAAGATACTTGTATCTACGTTGGCCATTCTTTTTTACGAAGCAAAGCAATACCAAATCTTTCAATTTGTCTTTTAGTTTGGAATGTGGAATACTAGTGTACAGAGTAGAAAAGTCAAATGTTTTAATACTGTTACAAGATGAAAGAGAGTTAGATTGTATGTACTCTAAAAGATCTTTGGAATTTTTAAGTATCCACATCTGATTCAAGCCCCCTCTAAAATAGGCAGTTTCACAATAACTTTGAATCCCGTCTTTGATTGCTGATAAAATAGATGTTAATAATTTAGAAAGAGGTTTCGTGGAGCACTTGGAAGACCCAGCAATATACCGTTGTTTGTAAGGACACTTATGTAGTTTAGGTATCCAATACAGTGATGGCAGATCCAGTTCTTCATCTTTGGTTGAAATTCAAAAGGAACTCAGAACAGACCTATAATTATCCAGGATAACCTCTTTGGTAAGAGTCGTGAGGGTATATGTTGAGTTTCCAAGTGAATTGTCAATACCTAATTCGTTTATCAAGCAGTTAATGTAATGAGTTTTACATACAAAAACGATGTTGTTTGGGGCTTTATCTGCGGGGACAACAACATATTTGTCATGGAGGTAGGATAGGTGTTTTGCGACATTTGGGTCTTTAAAGATTGACGTAGCATGGCCATTGATAGACCCATTCAGTTTCTTAATTCTGATTTGTATCAACGACCTCACTACCTTAATCCATTCGGACAGAGTGTCTACGTCTTCTTTCTCGCGCTTAACCCATTGCCTGGCATAATCCTCAACTGAATCCATCAAAATTTTAAAGTTGTATTTCCAATTGATGGATTTAGGCTCACGATATTTCGGACCTTTCGATAACACATTTCGTAGAGAAATGTTATTAACAATGTTAAGGTCACCGGTAATAACGTGGGAAGTTTAGCTTGCTTTACAATTATGCTCAATCTACCATTTTCTTCATAAAAAAATCCTGTACCAATTCAGGACTATGACAATTCGTTTAATTTGTTTGAGCTTTTGATTTTGACATCAAACCACAATGTGGAAAACATAGAACCACAACAACGATTAAATTGCAATCAAAATTCACATGTGTATATCTTTATTTGACGAAAAGATCTTTTCTTAGGCTTTTACTTTACAACCGTCCTCGTGTCGTTCTTACTATTTGAACCAAGCAGCTGAAATAAATGATATAATAGAGATTAACAAAATTGTAATTTGTTTTATGTCACCTCAAAATCGTTTAATTTTATCCCCTGATCAGATCTTATAATGTTAAGTCAGTGTCAGGAATATGACAGTTGTTGTCAATTCGTTTGATGTGTTTCAGCTTTTGATTTTGACATTTGAAAAGGGACTTTCCTTTTTTGTATTTTCCTCGGAGCTCAGTTTTTTTTGTGATTTTACTGTTGAATCCTGGCGAGGGAAGAACAAAAAAGAAAATTTGCAGATTTAACATTGTTGTGGTGATATTTACATTTACTTTTTATTTACCTTTGCAAAATTCATCATCCTCATCACTGCCATCCGCACAATAAACTTCCTGTCCATCACACAAAGATGCGTAAGGAAAACAATGGATACCATCTCTACATTTAGTGAAGCCAGATGCACAACTTCTCTCTACAATGAAAGAACTATTCTGATTAAAGAAAATGATAAGCTTTCTTTAAAAAAAAAACATAGTATGGAAATGATGTGTAGGAAAATTGATTATTTTAACGATATTTAATAACGATAAATACAATCATAGTGGTGTAACCTGTGTATGAGGGTTTTAATGATATTCAATAACGATAAATACAATCATAGTGGTGTAACCTGTGAAAGAGGGGTTTAACTAAATGATATAACGATAAGTACATTCATAGTGGTGTAACCTGTGTAAGAGGGTTTTAACTAAATGAAATAACAATAAGTACAATCATAGTGCTGTAACCTGTGAAAGAGGGGTTTAACTAAATGAAATAATGATAAGTACAATCATAGTGCTGTAGCCTGTGTAATAGGGTTTTAACTAAATGAAATAACAACATGATCGATGTGTATCGACAAAGAATCGTAATCTTGAGTAAGATCCTTTACTAATTGAATGAGTGCAAATGATCGGCATAAAAGAATACAATCGTTGTCGTTAGTTCGAACAATAAAATGCAACTATTCATTATTACTTTCTAAATTGTTAGTTAGTTAGCATGACATACGTATATTGGGTTAATAAATAAGTTTTTATAAAATATGAAAAAGTAAGATCACAAAAATATTGAACTCAAAGGAAAATCCAATCGGAAAGTCCATAATCACATAATCACATGGCAAAATCAAATGACAAAACACATCATAAAACGAATGGACAGAACTGTCATATTCCTGACTTGGTAATATTGTAAAACAGCAATTATTCTCCTTCTTGCAAAGCTTGAATTCCGTGCTGGTATTTGGCATAACGTTTTGTCTTGTATTCCGTGCTGGTATTTGGCATAACGTTTTGTCTTGAATTCCCTGCTGGTATTTGCCATAACGTTTTGTCTTGTTTTTGTTATATCCAATCTTTTACGTTTGTATTATGTTTTACCCTTCTAAATACCTGGTATCGAGCATTGCTAAAGATTATCTTCCCTTCTTTTCTTACAGAATGCAATGTATTTTTGTCATAAGAAACATACAAAGGCCATTAACAGTGAAGTATAGACGACTTTTATTATTTGTTTTTTCGTTTATTTTCATGTTGAACATAGGTTTCTGTGGTCTCTTTAATATTTCCGAAAGATGTTTGGTTTTGCTATTTTAAACATCTGTTTTGTCTCTCCAATCTTTTATGTTTTGTTTTCGGCAATTGTTGTGCTTTAAAATCAAACTTGTAAGACTAATGTACAAAACTCATACCTTTGCAGAAATCTTCATTTTTATCGCTACCATCTGGACAAAAGTGCCTCCGTCCATCACAAAGGGACACATCGGGGAAACAATGAATACCATCCCTACATTTAGAGTGCCCCGAAGCACATGCATGTACTGTAATGAAACGTTTGTATTTGTAGCAACAGTTTCCTGAATTACTGAGGCCAAGTGCGACGTTGCTAATTTAAAGTTTTCGTTGGAATGGTTTTTTACTTGTAATTTTGGGGCCCTTCATAGCTAGTTGTTTGGTGTGAACCAATGCTCCGTGTGGAAGGCCGTACATTGACCTATAATGGTTTACTTTAATAAATTGTTATTTGGATGGAGAGTTGTCTCATTGGCACTCACACCACATCTTCCTATATCCATTATCATTTTTAAAATTTTTATTTACTTGATTTCACTTATGACAATATTTGTCCTGAACTACTGAGTCTAAGTGCAACGTTGCTGATTTAAGTTTTTCTTAAAGTTGCATCATTATTTTTAATATTTTGATTAACCTCATCAAAATTTTATTAAAATGTAAACATCTGATATGACGTGCTTCTTTCGCTTTTGTAAACAACATCGTGACAAAATTCTCGATCTATCTATACTGAGCGCAGACTCAGAGAGACATAATAATGGATGTTACAATATACCTCCCATGTAAATCCACATGTGTCCGAGACTATTTACCAACGCTTTACCGATAAATTGAAATTAGACTACAAAAATTTAATTCTTATTTGAATGCATAAAAGAAAAAAATTAGAAATCTACCAATCAAAATAGAATAAAATTCAGCTAAAGTTAAAGATTGCTTTTGTTGCATTTAAGTCATTTCAAATTATGACGTCATACATATGAAAATGCTGAAGCTGGAGATTTTTCTGTTACCATTGAAATTCGTATACTATTACATTAAAATGATTCTTTGAAGTAGGTGTTGTTTTATTATTTATTCTAATGCATTATTCGCATGTTTACAAATTTCAGCAAGTCAACATGGCTGCTCCTTAGATACGAAATGCCATCTTAGGATTTGATCATAAATTACGAGAAAAACATTAAGATTAAAAATAACAAATGTTCGGTTTAAGAATTAAAAGAATAAAGTTGATTTTTTTCTAGCGGTTATTTACGAAGTAATTCCTGCAAGCTACAGCTAGATTTATTAGAAAGTTTAAGCTTTGTCTAACAGGGAGTAAAAAAGAACAGCAGCACATAGGTATTCCCACCTTCGCTTCAGTTTTTAAATGACCGTATTTTTCCTATAAAAATTGAAATAATTCATGGAAGGCATACAATTGTTGAAAATTAACACATGACCTGGGCCGTGATATTCGAATTTTATCCTGAGAGTTAGCATTGTTAGCGAGGGATACAATTAACGAATATGACGGCCCTGGCAATGTGTAAATTTACAACAAGTGTATGGCTTCCATGAATTATTTCATAATCAGACATGTATATGCTTTTATAGTAATTTAAAATACAACGCGTTATTTCTTTAATGAAATTTATTCATTGGTACTTTGAACAATGCCTAATATAAACAAAGATTTTAATACTCTTCATATGTCTGCAGTTTACTCTTTTTTACTTTCGGAAAGCGAATTTTAATTTATGAAGTAATATAGAAATTTATTTACATTTACAAAACTCAGGATCCTCATCACTGTTATCAGCACAATCAATTTTAGAATACCACTTGGTTCCGTCACACAGATGCTTGCGATTAATACACTGGATACCGTCTCGACATTTCACATAGTCGTTGGCACACTCGTGTACTAAAAAAGATAAATACAGCAAACAAAATTTAGGAAGACCCTAACTGCAACTAAACTTAACTTGCACCTCGCTTTATTTTTTATATATAAACCATATATATATTTGGTACTCCTCAGCAAATCCGTATGGTAAAGTTCTGAACCATAACTAGCTCATGTCGAAGGTGTCGATCGAGGCTTTTCGCCGATTGAAAATTTCCTTGAGATCCAGATTCGTTTGAAGACCACAGTTCTAGTTTTATGTCAATTATGTGTACTTGCTTATTAGGCAAAGAAACTTTCAAGTCTAGTTTAATTAATTGATAATGTCGCATGCCGTACAAAAAAGACCACGCGGGATTAATCAAAAGCATTTGTTCACAATATAGGAAAAAAAACTAATTCACATAACAAGTATTCCGAAATGTTTTCATGTATATCTAAATATTTATCAAATTATAAATCAAATAATTGATTCCAAGTGTATCGAAAGCTTGTTTGTAGTTTTGTTGTCGTCCATTGCATCTTTCTTATTCAGTAGTAGTCAATGGTAGTTGTATTTACATTACCATACTTTGTTCTTTCATTGTGTATGTACCTCCCAATCTTGAAGAATACAAAAACGAGGAAAATAACAGATTTGTACAATTCTTGTGTTAAAAAAATAATAATCTGGCAGCTAGCATCACTTAAAAAGTAAAAAAGTTGTCATATTTTCATTGCCACGACAAGACGAATAGCGCTTTAAAAGGATGTGCTTTTATCTTTTGATTCGAGCGTCACTGATGAATCTTTTGTAGACGAAACGCACGTCTGGCATATATATATAATTTTAATCCTGGTATCTATGATGAGTTTAATTTTTATCTTTAACCTAGATTTCGAGAATGTCGGAACGTCTGAGTCGTATACAAATTAACTTTTATTCAGACATTTCATCAAAATGGCTGCTGAAAAAAAGACGTGTCTCGGTATGTTTACATCCAACATTCATGTATTTAGTTATGATGCAATCTTATCGTTTGTCGTTTTAATCCTATTTTTTATTTACTATTCGTATGTAAAATTAAAGATATTTGATCACCTAGTTCATTTGTATGATTTCAGTATAAAGCTACTATATGCACAGGATTTATTTGTTTTAAACAGTTTGCATGATTTGATTTAGAAGAAACAATCGATTTCTCGTAATTGTTATAACATACACCAAACAACACTCACAAACTTAATTCCGATTTATATTTTTTTTTGTAAAAGAAAGGTACATGTGACGTCACTTTTTGGGGCGTTGATACATCCGTGTGACGCATAGCTCGTAATTTTATTCTACTGTCTTTTTTTTCAACTGTCGAAAATAATTTTTTGTGTTTGTTTTTATTCTGTAGTCAACTTGTCGAAATGTACTAATGAATTAATTGTTCATGTATTTCTCTTTCCTGAGTATTCTAACAGTTAGTTGTACTGAATTGCTGTCATATAATGCCATTTCAGCGGTAAATGTTACATTGCAGTATATAGGGTTCAACGAACCATTTTTTTCTAAACATCCTGTACCAAGTCAGAACATGACAGTTCTTATCAAATATTTCGTTGCTATGCATGTTGTAATGGCGTTTAATTTTGTTGCAAATCAGTGTAACTGTTTTCCGTTGTTTTCTCTTATAGTTGATGTGTTTCCAACGTTTTCAGTTTGTAACCCGGATTAATTTTTTCTTAATCGATTTATGACATTTGAACAGCGGTATTCTAATGTTTCCGTTATTTGTTACTTTAATCAGATAATTAAGAAAATAAAAAAGACAGAAAACACTTACCCCTACAGAATGCCGGATCTTCATCACTCCAATCGTTACAGTTAAACATGGTACCCCTTCTACTTCCACCATCGCATAATCCCCACAAAGGAAAGCATTCATTACCATCACGACATTTGATATAGCCTTCACCGCATGACTGGTCTGTTATCAAAGTAATAGAAGAGAAAGATTCAGGAAAGCATTCATTACCATCACGACATTTAATATACCCTTTACAGCATGACTGGTCTGTTATCAAAGTAATAAAAAAGACAGATTAAGTGAAGCACTTATCACCATCACGACATTTGATATAGCCTTCACTGCATGACTGGTCTGTTATCAAAGTAATAGAAGAGACAGATTCAGGAAAGCATTCATTACCATCACGACATTTAATATAGCCTTCACAGCATGACTGGTCTGTTATCAAAGTAATAAAAAAGACAGATTAAATGAAGCACTTATCACCATCACGACATTTGATATAGCCTTCACTGCATGACTGGTCTGTTATCAAAGTAATAGAAGAGACAGATTGAGGAAAGCATCCATTACCATCACAACATTTAATACAGCCTTCACCGCATGGCTGGTCTGTTATCAAAGTAATAAAAGAGATAGATTAAGTGAAGCACGTATCACCATCACGACATTTGATATAGCCTTCACTGCATGACTGGTCTGTTATCAAAGTAATAGAAGAGACAGATTAAGGAAAGCATTCATTACCATCACGACATTTAATATAGCCTTCACCGCATGACTGGTCTGTTATCAAAGTAATATAAGAGAAATATTAAGGAAAGCATTCATTACCATCACGACTTTTAATATAGCTTTCACTGCATGGCTGGTGTGTTATCAAAGTAATATATTGAATAAATTAATAAATTGGTTTACATTGTCATTTCTCATTGTTGAAGGCCGTACGATGACCTATAGATATTAACGTGTGTGTCATTTGATCTCTTGTGAAGATTTGTTTCATTGGATATCATTTCACATCTGTTTTTATATTCATGCACTTTGCAGTAAAGGAAAGTGGAATTCTTAATGGCATTTATATTTAAAAAAAGAGGGACGAAAGATACCATTAGGACAGTCAAACTCAACGATTGAAAATAAACTGACAGCGCCATTGCTAAAACTAAAAAGACAAACAGACAAATAATAGTCCAGAAGACACAGCATAAAAAACTAAAGACTAAGTAACACGAACCCCACCAAAATCTAGGGGATCTCAGGTGCTTCAAACGGGTAAGGTGATTCTGCTCAACATGGGGCACCCGTCAATTTGCTTATGTTATTACAAATCCGGTTAATAGTCTAATTCGGTAGTACAGAACATATCCGATATCATCTGTGAAACGGTTATTCCATAACGGTCAACCAACTATTGATGGCGTAAAATTTAGAAAGCGATGATTTCAACTTCACTTTTTGGAACTCCTGGTTTAATAGCTTCCTTGTGAGCAGAAATCCTTTATTAAGGAAATCATGATAGATTAAATGATACATACTTTTACAAAAATCTGGGTCCTCGTCACTTTCATCCTTACAATACACAGGGTCCCCATCACATAAGCCATTTGCGTTGAAACATTGTTTTCCGTCCCGACATTTCTTCCAACCATTCCAGCCATCCCACCCATCAAATTCAGGACAACTTTGTTCTGTAATTAGTTTTACTAATATTAATATAAAAAAGTAAAACAACAAAAATACCGAACTGCGAGGAAAATTCTTATGTAGAAAATGATGGAGAAATCATGGTTTTACAGCTGGCTAACTCTCTCATTTGTATGACAGTCACATACAATTTTATTATTTTTCACTCGAAAATTGATATTCTATATAAGTTACAATAAAACGAATATAACTTGTCTTTAAGTGTTCGTTATGAATAAAGATGAATTTACTAAGCATTTCGGATGCATAGACATTGATACAAATATATTTCTTAATACTTTTAACAACCCGTTACCTCCTTTCTATCGTTTCTTTGTCATTTTACGTTACTCATGAGCTAGCTTAAAGTACGTTGATTTTGTTGAACGAGGAATATTGCTTTCTCAAAAGTTGCTAAGACAGGGCTATGAATCAATCAAATTAAGGTCATCACTCAAGAACTTTTACGTTATCATGAGCTGATTGGCCATTATGACAAAAGTGTGTCAGAAATCATGTCTGATATTCCTCCTCAGTCATAATAACTTTCCATCATTACCAAACTGAACAAAGAGATAACACGACGGGTGCCGTATACGGTGCAGAAAATGCTTACCCTTCCGGAGAACCTGATTTAACTCCGGGATTTTAGTGGAGTTTCTTATTTATTATTTATAAGTGTTGATGTAAATTTCCTTTGGTTTTGTGAGTCTTTGTTTACTCCTTGGTTTTGATTGTCATTGTCTTTTGCTGTACGACAATCTGGTTTTTTGCACGTTTTATAAGATATTTTAACATTAAATCGTTTAAAATTTATTACGAATTGATCCTCTCTGTAGGATAGATACATCATTATGCGATTAACCCTCTATCAAAAACCCAGTTCCGCCACTGAGAATAACCGGCATCAAATATTTTTACGAAAATAGAAAAACACCATTTGAATTAAAATCAAGAAAGGTCCACAATAAAACACTCAAAACCATCTAGTTGTGGTCAAACTATCATGACTTAGCTACCAGTTTCAGTTTTTTTAACAATTACTTGTTAAACTTGATCAATTTTAAAGAAATGAAAGAAAGTTCCATTCGTGTCTTTCAAGTAAAAGAGTTTTATCCACAGACCTGCAATCCACCAGAAACACTACAAACCTTATGTTAGTGAAAGAGGGACGAAAGATACCAGAGGGAGGTCAAACTCATATATCGAAAATAAACTTACAACGCCTAGCCAAAAATTAAAGAAGACAAACAGACAAATAATAGAACACATGACACAACATAGAACACTTAAGAATAAGCAACTCTAACCCCACCAAAAACAAGGGGTGATATCAGGTGCTCTAGAAGGGTAATAGTATAACGTCCAGGGCTAACTGTGCTTTTCCATATCGGTTTATGATATTCGAATATCGGTAAACTAATGTCGTCATAACTTAAAACACCGTTCTCTTTCATCTAGTAACTTTCATCTAGTTCGTAGTTTAACTTTTGAATAATTAAACACACATTTTATTATTAGAACTTTAGTAGTTTAATAATGAGTGTGCTCTTTCATAGAACTTTGTTGGGTTTTTTTTGTGTATGTATCAAATTGCACACTCTAAATGGATGTCTTATATTTAGATGTCTGATTTATACACTGGTATAATGATAGTATCAACTTTAAGGAAAATATAAGTTTAAATTGTTTGGATGGTGAGGAGGACTTACATATAGAAAGCAACAGATGTTAAAATCAGGACAGTTTGGGAGGAAATCTTGTCAAACGAATAAGCTATGTAAAGTCGACGATTGAAATGAATATTTCTGTTGTACAACAGACACATAATTCACATATCGAAAAAAGAAACAAACACGTCATGGCTGAAAAAAAAAGAAAAAAAAACAAGACAAAAAGGCATATATTTAAGGAATGACTGTAATATTTTTTCTGTCTATGAAGAAATAACTTATCAAATGTGGTGCACACTGAACAACACGCATAATTATTCCTTATAATTTAATTCTAAATTCTATTTTAAACCGGCGTAAATCATGAAAAAACGTTGATGACGTCATGGTCATATGACAAAATTGTGTCTATGATATGATAAGCAAAACGACGTCAGCCAATCAGAAGACGCGTTACATCCAAAATTAAACTATTAGTACATAAGAGAAGTAGAATATATAACAATCGTGAATATTTCAGCTTTCTATATAGTTTATCTACCTTAATTAATACGTTACGCTTATACATGTTTGGAGTATACGGACTTAATTTACATTTGTATGCACCTGACATAAAAAACTGGATTTTGAGGAAGAACAACTGAAATCGACAGTACATTGGTTTTACGGTCTTTATCTAGAATTCCTTGATCAATGATCAACAAAAATAAAGGCAACAGTAGTATACCGCTGTTTGAAATTCATAAATCGATTACAAACTGAAACTGAGGAAAACACATCAAATATAAGATTAGCACTACGTCACAACATTAACACAATATTTAAATGTAACACACAAATAAACGAACTATAATATAATAATGGCCATTTTCCTGACTTGGAACAGGGCATTTAAATAAAAACAAAAGGTGGGTTTTGTTGCATGACAAACCTTCCGCTTTTATGGCAATGCTTGATATAACATTAAAATCATATCTTTCTGATTTATCTCACTATCGAATGTTTTCGAAGTATTCGATTTTTAAGATGTTAGAATATACGTGGGATCTGTAATCTTACCGATTGTTTTCTTTTTCCAATGGTGATATTTTTTAAGAGCGTTAATTGGCATTGCTGCGATGCATTAAACACAGATAACAGTTACTCTGTCGACGTAACATGTCTAACTCCTTTTAGAGTTCGTATGATCCCCTCTTTTTAATTTGTAACATTGATCTTTCTCTCCCTAGTCGCTTCCGAGATCTGAACATCGATACCGTAGCCTGAATTGTAGTTTTTGTACACGGTGAGCATATCACATGCATTTACTTTTACGTTTCTAGACCAAAATGCAATTTGAATTTTGAGATATCGAGAAAAATCCAGGAATACAAATTTTTAGGAACCACCAAATTCAGCAGTCTTTCATTATTAAATAACCTTGTCTCTCCATCTCAAATTCCTATGCCATACATTATTATTACAATAACCAAATGATCCTTTCATGAAATCAAGGGATATGAGTTGTAAATATAGAGAAATATAATTGCTTCTTGCATATGGTCGAAAGAAGTCCATTTAAACTGCTGCAAAACAGATATTATAAGGTACATAATGGTTTGTATCCCATGGTAACCAAAAGCAGATCTAGTGTTAACTATTTAACTGTTGAGTATAGAATTCAAACTCCACTATTTATGGGCGTTTTTTTGATAAAAACGTGATTTCTTGTCCCAGTCACTTTAAAAAAAATGTGTTTGATCGTTACAAGTAATTTTTTGTGCAGTCAGTACCTTGAATTAGATTTAACATTTTTAAGCAATTTTAGAGAGATTTATAAGGTATTGATTCCTGAACGGTCCAAAACAACCAAAATGGGATGTCCCTAGACCGCCTCTTCAACATCTATACTCTAAAATATCGTTAAAAATGTAGAAATAAGTGTTATTATTACTTAATATAAGTTCTTTAATAATTCAAAAGTATGTTTAGAGCCAACATATTTTAATGAACAGCTTTGAACATGGGATTTTTAATTTCAAATGGTGTGTCCCTGACAAAAAAAATGTCCACTACGAAACGAAGTCATTAAAATTTGCTAATAAACAGTTTAATAAAATCAATGTTATTTTGTTTGCAAGAGATATAAACATAAGGGTCTTACAAAAGAAGTGATGCTTTTATAACGGCAGTTAAATTGTTGGTAAGAAAAATGAACACATGAAATGGACCAGAGTGATACCGTATTTTTGTCAATGTTCACTACGAAACGGGTCAAATCTACTCCTGTGTCTGGTTTTAAAATTATGAAAAAAATATCAGTGTACAGCTTAATACATGCTTTGGTGAATAAAATCAGTCTTGATACTACTGTAATACAGGGATTGTGGGAAGAAATAAAACATGTCAATGTGTCCCTTACGAAACGGTCACCTACGAAACAAGTGTGGGAGAAAAACGTTTCGTAGTGGACACTACCACTACCATGTAGTCTTTTTTACTCTTTTTTTTTTCAATTATATTCGTGCAAAACAAATAACAAGGATTAGTTTCATGTAATTTTTAGTATGCTTTTATTAACATAGAATAGGGTTGATGTTAACTACGAAACTTTTTGTCCGCTACGAAACGGTTTTGTCAACTACGAAACGCATCAAAACGTCCACTACGTAACATAAGTTGAACCTTCATACGTGAAGTACTGTCTGATCTTTATCGATAACAAATGGTTCTCCAATTCAGAAAAAAAATGAGATCTTTCTAGTATATAAAGTAAACAATCTGGAATGTCTATAGGAGACATTTAAAATTGCAATAAGATATGTTTTTAGAAGCAGTTCGTAGTGGACAAATGGTTTCAGTACACACATTATGAATATAATATCATTTTGAAGAGTATCTAAATTTGCACTTTTAGTTTACAAACAGGTCCATAATAGAGGTATTCAAAATAATTCTTGAATTAAAATTTTAGACAAGTTGATTTTCCTTCCTTTTTTTAGGTGTCAAAGTCACGCGTTTATTGAAAAACGCCCTTATATGCATCCAATACCTAGAAAAACCATGTATTTGATGCTGATTCTGAATTAATTCAGCAATTTCAGATCGATTGCTAGGGCTTTTCTTTATGTTGCTATTGTCCTTCAGCCATTTAAAAAAAATGATATTGACTGTTAAATTACATTAATATTAAAAAAATAGCAAAAATCTTGATAATGAACAAGTATTGTTTTTGTCATTTTTATTAATTTTAACCTTTTCGGTTGCTATGGTAACAAAAAAAAATACAAAAATACCTAGACTTTTTTTTCTGTTTTTAACAATTCAATATATGAACTTAAGATGCAATTATAGTTGATAATTAACTTGTCTGCCCAATGTAAATTTTTTCTTGATTTAAAATATGATATTTAAGCAATTTTCAGAAAATGTCAAAATACAGATTTTTGCACTTTTTTAAATACCATTTTAGCCTTAATAAAAAAAATATTCCACATCAAAATATAAACTTCAAAAAATGCTAAATGATATGTTGATTTTTAAAAAAAAAAAATTTTGAAATTGTCATTATCATAAAATTGCTGCAACCAAAAAGTATACATTTTCCAATTTTCATGTCTAATTTCATCATAAATTCCTGAAAAAAATGGCTGCATGTTTCCATACCAACCGTTCAAGAAAATTAAAATAAAAAATAGCTTGCAAACTTTATTTCATTCTTAGCTGCCTATCATATAAAGGAATAAAGCAGTTCTGAGACATACATGAATCACCCCCTGCCTGGATCTTACAAATAGCTGTACTTTGCTTTGTTTACAATGAAATACTAAGACATATAATTATGATTTCTACCCGATCAATCTATACTCTTACTACTCCTAAATTATGTCTGCTGACTCGGAAAGCAGTATTTCATGTGAATTCCTCAAGGGTAAACATTTACATTCATATGTTTGTCTTGAATGTATATTTTGAATTTGAATATATACGTAAGCTATCGTTTATCGGCTTTACAGACAAACATAAGATTACTATATATAGAATTGCACGAGGTCGCACGACCACCAAATTCAATCATGATTCCAAACGGCGACCGTAGATCCTTTTTTGAAATCCTTATACTGTTTTGAGCATGTACTTCTGATAGTGAAATCATCATAATGAAAGCTTGTAGCTCTACAGCATACTTTTTTGTTCTTTTCTAGAATATAAAATACCAAATAACTTCAATATCAATATCAATGCGTTCGTTTGATATATATTCTATTGAAAGTTTGAATGGAAGTTCTAAGAGAGAGACAAAAGATACCAGAGGGAAAGTCAAACTCAGAGATAGAAAATAAACTGACAACGCAATGGCTAAAAACAAATTCCAATGGAAGTGTAACTTGTAACTATAATTTACTTACGTTCACAGAACTCTGGGTCTTCATCACTGTGGTCCGGACAATCATATGATCCTGCACGATCACAGAGCCATTGAGACATGAAACAGTGAACACCATCCCTACACTTAGTGTAACCAGGCTCACAATTTTGATCTATAACAAAAACAGATACTCAATTGATTTTATAGCTTGCTGTTCAATGTGAGCTTAGGCTCCGTATTGAAGACGGTATTTTGATCTATAAGGGGTTATTCTTAGGTTGTAACCTGAATGGAGAGTGGTCTTTTTGGTATTCACACCTCATTTTCCTATACTGTTGATTCAGTAATATTCGTCGGATACCAATTTTCGTGGATTTCGTGGGTACAGGGACAACACGAATTTAAATGTTCAACGCAATGCAAATTTTCTTAAAAAAATGCATGTTAACTTTGTCAAAAACCACGAATTTAATATCCACGAATATGCAGGTTTATCTCTTTCCACGAAAATTGGAACCCACAAAAATAAATGAATCCACAGCTATCTAGATACTTGAATTCTCCAAACTGAATGGCCGCAGGTAAAAAAAGGATAACATAATAATTTATCAACTTATACACGAGGTCAAATACAGACAACAATTCACAAAACAAATAGAACATTATAATTATATAAAGAGTGCTATTCATTTTTAAAAGCAAATATTCTACATAGGAATCAACTTTCTGACACCTACATTAACTCTTTACCATTCGGCAAAAATTGCACTATTTTTGCCGCTGAGGAACGATCAAATTTCAATCAATCATAACTTTCTTATTACTGTTAGTAGGCTTATCAACTAAGACTTTTTATAGAAAATAGTTTTTCAGTAATATTAATGACAGGTTTGTAAAAAATATATAATCTTTGATCACGTGATAATCAGTCCAATGTCACGTGACAACAACAAAAAACTCAGAAAATTGTAAAATTTCGATATAAAATGTACTTTTTTGAAGTTTATTTATGGAAATAGTATCAATAGAGCAACCAAATACAATGTTAGAAATAACATCTCTAAAAAAGAACCCTGCATGGTCTATTTATGTGAGAAACAGCAATTTTTATAGCTAAACATGCTATTTGGGTGATTTGGGTCAAAAAGGCTATTTTCGAGCTTTCTGGGTAAAAAACGTAGCTAAACTGTGCAACTGAAGTGCATCCACACTCTAATCCCTATAATCATTTAAAAGACAGAAAAACAAAAGTCTTGCCGCTTCATAATCCCATAGTTATCGATTTGTAATAGATTATCTTAACATGTATGTCTCTATTATTCTGTAAATGACTATAAACAAAAGACAGACAATTAACTTTTTTACAAGGAAAAAAGCATTTTCAATTTGAAATAAATTAAAGTCAAGTCAAGTTATTTAATATTGGTATTGGTTTTTTTTAAACCACACATTCATCCTTGCGGGATTCGAACCCGGAACGCTTGATTACTATCCTCAGATGCATCCCCTCAACTACGGAACCATACGGTTAAAATTGATTAAATTCATATTATTTTCAATGTTATTTGTAAAATTTATATTTATGTCTTTAAAAGAACACACACTGTGGGATGGTCTGTAAACCAGGGGGAGGGGAGAGAGGAAAAAAGGGGGTAATTATGATTTTAATTCAAACACAAGTAACACAAGTAACACAAGTAGTAAGAAATGCAATTTATTTATACTATTTGGCCTCTGGAACCACAATATGCACGTTTTTACTGGTATGGGCAGAAGTTCTAAGAAATAGTTGCTGAAAATTACTGACATATTGACAATGTTCACTGTTTGTATTCGTTTTTTGTAGAAATTAATCCAAAAAAAAATAACTCAATGAACCTTCATTTCATAAAGCTCAACACAAACCTGAAAGAAAAAGATCCACAACGGACCGATGTTTGCGGTTTATAGCAGCCAAACACAATATTTTCATAATTCGAGATTAGCACAATTCTAAAGTTTTTTCTATTAAATTTTAGCTGTTTTTTTTTCAAACGATAATATCTTAATTGTTTTATTCAACCACAAAGATCAACCCCAAAACACACAACAGCAATTTATACGTGTAGCGGAAACTCACAGGTTTCCTTTAAGCCCTTGGTGAAATCTGTTGATAGTCAAATGGCAAATAATTTAAGGTTTGAATCCAAATTTTACGCAAAAAAGAGCTTATGACCCGAATTCGGGTCATAGGAACGGTAAAGAGTTAATAGCCATATAAAATTTATATTCTATTCATCAGTAAACATTCACGAAATATTGATAACTTTTAATATCAGTAATCAAGATTCAAATGGCAACATTTGAATATCGATCTTATTGGTAATATTTCCCATCTTACATGCAAACAAATCATATGATGATATATAAAAGTTTAGCCCTTACCTCTACAAAAGTCGGGATCTTCGTCACTTTGATCACGGCAGTAAGTCGTCTTGCCATCACACAGATCTCGTAATGGGAAACATTGGATTCCATCTCTACATTTAGCATGAGTGGAAGGACAAGTCTGTGCTGTAGATTATAGTGTTAGATTAAAGTAAATATGTAATGATACCATATGGGAAACATTGAATTCTATCTGTACATTTAGCATGAATGGAAGGACAGGTCTGTGCTGTAGAGTCTAGTGTTTAATTAAAGTAAATATGTAATGATATCATATGGGAAACATTGAATTCTATCTCAACATTTAGCATGAGTGGAAGGAAAAGTCTGTGCTGTAGAGTCTAGTGTTTAATTAAAGTAAATATTTAATGATACCATATGGGAAACATTGAATTCTAACTCTACATTTAGCATGAGTGGAAGGACGACAAGTCTGTGCTGTAGATTGTAGTGTTTAATGAAATTAAATATGTAATGATATCATATGGGAAACATTGAATTCTATCTCTACATTTAGCATGAATAGAAGGACAAGTCTGTGCTGTAGAGTCTAGTGTTATATTTAAGTAAATATGTAATGATACCATATGGGAAACATTGAATTCTAACTCTACATTTAGCATGAATAGAAGGACAAGTCTGTGCTGTAGAGTCTAGTGTTAAATTAAAGTGAATATATAATGATACCATATGGGAAACATTGAATTCTATCTGTACATTTAGCATGAGTGGAAGGACAAGTCTGTGCTGTAGTGTGTAGTGTTTAATTAAAGTAAATATGTAATGATACCATATGGGAAACATTGAATTCTATCTCTACATTTAGCATGAGTGGAAGGACAAGTCTGTGCTGTAGGATGTAGTGTTTAATTAAGGTAAATATGTAATGATATCATTTGAGAAACATTAAATTCTATCTCTACATTTAGCATGAGTGGAAGGACAAGTCTGTGCTGTAGATTGCAGTGTTTAATTAAAGTAAATATGTAATGATACCATATGGGAAACATTAAATTCTATCTCTACATTTAGCATGAGCGGAAGGAAAAGTCTGTGCTGTAGAGTCCAGTGTTTAATTAAAGTAAATATGTAATGATACCATATGGGAAACATTAAATTCTATCTCTACATTTAGCATGAGTGGAAGAAAAGTCTGTGCTGTAGAGTCTAGTGTTTAATTAAAGTAAATATTTTATGATACCATATGGGAAACATTAAATTCTATCTCTACATTTAGCATGAGTGGAAGGACAAGTCTGTGCTGCATTGTAGAATCAAAGTCAATATGTAATACCACCGAATCTTTGTACCTTACTGACAACAGCATCGTAAAATTTGATTACATGGCATTACAGGAACCCAAGCGGTATAACTGAAGAAATATTCGTCGTATAATCGTAATCCGTACTCCATTTGCTAGATGTTTTCAAGTACTTACGTTTTTGTTTTGTCATACTTTTCATTAAGCCTCTCTCACATTTTCCAAACCACAAAAAGCTGATTTTTGTCAGAACGTACTCACAAAATACTAATTATGGTATTTGTTGTCAGATTTTATTCTGTATTTATAATTTATAGTGTAATATTTTATTATTACAGTGAGATTTTTCTAAACTGGAATGACTTGTAAGTAAAAAATATATACAAACTTGATGTTTATGTTTTCCCTTCAATATGATCATTTTGAAAAATCTAATAACACTCGTCAATTCTGGCTGTCTTATCTATTATGATCAAAGAATCGTTAATGACTATTGCATCATCCAGTACTAGAATCCTTAGCATGATTAGCAGAACCGATAATATATACGAAAAAAATACTATCCACTTGATTTAGGTAGACATTAAAGTCATAAGACACCTCAAATTAAACAAAATCATGCACATGTTTTCTATAACTAAATGGATAGTTTTCATTATACAACTTTTGTACATATATTTTTTTCGGAAAATTCTTTAATTTGTCCACATTTTGAAGAAGTTTATTTGTTTTTAATTGCTTGCTTCCAGGAAGCAACTCACCGACATATTTTCCGTATACATAGTGACCTGAGCGTAACCCTCCTCGTAAAAATCCGACGATCGAAATACGCATGGATCTGTCATTAAAATAAACAATTATCAGATTGTACATGTTAAACACGTGCTCAATACCCATGTTTTTTGTTATTTATTTACTATAAGGTGACAATCGGTAAACTTCGGCTTTAATACACGGCATTTAACGAGCAGCCATATTTGTTAAATCATAACAGACAGAGAGAAAAAAAATTGACGATTATACGATATATTTGCGTAAAAAATGAAAAAATCGTGCACAGAGTTCTAAGTTTATGATACATACATGCATTGATTCAAGAATTGGATAAACATTATTTTTCCCCACTCACTTGTTTCATATGACTTTAAATAATGATTTCATAGAGATGAAGAGTTTAATTGACCTTTATTGCCCCATTTTCTTTATACCTACCTCTGCAAAACTCGGGATCCTTGTCACTACTATCTTTACATATCGCTGTCGTACCATCACATAATGATGTAAGAGGAAAGCATCGAATCCCGTCTCTACAACGGATATAATTATCCGGACAACGTTTGTCTATTCAAAAAAACATATACTAAGAATTTGCGAAAGCCTGTTTAAAAATGATATGTATGTTACATTATCATTGTGATATGTCAGTGTGACGATTACTCATTTTCTCTTTTTTTAACTGACCGTTTTACTTGTTTAATATTTTCAGTTCTTTACATGTAAACTGCTGGTTTGATAGGCAGAAAAGAAAATCTCACTGCCTTAAATATAAGTCTTCATAATTTATTATACAGTTTTGGGATTAAACGTCCTTTGAACAGAAATTGGTCCAACTTTATATAATAAAAGTATTATTCGCACAAAGTACAAAAAGATAAGTCGAAGTATTAAACAATTTCTGTTAATCGGACTACTTTTTTTCATCATCTGTTAACTTAAAAGTCTACAATACTTTAGAAACGAGATGGGTTTTTTCGATTAAAGAATTACAATTCTGAGCGTATATTCATGCAGTAACATGAGCAACACGACGGGTGCCACATACGGAGCTGGATCGCTTACCCTTTCAGAGCACCTGAGATCACCCCAAGTTTTTGGTGGGATTGGTGTTGCGCAGTCTTTTGTTTTCTATTCTGTTTCTTTTGTACTGCTAGTATTATTTGTCTGTTTGTCTTTTTTTATTTTTAGTCATGGCGTAGTCAGTTATTATCCATATATTACTTTGGCTGTTTCTCTTGTATCTTCGCCCATGTTTTATCTATACTTAATTTCTATTTTGGCGTTCATGAATTTTATTCCTATACATCAATAAAAAAAATTTGGCCGCATTTAAAAACTGATTAACTGTCAACAAAGTTTACATTGTTATAACATATACAAACCTGCAGCGTCCACTCTGCTTTTCAAAATGCTGCAGTTCACAAATACAAGAAAAGCGTAGTATACGAATTTCAGCGTCATGTTTGCAACCTAGAAGATCATGAAATGTCGGTACACTTGTTCAAAGTAAAAACATGATAAACAAATAGCGAATTCCATGGAAATTTTCAAAATCCGTAATCGTTTGGAAGTTCAAACGCTCAAACACATGAAACGAATAACAACTATTATATTTCCGAATTGGTTTAGGCAATTTCTTACACTACAAACCATTAAAAGTCTGAAATGGCCTATATCTGTACTCGACTGTACTGATTTTTACTCGACCAGTCTGAATTCGTCTGAGATTTACTTGATAATACTCGACTGTCTGAACCATACTTAACAGTCTGAATGTGTACTTGACCAGTACTTAACCATTTTATACGAGTGTGAACCGTACTCGACCTAGTCTGAACCGTACTCGACCTAGTCTGAACCATACTCGACCTAGTCTGAACCATCCTCGACCAAGTCTTAACCAATCTAGACATATTCTTTGTATCTATCAACTGAATTTTATCAATTTAGGAATTCTTTTAATAAAAATGAAATTTGAACAACAACTTGAAATTAAAAATGTATTCAATACAGTATTGAAATTAGAATTTCACAATAATCAGCCATAACATACGTTCAACTCAATATTAATCAACACTTACATAATAATGTATATCAACTTTTAAAATATAAATAAAACAAGCTGATCAAATAATCTTAAAAAAATGAGTTGTGACTAAATTTTCAATATTATGCAAAATTTTATGAATATTTCGGAAGTAGTTTATGGTAGCTGGACTATTTTCACCATTCACTTAAGCCTAGTATAGATTTATGGTGTCAGTTGAGTTCAGGTAATAAGGCAGTGAATGTTTTTTATTAAGATATATATAAAATAGTATATAAAACAACTTAATGAATTTAAAAAAAATGAGAGCTTAATTGTTTTGTCTTATTAAACCAAGAATTTAATTTAATCATGATAATAGAATTTCCATAGCAATCCTTGATAACCTTTTTAAAAAAGGAAATGTATTCCAAAGTAACAGTAAAAACATATTTCAATTAATTTAAGTATTTTTTTGTCAAATTAACATGGCATACATAAAGCACTTTTGCCGTGATAAAGTCTTTTTGTGCTCATGCGGCGTAAAGGTGTAATACCACCAAATCATGGTACGTCACATCCGGTTGTATACGAAAGTAGGTCTAAAACAAAATATTCCCTTGAATTTGACAGTTGTAGAAAATTAACCCTGCATTTCAATGCACCTTAATTTTTCTGAGTCATAAACATGTATGTTGGGTGTCTGAAAGCATCATTCTTTTTTTATTTGATGGTCTTATAAAATATTTTGGAAAGTTAAGGTTACATAGTTACCAAAGCAGGTAACCAGTAAATAACAGTGTAAAAATTTGGGTTGTTTACTTCCGGTGCTGGTTACTTTCTTATATGCAATGGAATGTGGTGTGAAATTTTCACTGTAGCACTGGAAAGGATTAAACTTTATTCATGCAAAGTATTTCTTTGGTTGAAATAAAGGTAAATACTGTACAATTTTTTTAAAAGTGCCAATTTAACAAAGACTAATAGGGGAAAATCAATGGTGGTATTACACCTAAAGCAACCAACAATCAATCAGTCATAAAGCACTTTAATATGTTCTTATTACCTCAGTACAGGTGTGTTTTAAAAGAAAGCCCTATTTTCTTAAATTCGTGTATTACTTATCTAGTACATACATGTATATTCGACAGGCCTTGTTATTTAATTTAAACAGGATGTTGCAATTTTGAATCAATGTTATTTAGAATTTAAAACCTCTGGCCAGGTGTGATCTTGTTTATGAATTTGACCCCAAGCAGAGGTTATACTTTATATTTCACCACTAATTAGAAAAACAATTTCATTTATTTATTTAATTTTATCCCTTTTTGATATTAGCTATATATAATATAATTTTTTTTATCCTAAATATAATCAGAGATATATTTCTTTTATAAGGTTAATTTTTTTTATAAATTTTGTTGGCTGTTGTTATATATATCAGTTAAAAAGAAATTTATTTTAACAGTTAAAAAAGTAGAGGTTTTTTGGTCTAGTATGGTTGAGACTGGTCGAGTATTTTTCAGACCTTTGGTTAAGTATGGTTTAGACTGGAAAAATAGGTACATGTTGAGAATGAGTTAATATAAAAAAGAAGATGTGGTATGATTACCAATGAGACAACTATCCACAAAAGACCAAAATAACACAGACATTAACAATTATAGGTCACCGTACGGCCTTCAACAATGAGCAAAGCCCATACCGCACAGTGAGCTATAAAAGGCCCCGATAAGAAGACTGTTTCAGACTGGTCGAGTAATAGTTCAGACTATTTTCAACGGCAAAGATCAGGGTCAAGTACGATTCAGTACAGTCAAGTATGGTTCAAACTTGGGTCGAGTAATGTCAAGTAAAAGTCAGACCAATTCAGACTGGTCGAGTAAAAATCTGTGCAGTCGAGTACAGATATAGGCCATTTCAGACTTTAATGGTTTGTAGTGTTATGCAATGTGTTTTTATGTGAGCTTTTGGTGCATCGTAGTATTGTTACATATATTTCATTTGCATTTTGAGTTAAAGATTGTAATCCACAACTCTAACTTTTAGTTGTTTATAAATTTTACTCAACGAAATTTCAAACCTTCATATCTTAATGGTGAACATTAATCCAACAAAATAAGGACACCTTTTTGCTTCGTTAAAGCCGCCTACGAGTTTGTGAATTTCAGACTGAATCAAAAACCCAATCGTTACCTTGACTCTTTTGTCGGATTGTTGTCTATTCACACATTTCGCGTTTCAATTCTTAATTCTATTTAAAACAGAAAGAAGATCTGAGCATTTTTATTTCCTTGAAAGCAATTATACTTGGACACAGGATCTATATTTAACAAGGATTATGAAATGAAAATTGAGCGAATATTGCAGTTGTATTTGTCGACAAAAGTTTATAATGTGGTAATGAAGCCAAATCTATATCCATGTATTTGATTACGTCTTGATAAATGTTACGTTTTTGAGTCTGTACTGACATTTTGTTTTTTCGCATTAAATTACATAATAGATAAAGGAAGATGTGGTGTGAGTGCCAATGAGACAACTCTCCATCCAAATAACAATTTAAAAAGTAAACCATTATAGGTTAAAGTACGGCCTTCAACACGGTATAAACATGAATAATTCAGATTATTATACTTTATTTTTGTGATCTTTTTGATGATAATCAATGAAAATAACTAACCGTTTTTCTGTCGAAAAAAATCTTTTGTAAACTTAATATAAACCTCAAACCACCAAGAAAGTAGACATTGCCCGAAAGATGTTTTATTTGTCTTTATAGTTTTCATGTCGATACAACAGAATCTTATTAATGTTAAAAACTCATATGTTTATAAAGAAAATATAAAAATAGTTAAAAACACAGATTTAAAATAAGACTTGGTTAAGATGATGACTGTAATCTTCATCAACAGGAAAAACATATTTAGTAGCTCAAAAGTTTATTTGTGTATTTTTCTTATATTTGTAAAATGTTAACATACCTTCAGCTGACACTTTAGAAAATAATACATGTACATTTTTAAACAAAATAAATCAACCTTGAGAAAACAGCTTGAAGTATGAAAATATTTGCGCTAAAATTTGTCACCATACACAAAAGACAAACTATTATACAAAAGATAAATGAACTAGCTGGGACAGATTTATAACAGTATGTTTTCACACCTATCTTTGTCACGAACCTAAAAATTATTACAATAAACGTTTTAGACGGAATTTCACACATGAAAATTAGAGTACATTGTATTAAAATGTACCTTGAGCTAAAAATTCTAACATTGTAGTCCAGTATTTAACCTTAAACGAATTGCAACAGAAAATGTTTTAGTTCTAATCTATAGCATTAAGCCCTTAATATACACAAAAAAAGATTTAAATTAGAATTGGTTGAGATGATAACTGTAATCTTAATGAACAGGAAAGACAGAGTTTGTTTATTTGTAGCTCAAACACTTATTTGTTATATTTGTAAAATTTTAACATACCTTCAGATGAAACTTCAGAAAATAATAGGAGATATGACATTACTTAAAATTAAATATCACGGTATTTAGCCTGGTTGTATGATATACCATTATCATTTAAATATTAAGTACATAATTTTGATCATTAAATAAGCTACGATGAAGTATGGTAATTTGGTCTCTGGTGGAGAGTTGTCTCGTTGGCCATCATACCACATCTTTTTATTTTTATAATATCCAAAGTTAATTATGATAAATTTTGCCTATTTATGTAAAGTATCTAAGATAATTTATATCATTAATTTCTCAAGGGTCTCGATTGGGTCTGCCGAACAATGAATTATGGGTATAAAAGTGATATTTTCGTTTTCTTAAAACAAAGTGTATGCAATAAATGACGTTATTATCAAACACTGACCACGTTACTCATTATGCTCTCAGTGACTAGCAGTATCGAAAACAGTAAAATAACCAAAATACTGAACTCAGAGGAAAATTAGAAAATTAAAAACGGAAAGTCCATAATTAAATGTCAAAATCAAAAGCTCAAACACATCAAACGAAGGAATAATAACTGTCATGTTCTTAACTAGGCATTTATGTAGAAAATGGTTGATTAAACCGAGCTTGATTGCTAACTAAACGTCTCACATGCATGATCGTCTCATTACTTTCGGAAACGAAAATAAAACTTTATAGAATTTAAAAGTAACTGAGGATACCAACTCCCTCAACCTAAATTTAACTTATCTGCACTTTACTTGTCTTTGTTGGTCCCTTTCGATCATAAAACATCTTAAGTATGGGAATGCAAGTATTTATGACACTTTATGCTGTTATATCAATACCATTTAAAAAAAATTTGACAGGATATCCCTGAAAGGTTAGTTTAGTAGAACAAAACAGGGAAATTGTTCAGTAAATAGTAATCGATTGATAGTTTGATATGTTTTTGTCCACTACAGATCATAACAGTATTTAATATCTTTATTTTCCGGGAAATGTTATTCATCTGTTTCAGTTTGCATTTTTTAGTTGACCAAGTCTTGACCCTAATGATGGTCGATCGAAACATTGAGGCAATTCGACTAAATTATATTAATTGTCATTTTTTATCGTTGACGTGACTATTTGTAGTGTTTATGTTACAGACCGTATGAGAAATTTGGACTGTATGCGTACTTTTTCAAAATACTCATACGGTCGGACCGTACGCGTACGGTCTGACTAATAATAAGAAGTTGGTGAAGTTTATTAAATACAAATGCATATAACAGATCAACATAACATAACTTTCAAATTGATATAAAAAAAAGTGCAATTGTAATTGAAATAAAAACTTTATATTTTAATTATTTAACAAACTCACGCTAATAAATCTGTGTATCTCTTGTATAAAGCATGTCGATCAGTAATAGCTAATAGTTATCAAAGGTACCAGGATTATAATTTAGTATGTCAGACGCGCGTTTCGTCTACATAAGACTCATCAGTGACGCTCAACATTAATTGAACAAAATCACTGAAATTGAAGATATCGGAAGTAAACATAATGTGAGAGAACAACTGTTTTCGAATATTTAACAATTTTAAATGTAAAAAATATTACGTTACTTGTGGAAGCAAGCGTCATCTTGGGCGAGTGTCCCAAAATATATAGGATTCATATATACAATTAAAAATCTATTTAATTTCAATTGTTCGTTTGTCCATTATATTGTAATAATAACAATTTGTAAAACTTAAAAAAAAATATTGTGATCAATGTGTATATTTAGCTCGTACTGGACCATACGCGTATACTCATACGACCCAACGTACTCGTGTCGCCTAGGGTGGGAATATCTTTACATTCTTACAATTTCCGTTAGCGCCATGTGTCGCCTAGGGCGGGAATATCTTTACATACTAACAACTCCCGTTAGCGCCATGTGTCACGCGAATATCTTTACATACCAGGAGACAATTACATCACCCCTAGTTTTTTGGTGGGGTTCGTGTTGTTTATTCTTTAGTTTTCTATGTTGTGTCTTGTGTGTTGTTTGTTTGACTTTTTCATTTTTAGCCATGGCGTTGTCAGTTTGTTTTATATTTATGAGTTTGACTGTCCCTTTTGTATCTTTCGTCCTTCTTTCACAGATTATAATAAACCACCAATAAAAACCTTGAAAAAGTATGTATACATAATGGGACAACAATTAACAGTAACACAGCACTAAATTTACACAACTTCAAAGACAAAATTGTGTGTCTAAACTTTGTTAACATCTTAAGTCATATCATGGTTTGCATATACACATGAAATCAACAACAAATTCACCCCACAAATAAATATAGATCTACAGCGCTAAATTATTCAAATTTCCATGGATAAGTTTATAATATCCCCGAAAAATATAAAAATATATATATATACGGTGACCTATCAATTTGCACTATCTATTGGTGCAAATAAAGGCATATTAATCCTACTCTTTTTGAAAATAATATCAATTATCCCCGAAATGTATGCTGCATTGCTTTATGTTTTTCATCAATCTTTTTTCAGGAAAATTACTGGTAAAGTTGTTGGATGTTTACTTTTTGTGAACATGCTGTTGATTTTAAGGTAATTGTAACTATAGAACGAAAAAGTCAAAGGAAATGATGATGGTCTCCTAATATTGAACGGACATCTAAGAATGCGCTCTTTGTGTTCCTATGCTACATAAACACAATTTGAATTGCTGTATCCCCATTTGTGACATTTTTACTTGTTATATAGGTTTAAGATTATTAGTATCGTTTTCAATATGATGGAAATTTATGTGACTGTCATTCAAGTGAGAAGTTTAGCTTGCTATACAATTATGCTCAATCTACCATTTTCTTCATAAAAAAATACTGTACCAATTCAGGACTATGACCATTCGTTTAATTTGTTTGAGCTTTTGATTGTGACATCAAACCACAATGTGGAAAACATAGAACCACAACAACGATTAAATTGCAATCACAATTCACATGTGTATATCTTTATTTGACGAAAAGATCATTCCTTAGGCTTTTACTTTACAACAGTCCTCGTGTCGTTCTTACTATTTGAACCAAGCAGCTGAAATAAATGATATAATAGAGATTAACAAAATTGTAATTTGTTTCATGTCACCTCAAAAACGTTTAATTTTATCCCCTGATCAGATCGTGTAATGTTAAATCAGTACCAGGAATATGACAGTTGTTATCCATTCGTTTGATGTGTTTCAGCTTTTGATTTTGACATTTGAAAAGGGACTTTCCTTTTTTGTATTTTCCTCGGAGCTCAGTTTTTTTGGTGATTTTACTGTTGAATCCTGGCGAGGGAAGAACAAAAAAGAAAATTTGCAGATTTAACATTGTTGTGGTGATATTTACATTTACTTTTTATTTACCTTTGCAAAATTCATCATCCTCATCACTGCCATCCGCACAATAAACTTCCTGTCCATCACACAAAGATGCGTAAGGAAAACAATGGATACCATCTCTACATTTAGTGAAGCCAGATGCACAACTTCTCTCTACAATGAAAAAACTATTCTGATTAAAGAAAATGATAAGCTTTCTTTAAAAAAAAACATAGTATGGAAATGATGTGTAGGAAAATTGATTATTTTAACGATATTTAATAACGATAAATACAATCATAGTGGTGTAACCTGTGTATGAGGGTTTTAATGATATTTAATAACGATAAATACAATCATAGTGGTGTAACCTGTGAAAGAGGGGTTTAACTAAATGATATAACGATAAGTACATTCATAGTGGTGTAACCTGTGTAAGAGGGTTTTAACTAAATGAAATAACAATAAGAACAATCATAGTGCTGTAACCTGTGAAAGAGGGGTTTAACTAAATGAAATAATGATAAGTACAATCATAGTGCTGTAGCCTGTGTAATAGGGTTTTAACTAAATGAAATAACAACATGATCGATGTGTATCGACAAAGAATCGTAATCTTGAGTTAGATCCTTTACTAATTGAATGAGTGCAAATGATCGGCATAAAAGAATACAATCGTTGTCGTTAGTTCGAACAATAAAATGCAACTATTCATTATTACTTTCTAAATTGTTAGTTAGTTAGCATGACATACGTATATTGGGTTAATAAATAAGTTTTTATAAAATATGAAAAAGTAAGATCACAAAAATATTGAACTCAAAGGAAAATCCAATCGGAAAGTCCATAATCACATAATCACATGGCAAAATCAAATAACAAAACACATCATAAAACGAATGGACAGAACTGTCATATTCCTGACTTGGTAATATTGTAAAACAGCAATTATTCTCCTTCTTGCAAAGCTTGAATTCCGTGCTGGTATTTGGCATAACGTTTTGTCTTGTATTCCGTGCTGGTATTTGGCATAACGTTTTGTCTTGAATTCCCTACTGGTATTTGGCATAACGTTTTGTCTTGTATACCGTGCTAGTATTTGGCTTAACGTTTTGTTTTGAATTCCGTGCTGGTATTTGCCATAACGTTTTGTCTTTTTTTTTGTTATATCCAATCTTTTACGTTTGTATTATGTTTTACCCTTCTAAATACCTGGTATCGAGCATTGCTAAAGATTATCTTCCCTTCTTTTCTTACAGAATGCAATGTATTTTTGTCATAAGAAACATACAAAGGCCATTAACAGTGAAGTATAGACGACTTTTATTATTTGTTTTTTCGTTTATTTTCATGTTGAACATAGGTTTCTGTGGTCTCTTTAATATTTCCGAAAGATGTTTGTTTTTGCTATTTTAAACATCTGTTTTGTCTCTCCAATCTTTTATGTTTTGTTTTCGGCAATTGTTGTGCTTTAAAATCAAACTTGTAAGACTAATGTACAAAACTCATACCTTTGCAGAAATCTTCATTTTTATCGCTACCATCTGGACAAAAGTGCCTCCGTCCATCACAAAGGGACACATCGGGGAAACAATGAATACCATCCCTACATTTAGAGTGCCCCGAAGCACATGCATGTACTGTAATGAAACGTTTGTATTTGTAGCAACAGTTTCCTGAATTACTGAGGCCAAGTGCGACGTTGCTAATTTAAAGTTTTCGTTGGAATGGTTTTCCACTTGTAATTTTGGGGCCCTTCATAGCTAGTTGTTTGGTGTGAACCAATGCTCCGTGTGGAAGGCCGTACATTGACCTATAATGGTTTACTTTAATAAATTGTTATTTGGATGGAGAGTTGTCTCATTGGCACTCACACCACATCTTCCTATATCCATTATCATTTTTAAAATTTTCATTTACTCGATTTCAATTATATTAATATTTGTCCTGAACTACTGAGTCTAAGTGCAACGTTGCTGATTTAAGTTTTTCTTAAAGTTGCATCATTATTTTTAATATTTTGATTAACCTCATCAAAATTTTATTAAAATGTAAACATCTGATATGACGTGCTTCTTTCGCTTTTGTAAACAACATCGTGACAAAATTCTCGATCTATCTATACTTAGCGCAGACTCAGAGAGACATAATAATGGATGTTACAATATACCTCCCATGTAAATCCACATGTGTCCGAGACTATTTACCAACGCTTTACCGATAAATTGAAATTAGACTACAAAAATTTAATTCTTATTTGAATGCATAAAAGAAAAAAATTAGAAATCTACCAATCAAAATAGAATAAAATTCAGCTGAAGTTAAAGATTGCTTTTGTTGCATTTAAGTCATTTCAAATTATGACGTCATACATATGAAAATGCTGAAGCTGGAGATTTTTCTGTTACCATTGAAATTCGTATACTATTACATTAAAATGATTCTTTGAAGTAGGTGTAAGTCAACATGGCTGCTCCTTAGATACGAAATGCCATCTTAGGATTTGATCATAAATTACGAGAAAAACATTAAGATTAAAAATAACAAATGTTCGGTTTAAGAATTAAAAGAATAAAGTTGATTTTTTTCTAGCGGTTATTTACGAAGTAATTCCTGCAAGCTACAGCTAGATTTATTAGAAAGTTTAAGCTTTGTCTAACAGGGAGTAAAAAAGAACAGCAGCACATAGGTATTCCCACCTTCGCTTCAGTTTTTAAATGACCGTATTTTTCCTATAAAAATTGAAATAATTCATGGAAGGCATACAATTGTTGAAAATTAACACATGACCTGGGCCGTGATATTCGAATTTTATCCTGAGAGTTAGCATAGTTAGCGAGGGATACAATTAACGAATATGACGGCCCTGGCAATGTGTAAATTTACAACAAGTGTATGGCTTCCATGAATTATTTCATAATCAGACATGTATATGCTTTTATAGTAATTTAAAATACAACGCGTTATTTCTTTAATGAAATTTATTCATTGGTACTTTGAACAATGCCTAATATAAACAAAGATTTTAATACTCTTCATATGTCTGCAGTTTACTCTTTTTTACTTTCGGAAAGCGAATTTTAATTTATGAAGTAATATAGAAATTTATTTACATTTACAAAACTCAGGATCCTCATCACTGTTATCAGCACAATCAATTTTAGAATACCACTTGGTTCCGTCACACAGATGCTTGCGATTAATACACTGGATACCGTCTCGACATTTCACATAGTCGTTGGCACACTCGTGTACTAAAAAAGATAAATACAGCAAACAAAATTTAGGAAGACCCTAACTGCAACTAAACTTAACTTGCACCTCATTTTATTTTTTATATATAAACCATATATATATTTGGTACTCCTCAGCAAATCCGTATGGTAAAGTTCTGAACCATAACTAGCTCATGTCGAAGGTGTCGATCGAGGCTTTTCGCCAATTGAAAATTTCCTTGAGATCCAGATTCGTTTGAACACCACAGTTCTAGTTTTATGTCAATTATGTGTACTTGCTTATTAGGCAAAGAAACTTTCAAGTCTAGTTTAATTAATTGATAATGTCGCATGCCGTACAAAAAAGACCACGCGGGATTAATCAAAAGCATTTGTTCACAATATAGGAAAAAAAAACTAATTCACATAACAAGTATTCCGAAATGTTTTCATGTATATCTAAATATTTATCAAATTATAAATCAAATAATTGATTCCAAGTGTATCGAAAGCTTGTTTGTAGTTTTGTTGTCGTCCATTGCATCTTTCTTATTCAGTAGTAGTCAATGGTAGTTGTATTTACATTACCATACTTTGTTCTTTCATTGTGTATGTACCTCCCAATCTTGAAGAATACAAAAACGAGGAAAATAACAGATTTGTACAATTCTTGTGTTAAAAAAATAATAATCTGGCAGCTAGCATCACTTAAAAAGTAAAAAAGTTGTCATATTTTCATTGCCACGACAAGACGAATAGCGCTTTAAAAGGATGTGCTTTTATTTTTTGATTCGAGCGTCACTGATGAATCTTTTGTAGACGAAACGCGCGTCTGGCATATATATATAATTTTAATCCTGGTATCTATGATGAGTTTAATTTTTATCTTTAACCTAGATTTCGAGAATGTCGGAACGTCTGAGTCGTATACAAATTAACTTTTATTCAGACATTTCATCAAAATGGCTGCTGAAAAAAAGACGTGTCTCGGTATGTTTACATCCAACATTCATGTATTTAGTTATGATGCAATCTTATCGTTTGTCGTTTTAATCCTATTTTTTATTTACTATTCGTATGTAAAATTAAAGATATTTGATCACCTAGTTCATTTGTATGATTTCAGTATAAAGCTACTATATGCACAGGATTTATTTGTTTTAAACAGTTTGCATGATTTGATTTAGAAGAAACAATCGATTTCTCGTAATTGTTATAACATACACCAAACAACACTCACAAACTTAATTCCGATTTATATTTTTTTTGTAAAAGAAAGGTACATGTGACGTCACTTTTTGGGGCGTTGATACATCCGTGTGACGCATAGCTCGTAATTTTATTCTATTGTCTTTTTTTTCAACTGTCGAAAATAATTTTTTGTGTTTGTTTTTATTCTGTAGTCAACTTGTCGAAATGTACTAATGAATTAATTGTTCATGTATTTCTCTTTCCTGAGTATTCTAACAGTTAGTTGTACTGAATTGCTGTCATATAATGCCATTTCAGCGGTAAATGTTACATTGCAGTATATAGGGTTCAACGAACAATTTTTTTCTAAACATCCTGTACCAAGTCAGAACATGACAGTTCTTATCAAATATTTCGTTGCTATGCATGTTGTAATGGCGTTTAATTTTGTTGCAAATCAGTGTAACTGTTTTCCGTTGTTTTCTCTTATAGTTGATGTGTTTCCAACGTTTTCAGTTTGTAACCCGGATTAATTTTTTCTTAATCGATTTATGACATTTTAACAGCGGTATTCTAATGTTTCCGTTATTTGTTACTTTAATCAGATAATTAAGAAAATAAAAAAGACAGAAAACACATACCCCTACAGAATGCCGGATCTTCATCACTCCAATCGTTACAGTTAAACATGGTACCCCTTCTACTTCCACCATCGCATAATCCCCACAAAGGAAAGCATTCATTACCATCGCGACATTTGATATAGCCTTCACCGCATGACTGGTCTGTTATCAAAGTAATAAAAGAGACAGATTAAGGAAAGCATTCATTACCATCACGACATTTGATATAGCCTTCACCGCATGGCTGGTCTGTTATCAAAGTAATAAAAGAGATAGATTAAGTGAAGCACTTATCACCATCACGACATTTGATATAGCCTTCACTGCATGACTGGTCTGTTATCAAAGTAATAGAAGAGACAGATTCAGGAAAGCATTCATTACCATCACGACATTTAATATACCCTTTACAGCATGACTGGTCTGTTATCAAAGTAATAAAAAAGACAGATTAAGTGAAGCACTTATCACCATCACGACATTTGATATAGCCTTCACTGCATGACTGGTCTGTTATCAAAGTAATAGAAGAGACAGATTCAGGAAAGCATTCATTACCATCACGACATTTAATATAGCCTTCACAGCATGACTGGTCTGTTATCAAAGTAATAAAAAAGACAGATTAAATGAAGCACTTATCACCATCACGACATTTGATATAGCCTTCACTGCATGACTGGTCTGTTATCAAAGTAATAGAAGAGACAGATTGAGGAAAGCATCCATTACAATCACAACATTTAATACAGCCTTCACCGCATGGCTGGTCTGTTATCAAAGTAATAAAAGAGATAGATTAAGTGAAGCACGTATCACCATCACGACATTTGATATAACCTTCACTGCATGACTGGTCTGTTATCAAAGTAATAGAAGAGACAGATTAAGGAAAGCATTCATTACCATCACGACATTTAATATAGCCTTCACCGCATGACTAGTCTGTTATCAAAGTAATATAAGAGAAATATTAAGGAAAGCATTCATTACCATCACGACTTTTAATATAGCTTTCACTGCATGGCTGGTGTGTTATCAAAGTAATATATTGAATAAATTAATAAATTGGTTTACATTGTCATTTCTCATTGTTGAAGGCCGTACGATGACCTATAGATATTAACGTGTGTGTCATTTGATCTCTTGTGAAGATTTGTTTCATTGGATATCATTTCTCATCTGTTTTTATATTCATGCACTTTGCAGTAAAGGAAAGTGGAATTCTTAATGGCATTTATATTTAAAAGAAGAGGGACGAAAGATACCATTAGGACAGTCAAACTCAACGATTGAAAATAAACTGACAGCGCCATTGCTAAAACTAAAAAGACAAACAGACAAATAATAGTCCAGAAGACACAGCATAAAAAACTAAAGACTAAGTAACACGAACCCCACCAAAATCTAGGGGATCTCAGGTGCTTCAAACGGGTAAGGTGATTCTGCTCAACATGGGGCACCCGTCAATTTGCTTATGTTATTACAAATCCGGTTAATAGTCTAATTCGGTAGTACAGAACATATCCGATATCATCTGTGAAACGGTTATTCCATAACGGTCAACCAACTATTGATGGCGTAAAATTTAGAAAGCGATGATTTCAACTTCACTTTTTAGAACTCCTGGTTTAATAGCTTCCTTGTGAGCAGAAATCCTTTATTAAGGAAATCATGATAGATTAAATGATACATACTTTTACAAAAATCTGGGTCCTCGTCACTTTCATCCTTACAATACACAGGGTCCCCATCACATAAGCCATTTGCGTTGAAACATTGTTTTCCGTCCCGACATTTCTTCCAACCATTCCAGCCATCCCACCCATCAAATTCAGGACAACTTTGTTCTGTAATTAGTTTTACTTATATTAATATAAAAAAGTAAACCAACAAAAATACCGAACTGCGAGGAAAATTCTTATGTAGAAAATGATGGAGAAATCATGGTTTTACAGCTGGCTAACTCTCTCATTTGTATGACAGTCACATACAATTTTATTATTTTTCACTCGAAAATTGATATTCTATATAAGTTACAATAAAACGAATATAACTTGTCTTTAAGTGTTCGTTATGAATAAAGATGAATTTACTAAGCATTTCGGATGCATAGACATTGATACAAATATATTTCTCAATACTTTTAACAACCCGTTACCTCCTTTCTATCGTTTCTTTGTCATTTTACGTTACTCATGAGCTAGCTTAAAGTACGTTGATTTTGTTGAACGAGGAATATTGCTTTCTCAAAAGTTGCTAAGACAGGGCTATGAATCAATCAAATTAAGGTCATCACTCAAGAACTTTTACGTTATCATTAGCTGATTGGCCATTATGACAAAAGTGTGTCAGAAATCATGTCTGATATTCCTCCTCAGTCATAATAACTTTCCATCATTACCAAACTGAACAAAGAGATAACACGACGGGTGCCGTATACGGTGCAGAAAATGCTTACCCTTCCGGAGAACCTGATTTAACTCCGGGATTTTAGTGGAGTTTCTTATTTATTATTTATAAGTTTTGATGTAAATTTCCTTTGGTTTTGTGAGTCTTTGTTTACTCCTTGGTTTTGATTGTCATTGTCTTTTGCTGTACGACAATCTGTTTTTTTGCACGTTTTATAAGATATTTTAACATTAAATCGTTTAAAATTTATTACGAATTGATCCTCTCTGTAGGATAGATACATCATTATGGCATTAACCCTCTATCAAAAACCCAGTTCCGCCACTGAGAATAACCGGCATCAAATATTTTTACGAAAATAGAAAAACACCATTTGAATTAAAATCAAGAAAGGTCCACAATAAAACACTCAAAACCATCTAGTTGTGGTCAAACTATCATGACTTAGCTAACAGTTTCAGTTTTTTTAACAATTACTTGTTAAACTTGATCAATTTTAAAGAAATGAAAGAAAGTTCCATTCGTGTCTTTCAAGTAAAAGAGTTTTATCCATAGACCTGCAATCCATCAGAAACACTACAAACCTTATGTTAGTAAAAGAGGGACGAAAGATACCAGAGGGAGGTCAAACTCATATATCGAAAATAAACTTACAACGCCTAGCCAAAAATTAAAGAAGACAAACAGACAAATAATAGAACACATGACACAACATAGAACACTTAAGAATAAGCAACTCTAACCCCACCAAAAACAAGGGGTGATATCAGGTGCTCTAGAAGGGTAATAGTATAACGTCCGGGCTAACCGTGCTTTTCCATATCGGTTTATGATATTCGAATATCGGTAAACTAATGTCGTCATAACTTAAAACACCGTTCTCTTTCATCTAGTAACTTTCATCTAGTTCGTAGTTTAACTTTTGAATAATTAAACACACATTTTATTATTAGAACTTTAGTAGTTTAATAATGAGTGTGCTCTTTCATAGAACTTTGTTGGGTTTTTTTGTGTATGTATCAAATTGCACACTCTAAATGGATGTCTTATATTTAGATGTCTGATTTATACACTGGTATAATGATAGTATCAACTTTAAGGAAAATATTAGATTAAATTGTTTGGATGGTGAGGAGGACTTACATATAGAAAGCAACAGATGTTAAAATCAGGACAGTTTGGGAGGAAATCTTGTCAAACGAATAAGCTATGTAAAGTCGACGATTGAAATGAATATTTCTGTTGTAAAACAGACACATAATTCACATATCGAAAAAAGAAACAAACACGTCATGGCTGAAAAAAAAAAGAAAAAAAACAAGACAAAAAGGCATATATTTAAGGAATGACTGTAATATTTTTTCTGTCTATGAAGAAATAACTTATCAAATGTGGTGCACACTGAACAACACGCATAATTATTTCTTATAATTTAATTCTAAATTCTATTTTAAACCGGCGTAAATCATGAAAAAACGTTGATGACGTCATGGTCATATGACAAAATTGTGTCTATGATATGATAAGCAAAACGACGTCAGCCAATCAGAAGACGCGTTACATCCAAAATTAAACTATTAGTACATAAGAGTAGTAGAATATATAACAATCGTGAATATTTCAGCTTTCTATATAGTTTATCTACCTTAATTAATACGTTACGCTTATACATGTTTGGAGTATACGGACTTAATTTACATTTGTATGCACCTGACATAAAAAACTGGATTTTGAGGAAGAACAACTGAAATCGACAGTACATTGGTTTTACGGTCTTTATCTAGAATTCCTTGATCAATGATCAACAAAAATAAAGGCAACAGTAGTATACCGCTGTTTGAAATTCATAAATCGATTACAAACTGAAACTGAGGAAAACACATCAAATATAAGAGGAGCACTACGTCACATCATTAACACAATATTTAAATGTAACACACAAATAAACGAACTATAATATAATGATGGCCATTTTCCTGACTTGGAACAGGGCATTTAAATAAAAACAAAAGGTGGGTTTTGTTGCATGACAAACCTTCCGCTTTTATGGCAATGCTAGATATAACATTAAAATCATATCTTTCTGATTTATCTCACTATCGAATGTTTTCGAAGTATTCGATTTTTAAGATGTTAGAATATACGTGGGATCTGTAATCTTACCGATTGTTTTCTTTTTCCAATGGTGATATTTTTTAAGAGCGTTAATTGGCATTGCTGCGATGCATTAAACACAGATAACAGTTACTCTGTCGACGTAACATGTCTAACTCCTTTTAGAGTTCGTATGATCCCCTCTTTTTAATTTGTAACATTGATCTTTCTCTCCCTAGTCGCTTCCGAGATCTGAACATCGATACCGTAGCCTGAATTGTAGTTTTTGTACACGGTGAGCATATCACATGCATTTACTTTTACGTTTCTAGACCAAAATGCAATTTGAATTTTGAGATATTGAGAAAAATCCAGGAATACAAATTTTTTAGGAACCACCAAATTCAGCAGTCTTTCATTATTAAATAACCTTGTCTCTCCATCTAAAATTCCTATGCCATACATTGTTATTACAATAACCAAATGATCTTTTCATGAAATCAAGGGATATGAGTTGTAAATATAGAGAAATATAATTGCTTCTTGAATATGGTCGAAAGAAGTCCATTTAAAGTGCTGCAAAACAGATATTATAAGGTACATAATGGTTTGTATCTCATGGAAACCAAAAGCAGATCTAGTGTTAACTATTTAACTGTTGAGTATAGAATTCAAACTCCACTATTTATGGGCGTTTTTTTGATAAAAACGTGTTTTCTTGTCCCAGTCACTTTAAAAAAAATGTGTTTGATCTTTACAAGTAATTTTTTGTGCAGTCAGTACCTTGAATTAAATTTAACATTTTTAAGCAATTTTAGAGAGATTTATAAGGTATTGATTCCTGAACGGTCCAAAACAACCAAAATGGGATGTCCCTAGACCGCCTCTTCAACATATACTCTAAAATATCGTTAAAAATGTAGAAATAAGTGTTATTATTACTTAATATAAGTTCTTTAATAATTCAAAAGTATGTTTAGAGCCAACATATTTTAATGAACAGTTTTGAACATGGGATTTTTAATTTCAAATGGTGTGTCCCTGACAAAAAAAATGTCCACTACGAAACGAAGTCATTAAAATTTGCTAATAAACAGTTTAATAAAATCAATGTTATTTTGTTTGCAAGAGATATAAACATTAGGGTCTTACAAAAGAAGTGATCCTTTTATAACGGCAGTTAAATTGTTGGTAAGAAAAATGAACACATGAAATGGACCAGAGTGATACCGTATTTTTGTCAATGTCCACTACGAAACGGGTCAAATCTACTCCTGTGTCTGGTTTTAAAATTATGAAAAAAATATCAGTGTACAGCTTAATACATGCTTTGGTGAATAAAATCAGTCTTGATACTACTGTAATACAGGGATTGTGGGGAAGAAATAAAACATGTCAATGTGTCCCTTACGAAACGGTCACCTACGAAACAAGTGTGGGAGAAAAACGTTTCGTAGTGGACACTACCACTACCATGTAATCTTTTTTACTCTTTTTTTTCAATTATATTCGTGCAAAACAAATAACAAGGATTAGTTTCATGTAATTTTTAGTATGCTTTTATTAACATAGAATAGGGTTGATGTTAACTACGCAACTTTTTGTCAACTACGAAACGCATCAAAACGTCCACTACGTAACATAAGTTGAACCTTCATACGTGAAGTACTGTCTGATCTTTATCGATAACAAATGGTTCTCCAATTTAGAAAAAAATGAGATCTTTCTAGTATATAAAGTAAACAATCTGGAATGTCTATAGGAGACATTTAAAATTGCAATAAGATATGTTTTTAGAAGCAGTTCGTAGTGGACAAATGGTTTCAGTACACACATTATGAATATAATATCATTTTGAAGAGTATCTAAATTTGCACTTTTAGTTTACAAACAGGTCCATAATAGAGGTATTCAAAATAATTCTTGAATTAAAATTTTAGACAAGTTGATTTTCCTTCCTTTTTTTAGGTGTCAAAATCACGCGTTTATTGAAAAACGCCCTTATATGCATCCAATACCTAGAAAAACCATGTATTTGATGCTGATTCTGAATTAATTCAGCAATTTCAGATCGGTTACTAGGGCTTTTCTTTATGTTGCTATTGTCCTTCAGGCATTCAAATTAAAGCTATTATATTTTTTTATCATTTTCAAAAAAATGATATTGACTGTTAAATTACATTAATATTAAAAAAATAGCAAAAATCTTGATAATGAACAAATATTGTTTTTGTCATTTTTATTAATTTTAACCTTTTCGGTTGCTATGGTAACAAAAAAAATACAAAAATACCTAGACTTTTTTTTCTGTTTTTAACAATTCAATATATGAACTTAAGATGCAATTATAGTTGATAATTAACTTGTCTGCCCAATGTAAATTTTTTCTTCATTTAAAATATGATATTTAAGCAATTTTCAGAAAATGTCAAAATACAGATTTTTGCACTTTTTTAAATACCATTTTAGCCTTAATAAAAAAAATATTTCACAACCTCAACATCAAAATATAAACTTCAAAAAATGCTAAATGATATGTTGATTTTTTTTTAAAAAAAAATTTTGAAATTGTCATTATCATAAAATTGCTGCAACCAAAAAGTTTACGTTTTCCAATTTTCATGTCTAATTTCATCATAAATTCCTGAAAAAAATGGCTGCATGTTTCCATACCAACCGTTCAAAAAAATAAAAATAAAAAATAGCTTGCAAACTTTATTTCATTCTTAGCTGCCTATTATATAAAGGAATAAAGCAGTTCTGAGACATACATGAATCACCCACTGCCTGGATCTTACAAATAGCTGTACTTTGCTTTGTTTACAATGAAATACTAAGACATATAATTATGATTTCTACCCGATCAATCTATACTCTTACTACTCCTAAATTATGTCTGCTGACTCGGAAAGCAGTATTTCATGTGAATTCCTCAAGGGTAAACATTTACATTCATATGTTTGTCTTGAATGTATATTTTGAATTTGAATATATACGTAAGCTATCGTTTATCGGCTTTACAGACAAACATAAGGATTATTATATATAGAATTGCACGAGGTCGCACGACCACTAAATTCAATCATGATTCCAAACGGCGACCGTAGATACTTTTTTGAAATCCTTATACTGTTTTGAGCATGTACTTCTGATAGTGAAATCACCATAATGAAAGCTTGTAGCTCTACAGCATACTTTTTTGTTCTTATCTAGAATATTAAAATACCGAATAACTTCAATATCAATATCAATGCGTTCGTTTGATATATATTCTATTGAAAGATTGAATGGAAGTTCTAAGAGAGAGACAAAAGATACCAGAGGGACAGTCAAACTCAGAGATAGAAAATAAACTGACAACGCAATGGCTAAAAACAAATTCCAATGGAAGTGTAACTTGTAACTATAATTTACTTACGTTCACAGAACTCTGGGTCTTCATCACTGTGGTCCGGACAATCATATGATCCTGCACGATCACAGAGCCATTGAGACATGAAACAGTGAACACCATCCCTACACTTAATGTAACCAGGCTCACAATTTTGATCTATAACAAAAACAGATACTCAATTGATTTTATAGCTTGCTGTTCAATGTGAGCTTAGGCTCCGTATTGAAGACGATATTTTGATCTATAAGGGGTTATTCTTAGGTTGTAACCTGAATGGAGAGTGGTCTTTTTGGTATTCACACCTCATCTTCTTATACTGTTGATTCAGTAATATTCGTCGGATACCAATTTTCGTGGATTTCGTGGGTACAGGGACAACACGAATTTAAATGTTCAACACAATGCAAATTTTCTTAAAAAAATGCATGTTAACTTTGTCAAAAACCACGAATTTAATATCCACGAATATGCAGGTTTATCTCTTTCCACGAAAATTGGAACCCACAAAAATAAATGAATCCACAGCTATCTAGATACTTGAATTCTCCAAACTGAATGGCCGCAGGTAAAAAAAGGATAACATAATAATTTATCAACTTATACACGAGGTCAAATACAGACAACAATTCATAAAACAAATAGAACATTATAATTATATAAAGAGTGCTATTCATTTTTAAAAGCAAATATTCTACATAGGAATCAACTTTCTGACACCTACATTAACTCTTTACCATTCGGCAAAAATTGCACTATTTTTGCCGCTGAGGAACGATCAAATTTCAATCAATCATAACTTTCTTATTACTGTTAGTAGGCTTATCAACTAAGACTTTTTATAGAAAATAGTTTTTCAGTAATATTAATGACAGGTTTGTAAAAAATATATAATCTTTGATCACGTGATAATCAGTCCAATGTCACGTGACAACAACAAAAAACTCAGAAAATTGTAAAATTTCGATATAAAATGTACTTTTTTGAAGCTTATTTATGGAAATAGTATCAATAGAGCATCCAAATACAATGTTAGAAATAACATCTCTAAAAAAAGAACCCTGCATGGTCTATTTATGTGAGAAACAGCAATTTTTATAGCCAAACATGCTATTTGGGTGATTTGGGTCAAAAAGGCTATTTTCGAGCTTTCTGGGTAAAAAACGTAGCTAAACTGTGCAACTGAAGTGCATCCACACTCTAATCCCTATAATCATTTAAAAGACAGAAAAACAAAAGTCTTGCCGCTTCATAATCCCATAGTTATCGATTTGTAATAGATTATATTAACATGTATGTCTCTATTATTCTGTAAATGACTATAAACAAAAGACAGACAATTAACTTTTTTACAAGGAAAAAAGCATTTTCAATTTGAAATAAATTAAAGTCAAGTCAAGTTATTTAATATTGGTATTGGTTTTTTTTTTTAAACCGCACATTCATCCTTGCGGGATTCGAACCCGGATCGCTTGATTACTATCCTCAGATGCATCCCCTCAACTACGGAACCATACGGTTAAAATTGATTAAATTCATACTTATTTTCAATGTTATTTGTAATATTTATATTTATGTCTTTAAAAGAACACACACTGTGGGATGGTCTGTAAACCAGGGGGGAGGGGAGAGAGGAAAAAAGGGGGGGTAATTATGATTTTAATTCAAACACAAGTAACACAAGTAACACAAGTAGTAAGAAATGCAATTTATTTATACTATTTGGCCTCTAGAACCACAATATGCACGTTTTTACTGGTAGGGGCAGAAGTTCTAAGAAATAGTTGCTGAATATTACTGACATATGGACAATGTTCACTGTTTGTATTAGTTTTTTGTAGAAATTAATCCAAAAAAAAAAATAACTCAATGAACCTTCATTTTATAAAGCTCAACACAAACCTGAAAGAAAAAGATCCACAACGGACCGATGTTTGCGGTTTATAGCAACCAAACACAATATTTTCATAATTTGAGATTAGCACAATTCTAAAGTTTTTTCTATTAAATTTTAGCTGTTTTTTTTTTTCAAACGATAATATCTTAATTGCTTTATTCAACCACAAAGATCAACCCCAAAACACACAACAGCAATTTATACGTGTAGCGGAAACTCACAGGTTTCATTTAAGCCCTTTTTGAAATCTGTTGATAGTCAAATGGCAAATAATTTAAGGTTTGAATCCAAATTTTACGCAAAAAAGTGCTTATGACCCGAATTCGGGTCATAGGAACGGTAAAGAGTTAATAGCCATATAAAATTGATATTCTATTCATCAGTAAACATTCACGAAATATTGATAACTTTTAATATCAGTAATCAAGATTCAAATGGCAACATTTGAATATCGATCTTATTCGTAATATTTCCCATCTTACATGCAAACAAATCATATGATGATATATAAAAGTTTAGCCTCTACCTCTACAAAAGTCGGGATCTTCGTCACTTTGATCACGGCAGTAAGTCGTCTTGCCATCACACAGATCTCGTAATGGGAAACATTGGATTCCATCTCTACATTTAGCATGAGTGGAAGGACAAGTCTGTGCTGTAGATTATAGTGTTAGATTAAAGTAAATATGTAATGATACCATATGGGAAACATTGAATTCTATCTCTACATTAAGCATGAATGGAAGGACAGGTCTGTGCTGTAGAGTCTAGTGTTTAATTAAAGTAAATATGTAATGATATCATATGGGAAACATTGAATTCTATCTCAACATTTAGCATGAGTGGAAGGAAAAGTCTGTGCTGTAGAGTCTAGTGTTTAATTAAAGTAAATATTTAATGATACCATATGGGAAACATTGAATTCTAACTCTACATTTAGCATGAGTGGAAGGACGACAAGTCTGTGCTGTAGATTGTAGTGTTTAATGAAATGAAATATGTAATGATATCATATGGGAAACATTGAATTCTATCTCTACATTTAGCATGAATAGAAGGACAAGTCTGTGCTGTAGAGTCTAGTGTTATATTTAAGTAAATATGTAATGATACCATATGGGAAACATTGAATTCTAACTCTACATTTAGCATGAGTGGAAGGACAAGTCTGTGCTGTAGAGTCTAGTGTTAAATTAAAGTAAATATATAATGATACCATATGGGAAACATGGAATTCTATCTGTACATTTAGCATGAGTGGAAGGACAAGTCTGTGCTGTAGTGTGTAGTGTTTAATTAAAGTAAATATGTAATGATACCATATGGGAAACATTGAATTCTATCTCTACATTTAGCATGAGTGGTAGGACAAGTCTGTGCTGTAGGATGTAGTGTTTAATTAAGGTAAATATGTAATGATATCATTTGAGAAACATTAAATTCTATCTCTACATTTAGCATGAGTGGAAGGACAAGTCTGTGCTGTAGATTGCAGTGTTTAATTAAAGTAAATATGTAATGATACCATATGGGAAACATTAAATTCTATCTCTACATTTAGCATGAGTGGAAGGAAAAGTCTATGCTGTAGAGTTTAGTGTTTAATTAAAGTAAATATGTAATGATACCATATGGGAAACATTAAATTCTATCTCTACATTTAGCATGAGTGGAAGAAAAGTCTGTGCTGTAGAGTCTAGTGTTTAATTAAAGTAAATATTTAATGATACCATATGGGAAACATTAAATTCTATCTCTACATTTAGCATGAGTGGAAGGACAAGTCTGTGCTGCATTGTAGAATCAAAGTCAATATGTAATACCACCGAATCTTTGTACCTTACTGACAACAGCATCGTAAAATTTGATTACATGGCATTACAGGAACCCAAGCGGTATAACTGTAGAAATATTCGTCGTATAATCGTAATCCGTACTCCATTTGCTAGATGTTTTCAAATACTTACGTTTTTGTTTTGTCATACTTTTCATTAAGCCTCTCTCACATTTTCCAAACCACAAAAAGCTGATTTTTTTCAGAACGTATTCACAAAATACTAATTATGGTATTTGTTGTCAGATTTTATTCTGTATTTATAATTTATAGTGTAATATTTTATTATTACAGTGAGCTTTTTCTAAACTGGAAATGACTTATAAGTAAAAAATATATACAAACTTGATGTTTATGTTTTCCCTTCAATATGATCATTTTGAAAAATCTAATAACACTCGTCGATTCTGGCTGTCTTATCTATTATGATCAAAGAATCGTTAATGACTATTGCATCATCCAGTACTAGAATCCTTAGCATGATTAGCAGAACCGATAATATATACGAAAAAAATACTATCCACTTGATTTAGGTAGACATTAAAGTCATAAGACACCTCAAATTAAACAAAATCATGCACATGTTTTCTATAACTAAATGGATAGTTTTCATTATACAACTTTTGTACATATATTTTTTTCGGAAAATTCTTTAATTTGTCCACATTTTGAAGAAGTTTATTTGTTTTTAATTGCTTGCTTCCAGGAAGCAACTCGCCGACATATTTTCCGTATGCCTAGTGACCTCAGCGTAACCCTCCTCGTAAAAATCCGGCGATCGAAATACGCATGGATCTGTCATTAAAATAAACAATTATCAGATTGTACATGTTAAACACGTGCTCAATACCCATGCTTTTTGTTATTTATTTACTATAAGGTGACAATCGGTAAACTTCGGCTTTAATACACGGCATTTAACGAGCAGCCATATTTGTTAAATCATAACAGACAGAGAGAAAAAAAATTGACGATTATACGATATATTTGCGTAAAAAATGAAAAAATCGTGCACAGAGTTCTAAGTTTATGATACATACATGCATTGGTTCAAGAATTGGATAAACATTATTTTTCCCCACTCACTTGTTTCGTATGACTTTAAATAATGATTTCATATAGATGAAGAGTTTAATTGACCTTTATTGCCCCATTTTCTTTATACCTACCTCTGCAAAACTCGGGATCCTTGTCACTACTATCTTTACATATCGCTGTCGTACCATCACATAATGATGTAAGAGGAAAGCATCGAATCCCGTCTCTACAACGGATATAATTATCCGGACAACGTTTGTCTATTCAAAAAAACATATACTAAGAATTTGCGAAAGCCTGTTTAAAAATGATATGTATGTTACATTATCATTGTGATATGTCAGTGTGACAATTACTCATTTTCTCTTTTTTAACTGACCGTTTTACTTGTTTAATATTTTCAGTTCTTTACATGTAAACTGCTGGTTTGATAGGCAGAAAAGAAAATCTCACTGCCTTAAATATAAGTCTTCATAATTTATTATACAGTTTTGGGATTAAACGTCCTTTGAACAGAAATTGGTACAACTTTATATAATAAAAGTATTATTCGCACAAAGTACAAAAAGATACGTCGAAGTATTAAACAATTACTGTTAATCGGACTACTTTTTTTTCATCATCTGTTAACTTAAAAGTCTACAATACTTTAGAAACGAGATGGGTTTTTTCGATTAAAGAATTACAATTCTGAGCGTATATTCATGCAGTAACATGAGCAACACGACGGGTGCCACATACGGAGCTGGATCGCTTACCCTTTCAGAGCACCTGAGATCACCCCAAGTTTTTGGTGGGATTGGTGTTGCGCAGTCTTTTGTTTTCTATTCTGTTTCTTTTGTACTGCTAGTATTCTTTGTCTGTTTGTCTTTTTTTTATTTTTAGTCATGGCGTAGTCAGTTATTATCGATATATTACTTTGGCTGTTTCTCTTGTATCTTCGCCCATGTTTTATCTATACTTAATTTCTATTTTGGCGTGCATGAATTTTATTCCTATACATCAATAAAATCAATTTGGCCGCATTTAAAACTGATTAACTGTCAACAAAGTTTACATTGTTATAACATATACAAACCTGCAGCGTCCACTCTGCTTTTCAAAATGCTGCAGTTCACAAATACAAGAAAAGCGTAGTATACGAATTTCAGCGTCATGTTTGCAACCTAGAAGATCATGAAATGTCGGTAAGTAAAAAAGTAAGTTCAAAGTAAAAACATGATAACCAAATAGCAAATTCCATGGAAATTTTCAAAATCCGTAATCGGGTGGAAGTTCAAACGCTCAAACACATGAAACGAATAACAACTATCATATTTCCGAATTGGTTTAGGCAATTTCTTACACTACAAACCATTAAAAGTCTGAAATGGCCTATATCTGTACTCGACTGTACTGATTTTTACTCGACCAGTCTGAATTCGTCTGAGATTTACTTGATAATACTCGACTGTCTGAACCATACTTAACAGTCTGAATGTGCACTTGACCAGTACTTAACCATTTTATACGAGTGTGAACCGTACTCGACCTAGTCTGAACCGTACTCGACCTAGTCTGAACCATACTCGACCTAGTCTGAACCATACTCGACCAAGTCTTAACCAATCTAGACATATTCTTTGTATCTATCAACTGAATTTTATCAATTTAGGAATTCTTTTAATAAAAATGAAATTTGAACAACAACTTGAAATTAAAAATGTATTCAATACAGTATTGAAATTAGAATTGCACAATAATCAGCCATAACATAACTTCAACTCAATATTAATCAACACTTACATAATAATGTATATCAACTTTTAAAATATAAATAAAACAAGCTGATCAAATAATCTTAAAAAAATGAGTTGTGACTAAATTTTTCAATATTATGCAAAATTTTATGAATATTTCGGAAGTAGTTTATGGTAGCTGGACTATTTTCACCATTAACTTAAGCCTAGTATAGATTTATGGTGTCAGTTGAGTTCAGGTAATAAGGCAGTGAATGTTTTTTATTAAGATATATATAAAATAGTATATAAAACAACTTAATGAGTTTTAAAAAAAATGAGAGCTTAATTGTTTTGTCTTATTAAACCAAGAATTTAATTTAATCATGATAATAGAATTTTCATAGCAATCCTTGATAACCTTTTTAAAAAAGGAAATGTATTCCAAAGTAACAGTAAAAAAATATTTCAATTAATTTAAGTATTTTTTTGTCAAATTAACATGGCATACATAAAGCACTTTTGCCGTGATATAGCCTTTTTGTGCTCATGCGGCGTAAAGGTGTAATACCACCAAATCATGGTACGTCACATCCGGTTGTATACGAAAGTAGGTCTAAAAAAAATATTCCCTTGAATTTGAAAGTTGTAGAAAATTAACCCTGCATTTCAATGCACCTTAATTTTTCTGAGTCATAAACATGTATGTTGGGTGTCTGAAAGCATCATTCTTTTTTTATTTGATGGTCTTATAAAATATTTTGGAAAGTTAAGGTTACATAGTTACCAAAGCAGGTAACCAGTAAATAACAGTGTAAAAATTTGGGTTGTTTACTTCCGGTGCTGGTTTCTTTCTTATATGCAATGGAATGTGGTGTGAAATTTTCACTGTAGCACTGGAAAGGATTAAACTTTATTCATGCAAAGTATTTCTTTGGTTGAAATAAAGGTAAATACTGTACAATTTTTTTAAAAGTGCGAATTTAACAAAGACTAATAGGGGAAAATCAATGGTGGTATTACACTTAAAGGAACCAACAATCAATCAATCATAAAGCACTTTAATATGTTCTTATTACCTCAGTACAGGTGTGTTTTAAAAGAAAGCCCTATTTTCTTAAATTCGTGTATTACTTATCTAGTACATACATGTATATTCGACAGGCCTTGTTATTTAATTTAAACAGGATGTTGCAATTTTGAATCAATGTTATTTAGAATTTAAAACCTCTGGCCAGGTGTGATCTTGTTTATGAATTTGACCCCAAGCAGAGGTTATACTTTATATTTCACCACTAATTAGAAAAACAATTTCATTTATTTATTTAATTTTATGCCTTTTTGATATAAGCTATATATAATATAATTTGTTTTATCCTAAATATAATCAGAGATATATTTCTTTTATAAGGTTAATTTTTTTTATAAATTTTGTTGGCTGTTGTTATATATATCAGTTAAAAAGAAATTTATTTCAACAGTTAAAAAAGTAGAGGTTTTTTGGTCTAGTATGGTTCAGACTGGTCGAGTATTGTTCAGACCTTTGGTTAAGTATGGTTTAGACTGGAAAAATAGGTAGAGTACATGTTGAGAATGAGTTAATATAAAAAAGAAGATGTGGTATGATTACCAATGAGACAACTATCCACAAAAGACCAAAATAACACAGACATTAACAATTATAGGTCACCGTACGGCCTTCAACAATGAGCAAAGCCCATACCGCACAGTGAGCTATAAAAGGCCCCGATAAGAAGACTGTTTCAGACTGGTCGAGTAATAGTTCAGACTATTTTCAACGGCAAAGATAAGGGTCAAGTACGATTCAGTACAGTCAAGTATGGTTCAAACTTGGGTCGAGTAATGTCAAGTAAAAGTCAGACCAATTCAGACTGGTCGAGTAAAAATCTGTGCAGTCGAGCACAGATATAGGCCATTTCCGACTTTAATGGTTTGTAGTGTTATGCAATGTGTTTTTATGTGAGCTTTTGGTGCATCGTAGTATTGTTACATATATTTCATTTGCATTTTGAGTTAAAGATTGTAATCCACAACTCTAACTTTTAGTTGTTTATAAATTTTACTCAACGAAATTTCAAACCTTCATATCTTAATGGTGAACATTAATCCAACAAAATAAGGACACCTTTTTGCTTCGTTAAAGCCGCCTACGAGTTTGTGAATTTCAGACTGAATCAAAAAACCAATCGTTACCTTGACTCTTTTGTCGGATTGTTGTCTATTCACACATTTCGCGTTTCAATTCTTAATTCTATTTAAAACAGAAAGAAGATCTGAGCCTTTTTATTTCCTTGAAAGCAATTATACTTGGACACAGGATCTATATTTAACAAGGATTATGAAATGAAAATTGAGCGAATATTGCAGTTGTATTTGTCGACAAAAGTTTATAATGTGGTAATGAAGCCAAATCTATATCCATGTATTTGATTACGTCTTGATAAAGGTTACGTTTTTGAGTCTGTACTGACATTTTGTTTTTTCGCATTAAATTACATAATAGATAAAGGAAGATGTGGTGTGAGTGCCAATGAGACAACTCTCCATCCAAATAACAATTTAAAAAGTAAACTATTATAGGTTAAAGTACGGCCTTCAACACGGTATAAACATGAATAATTCAGATTATTATACTTTATTTTTGTGATCTTTTTGATGATAATCAATGAAAATAACTAACCGTTTTTCTGTCGAAAAAAATCTTTTGTAAACTTAATATAAACCTCAAACCACCAAGAAAGTAGACATTGCCCGAAAGATGTTTTATTTGTCTTTATAGTTTTCATGTCGATACAACAGAATCTTATTAATGTTAAAAACTCATATGTTTATAAAGAAAATATAAAAATAGTTAAAAACACAGATTTAAAATAAGACTTGGTTAAGATGATGACTGTAATCTTCATCAACAGGAAAAACATATTTTGTAGCTCAAAAGTTTATTTGTGTATTTTTCTTATATTTGTAAAATGTTAACATACCTTCAGCTGACCCTTTAGAAAATAATACATGTAAATTTTTAAACAAAATAGATCAACCTTGAGAAAACAGCTTGAAGTATGAAAATATTTGAGCTAAAATTTGTCACCATACACAAAAGACGAACTATTATACAAAAGATAAATGAACTAGCTGGGACAGATTTATAACAGTATGTTTTCACACCTATCTTGGTCACGAACCTAAAAATTATAACAATAAACGTTATAGTCGGAATTTCACACATGAAAATTAGAGTACATTGTATTAAAATGTACCTCGAGCTAAAAATTCTAACATTGTAGTCCAGTATTTAACCTTAAAAACGAATTGCAACAGAAAATGTTTTAGTTCTAATCTATAGCATTAAGCCCTTTTAAATATACACAAAAAAAAATTTAAATTTGAATTGGTTGAGATGATAACTGTAATCTTAATGAACAGGAAAGACAGAGTTTGTTTATTTATATCTCAAACACTTATTTGTTATATTTGTAAAATTTTAACATACCTTCAGCTGAAACTTCAGAAAATAATAGGAGATATGACATTACTTAAAATTAAATATCACGGTATTTATCCTGGTTGTATGATATACCATTATCATTTAAATATTAAGTACATAATTTTGATCATTAAATAAGCTACGATGAAGTATGGTAATTTGGTCTCTGGTGGAGAGTTGTCTCGTTGGCCATCATACCACATCTTTTTATTTTTATAATATCCAAAGTTAATTATGATAAATTTTGCCTATTTATGTAAAGTATCTAAGATGATTTATATCATTAATTTCTCAAGGGTCTGCCGAACACAGAATTATGGGTATAAAAGTGATATTTTCGTTTTCTTAAAACAAAGTGTATGCAATAAATGACGTTATTATCAAACACTGACCACGTTACTCATTATGCTCTCAGTGACTAGCAGTATCGAAAACAGTAAATACCAAGCTATGTGTCACGTAGGGCGGGAATATCTTTACATACTTACAACTCCCGTTAGCGCCATGTGTCGCGCGAATATCTTTACATACCAGGAGACAATTACATCACCCCTAGTTTTTTGGTGGGGTTCGTGTTGTTTATTCTTTAGTTTTCTATGTTGTGTCTTGTGTGTGGTTTGTTTGACTTTTTCATTTTTAGTCATGGCGTTGTCAGTTTGTTTTAGATTTATGAGTTCGACTGTCCCTTTGGTATCTTTCGTCCCTCTTTTACAGATTATAATAAACCACCAATAAAAACCTTCATAAAGTATGTATACATAATGGGACAACAATTAACAGTAACACAGCAACTTCAAAGACAAAATTGTGTGTCTAAACTTTAATTGTTAACATCTTAAGTCATATCATGGTTTGCATATACACATGAAATCAACAACAAATTCACCCCACAATTAAATATATACAGTGCTAAATTATCCAAATTTCCATGAATAAGTTTATAATATCCCCGAAAAATATAAGAATATATATATATATACGGTGACCTATCAATTTGCACTATCTTTTGGTGCAAATAAAGGCATATTAATCCTACTCTTTTTGAAAATAATATCAATTATCCCCGAAATGTATGCTGCATTGCTTTATGTTTTTATTCAATCTTTTTTTCAGGAAAATTACTGGTAAAGTTGTTGGATGTTTACTTTTTGTGAACATGCTGTTGATTGTAAGGTAATTGTAACTATAGAACGAAAAAGTCAAAGGAAATGATGATGGTCTCCTAATATTGAACGGACATCTAAGAATGCGCTCTTTGTGTTCCTATGCTACATAAACACAATTTGAATTGCTGTATCCCCATTTGTGACATTTTCACTTGTTACATAGATATAAGATGATTAGTATCGTTTTCAATATGATGGAAATTTATGACCATTCGTTTAATTTGTTTGAGCTTTTGATTTTGACATCAAACCACTATGTGGAAAACATAGAACCACAACAACGATTAAATTGCAATCATAATTCACATGTGTATATCTTTATTTGACGAAAATATCCTTCCTTAGGCTTTTACTTTACAGCCGTCCTCGTGTCGTTCTTACTATTTGAACCAAGCAGCTGAAATAAATGATATAATAGAGATTAACAAAATTGTAATTTGTTTCATGTCACCTCAAAAACGTTTAATTTTATCCCCGGATCAGATCGTGTAATGTTAAATCAATACCAGGAATATGACAGTTGTTATCCATTCGTTTGATGTGTTTCAGCTTTTGATTTTGACATTTGATAAGGGACTTTCCTTTTTTGTATTTTCCTTGGAGCTCAGTTTTTTTGGTGATTTTACTGTTGAATCCTAGCGAGGGAAGAACAAAAAAAAAAAATAGAAAATTTGCAGATTTAACATTGTTGTGGTGATATTTACATATACTTTCTATTTACCTTTGCAAAATTCATCATCCTCATCACTGCCATCCGCACAATAAACTTCCTTTCCATCACACAAAGATGAGAAAGGAAAACAATGGATACCATCTCTACATTTAGTGAAGCCAGATGCACAATTTCTCTCTACAATGAAAGAACTATTCTGATTAAAGAAAATGATTAGATTTCTTTTTTAAAATTAAACATAGTATGGAAATGATGTGTAGGAAAATCGATTATTTTAACGATATTTAATAACGATAAATACAATCATAGTGGTGTAACCTGTGTAAGAGGGTTTAACTAAATGATATAACGATAAGTACAATCATAGTGCTGTAATCTGTGTAAGAGGGTTTTTAACTAAATGATATAACGATAAGTACAATCATAGTGGTGTAACCTGTGAAAGAGGGTTTAACTAAATGAAATAACGATAAGTACAATCATAGTGGTGTAACCTGTGTAAGAGGGTTTTAACGATATTTAATAACGATAAATACAATCATAGTGGTGTAACCTGTGAAAGAGGGGTTTAACTAAATGAAATAACGATAAGTACAATCATAGTGGTGTAACATGTGTAAGAGGGTTTAACTAAATGAAATAACGATAAGTAGAATCATAGTGCTGTAACCTGTGTAATAGGGTTAACCTAAATGAAATAAGATAAGTACAATCATAGTGGTGTAACCTGTGTAAGAGGGGTTTAAATAAATGAAATAACGATAAGTACAATCATAGTGCTGTAACCTGTGAAAGAGAGGTTTAACTAAATGAAATAACGATAAGTACAATCATAGTGCTGTAACTTGTGTAAGAGAGTTTTTACTAAATGAAACAACAACATGATCGATGTGTATCGACAAAAAATTGTAATCTTGAGTTAGATCCTTTACTAAATAAATGAGTGCAAATGATCGGCATAAAAGAATACAATCGTTGTCGTTAGATCGAACAATAAAATGCAACTATTCATTATAACTTTGTGAATTGTTAGTTAGTTAGCATGACATACGTATATTTGTTTAATAAATAAGTTGTTATAAAATATGAAAAAGTAAGATCACAAAAATACTGAACTCAAAGGAAAATCCAATCGGAAAGTCCATAATCACATAATCACATGGCAAAATCAAATGACAAAACACATCATAAAACGAATGGACAGAACTGTTATATTCCTGACTTGGTAATATTGTAAAACAGAAATTATTCTCCTTCTTGCAAAGCTTGTATTCCCTGCTGGTATTTGGCATAACGTTTTGTCTTGAATTCCGTGCTGGTATTTGGCATAACGTTTTGTCTTTTTTTTTTTGTTATATCCACTCTTTTACGTTTGTATTATGTTTTACCCTTCTAAATACCTGGTATCGAGCATTGCTAAAGATTATCTTCCCTTCTTTTCGTACAGAATGCAATGTATTTTTGTCATAAGAAACATACAAAGGCCATTAACAGTGAAGTATAGACGACTTTTATTATTTGTTTTTTCGTTTATTTTCATGTTGAACATAGGTTTCTGTGGTCTCTTTAATATTTCCGAAAGATGTTTGTTTTTGCTATTTTAAACATCTGTTTTGTCTCTCCAATCTTTTATGTTTTGTTTTCGGCAATTGTGCTTTAAAATCAAACTTGTAAGACTAATGTACAAAACTCATACCTTTGCAGAAATCTTCATTTTTATCGCTACCATCTGGACAAAAGTGCCTCCGTCCATCACAAAGGGACACATCGGGGAAACAATGAATACCATCCCTACATTTAGAGTGCCCCGAAGCACATGCATGTACTGTAATGAAACGTTTGTATTTGTAGCAACAGTTTCCTGAATTACTGAGGCCAAGTGCGACGTTGCTAATTTAAAGTTTTCGTTGGAATGGTTTTTTACTTGTAATTTTGGGGCCCTTCATAGCTAGTTGTTTGGTGTGAACCAATGCTCCGTGTGGAAGGCCGTACATTGACCTATAATGGTTTACTTTAATAAATTGTTATTTGGATGGAGAGTTGTCTCATTGGCACTCACACCACATCTTCCTATATCCATTATCATTTTTAAAATTTTTATTTACTTGATTTCACTTATGACAATATTTGTCCTGAACTACTGAGTCTAAGTGCAACGTTGCTGATTTAAGTTTTTCTTAAAGTTGCATCATTATTTTTAATATTTTGATTAACCTCATCAAAATTTTATTAAAATGTAAACATCTGATATGACGTGCTTCTTTCGCTTTTGTAAACAACATCGTGACAAAATTCTCGATCTATCTATACTGAGCGCAGACTCAGAGAGACATAATAATGGATGTTACAATATACCTCCCATGTAAATCCACATGTGTCCGAGACTATTTACCAACGCTTTACCGATAAATTGAAATTAGACTACAAAAATTTAATTCTTATTTGAATGCATAAAAGAAAAAAATTAGAAATCTACCAATCAAAATAGAATAAAATTCAGCTAAAGTTAAAGATTGCTTTTGTTGCATTTAAGTCATTTCAAATTATGACGTCATACATATGAAAATGCTGAAGCTGGAGATTTTTCTGTTACCATTGAAATTCGTATACTATTACATTAAAATGATTCTTTGAAGTAGGTGTTGTTTTATTATTTATTCTAATGCATTATTCGCATGTTTACAAATTTCAGCAAGTCAACATGGCTGCTCCTTAGATACGAAATGCCATCTTAGGATTTGATCATAAATTACGAGAAAAACATTAAGATTAAAAATAACAAATGTTCGGTTTAAGAATTAAAAGAATAAAGTTGATTTTTTTCTAGCGGTTATTTACGAAGTAATTCCTGCAAGCTACAGCTAGATTTATTAGAAAGTTTAAGCTTTGTCTAACAGGGAGTAAAAAAGAACAGCAGCACATAGGTATTCCCACCTTCGCTTCAGTTTTTAAATGACCGTATTTTTCCTATAAAAATTGAAATAATTCATGGAAGGCATACAATTGTTGAAAATTAACACATGACCTGGGCCGTGATATTCGAATTTTATCCTGAGAGTTAGCATTGTTAGCGAGGGATACAATTAACGAATATGACGGCCCTGGCAATGTGTAAATTTACAACAAGTGTATGGCTTCCATGAATTATTTCATAATCAGACATGTATATGCTTTTATAGTAATTTAAAATACAACGCGTTATTTCTTTAATGAAATTTATTCATTGGTACTTTGAACAATGCCTAATATAAACAAAGATTTTAATACTCTTCATATGTCTGCAGTTTACTCTTTTTTACTTTCGGAAAGCGAATTTTAATTTATGAAGTAATATAGAAATTTATTTACATTTACAAAACTCAGGATCCTCATCACTGTTATCAGCACAATCAATTTTAGAATACCACTTGGTTCCGTCACACAGATGCTTGCGATTAATACACTGGATACCGTCTCGACATTTCACATAGTCGTTGGCACACTCGTGTACTAAAAAAGATAAATACAGCAAACAAAATTTAGGAAGACCCTAACTGCAACTAAACTTAACTTGCACCTCGCTTTATTTTTTATATATAAACCATATATATATTTGGTACTCCTCAGCAAATCCGTATGGTAAAGTTCTGAACCATAACTAGCTCATGTCGAAGGTGTCGATCGAGGCTTTTCGCCGATTGAAAATTTCCTTGAGATCCAGATTCGTTTGAAGACCACAGTTCTAGTTTTATGTCAATTATGTGTACTTGCTTATTAGGCAAAGAAACTTTCAAGTCTAGTTTAATTAATTGATAATGTCGCATGCCGTACAAAAAAGACCACGCGGGATTAATCAAAAGCATTTGTTCACAATATAGGAAAAAAAACTAATTCACATAACAAGTATTCCGAAATGTTTTCATGTATATCTAAATATTTATCAAATTATAAATCAAATAATTGATTCCAAGTGTATCGAAAGCTTGTTTGTAGTTTTGTTGTCGTCCATTGCATCTTTCTTATTCAGTAGTAGTCAATGGTAGTTGTATTTACATTACCATACTTTGTTCTTTCATTGTGTATGTACCTCCCAATCTTGAAGAATACAAAAACGAGGAAAATAACAGATTTGTACAATTCTTGTGTTAAAAAAATAATAATCTGGCAGCTAGCATCACTTAAAAAGTAAAAAAGTTGTCATATTTTCATTACCACGACAAGACGAATAGCGCTTTAAAAGGATGTGCTTTTATTTTTTGATTCGAGCGTCACTGATGAATCTTTTGTAGACGAAACGCGCGTCTGGCATATATATATAATTTTAATCCTGGTATCTATGATGAGTTTAATTTTTATCTTTAACCTAGATTTCGAGAATGTCGGAACGTCTGAGTCGTATACAAATTAACTTTTATTCAGACATTTCATCAAAATGGCTGCTGAAAAAAAGACGTGTCTCGGTATGTTTACATCCAACATTCATGTATTTAGTTATGATGCAATCTTATCGTTTGTCGTTTTAATCCTATTTTTTATTTACTATTCGTATGTAAAATTAAAGATATTTGATCACCTAGTTCATTTGTATGATTTCAGTATAAAGCTACTATATGCACAGGATTTATTTGTTTTAAACAGTTTGCATGATTTGATTTAGAAGAAACAATCGATTTCTCGTAATTGTTATAACATACACCAAACAACACTCACAAACTTAATTCCGATTTATATTTTTTTTGTAAAAGAAAGGTACATGTGACGTCACTTTTTGGGGCGTTGATACATCCGTGTGACGCATAGCTCGTAATCTTATTCTACTGTCTTTTTTTTCAACTGTCGAAAATAATTTTTTGTGTTTGTTTTTATTCTGTAGTCAACTTGTCGAAATGTACTAATGAATTAATTGTTCATGTATTTCTCTTTCCTGAGTATTCTAACAGTTAGTTGTACTGAATTGCTGTCATATAATGCCATTTCAGCGGTAAATGTTACATTGCAGTATATAGGGTTCAACGAACCATTTTTTTCTAAACATCCTGTACCAAGTCAGAACATGACAGTTCTTATCAAATATTTCGTTGCTATGCATGTTGTAATGGCGTTTAATTTTGTTGCAAATCAGTGTAACTGTTTTCCGTTGTTTTCTCTTATAGTTGATGTGTTTCCAACGTTTTCAGTTTGTAACCCGGATTAATTTTTTCTTAATCAATTTATGACATTTGAACAGCGGTATTCTAATGTTTCCGTTATTTGTTACTTTAATCAGATAATTAAGAAAATAAAAAAGACAGAAAACACATACCCCTACAGAATGCCGGATCTTCATCACTCCAATCGTTACAGTTGAACATGGTACCCCTTCTACTTCCACCATCGCATAATCCCCACAAAGGAAAGCATTCATTACCATCGCGACATTTGATATAGCCTTCACCGCATGACTGGTCTGTTATCAAAGTAATAAAAGAGACAGATTAAGGAAAGCATTCATTACCATCACGACATTTGATATAGCCTTCACCGCATGGCTGGTCTGTTATCAAAGTAATAAAAGAGATAGATTAAGTGAAGCACTTATCACCATCACGACATTTGATATAGCCTTCACTGCATGACTGGTCTGTTATCAAAGTAATAGAAGAGAAAGATTCAGGAAAGCATTCATTACCATCACGACATTTAATATACCCTTTACAGCATGACTGGTCTGTTATCAAAGTAATAAAAAAGACAGATTAAGTGAAGCACTTATCACCATCACGACATTTGATATAGCCTTCACTGCATGACTGGTCTGTTATCAAAGTAATAGAAGAGACAGATTCAGGAAAGCATTCATTACCATCACGACATTTAATATAGCCTTCACAGCATGACTGGTCTGTTATCAAAGTAATAAAAAAGACAGATTAAATGAAGCACTTATCACCATCACGACATTTGATATAGCCTTCACTGCATGACTGGTCTGTTATCAAAGTAATAGAAGAGACAGATTGAGGAAAGCATCCATTACCATCACAACATTTAATACAGCCTTCACCGCATGGCTGGTCTGTTATCAAAGTAATAAAAGAGATAGATTAAGTGAAGCACGTATCACCATCACGACATTTGATATAGCCTTCACTGCATGACTGGTCTGTTATCAAAGTAATAGAAGAGACAGATTAAGGAAAGCATTCATTACCATCACGACATTTAATATAGCCTTCACCGCATGACTGGTCTGTTATCAAAGTAATATAAGAGAAATATTAAGGAAAGCATTCATTACCATCACGACTTTTAATATAGCTTTCACTGCATGGCTGGTGTGTTATCAAAGTAATATATTGAATAAATTAATAAATTGGTTTACATTGTCATTTCTCATTGTTGAAGGCCGTACGATGACCTATAGATATTAACGTGTGTGTCATTTGATCTCTTGTGAAGATTTGTTTCATTGGATATCATTTCTCATCTGTTTTTATATTCATGCACTTTGCAGTAAAGGAAAGTGGAATTCTTAATGGCATTTATATTTAAAAAAAGAGGGACGAAAGATACCATTAGGACAGTCAAACTCAACGATTGAAAATAAACTGACAGCGCCATTGCTAAAACTAAAAAGACAAACAGACAAATAATAGTCCAGAAGACAAAGCATAAAAAACTAAAGACTAAGTAACACGAACCCCACCAAAATCTAGGGGATCTCAGGTGCTTCAAACGGGTAAGGTGATTCTGCTCAACATGGGGCACCCGTCAATTTGCTTATGTTATTACAAATCCGGTTAATAGTCTAATTCGGTAGTACAGAACATATCCGATATCATCTGTGAAACGGTTATTCCATAACGGTCAACCAACTATTGATGGCGTAAAATTTAGAAAGCGATGATTTCAACTTCACTTTTTGGAACTCCTGGTTTAATAGCTTCCTTGTGAGCAGAAATCCTTTATTAAGGAAATCATGATAGATTAAATGATACATACTTTTACAAAAATCTGGGTCCTCGTCACTTTCATCCTTACAATACACAGGGTCCCCATCACATAAGCCATTTGCGTTGAAACATTGTTTTCCGTCCCGACATTTCTTCCAACCATTCCAGCCATCCCATCCATCAAATTCAGGACAACTTTGTTCTGTAATTAGTTTTACTAATATTAATATAAAAAAGTAAACCAACAAAAATACCGAACTGCGAGGAAAATTCTTATGTAGAAAATGATGTAGAAATCATGGTTTTACAGCTGGCTAACTCTCTCATTTGTATGACAGTCACATACAATTTTATTATTTTTCACTCGAAAATTGATATTCTATATAAGTTACAATAAAACGAATATAACTTGTCTTTAAGTGTTCGTTATGAATAAAGATGAATTTACTAAGCATTTCGGATGCATAGACATTGATACAAATATATTTCTCAATACTTTTAACAACCCGTTACCTCCTTTCTATCGTTTCTTTGTCATTTTACGTTACTCATGAGCTAGCTTAAAGTACGTTGATTTTGTTGAACGAGGAATATTGCTTTCTCAAAAGTTGCTAAGACAGGGCTATGAATCAATCAAATTAAGGTCATCACTCAAGAACTTTTACGTTATCATGAGCTGATTGGCCATTATGACAAAAGTGTGTCAGAAATCATGTCTGATATTCCTCCTCAGTCATAATAACTTTCCATCATTACCAAACTGAACAAAGAGATAACACAACGGGGGCCGTATACGGTGCAGAAAATGCTTACCCTTCCGGAGAACCTGATTTAACTCCGGGATTTTAGTGTAGTTTCTTATTTATTATTTATAAGTTTTGATGTAAATTTCCTTTGGTTTTGTGAGTCTTTGTTTACTCCTTGGTTTAGATTGTCATTGTCTTTTGCTGTACGACAATCTGGTTTTTTGCACGTTTTATAAGATATTTTAACATTAAATCGTTTAAAATTTATTACGAATTGATCCTCTCTGTAGGATAGATACATCATTATGCGATTAACCCTCTATCAAAAACCCTGTTCCGCCACTGAGAATAACCGGCATCAAATATTTTTACGAAAATAGAAAAACACCATTTGAATTAATATCAAGAAAGGTCCACAATAAAACACTCAAAACCATCTAGTTGTGGTCAAACTATCATGACTTAGCTAACAGTTTCAGTTTTTTTAACAATTACTTGTTAAACTTGATCAATTTTAAAGAAATGAAAGAAAGTTCCATTCGTGTCTTTCAAGTAAAAGAGTTTATCCATAGACCTGCAATCCATCAGAAACACTACAAACCTTATGTTAGTAAAAGAGGGACGAAAGATACCAGAGGGAGGTCAAACTCATATATCGAAAATAAACTTACAACGTCTAGCCAAAAATTAAAGAAGACAAACAGACAAATAATAGAACACATGACACAACATAGAACACTTAAGAATAAACAACTCTAACCCCACCAAAAACAAGGGGTGATATCAGGTGCTCTAGAAGGGTAATAGTATAACGTCCGGGCTAACCGTGCTTTTCCATATCGGTTTATGATATTCGAATATCGGTAAACTAATGTCGTCATAACTTAAAACACCGTTCTCTTTCATCTAGTAACTTTCATCTAGTTCGTAGTTTAACTTTTGAATAATTAAACACACATTTTATTATTAGAACTTTAGTAGTTTAATAATGAGTGTGCTCTTTCATAGAACTTTGTTGGGTTTTTTTTTTGTGTATGTATCAAATTGCACACTCTAAATGGATGTCTTATATTTAGATGTCTGATTTATACACTGGTATAATGATAGTATCAACTTTAAGGAAAATATTAGATTAAATTGTTTGGATGGTGAGGAGGACTTACATATAGAAAGCAACAGATGTTAAAATCAGGACAGTTTGGGAGGAAATCTTGTCAAACGAATAAGCTATGTAAAGTCGACGATTGAAATGAATATTTCTGTTGTAAAACAGACACATAATTCACATAACGAAAAAAGAAACAAACACGTCATGGCTGAAAAAAAAAGAAAAAAAACAAGACAAAAAGGCATATATTTAAGGAATGACTGTAATATTTTTTCTGTCTATGAAGAAATAACTTCGTTGTAAAGCACACTGAACAACACGCATAATTATTTCTTATAATTTAATTCTAAATTCTATTTTAAACCGGCGTAAATCATGAAAAAACGTTGATGACGTCATGGTCATATGACAAAATTGTGTCTATGATATGATAAGTAAAACGACGTCAGCCAATCAGAAGACGCGTTACATCCAAAATTAAACTATTAGTACATAAGAGTAGTAGAATATATAACAATCGTGAATATTTCAGCTTTCTATATAGTTTATCTACCTTAATTAATACGTTACGCTTATACATGTTTGGAGTATACGGACTTAATTTACATTTGTATGCACCTGACATAAAAAACTGGATTTTGAGGAAGAACAACTGAAATCGACAGTACATTGGTTTTACGGTCTTTATCTAGAATTCCTTGATCAATGATCAACAAAAATAAAGGCAACAGTAGTATACCGCTGTTTGAAATTCATAAATCGATTACAAACTGAAACTGAGGAAAACACATCAAATATAAGAGGAGCACTACGTCACAACATTAACACAATATTTAAATGTAACACACAAATAAACGAACTATAATATAACGATGGCCATTTTCCTGACTTGGAACAGGGCATTTAAATAAAAACAAAAGGTGGGTTTTGTTGCATGACAAACCTTCCGCTTTTATGGCAATGCTAGATATAACATTAAAATCATATCTTTCTGATTTATCTCACTATCGAATGTTTTCGAAGTATTCGATTTTTAAGATGTTAGAATATACGTGGGATCTGTAATCTTACCGATTGTTTTCTTTTTCCAATGGTGATATTTTTTAAGAGCGTTAATTGGCATTGCTGCGATGCATTAAACACAGATAACAGTTACTCTGTCGACGTAACATGTCTAACTCCTTTTAGAGTTCGTATGATCCCCTCTTTTTAATTTGTAACATTGATCTTTCTCTCCCTAGTCGCTTCCGAGATCTGAACATCGATACCGTAGCCTGAATTGTAGTTTTTGTACACGGTGAGCATATCACATGCATTTACTTTTACGTTTCTAGACCAAAATGCAATTTGAATTTTGAGATATCAAGAAAAATCCAGGAATACAAATTTTTTAGGAACCACCAAATTCAGCAGTCTTTCATTATTAAATAACCTTGTCTCTCCATCTCAAATTCCTATGCCATACATTGTTATTACAATAACCAAATGATCCTTTCATGAAATCAAGGGATATGAGTTGTAAATATAGAGAAATATAATTGCTTCTTGAATATGGTCGAAAGAAGTCCATTTAAACTGCTGCAAAACAGATATTATAAGGTACATAATGGTTTGTATCCCATGGTAACCAAAAGCAGATCTAGTGTTAACTATTTAACTGTTGAGTATAGAATTCAAACTCCACTATTTATGGGCGTTTTTTTTATAAAAACGTGATTTCTTGTCCCAGTCACTTTAAAAAAAATGTGTTTGATCGTTACAAGTAATTTTTTGTGCAGTCAGTACCTTGAATTAGATTTAACATTTTTAAGCAATTTTAGAGAGATTTATAAGGTATTGATTCCTGAACGGTCCAAAACAACCAAAATGGGATGTCCCTAGACCGCCTCTTCAACATCTATACTCTAAAATATCGTTAAAAATGTAGAAATAAGTGTTATTATTACTTAATATAAGTTCTTTAATAATTCAAAAGTATGTTTAGAGCCAACATATTTTAATGAACAGCTTTGAACATGGGATTTTTAATTTCAAATGGTGTGTCCCTGACAAAAAAAATGTCCACTACGAAACGAAGTCATTAAAATTTGCTAATAAACAGTTTAATAAAATTAATGTTATTTTGTTTGCAAGAGATATAAACATAAGGGTCTTACAAAAGAAGTGATGCTTTTATAACGGCAGTTAAATTGTTGGTAAGAAAAATGAACACATGAAATGGACCAGAGTGATACCGTATTTTTGTCAATGTCCACTACGAAACGGGTCAAATCTACTCCTGTGTCTGGTTTTAAAATTATGAAAAAAATATCAGTGTACAGCTTAATACATGCTTTGGTGAATAAAATCAGTCTTGATACTACTGTAATACAGAGATTGTGGGAAGAAATAAAACATGTCAATGTGTCCCTTACGAAACGGTCACCTACGAAACAAGTGTGGGAGAAAAACGTTTCGTAGTGGACACTACCACTACCATGTAGTCTTTTTTACTCTTTTTTTTTCAATTATATTCGTGCAAAACAAATAACAAGGATTAGTTTCATGTAATTTTTAGTATGCTTTTATTAACATAGAATAGGGTTGATGTTAACTACGAAACTTTTTGTCCGCTACGAAACGGTTTTGTCAACTACGAAACGCATCAAAACGTCCACTACGTAACATAAGTTGAACCTTCATACCTGAAGTACTGTCTGATCTTTATCGATAACAAATGGTTCTCCAATTTAGAAAAAAAATGAGATCTTTCTAGTATATAAAGTAAACAATCTGGAATGTCTATAGGAGACATTTAAAATTGCAATAAGATATGTTTTTAGAAGCAGTTCGTAGTGGACAAATGGTTTCAGTACACACATTATGAATATAATATCATTTTGAAGAGTATCTAAATTTGCACTTTTAATTTACAAACAGGTCCATAATAGAGGTATTCAAAATAATTCTTGAATTAAAATTTTAGACAAGTTGATTTTCCTTCCTTTTTTTAGGTGTCAAAGTCACGCGTTTATTGAAAAACGCCCTTATATGCATCCAATACCTAGAAAACCCATGTATTTGATGCTGATTCTGAATTAATTCAGCAATTTCAGATCGGTTGCTAGGGCTTTTCTTTATGTTGCTATTGTCCTTCAGCCATTCAAATTAAAGCTATTATATTTTTTATCATTTTCAAAAAAATGATATTGACTGTTAAATTACATTAATATTAAAAAAAATAGCAAAAATCTTGATAATGAAATAAGTATTGTTTTTGTCATTTTTATTAATTTTAACCTTTTCGGTTGCTATGGTAACAAAAAAAATACAAAAATACCTAGACTTTTTTTTCTGTTTTTAACAATTCAATATATGAACTTAAGATGCAATTATAGTTGATAATTAACTTGTCTGCCCAATGTAAATTTTTTCTTGATTTAAAATATGATATTTAAGCAATTTTCAGAAAATGTCAAAATACAGATTTTTGCACTTTTTTAAATACCATTTTAGCCTTAATAAAAAAAATATTCCACATCAAAATAAAAACTTCAAAAAATGCTAAATGATATGTTGATTTTTAAAAAAAAAAAAATTTTGAAATTGTCATTATCATAAAATTGCTGCAACCAAAAAGTATACATTTTCCAATTTTCATGTCTAATTTCATCATAAATTCCTGAAAAAAATGGCTGCATGTTTCCATACCAACCGTTCAAGAAAATTAAAATAAAAAATAGCTTGCAAACTTTATTTCATTCTTAGCTGCCTATCATATAAAGGAAGAAAGCAGTTCTGAGACATACATGAATCACCCCCTGCCTGGATCTTACAAATAGCTGTACTTTGCTTTGTTTACAATGAAATACTAAGACATATAATTATGATTTCTACCCGATCAATCTATACTCTTACTACTCCTAAATTATGTCTGCTGACTCGGAAAGCAGTATTTCATGTGAATTCCTCAAGGGTAAACATTTACATTCATATGTTTGTCTTGAATGTATATTTTGAATTTGAATATATACGTAAGCTATCGTTTATCGGCTTTACAGACAAACATAAGATTATTATATATAGAATTGCACGAGGTCGCACGACCACCAAATTCAATCATGATTCCAAACGGCGACCGTAGATCCTTTTTTGAAATCCTTATACTGTTTTGAGCATGTACTTCTGATAGTGAAATCATCATAATGAAAGCTTGTAGCTCTACAGCATACTTTTTTTATTCTTTTCTAGAATATTAAAATACCAAATAACTTCAATATCAATATCAATGCGTTCGTTTGATATATATTCTATTGAAAGTTTGAATGGAAGTTCTAAGAGAGAGACAAAAGATACCAGAGGGAAAGTCAAACTCAGAGATAGAAAATAAACTGACAACGCAATGGCTAAAAACAAATTCCAATGGAAGTGTAACTTGTAACTATAATTTACTTACGTTCACAGAACTCTGGGTCTTCATCACTGTGGTCCGGACAATCATATGATCCTGCACGATCACAGAGCCATTGAGACATGAAACAGTGAACACCATCCCTACACTTAGTGTAACCAGGCTCACAATTTTGATCTATAACAAAAACAGATACTCAATTGATTGTATAGCTTGCTGTTCAATGTGAGCTTAGGCTCCGTATTGAAGACGGTATTTTGATCTATAAGGGGTTATTCTTAGGTTGTAACCTGAATGGAGAGTGGTCTTTTTGGTATTCACACCTCATTTTCCTATACTGTTGATTCAGTAATATTCGTCGGATACCAATTTTCGTGGATTTCGTGGGTACAGGGACAACACGAATTTAAATGTTCAACGCAATGCAAATTTTCTTAAAAAAATGCATGTTAACTTTGTCAAAAACCACGAATTTAATATCCACGAATATGCAGGTTTATCTCTTTCCACGAAAATTGGAACCCACAAAAATAAATGAATCCACAGCTATCTAGATACTTGAATTCTCCAAACTGAATGGCCGCAGGTAAAAAAAGGATAACATAATAATTTATCAACTTATACACGAGGTCAAATACAGACAACAATTCACAAAACAAATAGAACATTATAATTATATAAAGAGTGCTATTCATTTTTAAAAGCAAATATTCTACATAGGAATCAACTTTCTGACACCTACATTAACTCTTTACCATTCGGCAAAAATTGCACTATTTTTGCCGCTGAGGAACGATCAAATTTCAATCAATCATAACTTTCTTATTACTGTTAGTAGGCTTATCAACTAAGACTTTTTATAGAAAATAGTTTTTCAGTAATATTAATGACAGGTTTGTAAAAAATATATAATCTTTGATCACGTGATAATCAGTCCAATGTCACGTGACAACAACAAAAAACTCAGAAAATTGTAAAATTTCGATATAAAATGTACTTTTTTGAAGTTTATTTATGGAAATAGTATCAATAGAGCATCCAAATACAATGTTAGAAATAACATCTCTAAAAAAAGAACCCTGCATGGTCTATTTATGTGAGAAACAGCAATTTTTATAGCCAAACATGCTATTTGGGTGATTTGGGTCAAAAAGGCTATTTTCGAGCTTTCTGGGTAAAAAAACGTAGCTAAACTGTGCAACTGAAGTGCATCCACACTCTAATCCCTATCATTTAAAAGACAGAAAAACAAAAGTCTTGCCGCTTCATAATCCCATAGTTATCGATTTGTAATAGATTATCTTAACATGTATGTCTCTATTATTCTGTAAATGACTATAAACAAAAGACAGACAATTAACTTTTTTACAAGGAAAAAAGCACTTTCAATTTGAAATAAATTAAAGTCAAGTCAAGTTATTTAATATTGGTATTGGGTTTTTTTAAACCGCACATTCATCCTTGCGGGACTCGAACCCGGAACGCTTGATTACTATCCTCAGATGCATCCCCTCAACTACGGAACCATACGGTTAAAATTGATTAAATTCATAATATTTTCAATGTTATTTGTAAAATTTATATTTATGTCTTTAAAAGAACACACACTGTGGGATGGTCTGTAAACCAGGGGGAGGGGAGAGAGGAAAAAAAGGGGGTAATTATGATTTTAATTCAAACACAAGTAACACAAGTATCACAAGTAGTAAGAAATGCAATTTATTTATACTATTTGGCCTCTGGAACCACAATATGCACGTTTTTACTGGTATGGGCAGAAGTTCTAAGAAATAGTTGCTGAAAATTACTGACATATTGACAATGTTCACTGTTTGTATTCGTTTTTTGTAGAAATTAACCCAAAAAAAAATAACTCAATGAAGCTTCATTTTATAAAGCTCAACACAAACCTGAAAGAAAAAGATCCACAACGGACCGATGTTTGCGGTTTATGGCAGCCAAACACAATATTTTCATAATTCGAGATTAGCACAATTCTAAAGTTTTTTCTATTAAATTTTAGCTGTTTTTTTTCAAACGATAATATCTTAATTGTTTTATTCAACCACAAAGATCAACCCCAAAACACACAACAGCAATTTATACGTGTAGCGGAAACTCACAGGTTTCCTTTAAGCCCTTGGTGAAATCTGTTGATAGTCAAATGGCAAATAATTTAAGGTTTGAATCCAAATTTTACGCAAAAAAGAGCGGGTCATAGGAACGGTAAAGAGTTAATAGCCATATAAAATTTATATTCTATTCATCAGTAAACATTCACGAAATATTGATAACTTTTAATATCAGTAATCAAGATTCAAATGGCAACATTTGAATATCGATCTTATTGGTAATATTTCCCATCTTACATGCAAACAAATCATATGATGATATATAAAAGTTTAGCCCTTACCTCTACAAAAGTCGGGATCTTCGTCACTTTGATCACGGCAGTAAGTCGTCTTGCCATCACACAGATCTCGTAATGGGAAACATTGGATTCCATCTCTACATTTAGCATGAGTGGAAGGACAAGTCTGTGCTGTAGATTATAGTGTTAGATTAAAGTAAATATGTAATGATACCATATGGGAAACATTGAATTCTATCTGTACATTTAGCATGAATGGAAGGACAGGTCTGTGCTGTAGAGTCTAGTGTTTAATTAAAGTAAATATGTAATGAATTCATATGGGAAACATTGAATTCTATCTCAACATTTAGCATGAGTGGAAGGAAAAGTCTGTGCTGTAGAGTCTAGTGTTTAATTAAAGTAAATATTTAATGATACCATATGGGAAACATTGAATTCTAACTCTACATTTAGCATGAGTGGAAGGACGACAAGTCTGTGCTGTAGAGTCTAGTGTTATATTTAAGTAAATATGTAATGATACCATATGGGAAACATTGAATTCTAACTCTACATTTAGCATGAATAGAAGGACAAGTCTGTGCTGTAGAGTCTAGTGTTAAATTAAAGTAAATATATAATGATACCATATGGGAAACATTGAATTCTATCTGTACATTTAGCATGAGTGGAAGGACAAGTCTGTGCTGTAGTGTGTAGTGTTTAATTAAAGTAAATATGTAATGATACCATATGGGAAACATTGAATTCTATCTCTACATTTAGCATGAGTGGAAGGACAAGTCTGTGCTGTAGGATGTAGTGTTTAATTAAGGTAAATATGTAATGATATCATTTGAGAAACATTAAATTCTATCTGTACATTTAGCATGAGTGGAAGGACAAGTCTGTGCTGAAGATTGCAGTGTTTAATTAAAGTAAATATGCAATGATACCATATGGGAAACATTAAATTCTATCTCTACATTTAGCATGAGTGGAAGGAAAAGTCTGTGCTGTAGAGTCCAGTGTTTAATTAAAGTAAATATGTAATGATACCATATGGGAAACATTAAATTCTATCTCTACATTTAGCATGAGTGGAAGAAAAGTCTGTGCTGTAGAGTCTAGTGTTTAATTAAAGTAAATATTTTATGATACCATATGGGAAACATTAAATTCTATCTCTACATTTAGCATGAGTGGAAGGACAAGTCTGTGCTGCATTGTAGAATCAAAGTCAATATGTAATACCACCGAATCTTTGTACCTTACTGACAACAGCATCGTAAAATTTGATTACATGGCATTACAGGAACCCAAGCGGTATAACTGAAGAAATATTCGTCGTATAATCGTAATCCGTACTCCATTTGCTAGATGTTTTCAAGTACTTACGTTTTTGTTTTGTCATACTTTTCATTAAGCCTCTCTCACATTTTCCAAACCACAAAAAGCTGATTTTTGTCAGAACGTACTCACAAAATACTAATTATGGTATTTGTTGTCAGATTTTATTCTGTATTTATAATTTATAGTGTAATATTTTATTATTACAGTGAGCTTTTTTCTAAACTGGAAATGACTTGTAAGTAAAAAATATATACAAACTTGATGTTTATGTTTTCCCTTCAATATGATCATTTTGAAAAATCTAATAACACTCGTCAATTCTGGCTGTCTTATCTATTATGATCAAAGAATCGTTAATGACTATTGCATCATCCAGTACTAGAATCCTTAGCATGATTAGCAGAACCGATATATATACGAAAAAAATACTATCCACTTGATTTAGGTAGACATTAAAGTCATAAGACACCTCAAATTAAACAAAATCATGCACATGTTTTCTATAACTAAATGGATAGTTTTCATTATACAACTTTTGTACATATATTTTTTTCGGAAAATTCTTTAATTTGTCCACATTTTGAAGAAGTTTATTTGTTTTTAATTGCTTGCTTCCAGGAAGCAACTCACCGACATATTTTCCGTGTACATAGTGACCTGAGCGTAACCCTCCTCGTAAAAATCCGACGATCGAAATACGCATGGATCTGTCATTAAAATAAACAATTATCAGATTGTACATGTTAAACACGTGCTCAATACCCATGTTTTTTGTTATTTATTTACTATAAGGTGACAATCGGTAAACTTCGGCTTTCATACACGGCATTTAACGAGCAGCCATATTTGTTAAATCATAACAGACAGAGAGAAAAAAAATTGACGATTATACGATATATTTGCGTAAAAAATGAAAAAATCGTGCACAGAGTTCTAAGTTTATGATACATACATGCATTGGTTCAAGAATTGGATAAACATTATTTTTCCCCACTCACTTGTTTCATATGACTTTAAATAATGATTTCATAGAGATGAAGAGTTTAATTGAGCTTTATTACCACATTTTCTTTATACCTACCTCTGCAAAACTCGGGATCCTTGTCACTACTATCTTTACATATCGCTGTCGTACCATCACATAATGATGTAAGAGGAAAGCATCGAATCCCGTCTCTACAACGGATATAATTATCCGGACAACGTTTGTCTATTCAAAAAAACATATACTAAGAATTTGCGAAAGCCTGTTTAAAAATGATATGTATGTTACATTATCATTGTGATATGTCAGTGTGACGATTACTCATTTTCTCTTTTTTTAACTGACCGTTTTACTTGTTTAATATTTTCAGTTCTTTACATGTAAACTGCTGGTTTGATAGGCAGAAAAGAAAATCTCACTGCCTTAAATATAAGTCTTCATAATTTATTATACAGTTTTGGGATTAAACGTCCTTTGAACAGAAATTGGTCCAACTTTATATAATAAAAGTATTATTCGCACAAAGTACAAAAAGATAAGTCGAAGTATTAAACAATTTCTGTTAATCGGACTACTTTTTTTCATCATCTGTTAACTTAAAAGTCTACAATACTTTAGAAACGAGATGGGTTTTTTCGATTAAAGAATTACAATTCTGAGCGTATATTCATGCAGTAACATGAGCAACACGACGGGTGCCACATACGGAGCTGGATCGCTTACCCTTTCAGAGCACCTGAGATCACCCCAAGTTTTTGGTGGGATTGGTGTTGCGCAGTCTTTTGTTTTCTATTCTGTTTCTTTTGTACTGCTAGTATTATTTGTCTGTTTGTCTTTTTTTATTTTTAGTCATGGCGTAGTCAGTTATTATCGATATATTACTTTGGCTGTTTCTATTGTATCTTCGCCCATGTTTTATCTATACTTAATTTCTATTTTGGCGTGCATGAATTTTATTCCTATACATCAATAAATTCAATTTGGCCGCATTTAAAAACTGATTAACTGTCAACAAAGTTTACATTGTTATAACATATACAAACCTGCAGCGTCCACTCTGCTTTTCAAAATGCTGCAGTTCACAAATACAAGAAAAGCGTAGTATACGAATTTCAGCGTCATGTTTGCAACCTAGAAGATCATGAAATGTCGGTACACTTGTTCAAAGTAAAAACATGATAAACAAATAGCGAATTCCATGGAAATTTTCAAAATCCGTAATCGGTTGGAAGTTCAAACGCTCAAACACATGAAACGAATAACAACTATCATATTTCCGAATTGGTTTAGGCAATTTCTTACACTACAAACCATTAAAAGTCTGAAATGGCCTATATCTGTACTCGACTGTACTGATTTTTACTCGACCAGTCTGAATTCGTCTGAGATTTACTTGATAATACTCGACTGTCTGAACCATACTTAACAGTCTGAATGTGTACTTGACCAGTACTTAACCATTTTATACGAGTGTGAACCGTACTCGACCTAGTCTGAACCGTACTCGACCTAGTCTGAACCATACTCGACCTAGTCTGAACCATACTCGACCAAGTCTTAACCAACATGACCAATCTAGACATATTCTTTGTATCTATCAACTGAATTTTATCAATTTAGGAATTCTTTTAATAAAAATGAAATTTGAACAACAACTTGAAATTAAAAATGTATTCAATACAGTATTGAAATTAGAATTTCACAATAATCAGCCATAACATAACTTCAACTCAATATTAATCAACACTTACATAATAATGTATATCAACTTTTAAAATATAAATAAAACAAGCTGATCAAATAATCTTAAAAAAATGAGTTGTGACTAAATTTTCAATATTATGCAAAATTTTATGAATATTTCGGAAGTAGTTTATGGTAGCTGGACTATTTTCACCATTCACTTAAGCCTAGTATAGATTTATGGTGTCAGTTGAGTTCAGGTAATAAGGCAGTGAATGTTTTTTTATTAAGATATATATAAAATAGTATATAAAACAACTTAATGAATTTAAAAAAAATGAGAGCTTAATTGTTTTGTCTTATTAAACCAAGAATTTAATTTAATCATGATAATAGAATTTCCATAGCAATCCTTGATAACCTTTTTAAAAAAGGAAATGTATTCCAAAGTAACAGTAAAAACACATTTCAATTAATTTAAGTATTTTTTTGTCAAATTAACATGGCATACATAAAGCACTTTTGCCGTGATAAAGTCTTTTTGTGCTCATGCGGCGTAAAGGTGTAATACCACCAAATCATGGTACGTCACATCCGGTTGTATACGAAAGTAGGTCTAAAAAAAATATTCCCTTGAATTTGACAGTTGTAGAAAATTAACCCTGCATTTCAATGCACCTTAATTTTTCTGAGTCATAAACATGTATGTTGGGTGTCTGAAAGCATCATTCTTTTTTTATTTGATGGTCTTATAAAATATTTTGGAAAGTTAAGGTTACATAGTTACCAAAGCAGGTAACCAGTAAATAACAGTGTAAAAATTTGGGTTGTTTACTTCCGGTACTGGTTACTTTCTTATATGCAATGGAATGTGGTGTGAAATTTTCACTGTAGCACTGGAAAGGATTAAACTTTATTCATGCAAAGTATTTCTTTGGTTGAAATAAAGGTAAATACTGTACAATTTTTTTAAAAGTTCCAATTTAACAAAGACTAATAGGGGAAAATCAATGGTGGTATTACACCTAAAGCAACCAACAATCAATCAGTCATAAAGCACTTTAATATGTTCTTATTACCTCAGTACAGGTGTGTTTTAAAAGAAAGCCCTATTTTCTTAAATTCGTGTATTACTTATCTAGTACATACATGTATATTCGACAGGCCTTGTTATTTAATTTAAACAGGATGTTGCAATTTTGAATCAATGTTATTTAGAATTTAAAACCTCTGGCCAGGTGTGATCTTGTTTATGAATTTGACCCCAAGCAGAGGTTATACTTTATATTTCACCACTAATTAGAAAAACAATTTCATTTATTTATTTAATTTTATCCCTTTTTGATATTAGCTATATATAATATAATTTTTTTTATCCTAAATATAATCAGAGATATATTTCTTTTATAAGGTTAATTTTTTTTATAAATTTTGTTGGCTGTTGTTATATATATCAGTTAAAAAGAAATTTATTTTAACAGTTAAAAAAGTAGAGGTTTTTTGGTCTAGTATGGTTCAGACTGGTCGAGTATTTTTCAGACCTTTGGTTAAGTATGGTTTAGACTGGAAAAATAGGTAGAGTACATGTTGAGAATGAGTTAATATAAAAAAGAAGATGTGGTATGATTACCAATGAGACAACTATCCACAAAAGACCAAAATAACACAGACATTAACAATTATAGGTCACCGTACGGCCTTCAACAATGAGCAAAGCCCATACCGCACAGTGAGCTATAAAAGGCCCCGATAAGAAGACTGTTTCAGACTGGTCGAGTAATAGTTCAGACTATTTTCAACGGCAAAGATAAGGATCAAGTACGATTCAGTACAGTCAAGTATGGTTCAAACTTGGGTCGAGTAATGTCAAGTAAAAGTCAGACCAATTCAGACTGGTCGAGTAAAAATCTGTGCAGTCGGGTACAGATATAGGCCATTTCAGACTTTAATGGTTTGTAGTGTTATGCAATGTGTTTTTATGTGAGCTTTTGGTGCATCGTAGTATTGTTACATATATTTCATTTGCATTTTGAGTTAAAGATTGTAATCCACAACTCTAACTTTTAGTTGTTTATAAATTTTACTCAACGAAATTTCAAACCTTCATATCTTAATGGTGAACATTAATCCAACAAAATAAGGACACCTTTTTGCTTCGTTAAAGCCGCCTACGAGTTTGTGAATTTCAGACTGAATCAAAAACCCAATCGTTACCTTGACTCTTTTGTCGGATTGTTGTCTATTCACACATTTCGCGTTTCAATTCTTAATTCTATTTAAAACAGAAAGAAGATCTGAGCATTTTTATTTCCTTGAAAGCAATTATACTTGGACACAGGATCTATATTTAACAAGGATTATGAAATGAAAATTGAGCGAATATTGCAGTTGTATTTGTCGACAAAAGTTTATAATGTGGTAATGAAGCCAAATCTATATCCATGTATTTGATTACGTCTTGATAAAGGTTACGTTTTTGAGTCTGTACTGACATTTTGTTTTTTCGCATTAAATTACATAATAGATAAAGGAAGATGTGGTGTGAGTGCCAATGAGACAACTCTCCATCCAAATAACAATTTAAAAAGTAAACCATTATAGGTTAAAGTACGGCCTTCAACACGGTATAAACATGAATAATTCAGATTATTATACTTTATTTTTGTGATCTTTTTGATGATAATCAATGAAAATAACTAACCGTTTTTCTGTCGAAAAAAAAATCTTTTGTAAACTTAATATAAACCTCAAACCACCAAGAAAGTAGACATTGCCCGAAAGATGTTTTATTTGTCTTTATAGTTTTCATGTCGATACAACAGAATCTTATTAATGTTAAAAACTCATATGTTTATAAAGAAAATATAAAAATAGTTAAAAACACAGATTTAAAATAAGACTTGGTTAAGATGATGACTGTAATCTTCATCAACAGGAAAAAGATATTTTGTAGCTCAAAAGTTTTTTTGTGTATTTTTCTTATATTTGTAAAATGTTAACATACCTTCCGCTGACACTTTAGAAAATAATACATGTACATTTTTAAACAAAATAAATCAACCTTGAGAAAACAGCTTGAAGTATGAAGACATTTGCGCTAAAATTTGTCACCATACACAAAAGACGAACTATTATACAAAAGATAAATGAACTAGCTGGGACAGATTTATAACAGTATGTTTTCACACCTATCTTTGTCACGAACCTAAAAATTATTACAATAAACGTTTTAGACGGAATTTCACACATGAAAATAAGAGTACATTGTATTAAAATGTACCTCGAGCTAAAAATTCTAACATTGTAGTCCAGTATTTAACCTTAAACGAATTGCAACAGAAAATGTTTTAGTTCTAATCTATAGCATTAAGCCCTTAATATACACAAAAAAAAGATTTAAAATTTGAATTGGTTGAGATAATAACTGTTATCTTAATGAACAGGAAAGACAGAGTTTGTTTATTTGTAGCTCAAACACTTATTTGTTATATTTGTAAAATTTTAACATACCTTCAGATGAAACTTCAGAAAATAATAGGAGATATGACATTACTTAAAATTAAATATCACGGTATTTATCCTGGTTGTATAATATACCATTATCATTTAAATATTAAGTACATAATTTTGATCATTAAATAAGCTACGATGAAGTATGGTAATTTGGTCTCTGGTGGAGAGTTGTCTCGTTGGCCATCATACCACATCTTTTTATTTTTATAATATCCAAAGTTAATTATGATAAATTTTGCCTATTTATGTAAAGTATCTAAGATAATTTATATCATTAATTTCTCAAGGGTCTCAATTGGGTCTGCCGAACACAGAATTATGGGTATAAAAGTGATATTTTCGTTTTCTTAAAACAAAGTGTATGCAATAAATGACGTTATTATCAAACACTGACCACGTTACTCATTATGCTCTCAGTGACTAGCAGTATCGAAAACAGTAAATACCAAGCTATGTGTCACGTAGGGCGGGAATATCTTTACATACTTACAACTCCCGTTAGCGCCATGTGTCACGCGAATATCTTTACATACCAGGAGACAATTACATCACCCCTAGTTTTTTGGTGGGGTTCGTGTTGTTTATTCTTTGGCTTTCTATGTTGTGTCTTGTGTGTTGTTTGTTTGACTTTTTCATTTTTAGCCATGGCGTTGTCAGTTTGTTTTAGATTTATGAGTTTGACTGTCCCTTTGGTATCTTTCGTCCCTCTTTTACAGATTATAATAAACCACCAATAAAAACCTTCAAAAAGTATGTATACATAATGGGACAACAATTAACAGTAACACAGCACTAAATTTACACTACTTCAAAGACAAAATTGTGTGTCTAAACTTTGTTAACATCTTAAGTCATATCATGGTTTGCATATACACATGAAATCAACAACAAATTCACCCCACAAATAAATATATACAGTACTAAATTATCCAAATTTCCATGAATAAGTTTATAATATCCCCGAAAAATATAAGAATATATATATATATATACGGTGACCTATCAATTTGCACTATCTTTTGGTGCAAATAAAGGCATATTAATCCTACTCTTTTTGAAAATAATATCAATTATCCCCGAAATGTATGCTGCATTGCTTTATGTTTTTATTCAATCTTTTTTTCAGGATAATTACTGGTAAAGTTGTTGGATGTTTACTTTTTGTGAACATGCTGTTGATTTTAAGGTAATTGTAATTATAGAACGAAAAAGTCAAAGGAAATGATGATGGTCTCCTAATATTGAACGGACATCTAAGAATGCGCTCTTTGTGTTCCTATGCTACATCAACTCAATTTGAATTGCTGTATCCCCATTTGTGACATTTTCACTTGTTACATAGATATAAGATGATTAGTATCGTTTTCAATATGATGGAAGTTTATGACCATTCGTTTAATTTGTTTGAGCTTTTGATTTTGACATCAAACCACTATGTGGAAAACATAGAACCACAACAACGATTTAATTGCAATCATAATTCACATGTGTATATTTTTATTTGACGAAAATATCCTTCCTTAGGCTTTTACTTTACAGCCGTCCCTGTGTCGTTCTTACTATTTGAACCAAGCAGCTGAAATAAATGATATAATAGAGATTAACAAAATTGTAATTTGTTTCATGTCACCTCAAAATCGTTTAATTTAATCCCCTGATCAGATCGTATAATGTTAAATCAGTACCAGTAATATGACAGTTGTTATCCATTCGTTTGATGTGTTTCAGCTTTTGATTTTGACATTTGATAAGGGACTTTCCTTTTTTGTATTTTCCTCGGAGCTCAGTTTTTTTGTGATTTTACTGTTGAATCCTGGCGAGAGAAGAACAAAAAAGAAAATTTGCAGATTTAACATTGTTGTGGTGATATTTACATTTACTTTTTATTTACCTTTGCAAAATTCATCATCCTCATCACTGCCATCCGCACAATAAACTTCCTGTCCATCACACAAAGATGTGTAAGGAAAACAATGGATACCATCTCTACATTTAGTAAAGCCAGATGCACAACTTTTCTCTACAATGAAAGAACTATTCTGATTAAAGAAAATGATAAGCCTTCTTTAAAAAAAAACATAGTATGGAAATGATGTGTAGGAAAATTGATTATTTTAACGATATTTAATAACGATAAATACAATCATAGTGGTGTAACCTGTGTATGAGGGTTTTAATGATATTTAATAAATATAAATACAATCATAGTGGTGTAACCTGTGAAAGAGGGTTTTAACAAAATTAAATAACGATAAGTACAATCATAGTGGTGTAACCTGTGAAAGAGTGGTTTAACTAAATGATATAACGATAAGTACAATCATAGTGCTGTAACCTGTGTAAGAGGGTTTTAACTAAATGATATAACGATAAGTACAATCATAGTGGTGTAACCTGTGAAAGAGGGTTTAACTAAATGAAATAACGATAAGTACAATCATAGTGGTGTAACATGTGTAAGAGGGTTTTAACGATATTTAATAACGATAAATACAATCATAGTGGTGTAACCTGTGAAAGAGGGGTTTAACTAAATTAAATAACGATAAGTACAATCATTGTGGTGTTACATGTGTAAGAGGGTTTAACTAAATGAAATAACTATAAGTAGAATCATAGTGCTGTAACCTGTGTAAGAGGGTTAACCTAAATGAAATAACGATAAGTACAATCATAGTGGTGTAACCTGTGTAAGAGGGATTTAAATAAATGAAATAACGATAAGTACAATCATAGTGCTGTAACCTGTGAAAGAGGGGTTTAACTAAATGAAATAACGATAAGCACAATCATAGTGCTGTAACTTGTGTAAGAGAGTTTTTACTAAATGAAACAACAACATGATCGATGTGTATCGACAAAGAATTGTAATCCTGAGTTAGATCCTTTACTAAATAAATGAGTGCAAATGATCGGCATAAAAGAATACAATCGTTGTCATATGTTAGTTAGTTAGCATGACATACGTATATTTGTTTAATAAATAAGTTGTTATAAAATATGAAAAAGTAAGTCCACAAAAATACTGAACTCAAAGGAAAATCCAATCGGAAAGTCCATAATCACATAATCACATGGCAAAATCAAATGACAAAACACATCATAAAACGAATGGACAGAACTGTTATATTCCTGACTAGGTAATATTGTAAAACAGAAATTATTCTCCTTCTTGCAAAGCTTGTATTCCCTGCTGTTATTTGGCATAACGTTTTGTCTTGAATTTCGTGCTGGTATTTGGCATAACGTTTTGTCTTTTTTTTTGTTATATCCACTCTTTTACGTTTGTATTATGTTTTACCCTTCTAAATACCTGGTATCGAGCATTGCTAAAGATTATCTTCCCTTCTTTTCGTACAGAATGCAATGTATTTTTGTCATAAGAAACATACAAAGGCCATTAACAGTGAAGTATAGACGACTTTTATTATTTGTTTTTTCGTTTATTTTCATGTTGAACATAGGTTTCTGTGGTCTCTTTAATATTTCTGAAACATGATTGGTTTTGCTATTTTAAACATCTGTTTTGTCTCTCCAATCTTTTATGTTTTGTTTTCGGCAATTGTTGTGCTTTAAAATCAAACTTGTAAGACTAATGTACAAAACTCATACCTTTGCAGAAATCTTCATTTTTATCGCTTCCATCTGGACAAACGTGCCTCCGTCCATCACAAAGGGACACATCGGGGAAACAATGAATACCATCCCTACATTTAGAGTGCCCCGAAGCACATGCATGTACTGTAATGAAACGTTTGTAATTGTAACAACAGTTTCTTGAATTACTGAGGCCAAGTGCGACGTTGCTAATTTAAGGTTTTCGTTTGAATGGTCTTACACTTGTAATTTTGGGGCCCTTCATAGCTTGTTGTTTGGTGTGAGCCAATGCTCCGTGTTGAAGGCCGTACATTGACCTATAATGGTTTACTTTTATTAATTGTTATTTGGATGGAGAGTTGTGTCATTGGCACCTACACCACATCTTCCTATATCCATTATCATTTTTAAAATTTTTATTTACTTAGGTTTTCTTCAAGTTGCATCATTATTTTTAACATTTTGATTAACCTCATCAAAATTTTATTAAAATGTAAACAAGCTGCTGTGTTGAATGAGATATTCTGATATGACGTGCTTCTTTCGCTTTTGTAAACAACATCGTGACAAAATTCTCGATATATCTATACTTAGGTCAGACTCAGAGAGACATAATAATGGATGTTACAATATACCTCCCACGTAAATCCACATGTGTCCGAGACTATTTACCAACGCTTTACCGATAAATTGAAATAAGACTACAAAAACTTTAATTCTTATTTGAATGCATAAAAGAAAAAAAATTAGAAATCTTCAAATCAAAATAGAATAAAATTCAGCTAAAGTTCAAGATTGCTTTTGTTGCATTTAAGTCATTTCAAAATATGACGTCATACATATGAAAATGCTGAAGCTGGAGGTATTTCTGTAACCATTGAAATTCGTATACTATTACATTAAAATGATTCTTTGAAGTAGGTGTTGTTTTATTATCTATTCTAATGCATTATTCGCATGTTTACAAATTTCAGCAAGTCAACATGGCTGCTCCTTAGATACGAAATGCCATCTTAGGATTTGATCATAAATTACGAGAAAAAAATTAAGATTACAAATAAGAAATGTTTGGTTTAAGAATTAAAAGAATAAAGTTGATTTCTTTTCTAGCGGTTATTTACGAAGTAATTCCTGCAAGCTACAGCTAGATTTATTAGAAAGTTTAAGCTTTGTCTAACAGGGAGTAAAAAAGAACAGCAACACATACGGCATTTTCATGGAATTCATGGAAGGCATACAATTGTTGGAAATTAACACATGACCTGGGCCGTGATATTCGAATTTTATTCTAAGAGTTAGAATGGTTAACGAGGGATAAAATTAACGAATATGACGGCCCTGGCAATGTGTAAATTTACAACAGGTGTATGGCTTCCGTGAATTATTTCATAATCAGACATGTATATGCTTTTATAGTAATTTAAAATTCAACGCGGTATTTCTTTAATGAAAGTTTATTCGTTGGTACTTTGAACAATGCCAATGTAAGCAAAGATTTTAATACTCTTCATAAGTCTGCAGTTTACTCATTTTTACGTTCGGAAAGCGAATTTTAATTTATAAAGTAATATAGAAATTTATTTACATTTACAAAACTCAGGATCCTCATCACTGTTATCAGCACAATCAATTTTAGAATACCACTTGGTTCCGTCACACAGATGCTTGCGATTAATACACTGGATACCGTCTCGACATTTCACAAAGTCGTTGGCACACTCGTGTACTAAAAAAAAGATAAATACAGCAAACAAAATTTAGGAAGATCCTAACTGCAACTAAACTTAACTTGCATCTCACTTTATTTTTTATATATAAACCATATATATATTTGGTACTCCTCAGCAAATCCGTATGGTAAAGTTCTGAACCATAACTAGCTCATGTCGAAGGTGTCGATCGAGGCTTTTCGCCAATTGAAAATTTCCTTGAGATCCAGATTCGTTTGAACACCACAGTTCTAGTTTTATGTCAATTATGTGTACTTGCTTATTAGACAAAGAAACTTTCAAGTCTAGTTTAATTAATTGATAATGTCGCATGCCGTACAAAATAGACCACGCGGGATTAATCAAAAGCATTTGTTCACAATATAGGAAAAAAAATAATTCACATAACAAGTATTCCGAAATGTTTTCATGTATATCTAAATATTTATCAAATTATAAATCAAATAATTGATTCCCAGTGTATCGAAAGCTTGTTTGTAGTTTTGTTGTCGTCCATTGCATCTTTCTTATTCAGTAGTAGTCAATGGTAGTTGTATTTACATTACCATACTTTGTTCTTTCATTGTGTATGTACCTCCCAATCTTGAGAGTACAAAAACGAGGAAAATAACAGATTTGTACAATTCTTGTGTTAAAAAAATAATAATCTGGCAGCTAGCATCACTTAAAAAGTAAAAAAGTTGTCATATTTTCATTACCACGACAAGACGAATAGCGCTTTAAAAGGATGTGCTTTTATTTTTTGATTCGAGCGTCACTGATGAATCTTTTGTAGACGAAACGCGCGTCTGGGATATATATATAATTTTAATCCTGGTATCTATGATGAGTTAAATTTTTATCTTTAACCTAGATTTCGAGAATGTCGAAACGTCTGAGTCGTATACAAATTAACTTTTATTCAGACATTTCATCAAAATGGCTGCTGAAAAAAATACGTGTCTCGGTATGTTTACATCCAACATTCATGTATTTAGGTATGATGTAATCTTATCGCTTGTCGTTTTAATCCTATTTTTTATTTACTATTCGTATGTAAAATTAAAGATATTTGATCACCTAGTTCATTTGTATGATTTCAGTATAAAGCTACTATATGCACAGGATTTATTTGTTTTAAACAGTTTGCATGATTTTGATTTAGAAGAAACAATCGATTTCTCGTAATTGTTATAACATACACCAAACAACACTCACAAACTTAATTCCGATTTATATTTATTTTTGTAAAAGAAAGGTACATGTGACGTCACTTTTTGGGGCGTTGATACATCCGTGTGACGCATAGCTCGTAATCTTATTCTACTGTCTTTTTTTTCAACTGTCGAAAATAATTTTTTGTGTTTGTTTTTATTCTGTAGTCAACTTGTCGAAATGTACTAATGAATTAATTGTTCATGTATTTCTCTTTCCTGAGTATTCTAACAGTTAGTTGTACTGAATTGCTGTCATATAATGCCATTTCAGCGGTAAATGTTACATTGCAGTATATAGGGTTCAACGAACCATTTTTTTCTAAACATCCTGTACCAAGTCAGAACATGACAGTTCTTATCAAATATTTCGTTGCTATGCATGTTGTAATGGCGTTTAATTTTGTTGCAAATCAGTGTAACTGTTTTCCGTTGTTTTCTCTTATAGTTGATGTGTTTCCAACGTTTTCAGTTTGTAACCCGGATTAATTTTTTCTTAATCAATTTATGACATTTGAACAGCGGTATTCTAATGTTTCCGTTATTTGTTACTTTAATCAGATAATTAAGAAAATAAAAAAGACAGAAAACACATACCCCTACAGAATGCCGGATCTTCATCACTCCAATCGTTACAGTTAAACATGGTACCCCTTCTACTTCCACCATCGCATAATCCCCACAAAGGAAAGCATTCATTACCATCGCGACATTTGATATAGCCTTCACCGCATGACTGGTCTGTTATCAAAGTAATAAAAGAGACAGATTAAGGAAAGCATTCATTACCATCACGACATTTGATATAGCCTTCACCGCATGGCTGGTCTGTTATCAAAGTAATAAAAGAGATAGATTAAGTGAAGCACTTATCACCATCACGACATTTGATATAGCCTTCACTGCATGACTGGTCTGTTATCAAAGTAATAGAAGAGAAAGATTCAGGAAAGCATTCATTACCATCACGACATTTAATATACCCTTTACAGCATGACTGGTCTGTTATCAAAGTAATAAAAAAGACAGATTAAGTGAAGCACTTATCACCATCACGACATTTGATATAGCCTTCACTGCATGACTGGTCTGTTATCAAAGTAATAGAAGAGACAGATTCAGGAAAGCATTCATTACCATCACGACATTTAATATAGCCTTCACAGCATGACTGGTCTGTTATCAAAGTAATAAAAAAGACAGATTAAATGAAGCACTTATCACCATCACGACATTTGATATAGCCTTCACTGCATGACTGGTCTGTTATCAAAGTAATAGAAGAGACAGATTGAGGAAAGCATCCATTACCATCACAACATTTAATACAGCCTTCACCGCATGGCTGGTCTGTTATCAAAGTAATAAAAGAGATAGATTAAGTGAAGCACGTCTCACCATCACGACATTTGATATAGCCTTCACTGCATGACTGGTCTGTTATCAAAGTAATAGAAGAGACAGATTAAGGAAAGCATTCATTACCATCACGACATTTAATATAGCCTTCACCGCATGACTGGTCTGTTATCAAAGTAATATAAGAGAAATATTAAGGAAAGCATTCATTACCATCACGACTTTTAATATAGCTTTCACTGCATGGCTGGTGTGTTATCAAAGTAATATATTGAATAAATTAATAAATTGGTTTACATTGTCATTTCTCATTGTTGAAGGCCGTACGATGACCTATAGATATTAACGTGTGTGTCATTTGATCTCTTGTGAAGATTTGTTTCATTGGATATCATTTCTCATCTGTTTTTATATTCATGCACTTTGCAGTAAAGGAAAGTGGAATTCTTAATGGCATTTATATTTAAAAAAAGAGGGACGAAAGATACCATTAGGACAGTCAAACTCAACGATTGAAAATAGACTGACAGCGCCATTGCTAAAACTAAAAAGACAAACAGACAAATAATAGTCCAGAAGACACAGCATAAAAAACTAAAGACTAAGTAACACGAACCCCACCAAAATCTAGGGGATCTCAGGTGCTTCAAACGGGTAAGGTGATTCTGCTCAACATGGGGCACCCGTCAATTTGCTTATGTTATTACAAATCCGGTTAATAGTCTAATTCGGTAGTACAGAACATATCCGATATCATCTGTGAAACGGTTATTCCATAACGGTCAACCAACTATTGATGGCGTAAAATTTAGAAAACGATGATTTCAACTTCACTTTTTGGAACTCCTGGTTTAATAGCTTCCTTGTGAGCAGAAATCCTTTATTAAGGAAATCGTGATAGATTAAATGATACATACTTTTACAAAAATCTGGGTCCTCGTCACTTTCATCCTTACAATACACAGGGTCCCCATCACATAAGCCATTTGCGTTGAAACATTGTTTTCCGTCCCGACATTTCTTCCAACCATTCCAGCCATCCCATCCATCAAATTCAGGACAACTTTGTTCTGTAATTAGTTTTACTAATATTAATATAAAAAAGTAAACCAACAAAAATACCGAACTGCGAGGAAAATTCTTATGTAGAAAATGATGTAGAAATCATGGTTTTACAGCTGGCTAACTCTCTCATTTGTATGACAGTCACATACAATTCTATTTTTTTCACTCGAAAATTGATATTCTATATAAGTTACAATAAAACGAATATAACTTGTCTTTAAGTGTTCGTTATGAATAAAGATGAATTACTAAGCATTTCGGATGCATAGACATTGATACAAATATATTTCTCAATACTTTTAACAACCCGTTACCTCCTTTCTATCGTTTCTTTGTCATTTTACGTTACTCATGAGCTAGCTTAAAGTACGTTGATTTTGTTGAACGAGGAATATTGCTTTCTCAAAAGTTGCTAAGACAGGGCTATGAATCAATCAAATTAAGGTCATCACTCATGAACTTTTACGTTATCATGAGCTGATTGGCCATTATGACAAAAGTGTGTCAGAAATCATGTCTGATATTCCTCCTCAGTCATAATAACTTTCCATCATTACCAAACTGAACAAAGAGATAACACGACGGGGGCCGTATACGGTGCAGAAAATGCTTACCCTTCCGGAGAACCTGATTTAACTCCGGGATTTTAGTGGAGTTTCTTATTTATTATTTATAAGTTTTGATGTAAATTTCCTTTGGTTTTGTGAGTCTTTGTTTACTCCTTGGTTTAGATTGTCATTGTCTTTTGCTGTACGATAATCTGGTTTTTTGCACGTTTTATAAGATATTTTAACATTAAATCGTTTAAAATTTATTACGAATTGATCCTCTCTGTAGGATAGATACATCATTATGCGATTAACCCTCTATCAAAAACCCAGTTCCGCCACTGAGAATAACCGGCATCAAATATTTTTACGAAAATAGAAAAACACCATTTGAATTAATATCAAGAAAGGTCCACAATAAAACACTCAAAACCATCTAGTTGTGGTCAAACTATCATGACTTAGCTAACAGTTTCAGTTTTTTTAACAATTACTTGTTAAACTTGATCAATTTTAAAGAAATGAAAGAAAGTTCCATTCGTGTCTTTCAAGTAAAAGAGTTTTATCCATAGACCTGCAATCCATCAGAAACACTACAAACCTTATGTTAGTAAAAGAGGGACGAAAGATACCAGAGGGAGGTCAAACTCATATATCGAAAATAAACTTACAACGTCTAGCCAAAAATTAAAGAAGACAAACAGACAAATAATAGAACACATGACACAACATAGAACACTTAAGAATAAGCAACTCTAACCCCACCAAAAACAAGGGGTGATATCAGGTGCTCTAGAAGGGTAATAGTATAACGTCCGGGCTAACCGTGCTTTTCCATATCGGTTTATGATATTCGAATATCGGTAAACTAATGTCGTCATAACTTAAAACACCGTTCTCTTTCATCTAGTAACTTTCATCTAGTTCGTAGTTTAACTTTTGAATAATTAAACACACATTTTATTATTAGAACTTTAGTAGTTTAATAATGAGTGTGCTCTTTCATAGAACTTTGTTGGGTTTTTTTTTGTGTATGTATCAAATTGCACACTCTAAATGGATGTCTTATATTTAGATGTCTGATTTATACACTGGTATAATGATAGTATCAACTTTAAGGAAAATATTAGATTAAATTGTTTGGATGGTGAGGAGGACTTACATATAGAAAGCAACAGATGTTAAAATCAGGACAGTTTGGGAGGAAATCTTGTCAAACGAATAAGCTATGTAAAGTCGACGATTGAAATGAATATTTCTGTTGTAAAACAGACACATAATTCACATAACGAAAAAAGAAACAAACACGTCATGGCTGAAAAAAAAAGAAAAAAAACAAGACAAAAAGGCATATATTTAAGGAATGACTGTAATATTTTTTCTGTCTATGAAGAAATAACTTCGTTGTAAAGCACACTGAACAACACGCATAATTATTTCTTATAATTTAGTTCTAAATTCTATTTTAAACCGGCGTAAATCATGAAAAAACGTTGATGACGTCATGGTCATATGACAAAATTGTGTCTATGATATGATAAGTAAAACGACGTCAGCCAATCAGAAGACGCGTTACATCCAAAATTAAACTATTAGTACATAAGAGTAGTAGAATATATAACAATCGTGAATATTTCAGCTTTCTATATAGTTTATCTACCTTAATTAATACGTTACGCTTATACATGTTTGGAGTATACGGACTTAATTTACATTTGTATGCACCTGACATAAAAAACTGGATTTTGAGGAAGAACAACTGAAATCGACAGTACATTGGTTTTACGGTCTTTATCTAGAATTCCTTGATCAATGATCAACAAAAATAAAGGCAACAGTAGTATACCGCTGTTTGAAATTCATAAATCGATTACAAACTGAAACTGAGGAAAACACATCAAATATAAGAGGAGCACTACGTCACAACATTAACACAATATTTAAATGTAACACACAAATAAACGAACTATAATATAATGATGGCCATTTTCCTGACTTGGAACAGGGCATTTAAATAAAAACAAAAGGTGGGTTTTGTTGCATGACAAACCTTCCGCTTTTATGGCAATGCTAGATATAACATTAAAATCATATCTTTCTGATTTATCTCACTATCGAATGTTTTCGAAGTATTCGATTTTTAAGATGTTAGAATATACGTGGGATCTGTAATCTTACCGATTGTTTTCTTTTTCCAATGGTGATATTTTTTAAGAGCGTTAATTGGCATTGCTGCGATGCATTAAACACAGATAACAGTTACTCTGTCGACGTAACATGTCTAACTCCTTTTAGAGTTCGTATGATCCCCTCTTTTTAATTTGTAACATTGATCTTTCTCTCCCTAGTCGCTTCCGAGATCTGAACATCGATACCGTAGCCTGAATTGTAGTTTTTGTACTCGGTGAGCATATCACATGCATTTACTTTTACGTTTCTAGACCAAAATGCAATTTGAATTTTGAGATATCAAGAAAAATCCAGGAATACAAATTTTTTAGGAACCACCAAATTCAGCAGTCTTTCATTATTAAATAACCTTGTCTCTCCATCTCAAATTCCTATGCCATACATTGTTATTACAATAACCAAATGATCCTTTCATGAAATCAAGGGATATGAGTTGTAAATATAGAGAAATATAATTGCTTCTTGAATATGGTCGAAAGAAGTCCATTTAAACTGCTGCAAAACAGATATTATAAGGTACATAATGGTTTGTATCCCATGGTAACCAAAAGCAGATCTAGTGTTAACTATTTAACTGTTGAGTATAGAATTCAAACTCCACTATTTATGGGCGTTTTTTTTATAAAAACGTGATTTCTTGTCCCAGTCACTTTAAAAAAAATGTGTTTGATCGTTACAAGTAATTTTTTGTGCAGTCAGTACCTTGAATTAGATTTAACATTTTTAAGCAATTTTAGAGAGATTTATAAGGTATTGATTCCTGAACGGTCCAAAACAACCAAAATGGGATGTCCCTAGACCGCCTCTTCAACATCTATACTCTAAAATATCGTTAAAAATGTAGAAATAAGTGTTATTATTACTTAATATAAGTTCTTTAATAATTCAAAAGTATGTTTAGAGCCAACATATTTTAATGAACAGCTTTGAACATGGGATTTTTAATTTCAAATGGTGTGTCCCTGACAAAAAAAATGTCCACTACGAAACGAAGTCATTAAAATTTGCTAATAAACAGTTTAATAAAATCAATGTTATTTTGTTTGCAAGAGATATAAACATAAGGGTCTTACAAAAGAAGTGATGCTTTTATAACGGCAGTTAAATTGTTGGTAAGAAAAATGAACACATGAAATGGACCAGAGTGATACCGTATTTTTGTCAATGTCCACTACGAAACGGGTCAAATCTACTCCTGTGTCTGGTTTTAAAATTATGAAAAAAATATCAGTGTACAGCTTAATACATGCTTTGGTGAATAAAATCAGTCTTGATACTACTGTAATACAGGGATTGTGGGAAGAAATAAAACATGTCAATGTGTCCCTTACGAAACGGTCACCTACGAAACAAGTGTGGGAGAAAAACGTTTCGTAGTGGACACTACCACTACCATGTAGTCTTTTTTACTCTTTTTTTTTCAATTATATTCGTGCAAAACAAATAACAAGGATTAGTTTCATGTAATTTTTAGTATGCTTTTATTAACATAGAATAGGGTTGATGTTAACTACGAAACTTTTTGTCCGCTACGAAACGGTTTTGTCAACTACGAAACGCATCAAAACGTCCACTACGTAACATAAGTTGAACCTTCATACGTGAAGTACTGTCTGATCTTTATCGATAACAAATGGTTCTCCAATTTAGAAAAAAAATGAGATCTTTCTAGTATATAAAGTAAACAATCTGGAATGTCTATAGGAGACATTTAAAATTGCAATAAGATATGTTTTTAGAAGCAGTTCGTAGTGGACAAATGGTTTCAGTACACACATTATGAATATAATATCATTTTGAAGAGTATCTAAATTTGCACTTTTAGTTTACAAACAGGTCCATAATAGAGGTATTCAAAATAATTCTTGAATTAAAATTTTAGACAAGTTGATTTTCCTTCCTTTTTTTAGGTGTCAAAGTCACGCGTTTATTGAAAAACGCCCTTATATGCATCCAATACCTAGAAAACCCATGTATTTGATGCTGATTCTGAATTAATTCAGCAATTTCAGATCGGTTGCTAGGGCTTTTCTTTATGTTGCTATTGTCCTTCAGGCATTCAAATTAAAGCTATTATATTTTTTATCATTTTCAAAAAAATGATATTGACTGTTAAATTACATTAATATTAAAAAAATAGCAAAAATCTTGATAATGAAATAAGTATTGTTTTTGTCATTTTTATTAATTTTAACCTTTTCGGTTGCTATGGTAACAAAAAAAATACAAAAATACCTAGACTTTTTTTTCTGTTTTTAACAATTCAATATATGAACTTAAGATGCAATTATAGTTGATAATTAACTTGTCTGCCCAATGTAAATTTTTTCTTGATTTAAAATATGATATTTAAGCAATTTTCAGAAAATGTCAAAATACAGATTTTTGCACTTTTTTAAATACCATTTTAGCCTTAATAAAAAAAATATTCCACATCAAAATAAAAACTTCAAAAAATGCTAAATGATATGTTGATTTTTTAAAAAAAAAAAATTTTGAAATTGTCATTATCATAAAATTGCTGCAACCAAAAAGTATACATTTTCCAATTTTCATGTCTAATTTCATCATAAATTCCTGAAAAAAATGGCTGCATGTTTCCATACCAACCGTTCAAGAAAATTAAAATAAAAAATAGCTTGCAAACTTTATTTCATTCTTAGCTGCCTATCATATAAAGGAAGAAAGCAGTTCTGAGACATACATGAATCACCCCCTGCCTGGATCTTACAAATAGCTGTACTTTGCTTTGTTTACAATGAAATACTAAGACATATAATTATGATTTCTACCCGATCAATCTATACTCTTACTACTCCTAAATTATGTCTGCTGACTCGGAAAGCAGTATTTCATGTGAATTCCTCAAGGGTAAACATTTACATTCATATGTTTGTCTTGAATGTATATTTTGAATTTGAATATATACGTAAGCTATCGTTTATCGGCTTTACAGACAAACATAAGATTATTATATATAGAATTGCACGAGGTCGCACGACCACCAAATTCAATCATGATTCCAAACGGCGACCGTAGATCCTTTTTTGAAATCCTTATACTGTTTTGAGCATGTACTTCTGATAGTGAAATCATCATAATGAAAGCTTGTAGCTCTACAGCATACTTTTTTATTCTTTTCTAGAATATTAAAATACCAAATAACTTCAATATCAATATCAATGCGTTCGTTTGATATATATTCTATTGAAAGTTTGAATGGAAGTTCTAAGAGAGAGACAAAAGATACCAGAGGGAAAGTCAAACTCAGAGATAGAAAATAAACTGACAACGCAATGGCTAAAAACAAATTCCAATGGAAGTGTAACTTGTAACTATAATTTACCTACGTTCACAGAACTCTGGGTCTTCATCACTGTGGTCCGGACAATCATATGATCCTGCACGATCACAGAGCCATTGAGACATGAAACAGTGAACACCATCCCTACACTTAGTGTAACCAGGCTCACAATTTTGATCTATAACAAAAACAGATACTCAATTGATTTTATAGCTTGCTGTTCAATGTGAGCTTAGGCTCCGTATTGAAGACGGTATTTTGATCTATAAGGGGTTATTCTTAGGTTGTAACCTGAATGGAGAGTGGTCTTTTTGGTATTCACACCTCATTTTCCTATACTGTTGATTCAGTAATATTCGTCGGATACCAATTTTCGTGGATTTCCTGGGTACAGGGACAACACGAATTTAAATGTTCAACGCAATGCAAATTTTCTTAAAAAAATGCATGTTAACTTTGTCAAAAACCACGAATTTAATATCCACGAATATGCAGGTTTATCTCTTTCCACGAAAATTGGAACCCACAAAAATAAATGAATCCACAGCTATCTAGATACTTGAATTCTCCAAACTGAATGGCCGCAGGTAAAAAAAGGATAACATAATAATTTATCAACTTATACACGAGGTCAAATACAGACAACAATTCACAAAACAAATAGAACATTATAATTATATAAAGAGTGCTATTCATTTTTAAAAGCAAATATTCTGCATAGGAATCAACTTTCTGACACCTACATTAACTCTTTACCATTCGGCAAAAATTGCACTATTTTTGCGGCTGAGGAACGATCAAATTTCAATCAATCATAACTTTCTTATTACTGTTAGTAGGCTTATCAACTAAGACTTTTTATAGAAAATAGTTTTTCAGTAATATTAATGACAGGTTTGTAAAAAATATATAATCTTTGATCACGTGATAATCAGTCCAATGTCACGTGACAACAACAAAAAACTCAGAAAATTGTAAAATTTCGATATAAAATGTACTTTTTTGAAGTTTATTTATGGAAATAGTATCAATAGAGCATCCAAATACAATGTTAGAAATAACATCTCTAAAAAAAGAACCCTGCATGGTCTATTTATGTGAGAAACAGCAATTTTTATAGCCAAACATGCTATTTGGGTGATTTGGGTCAAAAAGGCTATTTTCGAGCTTTCTGGGTAAAAAAACGTAGCTAAACTGTGCAACTGAAGTGCATCCACACTCTAATCCCTATCATTTAAAAGACAGAAAAACAAAAGTCTTGCCGCTTCATAATCCCATAGTTATCGATTTGTAATAGATTATCTTAACATGTATGTCTCTATTATTCTGTAAATGACTATAAACAAAAGACAGACAATTAACTTTTTTACAAGGAAAAAAGCATTTTCAATTTGAAATAAATTAAAGTCAAGTCAAGTTATTTAATATTGGTATTGGGTTTTTTTAAACCGCACATTCATCCTTGCGGGACTCGAACCCGGAACGCTTGATTACTATCCTCAGATGCATCCCCTCAACTACGGAACCATACGGTTAAAATTGATTAAATTCATATTATTTTCAATGTTATTTGTAAAATTTATATTTATGTCTTTAAAAGAACACACACTGTGGGATGGTCTGTAAACCAGGGGGATGGGGAGAGAGGAAAAAAAGGGGGTAATTATGATTTTAATTCAAACACAAGTAACACAAGTAACACAAGTAGTAAGAAATGCAATTTATTTATACTATTTGGCCTCTGGAACCACAATATGCACGTTTTTACTGGTATGGGCAGAAGTTCTAAGAAATAGTTGCTGAAAATTACTGACATATTGACAATGTTCACTGTTTGTATTCGTTTTTTGTAGAAATTAACCCAAAAAAAAATAACTCAATGAAGCTTCATTTTATAAAGCTCAACACAAACCTGAAAGAAAAAGATCCACAACGGACCGATGTTTGCGGTTTATAGCAGCCAAACACAATATTTTCATAATTCGAGATTAGCACAATTCTAAAGTTTTTTCTATTAAATTTTAGCTGTTTTTTTTCAAACGATAATATCTTAATTGTTTTATTCAACCACAAAGATCAACCCCAAAACACACAACAGCAATTTATACGTGTAGCGGAAACTCACAGGTTTCCTTTAAGCCCTTGGTGAAATCTGTTGATAGTCAAATGGCAAATAATTTAAGGTTTGAATCCAAATTTTACGCAAAAAAGAGCTTATGACCCGAATTCGGGTCATAGGAACGGTAAAGAGTTAATAGCCATATAAAATTTATATTCTATTCATCAGTAAACATTCACGAAATATTGATAACTTTTAATATCAGTAATCAAGATTCAAATGGCAACATTTGAATATCGATCTTATTGGTAATATTTCCCATCTTACATGCAAACAAATCATATGATGATATATAAAAGTTTAGCCCTTACCTCTACAAAAGTCGGGATCTTCGTCACTTTGATCACGGCAGTAAGTCGTCTTGCCATCACACAGATCTCGTAATGGGAAACATTGGATTCCATCTCTACATTTAGCATGAGTGGAAGGACAAGTCTGTGCTGTAGATTATAGTGTTAGATTAAAGTAAATATGTAATGATACCATATGGGAAACATTGAATTCTATCTGTACATTTAGCATGAATGGAAGGACAGGTCTGTGCTGTAGAGTCTAGTGTTTAATTAAAGTAAATATGTAATGAATTCATATGGGAAACATTGAATTCTATCTCAACATTTAGCATGGGTGGAAGGAAAAGTCTGTGCTGTAGAGTCTAGTGTTTAATTAAAGTAAATATTTAATGATACCATATGGGAAACATTGAATTCTAACTCTACATTTAGCATGAGTAGAAGGACGACAAGTCTGTGCTGTAGAGTCTAGTGTTATATTTAAGTAAATATGTAATGATACCATATGGGAAACATTGAATTCTAACTCTACATTTAGCATGAATAAAAGGACAAGTCTGTGCTGTAGAGTCTAGTGTTAAATTAAAGTAAATATATAATGATACCATATGGGAAACATTGAATTCTATCTGTACATGTAGCATGAGTGGAAGGACAAGTCTGTGCTGTAGTGTGTAGTGTTTAATTAAAGTAAATATGTAATGATACCATATGGGAAACATTGAATTCTATCTCTACATTTAGCATGAGTGGAAGGACAAGTCTGTGCTGTAGGATGTAGTGTTTAATTAAGGTAAATATGTAATGATATCATTTGAGAAACATTAAATTCTATCTCTACATTTAGCATGAGTGGAAGGACAAGTCTGTGCTGAAGATTGCAGTGTTTAATTAAAGTAAATATGTAATGATACCATATGGGAAACATTAAATTCTATCTCTACATTTAGCATGAGTGGAAGGAAAAGTCTGTGCTGTAGAGTCCAGTGTTTAATTAAAGTAAATATGTAATGATACCATATGGGAAACATTAAATTCTATCTCTACATTTAGCATGAGTGGAAGAAAAGTCTGTGCTGTAGAGTCTAGTGTTTAATTAAAGTAAATATTTTATGATACCATATGGGAAACATTAAATTCTATCTCTACATTTAGCATGAGTGGAAGGACAAGTCTGTGCTGCATTGTAGAATCAAAGTCAATATGTAATACCACCGAATCTTTGTACCTTACTGACAACAGCATCGTAAAATTTGATTACATGGCATTACAGGAACCCAAGCGGTATAACTGAAGAAATATTCGTCGTATAATCGTAATCCGTACTCCATTTGCTAGATGTTTTCAAGTACTTACGTTTTTGTTTTGTCATACTTTTCATTAAGCCTCTCTCACATTTTCCAAACCACAAAAAGCTGATTTTTGTCAGAACGTACTCACAAAATACTAATTATGGTATTTGTTGTCAGATTTTATTCTGTATTTATAATTTATAGTGTAATATTTTATTATTACAGTGAGCTTTTTTCTAAACTGGAAATGACTTGTAAGTAAAAAATATATACAAACTTGATGTTTATGTTTTCCCTTCAATATGATCATTTTGAAAAATCTAATAACACTCGTCAATTCTGGCTGTCTTATCTATTATGATCAAAGAATCGTTAATGACTATTGCATCATCCAGTACTAGAATCCTTAGCATGATTAGCAGAACCGATAATATATACGAAAAAAATACTATCCACTTGATTTAGGTAGACATTAAAGTCATAAGACACCTCAAATTAAACAAAATCATGCACATGTTTTCTATAACTAAATGGATAGTTTTCATTATACAACTTTTGTACATATATTTTTTTCGGAAAATTCTTTAATTTGTCCACATTTTGAAGAAGTTTATTTGTTTTTAATTGCTTGCTTCCAGGAAGCAACTCACCGACATATTTTCCGTGTACATAGTGACCTGAGCGTAACCCTCCTCGTAAAAATCCGACGATCGAAATACGCATGGATCTGTCATTAAAATAAACAATTATCAGATTGTACATGTTAAACACGTGCTCAATACCCATGTTTTTTGTTATTTATTTACTATAAGGTGACAATCGGTAAACTTCGGCTTTAATACACGGCATTTAACGAGCAGCCATATTTGTTAAATCATAACAGACAGAGAGAAAAAAAATTGACGATTATACGATATATTTGCGTAAAAAATGAAAAAATCGTGCACAGAGTTCTAAGTTTATGATACATACATGCATTGGTTCAAGAATTGGATAAACATTATTTTTCCCCACTCACTTGTTTCATATGACTTTAAATAATGATTTCATAGAGATGAAGAGTTTAATTGAGCTTTATTACCACATTTTCTTTATACCTACCTCTGCAAAACTCGGGATCCTTGTCACTACTATCTTTACATATCGCTGTCGTACCATCACATAATGATGTAAGAGGAAAGCATCGAATCCCGTCTCTACAACGGATATAATTATCCGGACAACGTTTGTCTATTCAAAAAAACATATACTAAGAATTTGCGAAAGCCTGTTTAAAAATGATATGTATGTTACATTATCATTGTGATATGTCAGTGTGACGATTACTCATTTTCTCTTTTTTTAACTGACCGTTTTACTTGTTTAATATTTTCAGTTCTTTACATGTAAACTGCTGGTTTGATAGGCAGAAAAGAAAATCTCACTGCCTTAAATATAAGTCTTCATAATTTATTATACAGTTTTGGGATTAAACGTCCTTTGAACAGAAATTGGTCCAACTTTATATAATAAAAGTATTATTCGCACAAAGTACAAAAAGATAAGTCGAAGTATTAAACAATTTCTGTTAATCGGACTACTTTTTTTCATCATCTGTTAGCTTAAAAGTCTACAATACTTTAGAAACGAGATGGGTTTTTTCGATTAAAGAATTACAATTCTGAGCGTATATTCATGCAGTAACATGAGCAACACGACGGGTGCCACATACGGAGCGGGATCGCTTACCCTTTCAGAGCACCTGAGATCACCCCAAGTTTTTGGTGGGATTGGTGTTGCGCAGTCTTTTGTTTTCTATTCTGTTTCTTTTGTACTGCTAGTATTATTTGTCTGTTTGTCTTTTTTTATTTTTAGTCATGGCGTAGTCAGTTATTATCGATATATTACTTTGGCTGTTTCTATTGTATCTTCGCCCATGTTTTATCTATACTTAATTTCTATTTTGGCGTGCATGAATTTTATTCCTATACATCAATAAATTCAATTTGGCCGCATTTAAAAACTGATTAACTGTCAACAAAGTTTACATTGTTATAACATATACAAACCTGCAGCGTCCACTCTGCTTTTCAAAATGCTGCAGTTCACAAATACAAGAAAAGCGTAGTATACGAATTTCAGCGTCATGTTTGCAACCTAGAAGATCATGAAATGTCGGTACACTTGTTCAAAGTAAAAACATGATAAACAAATAGCGAATTCCATGGAAATTTTCAAAATCCGTAATCGGTTGGAAGTTCAAACGCTCAAACACATGAAACGAATAACAACTATCATATTTCCGAATTGATTTAGGCAATTTCTTACACTACAAACCATTAAAAGTCTGAAATGGCCTATATCTGTACTCGACTGTACTGATTTTTACTCGACCAGTCTGAATTCGTCTGAGATTTACTTGATAATACTCGACTGTCTGAACCATACTTAACAGTCTGAATGTGTACTTGACCAGTACTTAACCATTTTATACGAGTGTGAACCGTACTCGACCTAGTCTGAACCGTACTCGACCTAGTCTGAACCATACTCGACCCAGTCTGAACCATACTCGACCAAGTCTTAACCAATCTAGACATATTCTTTGTATCTATCAACTGAATTTTATCAATTTAGGAATTCTTTTAATAAAAATGAAATTTGAACAACAACTTGAAATTAAAAATGTATTCAATACAGTATTGAAATTAGAATTTCACAATAATCAGCCATAACATAACTTCAACTCAATATTAATCAACACTTACATAATAATGTATATCAACTTTTAAAATATAAATAAAACAAGCTGATCAAATAATCTTAAAAAAATGAGTTGTGACTAAATTTTCAATATTATGCAAAATTTTATGAATATTTCGGAAGTAGTTTATGGTAGCTGGACTATTTTCACCATTCACTTAAGCCTAGTATAGATTTATGGTGTCAGTTGAGTTCAGGTAATAAGGCAGTGAATGTTTTTTTATTAAGATATATATAAAATAGTATATAAAACAACTTAATGAATTTAAAAAAAATGAGAGCTTAATTGTTTTGTCTTATTAAACCAAGAATTTAATTTAATCATGATAATAGAATTTCCATAGCAATCCTTGATAACCTTTTTAAAAAAGGAAATGTATTCCAAAGTAACAGTAAAAACACATTTCAATTAATTTAAGTATTTTTTTGTCAAATTAACATGGCATACATAAAGCACTTTTGCCGTGATAAAGTCTTTTTGTGCTCATGCGGCGTAAAGGTGTAATACCACCAAATCATGGTACGTCACATCCGGTTGTATACGAAAGTAGGTCTAAAAAAAAATATTCCCTTGAATTTGACAGTTGTAGAAAATTAACCCTGCATTTCAATGCACCTTAATTTTTCTGAGTCATAAACATGTATGTTGGGTGTCTGAAAGCATCATTCTTTTTTTATTTGATGGTCTTATAAAATATTTTGGAAAGTTAAGGTTACATAGTTACCAAAGCAGGTAACCAGTAAATAACAGTGTAAAAATTTGGGTTGTTTACTTCCGGTGCTGGTTACTTTCTTATATGCAATGGAATGTGGTGTGAAATTTTCACTGTAGCACTGGAAAGGATTAAACTTTATTCATGCAAAGTATTTCTTTGGTTGAAATAAAGGTAAATACTGTACAATTTTTTTAAAAGTTCCAATTTAACAAAGACTAATAGGGGAAAATCAATGGTGGTATTACACCTAAAGCAACCAACAATCAATCAGTCATAAAGCACTTTAATATGTTCTTATTACCTCAGTACAGGTGTGTTTTAAAAGAAAGCCCTATTTTCTTAAATTCGTGTATTACTTATCTAGTACATACATGTATATTCGACAGGCCTTGTTATTTAATTTAAACAGGATGTTGCAATTTTGAATCAATGTTATTTAGAATTTAAAACCTCTGGCCAGGTGTGATCTTGTTTATGAATTTGACCCCAAGCAGAGGTTATACTTTATATTTCACCACTAATTAGAAAAACAATTTCATTTCTTTATTTAATTTTATCCCTTTTTGATATTAGCTATATATAATATAATTTTTTTTATCCTAAATATAATCAGAGATATATTTCTTTAATAAGGTTAATTTTTTTTATAAATTTTGTTGGCTGTTGTTATATATATCAGTTTAAAAGAAATTTATTTTAACAGTTAAAAAAGTAGAGGTTTTTTGGTCTAGTATGGTTCAGACTGGTCGAGTATTTTTCAGACCTTTGGTTAAGTATGGTTTAGACTGGAAAAATAGGTAGAGTACATGTTGAGAATGAGTTAATATAAAAAAGAAGATGTGGTATGATTACCAATGAGACAACTATCCACAAAAGACCAAAATAACACAGACATTAACAATTATAGGTCACCGTACGGCCTTCAACAATGAGCAAAGCCCATACCGCACAGTGAGCTATAAAAGGCCCCGATAAGAAGACTGTTTCAGACTGGTCGAGTAATAGTTCAGACTATTTTCAACGGCAAAGATAAGGATCAAGTACGATTCAGTACAGTCAAGTATGGTTCAAACTTGAGTCGAGTAATGTCAAGTAAAAGTCAGACCAATTCAGACTGGTCGAGTAAAAATCTGTGCAGTCGAGTACAGATATAGGCCATTTCAGACTTTAATGGTTTGTAGTGTTATGCAATGTGTTTTTATGTGAGCTTTTGGTGCATCGTAGTATTGTTACATATATTTCATTTGCATTTTGAGTTAAAGATTGTAATCCACAACTCTAACTTTTAGTTGTTTATAAATTTTACTCAACGAAATTTCAAACCTTCATATCTTAATGGTGAACATTAATCCAACAAAATAAGGACACCTTTTTGCTTCGTTAAAGCCGCCTACGAGTTTGTGAATTTCAGACTGAATCAAAAACCCAATCGTTACCTTGACTCTTTTGTCGGATTGTTGTCTATTCACACATTTCGCGTTTCAATTCTTAATTCTATTTAAAACAGAAAGAAGATCTGAGCATTTTTATTTCCTTGAAAGCAATTATACTTGGACACAGGATCTATATTTAACAAGGATTATGAAATGAAAATTGAGCGAATATTGCAGTTGTATTTGTCGACAAAAGTTTATAATGTGGTAATGAAGCCAAATCTATATCCATGTATTTGATTACGTCTTGATAAAGGTTACGTTTTTGAGTCTGTACTGACATTTTGTTTTTTTCGCATTAAATTACATAATAGATAAAGGAAGATGTGGTGTGAGTGCCAATGAGACAACTCTCCATCCAAATAACAATTTAAAAAGTAAACCATTATAGGTTAAAGTACGGCCTTCAACACGGTATAAACATGAATAATTCAGATTATTATACTTTATTTTTGTGATCTTTTTGATGATAATCAATGAAAATAACTAACCGTTTTTCTGTCGAAAAAAATCTTTTGTAAACTTAATATAAACCTCAAACCACCAAGAAAGTAGACATTGCCCGAAAGATGTTTTATTTGTCTTTATAGTTTTCATGTCGATACAACAGAATCTTATTAATGTTAAAAACTCGTTTATAAAGAAGATATAAAAATAGTTAAAAACACAGATTTGAAATTAGACTTGATTTAGATCATGACTGTAAATAAAGGCAACAGTAGTATACCGCTGTTCAAAACTCATAAATCCATGGACAAAAAAACAAAATCGGGGTAACAAACTAAAACCGAGGGAAACGCATTAAATATAAGAGGAGAACAACGACATAACACTAAAATATAACACACATAGACAAAATCCCACGAGAATAGCAAATATAACATATATATATAACATCAAAACCAATACATGAATTACCGTGTACCGTGACACGTCTTATCTCAATGTGAATTTACACTAAAAAAATAAAAGAAAACAAACGACACAACGTTATAATGACGAACTATTATACAAAAGATAAATGAACTAGCTGGGACAGATTTATAACAGTATGTTTTCACACTTTCTTGGTCACGAACCTAAAAATTATTATAATAAACGTTATAGACGAAATTTCACACATGAAAATTAGAGTACATTGTATTAAAAATGTACCTCAAGCTAAAAATTCTAACATTGTATTCCAGTCAAACTATAAAGATTTAACCTCAAACTAATTGCAACAGAAAATGTTTTAGTTCTAATCTATAGCATTAAGCCCTTAATATACACAAAAAAAGATTTAAATTAGAATTGGTTGAGATGATAACTGTAATCTTAATGAACAGGAAAGACATAGTTTGTTTATTTATATCTCAAACACTTATTTGTTATATTTGTAAAATTTTAACATACCTTCAGATGAAACTTCAGAAAATAATAGGAGATATGACATTACTTAAAATTAAATATCACGGTATTTATCCTGGTTGTATGATATACCATTATCATTTAAATATTAAGTACATAATTTTGATCATTAAATAAGCTACGATGAAGTATGGTAATTTGGTCTCTGGTGGAGAGTTGTCTCGTTGGCCATCATACCACATCTTTTTATTTTTATAATATCCAAAGTTAATTATGATAAATTTTGCCTATTTATGTAAAGTATCTAAGATAATTTATATCATTAATTTCTCAAGGGTCTCGATTGGGTCTGCCGAACACAGAATTATGGGTATAAAAGTGATATTTTCGTTTTCTTAAAACAAAGTGTATGCAATAAATGACGTTATTATCAAACACTGACCACGTTACTCATTATGCTCTCAGTGACTAGCAGTATCGAAAACAGTAAATACCAAGCTATGTGTCACGTAGGGCGGGAATATCTTTACATACTTACAACTCCCGTTAGCGCCATGTGTCGCGCAAATATCTTTACATACCAGGAGACAATTACATCACCCCTAGTTTTTTGGTGGGGTTCGTGTTGTTTATTCTTTAGTTTTCTATGTAGTGTCTTGTGTGTTGTTTGTTTGACTTTTTCATTTTTAGCCATGGCGTTGTCAGTTTGTTTTAGATTTATGAGTTTGACTGTCCCTTTGGTATCTTTCGTCCCTCTTTTACAGATTATAATAAACCACCAATAAAAACCTTCAAAAAGTATGTATACATAATGGGACAACAATTAACAGTAACACAGCACTAAATTTACACAACTTCAAAGACAAAATTGTGTGTCTAAACTTTGTTAACATCTTAAGTCATATCATGGTTTGCATATACACCTGAAATCAACAACAAATTCACCTCACAAATAAATATATACAGTGCTAAATTATCCAAATTTCCATGAATAAGTTTATAATATCCCCGAAAAATATTATATATATATACGGTGACCTATCAATTTGCACTATCTTTTGGTGCAAATGAAGGCATATTAATCCTACTCTTTTTGAAAATAATATCAATTATCCCCGAAATGTATGCTGCATTGCTTTATGTTTTTATTCAATCTTTTTTTTTCAGGAAAATTACTGGTAAAGTTGTTGGATGTTTTCTTTTTGTGAACATGCTGTTGATTTTAAGGTAATTGTAACTATAGAACGAAAAAGTCAAAGGAAATGATGATGGTCTCCTAATATTGAACGGACATCTAAGAATGCGCTCTTTGTGTTCCTATGCTACATAAACACAATTTGAATTGCTGTATCCCCATTTGTGACATTTTCACTTGTTACATAGATATAAGATGATTAGTATCGTTTTCAGTATGATGGAAATTTATGACCATTCGTTTAATTTGTTTGAGCTTTTGATTTTGACATCAAACCACTATGTGGAAAACATAGAACCACAACAACGATTAAATTGCAATCATAATTCACATGTGTATATCTTTATTTGACGAAAATATCCTTCCTTAGGCTTTTACTTTACAGCCGTCCTCGTGTCGTTCTTACTATTTGAACCAAGCAGCTGAAATAAATGATATAATAGAGATTAACAAAATTGTAATTTGTTTCATGTCACCTCAAAATCGTTTAATTTTATCCCCGGATCAGATCGTGTAATGTTAAATCAGTAACAGGAATATGACAGTTGTTATCCATTCGTTTGATGTGTTTCAGCTTTTGATTTTGATATTTGATAAGGGACTTTCCTTTTCTGTATTTTCCTCGGAGCTCAGTTTTTTTGGTGATTTTACTGTTGAATCCTAGCGAGGGAAGAACAAAAAAAAATAGAAAATTTGCAGATTTAACATTGTTGTAGTGATATTTACATATACTTTCTATTTACCTTTGCAAAATTCATCATCCTCATCACTGCCATCCGCACAATAAACTTCCTTTCCATCACAAAAAGATGAGAAAGGAAAACAATGGATACCATCTCTACATTTAGTGAAGCCAGATGCACAATTTCTCTCTACAATGAAAGAACTATTCTGATTAAAGAAAATGATTAGATTTCTTTTTAAAAATTAAACATAGTATGGAAATGATGTGTAGGAAAATCGATTATTTTAACGATATTTAATAACGATAAATACAATCATAGTGGTGTAACCTGTGTAAGAGGGTTTAGCTAAATGATATAACGATAAGTACAATCATAGTGCTGTAATCTGTGTAAGAGGGTTTTTAACTAAATGATATAACGATAAGTACAATCATAGTGCTGTAACCTGTGTAAGAGGGTTTTTAACTAAATGATATAACGATAAGTACAATCATAGTGGTGTAACCTGTGTAAGAGGGTTTAGCTAAATGATATAACGATAAGTACAATCATAGTGCTGTAATCTGTGTAAGAGGGTTTTAACTAAATGAAATAACGATAAGAACAATCATAGTGGTGTAACCTGTGAAAGAGGGTTTTAACTAAATGATATAACGATAAGTACAATAATAGTGGTGTAACCTGTGTAAGAGGGTTTTAACTAAATGATATAACGATAAGTACAATCATAGTGGTGTAACCTGTGTAAAAGGGTTTTAACGATATTTAATAACGATAAATACAATCATAGTGGTCTAACCTGTGAAAGAGGGATTTAACTAAATGAAATAACGATAAGTACAATAATAGTGGTGTAACCTGTGTAAGAGGGTTTAACTAAATGAAATAACAATAAGTACAATCATAGTGCTGTAACCTGTGAAAGAGGGGTTTAACTAAATGAAATAACGATAAGTACAATCATAGTGGTGTAACCTGTGTAAGAGGGGTTTAACTAAATGAAATAACGATAAGTACAATCATAGTGTTGTAACCTGTGTAAGAGGGGTTTAACTAAATGATATAACGATAAGTACAATCATAGTGTTGTAGCCTGTGTGAGAGGGTTTTAACTAAATGAAATAACAACATGATCGATGTGTATCGACAAAGAATCGTAATTTTGAGTTAGATCCTTTACTAATTGAATGAGTGTAAATGATCGGCATAAAAGAATACAATTGTTGTCGTTAGTTCGAACAATAAAATGCAACAATTCATTATTACTTTCTAAATTGTTAGTTAGTTAGCATGACATACGTATATTGGGTTAATAAATAAGTTTTTATAAAATATGAAAAAGTAAGATCAAAAAAATATTGAACTTAAAGGAAAATCCAATCGGAAAGTCCATAATCAGATAATCACATGGCAAAATCAAATAACAAAACACATCATAAAACGAATGAACAGAACTGTCATATTCCTGACTTGGTAATATTGTAAAACAGAAATTATTCTCCTTCTTGCAAAGCTTGAATTCCGTGCTGGTATTTGGCATTACGTTTTGTCTTGTATACCGTGCTGGTATTTGGCATAACGTTTTGTCTTTAATTCCGTGCTGGTATTTGGCATAACGTTTTGTCTTTTTTTTTGGTTATATCCAATCTTTTACGTTTGTATTATGTTTTACCCTTCTAACTACCTGGTATCGAGCATTGTTAAAGATTATCTTCCCTTCTTTTCGTACAGAATGCAATGTATTTCTGTCATAAGAAATATACAAAGGCCATTAACAGTGAAGTATCGACGACTTTTATTATTTGTTTTTTCATTTATTTTCATGTTGAACATAGGCTTCTGTAGTCTCTTTAATATTTCCGAAAGATGATTGATTTTGGCATTTTAAACATCTGTTTTTTCTCTCCAATCTTTTATGTTTTGTTTTCGGCAATTGTTGTGCTATAAAATCAAACTTGTAAGACTAATGTACAAAACTCATACCTTTGCAGAAATCTTCATTTTTATCGCTACCATCTGGACAAAAGTGCCTCCGTCCATCACAAAGGGACACATCGGGGAAACAATGAATGCCATCCCTACATTTAGAGTGCCCCGAAGCACATGCATGTACTGTAATGAAACGTTTGTAATTGTAACAACAGTTTCCTGAATTACTGAGGCCAACTGCGACGTTGCTAATTTAAAGTTTTCGTTTGAATGGTTTTACCCTTGTAATTTTGGGGCCCTTTATAGCTTGTTGTTCGGTGTGAGCCAAGGCTCCGTGTTGAAGGCCGTACATTGACCTATAATGGTTTACTTTTATATATTGTTATTTGGATGGAGAGTTGTCTCATTGGCACTCACACCACATCTTCCTATATCCATTATCATTTTTTAAATTTTTATTTACTTGATTTCAATTATGACAATATTTGTCCTGAACTACTGAGTCTAAGTGCAACGTTGCTGATTTAAGGTTTTCTTAAAGTTGCATCATTATTTTTAACATTTTGATTAACTTCATCAAAATTTTATTAAAATGTAAACAAGCTGCTGTGTTGAATGAGATATTCTGATATGACGTGCTTCTTTCGCTTTTGTAAACAACATCGTGACAAAATTCTCGATATATTTATACTTAGCGCAGACTCAGAGATACATAATAATGAATGTTACAATATACCTCCCACGTAAATCCACATGTGTCCGTGAATATTTACAAACGCTTTACCGACATTTTTTTTAAAACTGAAATTGAAATAAGACTACAAAACTTTTATTCTTATTTGAATGCTTTAAAGAAAACAATTAGAAATCTACAAATCAAAATAGAATAACATTAAGCTAAAGTTCATGATTGCTTTTGGAGCATTTAAGTCATTTCAAAACATGACGTCATACATATGAAAATGCTGAAGCTAGAGGTTTTTCCATTACGTAAACCATTGAAATTCGTATACTATTACATTAAAATGATTCTTTGAGGTAGGTGTTGTTTTATGCTAAGGTCACATGTAATTCGAATTAGATTCGCATTAACTAATTCGAATTAGTTTAATTCGCATTCGGAATATTTCACGTTCTAACGTCAATTCTAATTCGAATTACAATGCGCGTCAAATTCGCTTTACTGTCCAAACGACGTTAACTTATAATTCGTATTCACAAAAGCGTATTTCTAATGCGAATTAGATAATTCGAATTAGCCAATTCGAATCAATTCGAATTAAAAAAGAAGAGTGTGTGAACGCGATTTGCGAGTTCGATTCGCATTCGAACTGAATTCACTTCGAATTTAATGTCCGTGTGAACGAGACATAATTATCTATTCTAATGCATTATTCGCATATTTACAGATTTCAGCTAGTCAACATGACTGCTCCTTAGATACGAGATGCCATCTTTGGATTTGACCATAACTGACGAGAAAAACATTAAGATAAAAAATAACAAATGTTCGGTTTAATAATTAAAAGAATAAAATAAATTTTTTTCTAGCGGTTATTTACGAATTAATTCATGCAAGCTACAGATTTATTATGAAGTTTAAGCTTTGTCTAACAGGGAGTAAAAAAGAACAGAAGCACACACGGCATTCCCACCCTCGCTTCAGTTTTTAAAGGAGTAAAAAAGAACAGAAGCACACACGGCATTCCCACCCTCGCTTCAGTTTTTAAAGGAGTAAAAAAGAACAGAAGCACACACGGCATTCCCACCCTCGCTTCAGTTTTTAAAGGAGTAAAAAAGAACAGAAGCACACACGGCATTCCCACCCTCGCTTCAGTTTTTAAATGACCGTATTTTCCTATAAGAATTGAAATAATTCATGGAAGCCATAGATTTGTTGGAAATTTACACATGACCTGGGCCGTGATATTCGAATTTTATCCTGAGCGTTAGCGAGGGATAAAATTAACGAATATATCACGGCCTTGGCCATGTGTAAATTTACAATAAGTGTTTGGCTTCCATGAATTATTTCTTAATCAGACATGTATATGCGTTTATTTAACGCGTTATTTCTTTAATGACAGTTTATTCATAGGTAGTGAAATTATTCAGCAGCCTAAAACCGGTTGAAGCATTCTTATTAATTACTTCAATTTTTGATTTTTTAATTCATGAAGTAATATAGAAATTTAATTACATTTACAAAACTCAGGATCCTCATCACTTTGATCAACACAATCAATTTTAGGAGACCATCTGTATCCGTCACACAGTCGATTGCGATTAATACACTGGATACCGTCTCGACATTTCACATAGTCGTTGGCACACTCGTGTACTGAAAAAAGATAAATACAGCAAACAAAATTTAGGAAGACCCTTACTGCAACTAAACTTAACTTGCATCTCACTTTATTTTTTTATATACAAACCATATATATATTTGTTTCTCCTCAGCAAATCCGTATGGTAAAGTTCTGAACCATAACTACCTCATGTCGAAGAACTCTGTTACCAATTGAAAATTTTCTTGAGATCCAGATTCGTTTGAACACCACAGTTCTAGTTTTATGTCAATTATGTGTACTTGCTTATTCACGGCCGTCACTCGGCTAACCCAGAGATTGGTCGGTTAATCTATATTGAGTATGCGGCTATATCGGCGGTTGGTCTGTTAATCGGGTTGGCTAAAGTCTGTTAATCAGGTGTTATCGAGAAAATCATTGAAAGTTCAGCATGTTTCATTGTATAACTTTCTAAATATATTTTCATCATAAAAAGTATTCATGTCTAACATAACAATTCAATGTACTGAATTCAGTGGTGTAATTATTATTTTTCTAGCTTTGATGTACGATCTATAAAATGAAAAGGCGGGCTACTCATCAATAAATTTATACACATTTTACACACATAAAATGTACACAAAATGACACATTGGTTAAATTTACTTGCATTCAATATTTTGAACATCGAAAAAAGAAAGGCATTATGTTTGTCAACCATATTGATATCATTGTGTGAAAAATCTACACGAAAATCTGTATTTTGGTGACATAAATAAATCTTTATTTAAAACCTGGTCTGTTAATGGGTCGGATGTATACAACCCGGTCTGTTAATTGGTCTGTTAAGAGTTATGAATGGCAATAAAAGTATAATTTTATCGCTATATGGGGTGTTATCGGATCAAATGAGTAGGCTCAAGACGAGCGGCTAAAATATACGAAAACAACACATGAGCAATGAAACATAACATATACGGAAACAACACATGAAATTGAAAATTGATAAAAATGGTTTCAAAAAGTGTAATATTAAAGTAATATTAATTTCATCCAAGAATGATCGCATAGGTCATGTTGATTCTGTTTAATTGTCATGAATGACACAAATTTGTCATCTACATTGGTAGCCAGTATATAAATCAGAGATAAATGTTGTAATGTAACTAAACATCAGTAAGGAAAATATATTAGGATGACAAAATATATAAAAAATAAAGAAAGAATAATGAGTAAGATAAATAAAATGTAGAAAAAAATGACATAACAATTTAAAGAATACAGAAATAAGCAATACCCCCAATCCGGACCTCATGGTATACACGAGAATCTGGATGGAAACGCAGAATATAGAATAATATATAAGGACAGCAGAGAGTGATACATTGCTAAAAACGAGAGAAAAAGAATACTTGTTTAAGAATACACACATGAAACACCGATGGTTGTTGAAACAGTAACGGATTGCGATGTACTTATATTGGTGAAAAATTCTACAAGTTTACATGCGACAACTATGGTGGCAGGTTAATGCCATTTTGCGTTTTAGCGCTTTAGCGTTTTCGCCTTACATATTCTATATGGCGAAAACGCGAAATTGCGAAGTCGTAAACGCGGAAACGCGAAACCGATTTCTCGTTTTCGACTTCGCGTTTTCGCGTTTTCGACTTCGCGATTTCGCGTTTTCGCCCTATAGAATATGAAAGGCGAAATCGCGAAACAACTGTAGTTCTCTTCTGCACTTATGTAGAAAGGAACTAAACGGAATAAAATGAATTGAAACTTAAAATAACCAAATGTAGCTGCATTCGCTCCTTTCCGTTTAGTTCTTTAGAGTGATTTGTAAACAACATATGATTGAGTAATAGAAGAAAAGAACCAATTGGATGATGCTGACGAATTAGGGTTTAACGTCCAGTAACAAAGATCATGTTCATATGTGTCACAGTGAACGAGAACAAGTTATATGTACCCTATGTTGTATTAGAAAGACACTTTCAGTCGGAATTGAGAACGTGCTTCGAACAGACACAAAAATTAAGGCTAATTGAAAACGTCAATAAACAATTCATGCATATTCCAAAGGCCAATCCATATCACGCTATATTGAAGTGGCACACCCTTCAATAAAATGCATAGAAAGTCAAAATAAAAATGCTCTTTCTAGGATACTGTGGCACCGTATTGTCATTTTTGTTTACTCAGGAACAGCTCATTCTTAAATTTTTCAAGGGGAAAATATTAAGGTAGCAAAATTATTGTTGTGGCCAGATAACTCTTAACTGACACAATTCCGATTGTCCAACCCATTAACAGACTTTATTCCCATAATTTTCACTAAAACGTGGTATTATTCACGTTATTTTACAATTATGAAATATATATTTACTAATGTCAATTTAATTTTTAGAACCACAGTACTATTTTTTGTTCTTTAAATGATATCTAAATTTGTTTGTTTCGCCATTTATTAAAAAAATTGCTATGCGTATAAGCATAAATACTACATAATTGCGCGACGTCTTTTAGTTTTACTGAAAACTGCGCAGACTAAGAAATGTTTTACAAGTTCAAAATGTTCTATGATAGATATCATTTTGTCAGACACTTTTCATTTTTTGATTTGGTTCTTATAACATGCCAAAAATCTGTATATTTAATAGAGTTTAACATTAAATTAAGCGTTTTACTCTTAACAGACGTATAACCAACCCGATTAACAGACCAACCGCCCATATAGCCGAATACTCAATATAGATTAACCGATCAATCTCTCGGTTAGCCGAGTGTCGGCCGTGTTATTAGACAAAGAAACTTTCAAGTCTAGTTTAATTAATTGATAATGTCGCATGCCGTACAAAATAGACCACGCGGGATTAATCAAAAACATTTGTTTACAATATAGAAAAAAAAACAGATTCACATAACAAGTATTCCGAAACGTTTTCATGTATATCGAAATATTTATCAAATTATTAATCATATAATTGATTCCAAGTATATGGAAAGCCTGTTTGTAGTTTTGTTGTCGTCCATTGCATCTTTCTTATTCAGTAGTAGTCATTGGTAGTTATATATACCACATTACCATACTTTGTTCTTTCATTGTATATGTACCTCCAAATCTTGAGGGATACAAAAACGAGGAAAAAAAACTGATTTTTTTTTCAACTGTACAATTCTTGTATTAAAAAAATAATAATGTGGCAGCTAGCATCAGTTGAAAAGTAAACAAGTTGTCATCTTTTGATTACCACAACAAGACAACTAGCGCTTATAAAGGATTTGCTTTTATTTTTTTTATTCGAGCGTCACTGATGAGTCTTTTGTAGACGAAACGCGCGTCTGACGTGTATATATAATTTTAATCCTGGTATCTATGATGAGTTTATATTTTATCTTTAACCTAGATTTCGAGATTTTCGGAACGTCTGAGTCGTATACAGATTAACATTTATTCAGACATTTCATCAAAATGGCTGCTGAAAAAAAGACGTTCTCGGTATGTTTACATCCAACATTCATGTATTTAGTTATGATGTGGTCTTATCGTTTGTAGTTTAAATCCTATTTTTTATTTACTATTCGTATGTAAAAGTAAAGATATTTGATCACCTAGTTCATTTGTATGATTTCAGTTTAAAGCAACTATATGCACAGGATTTATTTGTAAAAACAGTTCGCATGATTTAATTTAGAAGAAACAATCGATTTCTCGTAATTGTTATAACATACACCAAACAACAGCATTACAAACTTAATCCCGATTTATATTCAGTTTTGTAAAAGAAAGTTACCTGTGACATCACTTTTTGGGGCGTTGATACATCCGTGTGACGCATTACTCGTAATTTTATTATACTGGGTTTTTTTAACTGTCGAAAATTAATTCTAGGTGTTTGTTGTTATTCTGTAGTTAACTTGTCGAAATGTACAAATGTATTTAATTGTTCATGTATTTCTCTTTCCTGAGTATTCTAACAGTTAGTTGTACTGAATTGTTGTCATATAATGTCATGTCAGCGGTATTTGTTACATTGCAGTAAAGTGGGTTTAACACACCAACTTTTTCTAAAAATCCTGTACCAAGTCATAACATGACAGTTCTTATCAAATATTTCGTTTCTATGCATGTTGCAATGGTGTTTATTTTTGTTGCAAATCAGTGTTACTGTTTTCCGTTGTTTTCCTCTTATAGTTGATGTGTTTCCATCGTTTTCAGTTTGTAACCCGGATTAAATTTTTTTAATCGATTTATGACATTTGAACAGCGGTATTCTACTGTATCCTTTATTTGTTACCTTAATCAGATAATTAAGTAAATAAAAAAAAAGAAAACACATACCCCTACAGAATGCCGGATCTTCATCACTTCAATCGTTACAGTTATACCAGGTACCCCCTCTATAGTCACCATCGCATAATCCCCACAAAGGAAAGCATTCATTACCATCACGACATTTAATATAGCCTTCACTGCATGTCTGGTCTGTTATCAAAGTAATAGAAGAGACATATTAAGGAAAGCATTCATTACCATCTCGACATTTAATATAGCCTTCCCCGCATGTCTGTACTGTTATCAAAATAATATAAAAGACAGATTAAGGAAAGCATTCATTACCATCACGACATATGATATAGCCTTCACTGCATGGTTGGTCTGTTATCAAAGTAATATAAAAGACAGATTAAGGAAAGCATATTATGTATACAGTTATCCAAAGACACATAAAACAGCTGTGTTCCACTTAAATCTTAGATACAATTTTGGGGCCCTTAATAGCTTGTTGTTCGGTGTGAGCCAAGGCACCGTGTTGAAGGCCGTACCTTGACCTATAATAATGAACTTTTATAAATTGTTATTTGGATGGAGAGTTGTCTCATTGGTACATGTACTCATACCACATCTTCCTATACCTAGCTTGGATTCCCCTTTTACCACTTTACCTTTGAACGCGGTATTTTTCTTATTACTTTTGATAACTTCTATTAATAGTATTATTTTATCAATTTTAAATATTAAGAAAATGGTCCCTGTTCCAAAAGTGTTTGCATATTGAACCCAAAAGAGGATTTAAAGATAGTTGTCTATTTAAATTATGATGCGTTTCTGATAAAAATTGAATACACTAGTCCACCGAAAAGAATTTCAGGATTTTCAAATTATTGAACTCGTCCGCAGTTATGGAGTTTTGAATTATGGACCATGACTTAAATATGTTAAGGAAGTGGGAAACAAACTTCATGTCCAAAGTCAGGAGCCAGTAATTCAGTGGTTGTCGTTTGTTTATGTGTTGGCACTTTGTTTTTTGTTCAGATTATGTACATAAATTAGGCCGTTAGTTTTCAAGTTTGAATTGGTTTACATTGTCATTTCGGGGCCTTTCATAGCAACTGACTATTTGGTATGGGCTTTGCTCATTGTTGAAGGCCGTACAATGACCTATAGATATTAACTTCTGTGTCATTTGGTCTCATGTGGAGAGTTATTTCATTGGCAAGCACATCTTTTTTTTATATTCATGCACTTTGCAGTAATGGCATTTATATAAAAAAAAAAGAGGGACGAAAGATACCAGAGGGACAGTCAAACTCAAAGATTGAAAATTAACTGACAACGCCATGGCTAAAAATAAAAAGACAAACAGACAAATAATAGTACAGAAGACACAGCATAGAAAACTAAAAACTAAGCAACTCGAACCCCACCAAAAACTCGGGGACCTCAGGTGCTTCAAAGGATAAGCTGATCCTGTTCCACATGGGGCACCCGTCATTTGCTTATGTTATTTCAAATCAGGTTAATATTCTTATTGGTAGCACGGAACATATCCGATATCATCTGTGAAACGGTTATTTCATAACGGTCAACCAACTCGTGATGGCGTAAAATTTACAAAGGGATGATTTCAACATCACCATTTGGAACTACTGGTTTAATAGCTTCCTTTTGAGCAGCAATCCTTTATCAATGAAATCATGATAGATAATAGATGATAAATACTTTTACAAAAATCTGGGTCCTGGTCACTTTCATCATTACAATACGCAGGTTCGCCATCACATAAGCCTTTTGCGTTGAAACATTGTTTTCCGTCCCGACATTTCCTCCAACCATTCCAACCACCCCAGCCATCAAATTCAGGACAACTTTGTTCTGTAATAAGTTTTACAAATACTAATATAAAAAAGTAAAACAAGGACAATTCTTATGTAGAAAATGATGGAGAAAACATGGTTTTACAGCTGGCTAACCCTCTCATTTGTATGACAGTCACATGCAATGTTTGTTTTTCACTCGAAATATAATTGATATTCTATATAAGTTTCCAATAATACGAACATCATTTGGCTTTAAGCGTTCGTTATGAAGATAAATTTACTTAAACATTTCGGATGCATAGACATTTATACAAATATATTTCTCAATATTTTTAACAACCCGTTACTTCCTTCCTATCATTTCTTTATCTTTTTACGTTACTCTACAGCTAGCTCAAAGTACGTTGATTTTGTTGAACGAAGAACTGATTTCTCAAAAGATGCTAAGAAAGGGCTATGAATCAATCAAATTAAGGTCATCACTCAAGAAATTTTACGGTCGCCATCATGAGCTGATTGGCCATTATGACAAAAGTGTGTCAGAAATCATATCTGTTATTCTTCCTCAGTCATAAATACTTTCCATCATTACCGAACTGAACAAAGAGATAACACGACGGGTGCCGTATACGGTGCAGAAAATGCGTACCCTTCCGAAGCACCTGATTCCACTCCCGGTTTTTAGTGGAGTTCGTGTTGTTTCTTATTTATTGCTTATAACTGTTGATGTAAATGTCCTTTGGTTTTGTGAGTCTGTTTACTCCTTGTTTTTGATTGTTATTGTCTTTGGTTGTACGACAATCTGATCTTTTACACATTTTATAAGATATTTTAACATTAAAATCGTTTAAAATTTATTACGAATTGATCCTCTCTGCAGGATAGATACATCATTCTGCGATTGACCTCTTTCAAAAACCCAGTTCCACCGCTGAGAATAACCGGCATCAAATACTCTTACGAAAATAGAAGAAAAAACATTTGAACTTAAAATCAAGAAAGGTCCACAATAAAACACCCATTACCATCTAATTGTGGTTAAACTATCATGACTTAGCAAACAATTTCAGTTTTTGAAACAATTACTTGTTAAATTTGATGAATTTTAAAGAAATGAGAGAAAGTTCCATTCGTGTCTTTCAAGTAAAACAGTCTTATCCATAGACCTGCAATCCATCAGAAACACTACAAACCTTATGTTAGTAAAAGAGGGACGAAAGATACCAGAGGGACAGTCAAACTCATAAATCGAAAATAAACTGACAATGCCTGGCCAAAAACGAATGAAGACAAACAGACAAACAATAGAACACATGACACAACATAGAAAACTAAAGAATAAGCAACGCGAACCACAACAAAAACTAAGGGTGATCTCAGGTGCTCCGGGAGGGTAATCGTATAACGTCCAAGCTCACCGTGCTTTTCCAAATCGGTTTACGATATTCGAATATCGGTAAACTAATTTTGTCATAACTTAAAACACCGTTCTCTTGAGTAACTTTCGTCTAGTTCGGAGTTTAATTTTTGAATAATTAAACACGCATTTTATTGTCAGAACTCTAGTGGTTTAATGATGAGTGTGTCCCTTCACAGAACTTTGTTTTTTTGCATGTATCAAATGGCACACTCTAAATGGATGTCTTATATTAAGATGTCTGATCTATACATTGGTATAAACAATAGTATCAACTTTAAGGAAATTATTGTATTAAATGTTTTGGATGATGAGGAGGACCAACAATTTGATTTGAGAATATAAACAGTAACAGATGTTAAAATCAGGACAGTTTGGGAGGAAATCTTCTCAAACGAATAAGCTATGTAAAGTCGAAGATTGAAATAAATATTTCTGTTGTTAAACAGATACATAAGAATAATGTGCTCTAAGATTTAATCAGGAGGTAATGTTCACTGTTGGTCATGAGTATTGTATTGTTATTCTTTCAGTCTGGTTCAATACATCTATAATCGAGTGAATACCGGGACAAGCACGGATAAAGCTAGCTCATAACAGCTTTATTTAATCGTCCAAAGGAGTAGGTCCGGGAAGAGCCTATTTTGGCCTCAAATTTTAGGTTTATCTGACGAAAGAATTTGGACACTTTTTAAACACTATTGTTTATTTCAGTTGACTCAAATAAGTTTATGCGAAGGATTTTAACTGATTTACTCTTCGATTCAAGCTTAAATATGAAAAATCTATCAAATACGCCAAAAAATGTCACTTTTCAGATGTTTTTTGTCAAAAATGACAGTCGCCGCATCCGTGTTCATCCTCAACCCTTATATATGTTATGTATTATCATCAAATACAACTTACATTTCAATATTAAGAATGAACACAAATTCGGCCACTTTCGTTTAAGACGGAAACCGTCTAAAATTTAATAATAATACTAAAATTGTAAAGATTTGATTTTCACTAATTTAGAATGACTTAATGATGCTAGTACCCGATATATGTGCTTTGTATATTCAAAAACAGCCCATATGTATGTAGCAGAAGCATTCTAATTCCAATAAATAACTAAAATTTTACATGTTAACAATTTTGTAAAACTGCTATATTTTGTGGGCAAAAAGAGGCCTTACTAGACCTACTCCTTTCCTAAATATATACACGAATAACCTGTATTTAAGTGACATTGACATTATGCAAAAGTATATCTCCTACACATGTTGACTTGGTATTGACACATATGGACGGTTTCAAAAGAGAAGCTAAAGGTAGCAGAGGGACATTCACACTCACATATCGAAAAAGAAACAAACACATTATGGCTAGAAAAAAGAAAAAGACAAAAAGACATATAATAGAACATAAGAGTACTAGAATATATGCCAATCGTGATTATTTAAGATTTATAATTGTCAATTCTGTATTTCTTTATAGTTTATCTATATTGATTATTACGCTACGCTTATACATGTTTTGAGTATACGGACTTAATTTACATGTGTATGCACGTGCACCTGGCATTAAAACAGGATTTTGAGAAAGAACAACTGAAATCGACAGTACATTGTTTTTACGGTCTTGATCAAGAATTCCTTGATCGACATAAATAAAGGCAACAGTAGTTTACCGCTGTTGGAAATTCATAAATCGATTGACAATTAAAAACTACTCGAGTTACAAACTAAAACTGAGGGAAACATATCTAATATAAGAGGAGAACTACGACACAACAGTAACACAACATTAAAATCTAACCCACAGAAACGAACTATAATATTACAATGGCCATTTCCCTGACTTGGTACAGGACATTTTTATAACAAAAAGGTGGATTGAACCTGGTTTTGTGGTTTGCCAAACCTTCCGCTTTTATGGCAATGTTATATATAACATTAAACTCATATCTTTTTGATTGAACTCACTTTCGACATGTTTTTGAAGTATTCAATTTTTTAGATGTTAGAATAGACTAGAGATCTGTAATCTTACCGATTGTTTTCTTTTTCTGATGGTGATATTTTTTTAAAGCGTAAATTGGCATTGCTGTGGTGCATTAAAACAGATAACGGTTTCTCGTAACATGTCTAACTCATTTTAGAGTTCGTGTGGTCTCCTCTTTTTTTATTTTTTACATTGATATTTCTCTCCCTAGTCGCGTTCGAGATCTGAACATCGATACTGTAGCCTAAATTGTACTTACTAGACATGGTGAGCGTTATGTAAGTGAAATAAAAATGAAATAATTCGAAGGTACACCTGCCATCATACTAAGACATATAAATTCTGCTTTCGACCCGATCAATCTATACTCTATAAAAAAAAGAAGATGTGGGATGATTGCCAATGAGACAACTGTCCACAAGAGACCAAAATGACACAGACATTTACAACTATAGGTCACCGTACGGCCTTCAACAATGAGCAAAGCCCATACCGCATAGTCATCTATAAATGGTCCCGATATGACAATGTAAAACAATTCAAACGAGAAACTAATGGCCTCCTATAAATACAAAAATGAACGAAAAACAAATATGTAACACATAAACAAACGACAACCACTGAATTACAGGCTCCTGACTTGGGACAGGCACACACATAAATAATGTGACGGGTTAAACATGTTAGCGGAATCCCAACCTCCCCTAACCTGGGACAGTGGTATAACAGTACAACATAATAATGATGTCAGCTGATTGGGAAAGCAGTATTTCATGTGAATCTCTAAAGGGTAATCATTTACATTCATATGTTTGTCTTAAATGGATTTTTTGAATTTGAATATACGTAAGCTATCGATTATCGGCTTGACAGACAAAAATAAGGATTAATATGCATGGAATTGCACGAGGTCGCACGATCACCAAATTCATTCATAATTTCAAACGGCGAATGCAGATCATTTTTTCATATACTAGTACCTAAAATTTACTCACGTTTACAGAACTCTGGGTCTTCGTCACTATGGTCTGGACAATTATATGTTCCTGCACGATCACAGAGCCATTGAGACATGAAACAGTGTACACCATCCCTACACTTAGTGTAACCAGGCTCACAATTTTGATCTATTACAAAAACAGATACTCAAATGAATGGTTTTACACTAGTTAGGGCATTTTATAGCTTGCTATTCCGTTTGAGCCTAAGCTCCGTATTGAAGACGGTACTTTAATATCTTAGAGGTTATTCTTAGGTTGTAACCTGAATGGAGAGTGGTCTTATTGGTACTCACACCTCATCTTCTTATACTGCTGAGTCATTAGTATTCGTCGGATACCAATTTTCGTGGATTTCTTGGACACAGGGACAAAACGAATTGAAATGATCAAATCTATGTAAATTTTTCTAAAGAAATGCATGTTAATTTTGTCAAAACTACGAATACTATTATCCATGATTATGCAAGTTTTCCTCTTTCCACAAAAATTGGTACCCACGAAAATAAATGAATCCACAGTTATCTAGATACTCAAATTCCCCAAACTGAATGGCCACAGGTACAAAAAGGGTAACATAATAATTTATCTAACTATACATAAAGTCAAATACAGACAACAATGATAAACAAATAGAAAAAAAAACATTATAATTATATAACGAGTGCTATTCATTTTTTAAATGCAAATATTCTACATAGGGAATAACTTTCTGACACATACATTAATAGACATATACAATATATATTAAATTCATCAATAGACATTTACGAAATACTGATAACTTTTAATATCAGTAATCCAGATTCAAATGGCAACATTTGCATGTCGATCTTATTGGTTATATTTCCCATCTAACATACATATCAAAGATAATATATAAAAGTTCAGCCCTTACCTCTACAAAAGTCAGGATCTTCGTCACTTTGATCAAGGCAGTAAGTGTTCTCCCCATCACACATATCTTGTAATGGGAAACATTGAATCCCATCTCTACATTTAGTATGAGTGGAAGGACAAGTCTGTGCTGTATTGTATAAAATTAATTATGTAATGATACCACTAAATCGTTTTACCTTACTGACAGACAGCATCGTAAATTTAATGATAGATCATATCAGGAATATAAGCGGCATAATTGAAGAAGTATTTTGTGTTTTGTTGTGTTGCCAAGCAGGCTGTTTGCGAAAATGCATTAATATCAGTGGTACAACCTTTTGCATTAGCGACAATCTATACGCGAGAATCACTCACTACTTCATTTAGATATTAAATAAGTATTTCAAACAGATTAAAAGTTTAATGAATCGTTATTGCCCCATTTTATTTATAACTACCTCTGCAGAACTCAGGATCTTTGTCACTACCATCTTTACAGAGCGCTACCGTACCATCACATAATGATGTAAGAGGGAAGCATCGAATCCCGTCTCTACAACGGATATAATCATTCGGACAACGTCTGTCTATTTGAGAAAAACATAATTGATGAAATAGTGATATCCTGTCTAAATATTAAACTTATTTTTAAACTCAGTTTTTTAACACAATTTTACAGTAACCAAATATCTCTTTTCAAATCTTAGGATTGTTTTATATTTTCAGTCTTTAACACGTAAACTGCTGTTTTGATAAGAAGAAAAGGATAAAATTTCGACACAAAATAGAAGTCCTCATGATTTATTAATGAAATTGAGGATTAAAAGTCCTTTTTGAACACACATGACAGAAAGATAGTCAAAGTGGTAAACAAATAATGTTAATCGGACTACTTTTTTTATCATCTAATAATTTCAAAGCTTACAATATTTCTGAATCGAGATTCTTTTTCCGATTAAAGTGTTCAAATACAATTCTGAGCGTGTACGCATGCACGTTATGTATACTTAATTTCTTGTTTGGCCTACATTAATGATATTTCCATCCCTAAAATGAATGTGACTGCATTAAAAAAAATTGTTGTGCTTGGTCGTTTTCATGAGACAAAGTTCACATTTTTATAATTCATACAAACCTGCAGCGTCCACTCTGCTTTTCAAAATGCAACTGTTCACAAAAACAAGAAAAGCGTAGTATTCGAATTTCAGCGTCATGTTTGCAACCTAAAAGATAACACTGAAATGTCGGTACATTTGTTAAAAGAAAAAAAACATCAATAATACAGAATTCCATGGAAATTCCGTAATCAAATCGGAAATTCAAGAGCTCAAACACATGAAACGAATGGATAACAACTGTCACATTCCCGACTTGGAAGAGGCATTTTCTTATACATTGTGTTTTTATATGAGCTCTTGGTGCATCGAAGTATTATTATATATATTTATTTTGCATTGTGAGTTAAAGGTTGTGATCCACACATCTACCATCGTTTTTTTTTATCTGTATCTGTATCTGTATCTGTATAGTACTGGAAATGAACTCAAAATACTGAGTTAAAGTTATTCAGGAAGTTTGTGTGCGACCCTGATGTAACTAGTCGCGCGATATAACTGCCTTAAAACTTTCCACAGTTCAATTACAGTTCTTGGCAGTATTTGGTAGTAAGTTCCAATAAATGATATTTGTGGAAAAAACGAATTTTTATAATTGCCAGTATCTGTTGGTAAAAGTTTTATTTGTTTGACGTTTGAAGTTCTGGATGGTCTATTATTGAATTCTATGTGTTGATCAGTGGGGATGGCTACCAGGTCGTTCACTATTTTGTATTTCGTAATAAATTTTGACCCAAGAAATTAACAGCCTTCGTGTTTTAAAGGTAAATAATTACATAAGATGTATGTTTCATTATAACATTGTATAATACTTTATTCTGATTGGCTAATCGCACATCACATGTTATTCCTTCAGCAATTGCATACCTCAATAAAAGTTATCATCCATGATAACACTTGGTCACACAATAAAGTGCACTGGTGAATTAAATTTAAAAATATATACAATTCGTGTTTCTGTGATCATAGCTAACAAATGTAATTATAAGTATTGAATGCTTCTTTCTGTAAATTCAAAGGGTTGTAAAAGCGTTGACCGCTTCTGCGCTTCATACAAAATGTACTTTGGTCATCGCTTTTACACCCCAATGAAGTTACAAAAAGAAGCATTCAATTCGTAAATATTAATCCGACAAAACAAGTACTTATTTTTGTTTATTAGGAAGCCACAGCACGCCTCCGGGTTTGGGATTTTCTGGCTGAATAAAAACCCAATCGTAACCTTGGGTGTTATCTACTCTTTTGTCGCATTGTTGTCTATTTACACATTTTGCGTTTCCATTCACAAGTTTATTTAAAACAAAGTAGATCGGAGCCAATTTATTTCTTTGAAAGTAATGCTTGGACACAGGATCTATACTTTTCAAAGTTACGAAATGAAAATACAGCGCAAATTGCTTTATTTTTTATTGAGGGAGGATACTTTCTCGACAAAAGTTGATAATGTGGTGATGAAGCCAAATCTATTTCTATGTATTTTCGGACTTGATAAGGGTATTGTTTTGTTACTGTACTGACGTATCGCTTATATGCATTACATCAGATTTCTTTTTTTTCTTTCAAAGTTACAGTAAATAGGTGAAATTAGGAATTACACGTAATTACTAAACATGTCAGTAAATACCTGTAATCACTAGTCAATTTAGTAATTACATGTATTTACTAGTTGTTTCAGTGATTACAAGTATTTACTTATTTTTTGTTGTTGTCATTTTTACAGCTATTTACTAACTTCATGTTTTGGTTTAAAAATTAAAGACTTAATTCAAGATATCAAATAAGAAAGTAAGGGGTAAGGATTTTAGGGGCTTACTAAAAGGATCAAGGATTATAGGGCAGATTAAAAGTGCATACTCTTTATTGTTTGTGAATTGAATCTGGAAAATGGTTGTTTTATAAGTTTTGAAACTCCCTAAGAATCATTTCAGCATTCAAGACAATGATATCAAACCACAATTGAGACATACATTTTTGAGAAATTCATAGGCAACTTAGCCAGCTCTTTTTTTAAGAAAGACATTAGATTATGGCAAATTTGGTTAAATGATCTTGAGAATTCTTAAAATCTCATAATTTTGTTATATTAAAATCTCCATCAGGCATACTCTGCATATCAACTTGTCCAATGACATGAGTTAAATTTCTTTTACAACATAGGTTTAACTACGAGTTTTTTTTGTCAGACATTTGCGATGAAGCTGACATTCTTCACAAACAAATTTATACAAATTGATGGCGTTAAGAGTCACATTTTCATATTTCCGTGTTTTTATGAGTTTTTCAAGACCTCCAAACAGAAGCTTATATACCTGCAACAACATTTTATCATCGTTTCTTCCTGTATCAGAATGATCTTTTTGTGGATTGAATAAGTCAACTAAATGGTCCATCTCTTTTTTTGTACTTTCAATGTTGACATTTTTTTCCTTTTCGTCGAGCCTGCGTTTTTTGTCGCAAAAGCGAACCAACATTAATTCCGTCAACAGCGGCGTCCACAAATATTCGCTCTGTGGTTAAAGTTTTTTTTAAATTTTGATAACTTTCTTAAATTATCCTGGATTTCTATCAATATTGAACAGAAGCTTGTTTATGATCATATTAAGATAATATGTAGAAGGTTTAAAAAATCATTTTAAAATCAGTTATTACTGGTAATTACTGCATTGTACTGGGCAGTTTTAGGAATTAAAATTGAGAAAGGAAATGGGGAATGTGTCAAAGCGACAACAATCGACCATAGAGCAGACAACAGCCGAAGGCCACAAATTGGTCTTCAATGTAGTGAGAATTCCCGCACTCGTAGGTGTCCTTCAGCTGGCCCCTCAAAAATATGTATACTAGTACAGTGATAATGGACGTCATACTAAACTCCGAATTATAAACAAGAAACGAAAATTAAAAATCATACAAGACTAACAAAGAGCAGAGGCTCCTGACTTGGGACAGGCGCAAAATTGCAGCGGGTTTAAACATGTTTATGAGATCTCAACCCTCCACCTAAACCTGTAGCCAATGTAGAAAAGTAAACGCATAACAATACGCACATTAAAAGTCAGTTCAAGAGAAGTCCGAGTCCGATGTCAAACGATTTAACAAAAGAAAAGAAATAAAATGCCAATAATAAATAAATAACAACAGACTAATAGCAGTTAACTGACATTACTTGTATTTATTAAGTGCCTCGCGAATTACATGTAATTCCTAAATTTTAGTGATTACATGTAATTTTTAATTCACCGATGTACTGTAACATATATATATATATATATATATATATATAAATATATATTAAATGACTGAATAAATAGTCAACGAAAAATCTTACGGGGCGATGGATCATATAATATGATTCAGTACACTACAAAACATAATATATAACAAGTCTAAAAGGGTACAACATCACCAAAAACACAATAAAATGAACAATATGTTAGATATTTTGGATAACAGATATCCTTCCTCGGTAATAGCACGATGACAAATGAATCATGTCAATTCAAATTAAGACTCTATCAAAATCTTGAAATTTATACAATTTAAGCAAGCTCTGGAACAATTTTAAAATTTCCAAACACGGCGCAAAGACTACAAAGATATGCCAAAATAAAAATAGTTATTTCCGATGTGAACTGGCACAACTCTAAATTCCCAAAGGCGGTGATAGTTTACATGTTTAACAACCGCGTGAAAATACAGTCCCAACAGACTTGCTCTAAAAGTTTTTGGATAAGAAAGCTCAGGACAGTTTCCCCAGAGGGCATTAATGAAAAAACATAGAAGAGTTACTCATTTTCCCTACCATCACTAATTTCCTGCCATCACTTGTGTCCAGTAACTCCGGCTTCCGTACTTGACTCTTACACTTTCAGAAATTTTTGAATTATAATAGTTTTAATTTAGTTTTACAGTTGGCAGGGATGTGTAAATACATAGCCACGTTCTATAACTTAACCTTAGTAAAAATTTATTACTAATTTTTCTTATCATTAAATTACTATATATTTGGGGTGTTTAAATACGCAATCTCTGTTACAATTTTTCTACCGTTGTCATATTTTAAATATTATACCAGCTTAGATCGGTCAGGACTGTTTATTGGGACTGTATTTCCACGCGGTTGTTAAACATGTCAACTATCACCAGCCTTGGGGATTTGGAGTTGTGCCAGTTCACATCGTAAATAACTATTTTTATTTTGGCATATCTTTGTAGTCTTTGCGCCGTGTTTGGAAATTTCAAAATTGTTCTAGCGTGTGCTTAAATTGTATAAACTTCAAGATTTTGATAGAGTCTTAATTTGAATTTACATCATTCATTTGTCATCGTGCTATTACCGAGGAAGGATATCTGTTATCCGAAATATCTAACATATTGTTTGTTTTATTGTGTTTTTGGTGATGTTGTACCCTTTTAGACTTGGTAAATATATAAATTTATATATACAGAGATAAGACCGTTGTTTTTCCCGTTTGAATAGTTTACACTAGTAATTTTGGGGCCCTTTATAGCTTGTTGTTCGGTGTGAGCCAAGGTTCCGTGTTGAAGGCCGTATCTTGATCTATACATGTAATGGTTAACTTTTATAAGTTGCTATTTGGATGGAGAGTTGTCTCATTGGCACTCGTACCACATCTTCCTATATCTAATTACATGATTTATTCTAAAATTTATGTTGAATACAAAACCGCATACCGATTATCATACCTTATTTTTGTGATTTTTTTATGATAATCAATGAAAATATCAAACCGGTTTTATTTTTTCTGTCGAAAAAAAAGTCTTTTGTAAATCTATATAAAACTCACACCACCAAAATAGTAGGCATTGCCCAAATAATGCTTTACTAGTCGTTATAGTTTAAAATTCGATACTATAGAAGTTTATTTATGAATAATTTAATTTTGGATGTAACGCGTCTTCTGATTGGCTGACGTTATTTTGTTATGAGCCCATAGACATAATTTAGTCATGTGACCGTGACGTCATCAACGTTTATTCATGGTTTTCTACGGTTTAAAATGGAATTTAGAATTAAATTATAAGAAATGACTGTAATATTTTTTCTGTCTATTCGAAATAACATAAAAAATTTGGTGCACACTGTTAAATAACCCGCTACGCGCGTTATTCGGTGTGCACCACATTTTTTCTGTTATTTCTTCATAGACAGAAAAAATATTACAGTCATTCCTTAAAGAAAATACAAAAATAGTTACAAAAAAAAAGATTTAAAATTAGAATTGTTTGAGATAATAACTGTAATCTTAATGAATTAATGAACAGGAAAGACAGAGTTTGTTTATTTATATCTCAAACACTTATTTGTTATGTTTGTAAAATTTTAACATACCTTCAGATGAAACTTCAGAAAATAATAGGAGATATGACATTACTTAAAATTAAATATCACGGTATTTATCCTGTTTGTATGATATACCATTATCATTTAAATATTAAGTACATAATTTTGATCATTAAATACGCTACGATGAAGTATGGTAATTTGGTGTCTGGTGGAGAGTCATCATACCACATCTTCTTATTTTTTACCTATTTATCTAAATATTTTAGATAATCGAAATCATTCTTTTCTCAAGAGTAAAATTACGAGGGTCTCGATTGGGTCTACAGAATTACGAGGGTCTCGATTGAGTCTACCGAACACAGAATTACGAGGGTCTCGATTGGGTCTACCGACTACAGAATTACGAGGGTCTCGATTGGGTCTACCGAACACAGAATTACGACGGTCTTGATTGAGTCTACCGAACACAGAATTATGGGAGTAAAATATAAGGTTTATAGAAAAATTGACAAAAAAGAATAGCAATTAATGTGGTTCGATATTTAAAAGACCAAAGAAAAAACAGCAACATTAAATGATAAAACCCGATTGGGTATCGTCATAGGAAATTATTACTGTGGATCCATTGTTGTAAGAAAACAACCAGTAACAATTTTAAGGAAAACAATTCGGTGTTATTAAAAAATCTCAAACACACAGTAGTGCATCTTGCCCTTAGCAAAAGTTTGGATTTAATAACATGAATATCGTTAATAAAGGAAATCAGGCGAAGTTTCGGGTGTATATATTTTATACGAGTAAGTCCTCTCTGATCAAATACCTGATAAACCTTCATTATTCTTTTTTCGTGTCCTTTAAGACTTAAGCTCCTCAAGTATTCATAAAATCTTGTCTTCAATTTTATGGTGTCTTGATTGATGGTCTCTGATAAAAGTATATTCAGAAAAGTGCTTCATTTATCAAGTGATATTTTCGTTTTCTTAAAACATTTTATAATCCACAATTGGTGAATATAAGAAGTGTATGCAATAAATGACGTCATCATCAAACACTGACCACCTAGCTATCAGTGACTAGCAGTATCAAAAACAGTAGAGTAACCAAAATACTGAACTCAGAGGAAAATTAAAAACGGAAAGTTTATAATCAAATGTCAAATTCAAAAGCTCAAACACATCAAACGAAGGGATAATAACTGTTTTATCATTAACTAGGCATTTATGTAGAAAATGGTTGATTAAACATAGCTTGATTGCTTACTAAACGTCTCACATGCATGACCGTCTCATTACTGTCGGAAACGAAAATAAAACTTTATAAAACTTAAAAGTAACTGAAGTTACCAACTCCCTCAAGCCAAATTTAACTTATCTGGATTTGGCTTTTCTTTGTGGGTCCCTTTCGGTTATAAAACATCTCAGGTATGCAAATGGAAGTATTTATGACACTTTATGCTGTTATATCAATACCATTTAAAAAAAAACCATCTGACAGGATATCCCTGAAAGGTTAGTTTTGCTGAAGAAAACAGGGAAATTGTTCAGTAAATAGTAATCGATTGATAGTTGACATGTTTTTGTCCACTACAGATCATAAAAGTATTTAATATCTTTATTTTCCGGGAAATGTTATTCACCTGTTTCAGTTTGCATTTTTTAGGTGACCAAGTCTTGACCCTAATGATGGTCGATCGACACATTGAGGCAATTCGACTAAATTATATTCATTGTCATTTTTTATCGTTGACATGACTATTTGTAGTGTTTATGTTCCAGACCGTATGAGAAATTTGGACTGTATGCGTACTGTTTCAAAATACTCATACGGTCGGACCGTAAGCGTACGGTCTGACTAATAATAAGAAGGTGGTGAAGTTTATTAAATACAAATGCATATAGCAGATCAACATAACGTAACTTTCAAATTGATATAAAAAAACAGTGCAATTGTAATTGAAATAAAAACTTTATATTTTAACTATTTAACAAACTCACGCTAATTAAATCTGTTTATCTCTTGTATAAAGCATGTCGATCAGTAATAGTTAACATTAATTGAATAAAATCACGGAAATTGAAGATATCGGAAGTAAACATAATGTGAGAGAACAACTGTTTTCGAATATTTAGCAATTTTACAAAGAAATGCAAATGCAAAGGAAGATGCATATCAACTGCAAACATTTAAATGTAAAAAAATATTACGTTACTTGTGGAAGCAAGCGTCATCTTGGGCGAGAGTCCCAAAATATATAGGATTCATATATACAATTAAAAAACTATTTAATTTCAATTGTTCGTTTGTCCATCTAATTGTAATAATAACAATTTGTAAAACTTAAAAAAAATATTGTGAACAATGTGTATGTTTAGCTCGTACTGGACCATACGCGTATACTCATACGGCCCAACGTACGCGTGTCGCCTAGGGCGGGAACATCTTTACATTCTTACAATTTCCGTTAGCGCCATGTGTCGCCTAGGGCGGGAATATCTTTACATACTTACAACCTCCGTTAGCGCCATGTGTCGCCTAGGGCGGGAATGTCTTTACATACTTACAACTCCCGTTAGCGCCATGTGTCGCGCGCCTATCTTTACATACCAGGAGACAATTACATCACCCCTAGTTTTTTGTGGGGTTCTTGTTGTTTATTCTTTAGTTTTCTATGTTGTGTCGTGTGTGTTGTTGTTTGTTTGTCTTTTTTATTTTTAGCCATGGCGTTGTCAGTTTGTTTTAGATTTATGAGTTTGACTGTCCCTTTGGTATCTTTCGTCCCTCTTTTACAGATTATAATAAACCACCAATAAAAACCTTCAAAAAGTATGTATACATAATGGGACAACAATTAACAGTAACACAGCACTTAATTTACACAACTTCAAAGACAAAATTCTGTGCATAAACTTTGTTAACATCTTAAGTCACATCATGGTTTGCATATACACATGAAATCAACAACAAATTAACCCCATCAATAAATATATACAGTGCTAAATTATCCACATTTCCATGAATAAGTTCATAATATCCCCGAAAAATATAAGAATATATATATACGGTGATCTATCAATTTGCACTATCTTTTGGTGCAAATAAAGGCATATTAATCCTTCTCTTTTTTAAAATAAAATCAATTATCCCCGAAATGTATGCTGCATTACTTTATGTTTTCATTCAATCTTTTTTCAGGAAAATTACTGGTAAAGTTGTTGGATGTTTACTTTTTGTGAACATGCTGTTGATTTTGTAATTGTAACTATAGAACGAAAAAGTCAAAGGAAATGATGATGGTCTCCTAATATTGAACGGACATCTGAGAATGCGCTCTTTGTGTTCCTATGCTACATAAACACAATTTGAATTGCTGTATCCCCATTTGTGACATTTTCACTTGTTATATAGATTTAAGATGATTAGTATCGTTTTCAATATGATGATTGATGGAAATTTATGACCATTCGTTTAATTTGTTTGAGCTTTTGATTTTGACATCAAACCACTATATGGAAAAAATAGAACCACAACAACGATTAAATTGCAATCATAATTCACATGTGTATATCTTTATTTGACGAAAATATCCTTCCTTAGGCTTTTACTTTACAACCGTCCTCGTGTCGTTCTTACTATTTGAACCAAGCAGCTGAAATAAATGATATAATAGAGATTAACAAAATTGTAATTTGTATCATGTCACCTCAAAAACGTTTAATTTTATCCCCGGATCAGATCGTGTAATGTTAAATCAGTAACAGGAATATGACAGTTGTTGTCCATTCGTTTGATGTGTTTCAGCTTTTGATTTTGACATTTGATAAGGGACTTTCCTTTTTTGTATTTTCCTCGGAGCTCAGTTTTTTTTGGTGATTTTACTGTTGAATCCTAGCGAGGGAAGAACAAAAAAAATAGAAAATTTGCAGATTTAACATTGTTGTGGTGATATTTACATATACTTTCTATTTACCTTTGCAAAATTCATCATCCTCATCACTGCCATCAGCACAATAAACTTCCTTTCCATCACACAAAGATGAGAAAGGAAAACAATGGATACCATCTCTACATTTAGTGAAGCCAGATGCACAATTTCTCTCTACAATGAAAGAACTATTCTGATTAAAGAAAATGATTAGATTTTTTTTTTAAAATTAAACATAGTATGGAAATGATGTGTAGGAAAATCGATTATTTTAACGATATTTAATAACGATAAATACAATCATAGTGGTGTTACCTGTGTAAGAGGGTTTTAACTAAATGATATAACGATAAGTACAATCATAGTGGTGTAACCTGTGAAAGAGGGGTTTAACTAAATGATATAACGATAAGTACAATCATAGTGCTGTAATCTGTGTAAGAGGGTTTTTAACTTAATGAAATAACGATAAGTACAATCATAGTGGTGTAACCTGTGAAAGAGTGTTTTAACTAAATGAAATAACGATAAGTACAATCATAGTGGTGTAACCTGTGTAAGAGGGGTTTAACTAAATGATATAACGATAAGTACAATCATAGTGCTGTAATCTGTGTAAGAGGGTTTTAACGATATTTAACAATAAATACAATCATAGTGGTGTAACCTGTGAAAGAGGGGTTTAACTAAATGATATAACGATAAGTACAATCATAGTGGTGTAACCTGTGTAAGAGGGTTTTAACGATATTTAATAACGATAAATACAATCATAGTGGTGTAACCTGTGTAAGAGGGGTTTAACTAAATAAAATAACAATAAGTTCAATCATAGTGGTGTAACCTGTGTAAGAGGGTTTTAACGATATTTAATAACGATAAATACAATCATAGTGGTGTAACCTGTGTAAGAGGGGTTTAACTAAATAAAATAACGATAAGTACAATAATAGTGGTGTAACCTGTTTAAGAGGGTTTTAACGATATTTAAATAAATACAATCATAGTGGTGTAACCTGTGAAAGAGGGGTTTAACTAAATGAAATAACGACAAATACAATCGTAGTGGTGTAACCTGTGTAAGAGGGTTTAACTAAATGAAATAACGATAAATAGAATCATAGTGCTGTAACCTGTGTAAGAGGGTTTAACTAAATGAAATAACGAAAAGTACAATCATAGTGGTGTAACCTGTGTAAGAGGGGTTTAACTAAATGAAATAACAATAAGTACAATCATAGTGCTGTAACCTGTGATAGAGGGGTTAACTAAATGAAATAACAATAAGTACAATCATAGTGCTGTAACCTGTGAAAGAGGGGTTTAACTAAATGAAATAACGACAAATACAATCATAGTGGTGTAACCTGTGAAAGAGGGGTTTAACTAAATGAAATAACGATAAATAGAATCATAGTGGTGTAACTTGTGTAAGAGGGGTTTAACTAAATGAAATAACGATAAGTACAATCATAGTGGTGTAGCCTGTGTAAGAGGGTTTTAACTAAATGAAATAACAACATGATCGATGTGTATCGACAAAGAATCGTAATCTTGAGTTATATCCTTTACTAATTGAATGAGTGCAAATAATCGGCATAAAAGAATACAATCGTTGTCGTTAGTTCGAACAATAAAATGCAACTATTCATTACTACTTTCTAAATTGTTAGTTAGTTAGCATAACATACGTATATTGGGTTAATAAATAAGTTTTTATAAAATATGAAAAAGTAAGATCACAAAAATACTGAACTCAAAGGAAAATCCAATCGGAAAGTCCATAATCACATAATCACATGGCAAAATCAAATGACAAAACACATCATAAAACGAATGGACAGAACTGTCATATTCCTGACTTGGTAATATTGTAAAACAGAAATTATTTTCCTTCTTGCGAAGCTTGAATTCCGTGCTGGTATTTGGCATAACGTTTTGTCTTGGATACCGTGCTAGTATTTGGCATAACGTTTTGTTTTGAATTCCGTGCTGGTATTTGGCATAACGTTTTGTCTTTTTTTGGTTATATCCAATCTTTTACGTTTGTATTATGTTTTACCCTTCTAAATACCTGGTATCGAGCATTGTTAAAGATTATCTTCCCTTCATTTCGTACAGAATGCAATGTATTTTTGTCATAAGAAACATACAAAGGCCATTAACAGTGAAGTATCGACGACTTTTATTATTTGTTTTTTCGTTTATTTTCATGTTGAACATAGGCTTCTGTAGTCTCTTTAATATTTCCGAAAGATGATTGATTTTGCCATTTTAAACATCTGTTTTGTCTCTCCAATCTTTTATGTTTTGTTTTCGGCAATTGTTGTGCTTTAAAATCAAACTTGTAAGACTAATGTACAAAACTCATACCTTTGCAGAAATCTTCATTTTTATCGCTACCATCTGGACAAACGTGCCTCAGTCCATCACAAAGGGACACATCGGGGAAACAATGAATACCATCCCTACATTTAGAGTGCCCCAAAGCACATGCATGTACTGTAATAAAACGTTTGTAATTGTAACAACAGTTTCCTGAATTACTGAGGCCAAGTGCGACGTTGCTAATTTACAGTTTTCGTTTGAATGGTTTTACCCTTGTAATTTTGGGGCCCTTTATAGCTTGTTGTTCGGTGTGAGCCAATGCTCCGTGTTGAAGGCCATACATTGACCTATAATGGTTTACTTTAATTAATTATTATTTGGATGGAGAGTTGTCTCATTGGCACCTACACCACATCTTCCTATATTCATTATCATTTTTAAAATTTTTATTTACTTGATTTCATTTATGACAATATTTGTCCTGAAGTACTGAGTATAAGTGCAACGTTGCTGATTTAAGGTTTTCTTAAAGTTGCATCATTATTTTTAACATTTTGATTAACCTCATCAAAATTTTATTAAAATGTAAACAAGCTGTGTGTTGAATGAGATATTCTGATATGACGTGCTTCTTTCGCTTTTGTAAACAACATCGTGACAAAATTCTCGATATATCTATACTTAGCGCAGACTCAGAGAGACATAATAATGGATGTTACAATAAACCTCCAACGTAAATCCACATGTGTCCGAGACTATTTACCAACGCTTTACCGATAAATTGAAATAAGACTACAAAAACTTTAATTCTTATTTGAATGCATAATAGAAAAAAAAATTAGAAATCTACAAATCAAATTAGAGTAAAATTCAGCTAAAGTTCATGATTGTTTTGGTGCATTTAAGTCATTTCAAAATATGACGTCATACATATGAAAATGCTGAAGCTGGAGGTTTTTCTGTAACCATTGAAATTCGTATACTATTACATTAAAATGATTCTTTGAAGTAGGTGCTGTTTTATTATCTATTCTAATGCATTATTCGCATGTTTACAAATTTCAGCAAGTCAACATGGCTGCTCCTTAGATACGAAATGCCATCTTAGGATTTGATCATAAATTACGAGAAAAACATTAAGATTACAAATAACAAATGTTCGGTTTAAGAATTAAAAGAATAAAGTTGATTTTTTTCTAGCGGTTATTTACGAAGTAATTCCTGCAAGCTACAGCTAGATTTATTAGAAAAAAGTAAAAACACAAAAATACTGAACTCCGATGAAAATTCAAAAAGGAAAATCAAAAATCAAAAGGCAAAATCAAAAGTACAAACACATCAAACGAATGGATAACAACTGTCATATTCCTGACTTGGTACAGGCATTCTCTAATGTAGAAAATGGTGGATTGAACCTGGTTTTATAGCTAGCTAAACCTCTCACTTGTATGACAGTCGTATCAAATTCCATTACATTGTCAACGATGCATGAACAAAACAAACATACTCATAGAGTAAAAAATGTCAAAAGTTTAAGCTTTGTCTAACAGGGAGTAAAAAAGAACAGCAGCACATACGGCATTCCCACCCTCGCTTCAGTTTTTAAATAACCGTATTTTCTCCTATAAGAATTGAAATAATTCATGAAAGGCATACAATTTTTGGAAATTAACACATGACCTGGGCCGTGATATTCGAATTTTATTCTAAGAGTTAGAATGGTTAGCGAGGGATAAAATTAACGAAGATGACGGCCCTGGCAATGTGTAAATTTACAACAAGTGTATGGCTTCCTTGAATTATTTCATAATCAGACATGGATATGCTTTTATAGTAATTTAAAATTTAACGCGTTATTTCTTTAATGAAAGTTAATTCGTTGGTACTTTGAACAATGCCTAATGTAAACAAAGATTTTAATACTCTTCATAAGTCTGCAGTTTACTCTTTTTTACTTTCGGAAAGCGAATTTTAGTTTATGAAGTAATATAGAAATTTATTTACATTTACAAAACTCAGGATCCTCATCACTGTTATCAGCACAATCAATTTTAGAATACCACTTGGTTCCGTCACACAGATGCTTGCGATTAATACACTGGACACCGTCTCGACATTTCACAAAGTCGTTGGCACACTCGTGTACTAAAAAAGATAAATACAGCAAACAAATTTTAGGAAGACCCTTACTGCAACTAAACTTAACTTGCATCTCACTTTATTTTTTATATATAAACCATATATATATTTGGTACTCCTCAGCAAATCCGTATGGTAAAGTTCTGAACCATAACTAGCTCATGTCGAAGGTGTCGATTGAAGCTTTTCACCAATTGAAAATTTCCTTGAGATCCAGATTCGTTTGAATACCACAGTTCTAGTTTTATGTCAATTATGTGTACTTGTTTATTAGACAAAGAAACTTTCAAGTCTAGTTTAATTAATTGATAATGTCGCATGCCGTACAAAATAGACCACGCGGGATTAATCAAAAGCATTTGTTCACAATATAAAAGAAAAAAATTCACATAACAAGTATTCCGAAATGTTTTCATGTATATCTAAATAATTATCAAATTATAAATCAAATAAATGATTCTGAGTGTATCGAAAGCCTGTTTGTAGTTTTGTTGTCGTCCATTGCATCTTTCTTATTCAGTAGTAGTCAATGGTTGTTTTATTTACATTACCATACTTTGTTCTTTCATTGTGTATGTACCTCCCAATCTTGAGGGATACAAAAACGAGGAAAATAACAGATTTTTTTTTCAATTGTACAATTCTTGTGTTAAAAAAATAATAATAATGTGGCAGCTAGCATCACTTAAAAAGTAAACAAGTTGTCATATTTTGATTACTACGACAAGACGAATAGCTCTTTAAAAGGATGTGCTTTTATTTTTTGATTTGAGCGTCACTGATGAATCTTTTGTAGACGAAACGCGCGTCCGGCATATATATATAATTTTAATCCTGGTATCTATGATGAGTTGAATTTTTATCTTTAACCTAGATTTCGAGATTTTCGGAACGTCTGAGTCGTATGCAGATTAACATTTATTTTTTTTCAAAATGGCTGCTGAAAAAAGACGTGTCTCGGTATGTTTACATCCAACATTCATGTATTTAGTTATGATGTAATCTTATCGTTTGTAGTTTTAATCCTATTTTCTATTTACTATTCGTATGTAAAATTAACGATATTTGCTCATCTAGTTCATTTGTATGATTTCAGTATAAAGAAACTATATGCACAGGATATATTTGTTTTAAACAGTTCGCATGATTTGATTTACAAGTAACAATCGATTTCTCATAATTGTTATAACATACACCAAACAACACACTTACACACTTAATTACGATTTATATTTATTTTTGTAAAAGAAAGTTACATGTGACGTCTTTTTGGGGGCGTTGGTATATCCATGTGACACATAGCTCGTAATTTTATTATACTGGTTTTTTTTTTTTCAACTGTCAAAAATTAGTTTTAGGTGTTTGTTGTTATTCTGTAGTCAACTTGTCGAAATATACTAATGAATTAATTGTTCATGTATTTGTCTTTCCTGGGTATTCCAACAGTTAGTTGTACTGAATTGTTGTCATATAATGTCATTTCAGCGGTATTTGTTACATTGAAGTATATGGGGTTCAACGTACCAATTGTTTCTAAAAATCCTGTATCAAGTCAGAACATGACAGTTCTTATCAAATATTTCGTTTCTATGCATGTTGCAATGGCGTTTATTTTTGTTGCAAATCAGTGTTACTGTTTTCCGTTGTTTTCCTCATAAAGTTGATGTGTTTCCATCGTTTTCAGTTTGTAACCCGGATTAATTTTTTGTTAATCGATTTATGACATTTGAACAGAGGTATTCTATTGTTTCCTTTAATTATTACCTAAATTAGATATTTAAAGTAGATAAAAAAAAAGACGGATAACACATACCCCTACAGAATACCGGATCTTCATCACTCCAATCGTTACAGTTAAACCAGGTACCCCTTCTACTTCCACCATCGCATAATCCCCACAATGGAAAGCATTCATTACCATCACGACATTTAATATAGCCTTCACTGCATGTCTGGTCTGTTTTCAAAGTAAGATAAGAAACAGATAAAGGAAGCATTCATCACCATCACGACATTTAATATAGCGTTCACCGCATGTCTAGTCTGTTATCAAAGTAATAAAAGAGACAGATTAAGGAAAGCATTCATGACCATCACGATATTTAATATAGCATTCACTGCATGGCTGTTCTGTTATCAAAGTTATATATTGAATAAATTAATAAATTGGTTTACATCGTCATTTCTGGACCTTTCATAGCAACTGTCTATGTGGTATGAGTTTTGCTCATTGTTGAAGGCCGTACGATGACCTATAGATATTAACGTCTGTGTCATTTGGTCTCTTGTGGAAGTTTGTTTCATTGGATATCATACCACATCTTTTTTTATATTCATGCACTTTGCAGTAAAGGAAAGTGGAATTCTTAATGGCATTTATATTAAAAAAAGAGGGACGAAAGATACCAGAGGGACAGTCAAACTCAAAGATTGAAAAAAAACTAACAGCGCCATGGCTGAAAATAAATAGACAAACAGACAAATAATAGTACAGAAGACACAGCATAGAAAACTAAAGACTAAGCAACACGAACCCCACCAAAAACTCGGGGATCTCAGGTGCTTCAAACGGGTAAGCTGATCCTGCTTCACATGGGTACCCGTCAATTTGCTTATGTTATTACAAATCCGGTTAATAGTCTAATTCGGTAGTATGGAACATATCCGATATCATCTGTGAAACGGTTATTCCATAACGGTCAGTCAACACGTGATGGCGTAAAATTTACAAAGAGATGATTTCAACTTCACTTTTTGGAACTCCTGGTTTAATAGCTTCCTTGTGAGCAGCAATCCTTTATCAATAATTGTATGCATGCGCCAGATGAATGATGGCAGTGAATTTTTCTTGTTAAAAGATTTCTTGAAAAAGTTAAATTAATTGGATTTATACAGCATTTTTTATGACTTTGTTGGATGTTCTATCTTGCCACAAGTTATGCCAAAACGAAGAAGAAACAAGGAACTGAAGCGATCGACACCAAATAAAGGAAATAATTCATCAGGAAATTCTACTTCGGACAGTTCTTTGTTTACAAACAGAACAGTTAATAGAAAGAGTGACCAAAAAAGGTAGTGTTTACTAAAAATACGTTGAGTACATTTAAAAACAGTTCACCAACGAATAGTTACGATCAGATTTATACTATGAATCAAGGTTACAATCAATACACGCCAATTCCGTCCAGTATTCTTTCACAAGCCCGCCTCCCCCTCCAACACCACAGCAGCTTCAAAATACGTGAGATATTAAGTTAATGCTTCAAACTTTATGTTGTAAAATAGACAATATTGAGTTTAAACTCAATAAATATGATTCTATTAAACACAGATTGAATAATTTTGAACAGACATTTAGCAATGTCGATACCGAAATGATAACATGTGAAGAAAGAATAAGTGTATTGGAACATAGCGCTGCATTTATGTCAGACATTAAAGATAAACACAAATTGATAAAAGCTAAAATTCAAACTCTGACAAAAAGTTTTGAAATATCAAAAACTACCAGTATTTCAGTGAAGGAGAGATTAGCAGGTGTTGAGGTGCGAAACTTGAGTAACAATCTTTTGTTTTTGCAATTAAAGAAAAAAATAGTTAATGTAGAAATGGAGACGACCGGGGTTCAGGGTAATGTAGATGAAGGTAATATCGGAGAAGGAAAGAAAAACATACACGAAAACTGTTAAAACCCAATTTTAGACTTCTGTGAACAAACATTGAAAATTGAAAATGCCAAAGGTAAAAAAAAGTCGGAGAAAGTAGACCTAGGCCAATAGTGGTAAAATTTTCAAAGTACAGTGACCGCCAGATGGTACGAAAGTCATCAAAAAGACTAAAGGGGTCAGATTTCGGAATTAGTCCACAAAATCCACAAGAAGTGTTAGCCAAAAGAAAAAAGTTAATACCGGTTATGTTGGAAAAACGAAAAGAAAAGAAGACTGCGTACTTTGTTGGAGACAAGTTATTCGTTGAGGGAGTTTTTACAATGAATAGGAATTAGCGGGGGATGATAAAAAAAAACAGAAAAAAACGTTAAATATTCATTAAAGTATATTCTTGGAACATTTCTAAAAGTTTGATAAGAAAATTAGCCGACGCCGAATTTCAACATGAAATTGCTGATTATCACATGTTATGTTTTAACGAATGTTTGGTAAATGTCCAAAAGAATTTGAGATAGCAGGTTACGAAAACAATTATGTGCGAAAAAAGAAATAAAATGGAGGCGGTGTTATAGTTTTTCATAAAAAGTGGTTAAATTCGTCTTAAAATGTTGTGCAAACAGTATGATATGGTTGAAAATAAGAAATATTATAATGTTTGATTGTAAAGATTTATATATGTATGTGATATATATGTACCACTAGATACAAGTATATTTTACCGCAATTATGACTGTGACGTATTTGAAGTTTTACAGGAACATATAGAGCATTATGGTACATTAGGTAACATTGCTATAATTGGTGACCTGAATGGACGAATTGGTAAAGCAAACGACTTTATAAGGCATGATCTATTGAGTACTCAATTACAAAGTGATATAAGTGGTTTAATTGATTACACACCTGATTTACCTTGTGAGCGAACTACAGAGGACATAAAGCCTACTAACACTTTTGGTCGAAAAATTTTGGACTTGAGCAAATCGTCTGAGGTAAGAGTATGTAATGGACGGTTCGGGAAAAGCATTGGTAAATTTACATTTCAAAATAAAAATGGTTGTAGCGTAACGGTTATTGACTATGTGTTATTATTTCATGAATCTTTTTCTATAGTAAATAATTTTATGATTGGTAATTTTAATACATTTTCATGTCATGATCCTGTAATTATTGATCTCAAACTGACAGAATAGTCATTAAATGATTTTTGTTCATGTCAAATTATAAAATATAATTCCTATAACTGGAATGAAGAGACTAAAGATGATATAAAGAGAGACCTTTGTTCAAGTGCAGATAAAATAAGCGATCTTGTGAATAGTATGAATAATATGGACAATATTAACGATATTGTGGCTGAAACGAACGACATTTTTTTAAACATTACAGAAAATTACACAAAAAGAGAGGTGATTAAAACTGTTAAGTGTGATTATTGTAACTGCAAAAAAACGGAACTTGGGAGTAACTGATTTTAACCGTGATAAGCCGTGGATAAGTGACGAATGTAAAGAGTTATACCGGACGTACAAACGAGCATTATCACAGTTTAATTTATGTAGAAGTGAGGAAAATAGACTTTACTTAAATATTTCAAAACAAAGGTTTAAGCGTATGGAAGGTCCTTTAAAAAGGCGTTACAAAACCCAGAGAAGAGATATGTTTAGTTCGACATGAAGAACCAACCAAAAATACTTTTACAAAATATTTTGAAGAAAAAGAAAAATACTTAATAGTAATTTAACATTAGATAACTTTGTCACACATTTCAAGAGCTTAGTATCGAAAGACAGTATTATAGATGGTCAAGTAAATGATGAAAACTATGATGTGGTTTATTCAGAATTAGATCACCCATTCACAGAACAAGAAATAGACATATGTGTGAAGAAACTAAAACGTGAAAAAGCACCAGGATATGACAATATTTTAAATGAATTTATTAAAGAATGTAAAACTGTCCTCTTGCCGTTACTATGCAAGCTTTTCTAATGTTATATTATGTAGAGGATGGTTCCCAGAAGTATGGGTTACTAGCGTATTAGTACCACTATTTAAAGGCTCGATGAATGATACGGGTAACTATAGAGGAGTATCACTGGTTTCTCACGTTGGAAAATTATTCACATCGGTGATACATACTAGATTGATGAAATGGTGTAAAGAAAAACAATATTTTGACAGCTGCGCAATTCAGTATCATTCCAGGATACGGTACAAGGGACGCAATCTTTGCTCTTCATTCTGTTATAGCTAAATCTTTACGTAAAGGAAAACGGTTATATTGTTGCTTTGTTGATTATGTTAAAGCTTATGATAGCGTCTTATTTTATGGCAAGAAATGCTAAAGTGTGGAATAACTGGTAATCTATTGTGTTTAATTAAATCTATGTATTCTAAATTGAAAACATTGATGCAAGGGGAGTCATTATATCTTTTTTTTATATTTGCTCTATGTAAATGATATAGAAATAGAATTAATCCAATCTAATTAAAAACCGATCTCTCATCGCTCCCGTTTTCTGATATGTCGCGTGGGAGATCTAACGAAACCGGCTTTAAGGTGAGTGAACTAAACGTTATGAATTTATAATAATATGCAACTGAGTTTACGACCTATTAATAAGCCAATCAAAAATCTTTATGAATTATTTTGACTGACGATTCCGTCGTAAATAAAATGAGTTGCATCCCTTTACCTTACGTTAAACTTTCAACATCGTGGAAGACTCAATTTCATTGGTCGAAAAAGACACACCTACGAGGTTATGCACATGTGACCTTAAAGCGGGTTTCGTTAGATCTCCCACGCGACATATCAGGAACAGGAGAGATGAGAGATCGGTTTTTAATTAGATTGGAATTAATCAAACAGAATATTGAGCCATATGAAGTTAGAATGATAAATTTAGATTTGTTCATGTACGCAGACGAAACAGTTCTTTTTAGTGAAAGTGTTAGTGAGTTAGGAAAATGATAAACACTGTGAATGAGTGTTCAACAAAGTACGGGCTACATTTAAATATAAGTAAGACAAAATTGTAATTATTCGTAATAGAGGTAAAATAAAAGATAACGATAAATGGTATTTAAATGGTAAAATAGTAGAAGTATGTAATGAATTTGTTTACCTGGGTTTATTGTTTAATTATAACGGTATATTTACTCTAACACTAACTGAACAGGGTAGAAAAGCCACTTTCAGCTTACGTAGCAAAACATATGATGATTTTTTTAATATAGAAACTTTACCATCTTTTTTTGAAACTTATGTTACAAGTATAATGAATTATGTCAGTGAAGTCTGGGGCTTTCATAAAGCCGAAGATATAGAAAAATTGCATTTATATTATATGAAAAGAATTTTTCAACCTACTGGTTGAGATTGTTAGACACAGATAACTGTATTTCAAAACATGTATATAAAGATATGTACGAATCTAGTTGTGTGAAGCCAAATGACAAGCTAAATTGGTCTTCTAAAGTACGAGATATATTATGTAAATACGGTTTTAATGATGTTTGGTTTTCACAGAGAGTTAGAAACAGTCAATTATTTTTGACTGAATTTAAACAAAGAGTACTGGATAATTATATATCTGAAGGTTTATCATATTTTGAAAATTCGACGAAATGTACTTTGTATCAGTACTTCGCGATGGCCACACTATGCAATTTTACCTTAGTCGTCCATTAAACAGTTTGTATATATCTTATATTACTAGATATAGAATTAATGCTCATGCACTATGTATAGAAACAGGTAGATACTATAGTATAGCCAGAAATGAACGTTTGTGTAGTATGTGTAATAAAAATGCTATTGAAGATGAGTATCATTTTATTTTAAAATGTGATAAATATAACGACATCAGATGTAAATATTTAAAGAGTTATTACTATAAGAAACCATCTACTTTTAAATTAGTACAACTGTTATCTGTAAGAAATGTCAAAGAGCTAAACAGCCTAGGAAAATATCTATTTTCTGCAGAAAAAGCACGTAATGGTTAGTCATTCAAATGTTTATTTTTAGTTTAACATGTCTATATGTCATACTCCGCTTAATTCTTTCATTGATTTGTATAATTTGTGTATAAATGTTATATTATGCTGTATATTATCTATTGGATATTCATATTGGGTAAATCCAATAAGCTGTATTTTCGGAAATAAAGTATTATTATCAAGAAAATCACGATAGATTAAATGTTACATACTTTTACAAAAATCTGGGTCCTGTTCACTTTTATCTTTACAATACGGCCGTTCATCATTACATAAGCCCATTACGTTGAAACATTGTTTTCCGTCCCGACATTTCCTCCAACCATTCCAGCCATCCCAGCCATCAAATTCAGGACAACTTTGTTCTGTAATTAGTTTTACTAATACTAATACAAAAAAGTTAAACAACAAAAATACCGAACTGCGAGGAAAATTCTTATGTAGAAAATGATGGAGAAAACATGGTTTTACAGCTGGCTAGCCCTCTCATTTGTATGACAGTCACATGCAATTTTATTTTTTTCACTCGAAATATAATTGATATTGTATATAAGTTTACAATAAAACGAATGTAATTTGGCTTTAAGCTTTCGTTATGAAGATAAATGTACTTAAGCATTTCGGATCCGTAGACATTTATACAAATATATTTCTCAATATCTTTAACAACCCGTTACCTCCATTCTATCATTTCTTTGTCGTTTTACGTTACTCTAGAGCTAGCTCGAATTACGTTGATTTTGTGAACATGGAATACTGCTTTCTTAAAAGTTGCTAATATCAAAGGTACCAGGATTATAATTTAGTACGCCAGACGCGCGTTTCGTCTACATAAGACTCATCAGTGACGCTCATATCAAAATATTTAAAAAGCCAAACAATCACAAAGTTGAAGAGCATTGAAGATCGAAAATTCCAAAAAAGTAATACCAAATACGGCTAAGGTATTCTGTGCCTGGGATAAGCTAAGACAGGGCTATGAATCAATCAAATTAAGGTCATCACTCAAGAACTTTTACGCTATCATGAGCTGATTGGCCATTATGACAAAAGTGTGTCAGAAATTATACATGTTATATCTGTTATTCCTCCTCAGTCATAATAACCTTCCATCATTAGCAAACTGAACAAAGAGTTAACACGACGGATGCCATATACGCAGCACCTGATTTAACTACTGGTTTTTAGTGGAGTTCGTGTTGTTTCTTATTTATTATTTATAAGTGTTGATGTAAATGTCCTTTGGTTTTGTGAGTCTTTGTTTACTCCTTGGTTTTGATTGTCATTGTCTTTGGTTGTACGACAATCTGATTTTTTACACGTTTTATATTACCTTAGCATTATTTGGCACAACTTTTTGGAATTTTGGATCCTAATGCTCTTCAACTTTGTACTTGTTTGGATTTATAAATATTTTGATATGAGCGTCACTGATGAGTCTTGTGTAGACGAAACGCGCGTCTGGCGTACTAAATTATAATCCTGGTACCTTTGATAACTATTCATAAGATATTTTAACATTAGATCGTTTAAACTTTATTACGAATTTATTCTCTCTGCAGGATAGATATATCATTATGCGATTAACCCTTTATCAAAAACCCACTTCCGCCACTGAGAATTACCGGCATCAAATACTCTTACGAAAATAAAAAAATACACGATTTGAACTTAAAATCAAGAAAGGTCCACAATAAAACACTCATAACCATCTTATTGTGGTCAAACTATCATTACTTAGCTAACAGTTTCAGTTTTTTTAAATTACTTGTTAAATTTGATGAATCTAACTGAATGAAAGAAAGTTCCATTCTTGTCTTTCAAATAAAAGAGTCTTTTCCATAGACCTGCAATCCAACAGAAACACTAGAAACCTAATGTTAGTAAAAGGAAGGACGAAAGATACCAGCGGGACTGTAAACTCATAAATCGAAAATAAACTGACAATGCCAAGCCAAAAATTAAAGAAGACAAACAGACAAACAATAGAAAACATGACACATCATAGAACACTTAAGAATAATAAGCAGCTCGAACCCCACCAAAAACTACGGGTGGTCTCAGGTGCTCCGGGAGGGTAATAGTGTAACGTCCGGGCTAACCGTGGTTTTTCCATATCGGTTTATGATATTCAAATAGCGGTAAACTAATGTCGTTATAACTTAAAACACCGTTCTCTTTCATCTAGTAACTTTCATCAGAGTGTGCTCTTTCATAGGACTTTGTTTTTTGTGTATGTATCAAATGGCACACTCTAAATGGATGTCTTATATTTAGATGTCTGATCTATACATTTGTATAACGATAGTATCAACTTTAAGGAAAATATTAGATTAAATTTTTTGGATAGTGAGGAGGACTTAACATGCAACATCTCAGCAATTTGATTGGAGAATATAGAAAGCAACAAATGTTAAAATCAAGACAGTTTGGGAGGAAATCTTGTCAAACGAATAAGCTATGTAAAGTCGACGATTGAAATAAATATTTATGTTGTAAAACGGACACATAACTCACATATCGAAAAAAGAAACAAACACGTCATGGCTAAAAAAAAAAAGAACAAGACAAAAAGAAAAATATTTAAGGAATGACTGTAATATTTTTTCTGTCTATGAAGAAATAACTTATCAAATGTGGTGCACACTGAATAACGCGCATAGTTATTTCTTATAATTTAATTCTAAATTCTATTTTAAACCGGCGTAAATCATGAAAAAACGTTGATGACGTCATGGCCAATCAGAAGACGCGTTACATCCAAAATTAAACTATTAGTACATAAGAGTACTAGAATATATAATAATCGTGATGATTTCAGCATTCTAATTGTCAACTATCTATTTCTATATAGTTTATCTACCTTAACTAATACGTTACGCTTATACATGTTTGGAGTATACGGTCTTAATTTATATTTGTATGACCTGACATAAAAAACAGGATTTTGAGGAAGAATAACTGAAATCGACAGTACATTGGTTTTACAGTCTTGATCTAGAAATCCTTGATCGACAAAAATAAAGGCAACAGTAGTATACTGCTGTTCGAAATTCATAAATCGATTACAAACTGAAACTGAAGGAAACTTATCAAATAGAAGAGGAGCACGACGTCACAACAGAAACACAACAGGAAAATGTAACACACAAAGAAACGAACTATAATATAATAATGTCCACTACGAAACGAAATCATTAAATTTGCTAATAAACAGTTTAATAAAATCAATGTTATTTTGTTTGCAAGCAATATAAACATTAGGGTCTTACAAAAGAAGTGAGGCTTTTGTCACGGCAGTTAAATGGCAAATTTTCGTTGCCATGGTAACAAAACAAATTAAAAAAATTACCAGACTTTTTTTTCTTGTTTTTAATAATTCAATATATGAACTTTAAGATGCAATTATAGTTTATAATGAACTTGTCTGCCCAATGTAAATTTTCTTTGATTTAAAATATAATATTTCAGCTATTTTCAGAAAATGTCAAAATGCAGAATTTTGCATCTTTTTAAATACCAATTGAGCCTTAATAAAAAAAAAACATATTTCACAACCTCAACATCAAGACATAAACTTCAAATAATGCTAAATTATATGTTGATTTTTTTTTTTTTTTTGAAATTGTCATTATCATAAAATTGCTGCAACCAAAAAGTATACATTTTCCAATTTTCATGTCTGATTTTATCATAAATTCCTGAAAAAAAAAATGGCTGCATATTTCCATAGAAACCGTTCAACAAAATTATAATAAAAAATAGCTTGCAAACTTTATTTCAATCTTAGCTGCCTATTATAAAAAAGAATAAAGCAGTTCTGAGTCATATATGAATCACCCCCTGCCTGGATCTTACAAATAGCTGTACTTAAATGCTAGTTCACAATGGAATAATCCGAAGGTACACCAGTCATCATACTAAGACATATAGTTATGATTTCGACCTGATCAATCTATACTCTAACTACTCCTAAATGATGTCTACTGACTCGGAAAGCAGTATTTCATGTGAATCCCTCAAGGGTAATCATTTACATTCATATGTTTGTCTTGAATGTATTTTTTGAATTTGAATATACGCAAGCTATCGATTATCGGCTTTACAGACAAAAATAAGGATTAATATATATGGAATTGCACGAGGTCGCACGATCACCAAATTCATTCATAATTCTAAACGGCGACCGTAGATCCTTTTTTGAAATGCTTATACTGTTTTGAGCATATACTTCTGATAGTGAAATCACCATAATGAAAGCTTGTAACTCTAGCATATCGTATTCCATAAGATATGGAAATAACAAATTCAGAAAAATATTATATGCACCCTTGTGTATAAACTATTGAAAAAAAACATTTGAGCAAGTATGATCATAACGTTTTGTCTTTGTATAAGGTTAACGTTGGCGCTATTTGACACATATTATAAATGGATATAAGGCAATCTTACAAAACTTCACATGTTAAACGGAAAATAAAATATTTAAAAAAATCAGCATATTTTTTTGTTCTTTTCTAGAATATTAAAATACTGAATAACTTCAATATCAATATCAATGCGTTCGTTTGATATATATTCTATTGAAAGTTTCAATGGAAGTCTAAGAGAGGGACGAAAGATACCAGAGGGACAGTCAAACTCAGAGATAGAAAATAAACTGACAATTTACGCAATGGTTAAAAATTAATTTCAATGGAAGTGTAACTTGTACGTATAATTTACTCACGTTTACAGAACTCTGGGTCTTCATCACTGTGGTCCGGACAATCATATGTTCCTGTGCGATCACAGAGCCGTTGAGACATGAAACAGTGAACACCATCCCTACACTTAGTGTAGCCAGGCTCACAATTTTGATCTATAACAAAAACAGATACTCAATTGATTTTATAGCTAAAGAAATGCATGTAAACTGTCAAAAACCACGAATTTGATATCCACGAATATGCAAGTTTTCCTCTTTCCACGAAAATTGGAACCCACGAAAATTTATGAATCCACAGCTATCTAGATACTTGAATTCTCCAAACTGAATGGGCGCAGGTCAAAAAGGGTAACATAATAATTTATCAACTTATACACGAAGTCAAATACAGACAACAATTCATAAAACAAATACAACATTATAATTATATAACGAGTGCTATTCATTTTTTAAATGCAAATATTCTACATAGGAATCAACTTTCTGACACCTACATTAATAGCCATATAAAATATATATTCATCAGTAAACATTCACAAAATACTGATAACGTTTAAAATCAGTAATCCAGATTCATATGGCAACATTTGAAAATCGATCATATTGGTGATGTTTCCCATCTTACATGCATCAACAAATCATATGATGATATATAAAAATTCAGCCCTTACCTTTACAAAAGTCGAGATCTTCGTCACTTTGATCACGGCAGTAAGTCGTCTTGCCATCACACAGATCTCGTAATGGGAAACATTGGATTCCATCTCTACATTTAGCATGAGTGGAAGGACAAGTCTGTGCTGTAGGGTGTAGTGTTTAATTAAAGTAAATATGTAATGATACCATATGGGAAACATTGAATTATATCTCTACATTTAGCATGAGTGGAAGAACAAGTCTGTGCTGTATTGTAGAATCAAAGTCAACATGTAATACCACCGAATCTTTGTATCATACTGACAACAGCATCGTAAAATTTGATTACATAGCATTACAGGAACCCAAGCGGTATAATTGAAGAAATATTCGTCGTATAACCGTAATCCGTACTCAATTTCCTAGATGTTTTCAAGTATTTACTTTTTTGTTTTGTCATACTTTTCATTAAGCCTCTCTCCCATTTTCCAAACCACAAAAAGCTGATTTTTTTTCAGAACGTATTCACAAATTACTAATTATGGTATTTATTGTCAGATTTTATTCTGTTTTTATAATTTATAGTGTAATATGTTATTTTTACAGTGAGCTTTTGCTAAACTGGAAATGACTTGTAAGTAAACAATATACAAACTTGATGTTTACGTTTTCCCTTCACTATGATGAGTTTGAAAAATATAATAACACTCGCCAATTCTGGCTGTCTTATCTATTATGTTCAAAGAATTGTTAATGATTATTGCATCATCCAGTACTAGAACCTTTATCATGATTAGCACAGCCGATAATTTTACGAAAAAAATACTATCCACTTCATTTAGGTAGACAGTAAATAATGATTTCATATAGATGAAGAGTTTAATTGAAATTTATTGCCCCATTTTCTTTATACCTACCTCTGCAAAACTCGGGATCCTTGTCACTACTATCTTTACATATCGCTGTCGTACCATCACATAATGATGTAAGAGGGAAGCATCGAATCCCGTCTCTACAACGGATATAATTATCCGGACAACGTCTGTCTATTCAAAAAAACATATACTAAGAATTTGCGAAAGCCAGTTTCGAAATGATATTTATGTTACATTTTCATTGTGATATGTCAGTGTGACGATTACTCATTTTCTCTTTTTTAACTGACCGTTTTATTTGTTTAATATTTTCAGTTATTTACATGTAAACTGCTGGTTTGATAGGCAGAAAAGAAAATCTCACTGTCTTAAATATAAGTCTTCAGAATTTATTATACAGTTATGGGATTAAACGTCCTTTGAACAGAAATTGGTACAACTTTATATAATAAAAGTATTATTCGCACAAAGCACAGAAAGATAAGTCGAAGTATTAAACAATTAATTTTAATCGAACTACTTTTTTTATCACCTGTTAACTTAAAAGTCTACAATACTTTAGAAACGAGATGGGTTGTTTTAGATTAAAAAATTACAATTCTGAGCGTATAGTCATGCAGTAACATGAGCAACACGACTGGTGCCACATACGGAGCTGGATCGCTTACACTTTCGGAGCACCTGAGATCACCCCAAAGTTTTTGGTGGGGTTGGTGTTGCGCAGTCTTTGGTTTTCTATGCTGTTTCTTTTGTACTACTAGTATTATTTGTCTGTTTGTCTTTTTTATTTTTAGCCATGGCGTTGTCAGTTTATTTTCGATTTATAACTTTGGCTGTTCCTCTTGTATTGTACGCCCCTGTTTAGAAAAATATTGTGCTTAGTTGTATTCATGAGATTAACTGTCAACAAAGTTTTCATCTTTATAACATATACAAACCTGCAGCGTCCACTCTGCTTTTCAAAATGCTACAGTTCACAAATACAAGAAAAGCGTAGTATACGAATTTCAGCGTCATGTTTGCAACCTGGAAGATCATGAAATGTCGGTACAATTGTTTAAAGTAAAAAAATGATAAACAAATACCGAATTCCATGGAAAACTTCAAAGTCCGTAATCGATTGGAAAATCAAAAGCTCAAACACATGAAACGAATAACAAATTTCATATTTCCGAATTGGTAGAGGCAATTTCTTAAGCAATGTGTTTTCATGTGAGCTGTCGGTGCATCGCAGTATTGTTACATATATTTCATTTGCATTTTGAGTTAAAGATTGTAATCGACATATCTAACATCGAGTTTGTTATAAATTTTACTCTACGAAATTGTCAACCTTCATATTTTAATGGTGAACATTAATTCAACAAAATAAATTTTTTGCTTTGTTGACATCTAAATCTGCCTACGAGTTTGTGAATTTTAGAATGAATCAAAAACCCAATCGTTACTTTGGGGTGTATTTGACTCTTTTGTCGGATAACATGTTGTCTATTCACACATTTCGCGTTTTCATTCTTAATTCTATTTAAAACAGAAAGAAGATCTGGGCCTTTTTATTTCCTTGAAAGCAATACTTGGACACAGGATCTATATTTTACAAAGATTATGAAATGAAAATTGAGCGAATGTTGCAGTTGTATTCAGGTAGGATTTTTTGTCGAAAAATTTATAATGTGGTAATGCAGCCAAATCTATATCCATATATTTGATAACGTCGTGATAAAGGTTACTTTTTTGTTTCTGTACTGACATATTGTTTTTTCGCATTAAATTACATAAACATGAATAATTCTGTAATTTACGATGAATACAATACCAAATACCGATTATTATATTTTATTTTTGTGATCTTTTTGATGAAAATCAATGAAAATAACTAACCGTTTTTTCTATCGAAAAAAATCTTATGTAAACTTAATATAAAACTCAAACCACCAAGAAAGTAGACATTGCCCGAAAGATGTTTTATTAGTCTTTATAGTTTTCATGTCGATACAACAGAATCTTATTAATGTTAAAAACTCGTATGTTTATAAAGAAGATATAAAAATAGTTAAAAACACAGATTTGAAATTAGACTTGATTTAGATCATGACTGTAATCTTTATCAACAGGAAAAACATGTTTTGTAGCTCAAAAACTTATTTGTGTATTTTTCTTATATTTGTAAAATGTTAACATACCTTCAGCTGATACTTTAGAAAATAATAGGAGATATGACATTACTTAAAATTAAATATCACGGTATTTATCCTGGTTGTATGATTATACCTATATCATTTAAATATTAAGTACATAATTTTGATCATTAAATAAGTTACGATGAAGTATGGTAATTTGGTCTCTGGTGGAGAGTTGTCTCATTGGCCATCATACCACATCTTCTAATTTTTACAATATCCAAAATTAGTTATGATAAATTTGGCCTATTTATCTAAATTATCTAAGATAATCGATATCATTCATTTCTCAAGGATAAAATTACGAGGGTTACGATTGGGTCTACCGAACACAGAATTACGAGGGTCTCGATTGGGTCTACCGAACACAGAATTATGGGAGTAAAATATAACGATTAGAGAAAAATGGACAAAAAAAGAATAGCAATTAATGTAGTTCGATATTTAAAAGACCAAAGAAAAAAACAGCAACATTAAATAAGACTCAATCGGGTACCGTCATAGGAAATTATTACTGTGGATCCACTGTTGTATGGAAACAACCAGTATCAATTTTAACAAATTGGTGTAATTAGAAAATTTCAAACACACAGTTGTACATCTTGCCCTTAGCAAAAGTTTGGGTTTAAAACATGAATATCGTTAATAAAGGAAATCAAGCGAAGTTTCGGGTGTATATTTTTTATACTTCAAAGTTCTCTCTGGTCAAATACCTGATAAATCTTCATTATTCTTTTTTCGTGTCCTTTAAGACTTAAAAGGTCCTCAAGTATTCATAAAATCTTGTCTTCAATTTATGGTGTCTTGATTGATGGTCTTTGATAAAAGTAAATCCAAAAAAGCGCTTCATTTATCAAGTGATATTTTCGTTTTCTTAAATTATGTTATAATCCACAATTGGTACATATAAGAAGTGTATGCAATAAATGACGTCATTATCAAACACTGACCACCTAGCTCATTATGCTCTCAGTGACTAGCAGTATCGAAAACAGTAAAATAACCAAAACACTGAACTCAGAGGAAAATTAAAAACGGAAAGTCCATAATCAAATGTCTAAATCAAAAGCTCAAACACACCAAACGAATGGATAATAACTGTCATATTCTTAACTAGGCAGTTATTTAGAAAATGGTTGATTAAACCTAGCTTGATTGCTAACTAAACGTCTCACGTGCATGACAGTCTCATTACTTTCGGAAACGAAAATACAACTTTATAAAACTTAAAAGTAATTGAGGTTACCAACTCCCTCAAGCCAAATCTAACTTATCTGGATTTGGCTTTTCTTTGTGGGTCCCTTTCGATCGATCATACAACATTTCAAGTATTCAAATGCAAGTATTTATGACACTTTATGCTGTTATATCAATACCATTTGAAAAACATTTGACAGGATGTCCCTGAAAGTTTAGTTTTGCTGAACAAACAAGGAAATTGTTCAGTAAATAGTAATCGATTGTTAGTTTGGCATGTTTTTGTCCACTACAGATCATAACGGTATTTAATATCTTTATTTTCCGAAATATGTTCTTCACCGATTTCACTTTGCATTTTTTAGTTGACCAAGTCATGACCCTAATGATGATCGATCGAAACATTGAGGCAATTCGACTAAATTATATTCATTGTCATTTTTTTATCGTTGATGTGACTATTTGTAGTGTTTATGTTCCAGACCGTATGAGTATTTGGACCGTACGGGTACGGTCTGTCTGAACCGTATGCGTATTTTTTTCAAAATACTCATACGGTCGGAGCGTGCGCGTATTGTCTGACTAATAATAAGAAGTTGGTGAAGTTTATTAAATAGATCAACATAATGTAACTTTCAAATTGATATAAAAAAGTGCAATTGTAATTGAAATAAAAACTTTATATTTTAACTATTTAACAAACTCACGCTAATAAATCTGTTTATCTCTTGTATAAAGCATGTCGATCAGTAATAGCTAATAGTTATCAAAGATACCAGGATTATAATTTAGTACGCCAGACGCGCGTTTCGTTTACATTAGACTCATCAGTGACGCTCAACATTAATTGAATAAAATCACTGAAATTGAAGATATCGGAAGTAAACATAATGTGAGAGAACAACTGTTTTCGAATATTTAGCAATTTTACAAAGAAATGCAAATGCAAAGGAAGATGCATGTAAACTGCAAACATTTAAATGTAAAAAATATTACGTTACTTGTGGAAGCAAGCGTCATCTTGGGCGAGAGTCCCAAAATATATAGGATTCATATATACAATTAAAAAACTATTTAATTTCAATTGTTTGTTTGTCCATCTAATTGTAATAATAACAATTTGTAAAACTTAAAAAAAATATTGTGATCAATGTGTATGTTTAGCTCGTACTGGACCATACGCGTATACTCATACGGCCCAACGTACGCGTGTCAAGAATAGGGCGGGAATATCTTTACATTCTTACAATTTCCGTTAGCGCCATGTGTCGCCTAGGGCGGGAATATCTTTACATACTTACAACTCCCGTTAGCGCCATGTGTCGCGCGAATATTTTGACATACCAGGAGACAATTACATCACCCCTAGTTTTTCGGTGGGGTTCGTGTTGTTTATTCTTTAGTTTTCTATGTTGTGTCTTGTGTGTTGTTTGTTTGACTTTTTCATTTTTAGCCATGGCGTTGTCAGTTTGTTTTAGATTTATGAGTTTGACTGTCCCTTTGGTATCTTTCGTCCCTCTTTTACAGATTATAATAAACCACCAATAAAAACCTTCATAAAGTATGTATACATAATGGGACAACAATTAACAGTAACACAGCACTACATTTACACAACTTCAAAGACAAAATTGTGTGTCTAAACTTTGTTAACATCTTAAGTCATATCATGGTTTGCATATACACATGAAATCAACAACAAATTAACCCCACCAATATTTATATACAGTGCTAAATTATCCAAATTTCCATGAATAAGTTCATAATATCCCCGAAAAATATACGAATATACATTTATACGGTGATCTATCAATTTGCACTATCTTTTGTTGCAAATAAAGGCATATTAATCCTACTCTTTTTGAAAATAAAATCAATTATCCCCGAAATGTATGCTACATTACTTTATGTTTTTATTCAATCTTTTTTTCAGGAAAATTACTGGTAAAGTTGTTGGATGTTTACTTTTTGTGAACATGCTGTTGATTTTGTAATTGTAACTATAGAACGAAAAAGTCAAAGGAAATGATGATGGTCTCCTAATATTGAACGGACATCTGAGAATGCGCTCTTTGTGTTCATATGCTACATAAACACAATTTGAATTGCTGTATCCCCATTTGTGACATTTGCACTTGTTATATATAGGTTTAAGATGATTAGTATCGTTTTCAATATGATGGAAATTTATAACCATTCGTTTAATTTGTTTGAGTTTTTGATTTTGACATCAAACCAATATGTGGAAAACATAGAACCACAACAACGATTAAATTGCAATTATAATTCACATCTGTATATCTTTATTTGACGAAAAGATCTTTCCTTAGGCTTTTACTTTACAACCGTCCTCGTGTCGTTCTTACTATTTGAACCAAGCAGCTGAAATAAATGATATAATAGAGATTAACAAAATTGTAATTTGTATCATGTCACCTCAAAATCGTTTAATTTTATCCCCTGATCAGATCGTATAATGTTAAGTCAGTGTCAGGAATATGACAGTTGTTATCCATTCGTTAGATGTGTTTCAGCTTTTGATTTTGACATTTGATTAGGGACTTTCCTTTTTTGTATTTTCCTCGGAGCTCAGTTTTTTTGGTGATTTTACTGTTGAATCCTAGCGAGGGAAGAACAAAAAAATAGAAAATTTGCAGATTTAACATTGTTGTGGTGATATTTACATGTACTTTCCATTTACCTTTGCAAAATTCATCATCCTCATCACTGCCATCCGCACAATAAATTTCCTGTCCATCACACAAAGACGAGTAAGGAAAACAATGGATACCATCTCTACATTTAGTGAAGCCAGATGCACAATTTCTCTCTACAATAAAAGAACTATTCTGATTAAAGAAAATGATTAGATTTCTTTTTAAAAATTAAACATAGTCTGGAAATGATGTGTAGGAAAATCGATTATTTTAACGATATTTAATAACGATAAATACAATCATAGTGGTGTAACCTGTGTAAGAGGGTTTACCTAAATGATATACCGATAAGTACAATCATAGTGCTGTAATCTATGTAAGAGGGATTTAACTAAATGATATAACGATAAGTATAATCATAGTGTTGTAACCTGTGTAAGAGGGTTTTAACTAAATGAAATAACGATAAGTACAATCATAGTGCTGTAATCTGTGAAAGAGGGTTTTTAACTAAATGATATAACGATAAGTACAATCATAGTGGTGTAACCTGTGTAAGAGGGTGTAACAAAATGAAATAACGATAAGTACAATCATAGTGTTGTAACCTGTGAAAGAGGGTTTTAACTAAATGAAATAACGATAAGTACAATCATAGTGTTGTAACCTGTGTAAGAGGGTTTTAATGATATTTAATAACGATAAATACAATCATAGTGGTGTAACCTGTGTAAGAGGGTTAACCTAAATGAAATAACGATAAATACAATCATAGTGGTGTTACCTGTGTAAGAGGGTTAACCTAAATGATATAACGATAAGTACAATCATAGTGCTGTAATCTGTGTAAGAAAGGTTTAACTAAATGAAATAACGATAAGTAGAATTACAGTGCTGTCACCTGTGTAAGAGGGTTTTAACTAAATGAAATAACGATAAGTACAATCATAGTGGTGTAACCTGTGTAAGAGGGTTTAACTAAATGAAATAACGATAAGTAGAATTACAGTGCTGTCACCTGTGTAAGAGGGTTAACCTAAATGAAATAACGATAAGTACAATCATAGTAGTGTAACCTGTGTAAGAGGGGTTTAACTAAATGAAATAACGATAAGTACAATCATAGTGTTGTAACCTGTGTAAGAGGGTTTTAACTAAATGAAATAACGATAAGTACAATCATAGTGCTGTAATCTGTGTAAGAGGGTTTTAACTAAATGAAATAACGATAAGTACAATCATAGTGCTGTAATCTATGTAAGAGGGATTTAACTAAATGATATAACGATAAGTACAATCATAGTGTTGTAACCTGTGTAAGAGGGTTTTAACTAAATGAAATAACCATAAGTACAATCATAGTGTTGTAACCTGTGTAAGAGGGTTTTAACTAAATGAAATAACGATAAGTACAATCATAGTGCTGTAATCTATGTAAGAGGGATTTAACTAAATGATATAACGATAAGTACAATCATAGTGTTGTAACCTGTGTAAGAGGGTTTTAACTAAATGAAATAACGATAAGTACAATCATAGTGCTGTAATCTGTGAAAGAGGGTTTTTAACTAAATGAAATAACGATAAATACAATCATAGTGTTGTAACCTGTGAAAGAGGGTTTAACTAAATGAAATAACGATAAGTAGAAATACAGGGCTGTCACCTGTGTAAGAGGGTTTTAACTAAATGAAATAACGATAAGTACAATCATAGTGGTGTAACCTGTGTAAGAGGGTTTAACTAAATGAAATAACGATAAGTAGAATTACAGTGATGTCACCTGTGTAAGAGGGTTAACCTAAATGAAATAACGATAAGTACAATCAAAGTAGTGTAACCTGTGTAAGAGGGGTTTAACTAAATGAAACAACGATAAGTACAATCATAGTGCTGTAACTTGTGTAAGAGGGTTTTGACTAAATGAAATAACAACATGATTGATGTGTATCGACAAAGAATTTTAATCTTGAGTTAGATCCTTTACTAATTAAATAAGTGCAAATGATCGGCATAAAAGAATACAATCGTTGTCGTTAGTTCAAACAATAAAATTCAACTATTCATTATTACTTTCTAAATTGTTAGTTAGTTAGCATGACATACGTATATTTGTTTCATAAATAAGTTGTTATAAAATATGAAAAAGTAAGATCACAAAAATACTGAACTCAAAGGAAAATCCAATCGGAAAGTCCATAATCACATAATCACATTGCAAAATCAAATGACAAAACATATCATAAAACGAATGGACAGAACTGTCATATTCCTGACTTGGTAATATTGTAAAACAGAAATTATTCTCCTTCTTGCAAAGCTTGTATTCCTTGCTGGTATTTGGCATAACGTTTTTTGTTTTGTTATATCCACTCTTTTACGTTTATATTATGTTTTACCCTTCTAAATACCTGGTATCGAGCATTGCTAAAGATTTTCTTCCCTTCTTTTCGTACAGAATGCAATGTATTTTTGTCATAAGAAACATACAAAGGCCATAAACAGTGAAGTATAGACGACTTTTATTATTTGTTTTTTCGTTTATTTTCATGTTGAACATAGGTTTCTATGGTCTCTTTAATATTTCCGAAAGATGATTGGTTTTGCCATTTTAAACATCTGTTTTGTCTCTCCAATCTTTATGTTTTGTTTTCGGCAATTGTTGTGCTTAAAAATCAGACTTGTAAACTCATACCTTTGCAGAAATCTTCATTTTTATCGCTTCCATCTGGACAAACGTGCCTCCGTCCATCACAAAGGGACACATCGGGGAAACAATGAATACCATCCCTACATTTAGAGTGCCCCGAAGCACATGCATGTACTGTAATGAAACGTTTGTAATTGTAACAACAGTTTCCTGAATTACTGAGGCCAAGTGCGACGTTGCTAATTTAAAGTTTTCGTTTGAATGGTTTTACCCTTGTAATTTTGGGGCCCTTTATAGCTTGTTGTTCGGTGTGAGCCAAGGCTCCGTGTTGAAGGCCGTACATTGACCTATAATGGTTTACTTTTATTAATTGTTATTTGGATGGAGAGTTGTCTCATTGGCACTCACACCACATCTTCCTATATCCATTATCATTTTCAAAATTTTTATTTACTTGATTTCAATTATGACAATATTTGTCCTGAACTACTGAGTCTAAGTGCAACGTTGCTGATTTAAGGTTTTCTTAAAGTTGCATCATTATTTTTAACATTTTGATTTACTTCATTACAATTTTATTAAAATGTAAAAAAAGCTGCTGTGTTGAATGAGATATTCTGATAAGACGTGTTTCTTTCACTTATGTAAACAACATCGTGACAAAATTCTCGATATATTTATACTTAGCGCAGACTCAGAGATACATAATAATGAATGTTACAATATACCTCCCACGTAAATCCACATGTGTCCGAGAATATGTACAAACGCTTTACCGATATTTTTTTTAAACTGAAATTGAAATAAGACTACAAAACTTTTATTCTTATTTGAATGCTTTAAAGAAAAAAATTAGAAATCTACAAATCAAAATAGAATAACATTAAGCTAAAGTTCATGATTGCTTTTGGCGCATTTGAGTCATTTCAAAACATGACGTCATACATATGAAAATGCTGAAGCTGGAGGTTTTTCCATTACGTAAACCATTCAAATTCGTATACTATTACATAAAAATGATTCTTTGAGGTAGGTGTTGTTTTATGCTAAGGTCACACGTAATTCGAATTAGATTCGCATTAACTAATTCGAATTAGTTTAATTCGCATTCGGAACGTTTCACGTCCTAACGTCAATTCTAATTCGAATTACAATGCGCGTAAAATTCGCTTTACTGTCCAAACGACGTTAACTTTTAATTCGTATTCACAAAAGCGTATTTCTAATGCGAATAAGTTAATTCGAATTAGCCAATTCGAATCAAATCGAATTAAAAAAGAAGAGTTTGTGAACGCGATTTGCGAGTTCGATTCGCATTCGATTCGAATTCACTTCGAATTTAATGTCCGTGTAAACGAGGTATAATTATCTATTCTAATGCATTATTCGCATATTTACAGATTTCAGCAAGTCAACATGGCTGCTCCTTAGATACGAGATGCCATCTTTGGATTTGACCATAACTGACGAGAAAAACATTAAGATAAAAAATAACAAATGTTCGGTTTAATAATTAAAAGAATAAAGTTAATTTTTTTCTAACGTTTATTTACGAATTAATTCATGCAAGCTACAGATTTATTATGAAGTTTGAGCTTTGTCTAACAGGGAGTAAAAAAGAACAGAAGCACACACGGCATTCCCACCCTCGCTTCAGTTTTTAAATGACCGTATTTTTCCTATAAGAATCGAAATAATTCATGGAAGCCATAGATTTATTGGAAATTTACACATGACCTGGGCCGTGATATTCGAATTTTATCCTGAGCGTTAGCCAGGGATAACATTAACGCATATATCACGGCCTTGGCCATGTGTAAATTTACAACAAGTGTTTGGCTTCCATGAATTATTTCTTAATCAGACATGTATATGCTTTTATTCAACGCGTTATTTCTTTAATGACAGTTTATTCATAGGTAGTGAAATTATTCAGCAGCCTTAAACCGGTTGAAGCATTCTTATTCATAACTTCAATTTTTGATTTTTTAATTCATGCATTAATATAGAAATTTAATTACATTTACAAAACTCAGGATCCTCATCACTTTGATCAACACAATCAATTTTAGGAGACCATCTGTATCCGTCACACAGACGATTGCGATTAATACACTGGATACCGTCTCGACATTTCACATAGTCGTTGGCACACTCGTGTACTGAAAAAGATAAATCCAGCAAACAAAATTTACTGCAACTAAACTTAACTTGCATCTCACTTTATTTTTTTATATACAAACCATATATATATTTGGTACTCCTCAGCAAATCCGTATGGTAAAGTTCTGAACCACAACTACCTCATGTCGAAGAACTCTTTTACCAATTGAAAATTTTCTTGAGATCCAGATTCGTTTGAACACCACAGTTCTAGTTTTATGTCAATTATGTGTACTTGCTTATTTACGGCCGTCACTCGGCTAACCCAGAGATTGGTCGGTTAATCTATATTGAGTATGCGGCTATATCGGCGGTTGGTCTGTTAATAGGGTTGGCTAAAGTCTGTTAGTCAGGTGTTATCGAGAAAATCATTGAAAGTTCAGCATGTTTCATTGTATAACTTTCTAAATATATTTTCATCATCAAAAGTATTCATGTCTAACAAAACAATTCAATGTACTGAATTCAGTGGTGTAATTATTATTTTTCTAGCTTTGATGTACGATCTATTAAATGAAAAGGCGGGCTACTCATCAATAAATTTATACACATTTTACACACATAAAATGTACACAAAATGACACATTGGTTAAATTTACTTGCATTCAATATTTTGAACATCGAAAAAAGAAAGGCATTATGTTTGTCAACCATATTGATATCATTGTGTGAAAAATCTACACGAAAATCTGTATTTTGGTGACATAAATAAATCTTTATTTAAAACCTGGTCTGTTAATGGGTCGGATGTATACAACCCGGTCTGTTAATTGGTCTGTTAAGAATTATGAATGGCAATAAATGTATAATTTTATTGCTATATGGGGTGTTATCGGATCAAATGAGTAGGCTCAAGACGAGCGGCTAAAATATACGAAAACAACACATGAGCAATGAAACATAACACATACGGAAACAACACATGAAATTGAAAATTGATAAAAATGGTTTCAAAAAGTGTAATATTAAAGTAATATTAATTTCATCCAAGAATGATCGCATATGTCATGTTGATTCTGTTTAATTGTCATGAATGACACAAATTTGTCATCTACATTGGTAACCAGTATATAAATCAGAGATAAACGTTGTGATGTAACTAAACAACAGTAAGTAAAATATATTAGGATGACAAAATATATAAAAAATAAAGAAAGAATAATGAGTAAGATAAATAAAATGTAGAAAAAAATGACATAAGAATTTAAAGAATACAGAAATAAGCAATACCCCCAATCCAGACCTCATGGTATACACGAGAATCTGGATTGAAACGCAGAATATAGAATAATATATAAGGACAGTAGAGAGTGATACATTGCTAAAAACGAGAGAAAAAGAATACTTGTTTAAGAATACACACATGAAACACCGATGGCTGTTGAAACAGTAACGGATTGCGATGTACTTATATTGGTGACAAATTCTAGAAGTTTACATGCGGACAACTATGGTGGCAGGTTAATGCCATTTTGCGTTTTAGCGTTTTCGCCTTACATATTCTATATGGCGAAAACGCGAAATTGCGAAGTCGTAAACGCGGAAACGAGAAACCGATTTCTCGTTTTCGACTTCGCGTTTTCGCGTTTTCGACTTCGCGATTTCGCGTTTTCGCCGTATAGAATATGAAAGGCGAAATCGCGAAAACGCGAAATGGACTTCACCGGCCACCATAGACAACTGTAGTTCTCCTCTGCACTTATGTAGAAAGGAACTAAACGGAATAAAATGAATTGAAACTTGAAATAACCAAATGTAGCTGCATTCGCTCCTTTCCGTTTACTTCTTTAGAGTGATTTGTAAACAACATATGATTGAGTAATAGAAGAAAAGAACCAATTGGATGATGCTGACGAATTAGGGTTTAACGTCCAGTTACAAAGATCATGTTCATATGTGTCACAGTGAACGAGAACAAGTTATATGTACCCTGTGTTGTATAAGAAAGACACTTTCAGTCGGAATTGAGAACGTGCTTCTTCGAACAGACACAAAAATTAAGACTGATTGAAAACGTCAATAAACAATTCATGCATATTCCATATCACGCTATATTGAAGTGACACACCCTTCAATAAAATGCATAGAAAGTCAAAATAAAAATGCTCTTTCTAGGATACTGTGGCACCGTATTGTCATTTTTGTTTACTCAGGAACAGCTCATTCTTAAATTTTTCAAGGGGAAAATATTAAGGTAGCAAAATTATTGTCGTGGCTAGATAACTCTTAACTGACACAATTTCGATTGTCCAACCCATTAACAGACTTTATTCCCATAATTTTCACTAAAACGTGGTATTATTCACGTTATTTTACAATTATGAAATATTTACTAATGTCAATTTATTTTTTAGAACAACAGTACTATTTTTTGTCCTTTAAATGATATCTAAATTTGTTTGTTTCGCTATTTATTAAAAAAATTGCTATGCGTATAAGCATAAATACTACATACTTGCGCGACGCCTTTTAGTTTTACTGAAAACTGCGCAGACTAAGAAATGTTTTTACAAGTGCAAAATGTTCTATGATAGATATAATTTTGTCAGACACTTTTAATTTTTTGATTTGGTTCTTATAACATGCCAAAAATCTGTATATTTAATAGAGTTTAACATTAAATTAAGCGTTTTACTCTTAACAGACGTATAACCAACCCGATTAACAGACCAACCGCCCATATAGCCGAATACTCAATATAGATTAACCGATCAATCTCTCGGTTAGCCGAGTGTCGGCCGTGTTATTAGACATAGAAACTTTCAAGTCTAGTTTAATTAATTGATAATGTCGCATGCTGTACAAAATAGACCACGCGGGATTAATCGAAAACATTTGTTCACAATATAGAAAAAAACAGATTCACATAACAAGTATTCCGAAACGTTTTCATGTATATCTAAATATTTATCAAGTTATTAATCATATAATTGATTCCGAGTATATGGAAAGCCTGTATGTAGTTTTGTTGTCGTCCATTGCATCTTTCTTATTCAGTAGTAGTCATTGGTAGTTGTATTTACCACATTACCATACTTTGTTCTTTCATTGTATATGTACCTCCCAATCTTGAGGGATACAAAAACGAGGAAAAGAACAGATTTTTTTTCAACTGTACAATTCTTGTATTAAAAAAATAATAATGTGGTGAGTATTCTAACAGTTAGTTGTACTGAATTGTTGTCATATAATGTCATGTCAGCGGTATTTGTTACATTGCAGTAAAGTGGGTTTAACACACCAACTTTTTCTAAAAATCCTGTACCAAGTCAGAACATGACAGTTCTTATCAAATATTTCGTTTCTATGCATGTTGCAATGGTGTTTATTTTTGTTGCAAATCAGTGTTACTGTTTTCCGTTGTTTTCCTCTTATAGTTGATGTGTTTCCCTCGTTTTCAGTTTGTAACCCGGATTAAATTTTTTAATCGATTTATGACATTTGAACAGCGGTATTCTACTGTATCCTTTATTTGTTACCTTAATCAGATAATTAAGTAAATAAAAAAAAGAAAACACATACCCCTACAGAATGCCGGATCTTCATCACTCCAATCGTTACAGTTATACCAGGTACCCCCTCTATAGTCACCATCGCATAATCCCCACAAAGGAAAGCATTCATTACCATCACGACATTTAATATAGCCTTCACTGCATGTCTGGTCTGTTATCAAAGTAATAGAAGAGACATATTAAGGAAAGCATTCATTACCATCTCGACATTTAATATAGCGTTCACCGCATGTCTGTACTGTTATCAAAGTAATATAAAAGACAGATTAAGGAAAGCATTCATTACCATCACGACATATGATATAGCCTTCACTGCATGGTTGGTCTGTTATCAAAGTAATATAAAAGACAGATTAAGGAAAGCATATTATGTATACAGTTATCCAAAGACACATAAAACAGCTGTGTTCCACTTAGATCTTAGATACAATTTTGGGGCCCTTAATAGCTTGTTGTTCGGTGTGAGCCAAGGCACCGTGTTGAAGGCCGTACCTTGACCTATAATAATGAACTTTTATAAATTGTTATTTGGATGGAGAGTTGTCTCATTGGTACATGTACTCATACCACATCTTCCTATACCTAGCTTGGATTCCCCTTTTACCACTTTACCTTTGAACGCGGTATTTTTCTTATTACTTTTGATAACTTCTATTAATAGTATTATTTTATCAATTTTAAATATTAAGAAAATGGTCCCTGTTCCAAAAGTGTTTGCATATTGAACCCAAAAGAGGATTTAAAGATAGTTGTCTATTTAAATTATGATGCGTTTCTGATAAAAATTGAATACACTAGTCCACCGAAAAGAATTTCAGGATTTTCAAATTATTGAACTCGTCCGCAGTTATGGAGTTTTGAATTATGGACCATGACTTAAATATGTTAAGGAAGTGGGAAACAAACTTCATGTCCAAAGTCAGGAGCCAGTAATTCAGTGGTTGTCGTTTGTTTATGTGTTGGCACTTTGTTTTTTGTTCAGATTATGTACATAAATTAGGCCGTTAGTTTTCAAGTTTGAATTGGTTTACATTGTCATTTCGGGGCCTTTCATAGCAACTGACTATGTGGTATGGGCTTTGCTCATTGTTGAAGGCCGTACGGTGACCTATAGATATAACTTCTGTGTCATTTGGTCTCATGTGGAGAGTTATTTCATTGGCAATCATACCACATCTTTTTTTTATATTCATGCACTTTGCAGTAATGGCATTTATATAAAAAAAAAGAGGGACGAAAGATACCAGAGGGACAGTCAAACTCAAAGATTGAAAATTAACTGACAACGCCATGGCTAAAAATAAAAAGACAAACAGACAAATAATAGTACAGAAGACACAGCATAGAAAACTAAAAACTAAGCAACTCGAACCCCACCAAAAACTCGGGGACCTCAGGTGCTTCAAAGGATAAGCTGATCCTGTTCCACATGGGGCACCCGTCATTTGCTTATGTTATTTCAAATCAGATTAATATTCTTATTGGTAGCACGGAACATATCCGATATCATCTGTGAAACGGTTATTTCATAACGGTCAACCAACTCATGATGGCGTAAAATTTACAAAGGGATGATTTCAACATCACCATTTGGAACTACTGGTTTAATAGCTTCCTTTTGAGCAGCAATCCTTTATCAATGAAATCATGATAGATAATAGATGATAAATACTTTTACAAAAATCTGGGTCCTGGTCACTTTCATCATTACAATACGCAGGGTCGTCATCACATAAGCCTTTTACGTTGAAACATTGTTTTCCGTCCCGACATTTCCTCCAACCATTCCAACCACCCCAGCCATCAAATTCAGGACAACTTTGTTCTGTAATAAGTTTTACAAATACTAATATAAAAAAAGTAAAACAACAAAAATACCGAACTGCGAGGACAATTCTTATGTAGAAAATGATGGAGAAAACATGGTTTTACAGCTGGCTAACCCTCTCATTTGTATGACAGTCACATGCAATGTTTGTTTTTCACTCGAAATATAATTGATATTCTATATAAGTTTCCAATAATACGAACATCATTTGGCTTTAAGCGTTCGTTATGAAGATAAATTTACTTAAACATTTCGGATGCATAGACATTTATACAAATATATTTCTCAATATTTTTAACAACCCGTTACTTCCTTCCTATCATTTCTTTATCTTTTTACGTTACTCTACAGCTAGCTCAAAGTACGTTGATTTTGTTGAACGAAGAACTGATTTCTCAAAAGATGCTAAGAAAGGGCTATGAATCAATCAAATTAAGGTCATCACTCAAGAAATTTTACGGTCGCCATCATGAGCTGATTGGCCATTATGACAAAAGTGTGTCAGAAATCATATCTGTTATTCTTCCTCAGTCATAAATACTTTCCATCATTACCGAACTGAACAAAGAGATAACACGACGGGTGCCGTATACGGTGCAGAAAATGCGTACCCTTCCGAAGCACCTGATTCCACTCCCGGTTTTTAGTGGAGTTCGTGTTGTTTCTTATTTATTGCTTATAACTGTTGATGTAAATGTCCTTTGGTTTTGTGAGTCTGTTTACTCCTTGTTTTTGATTGTTATGACTTTGGTTGTACGACAATCTGATCTTTTACACGTTTTATAAGATATTTTAACATTAAATCGTTTAAAATTTATTACGAATTGATCCTCTCTGCAGGATAGATACATCATTCTGCGATTGACCTCTTTCAAAAACCCAGTTCCACCGCTGAGAATAACCGGCATCAAATACTCTTACGAAAATAGAAGAAAAAACATTTGAACTTAAAATCAAGAAAGGTCCACAATAAAACACCCATTACCATCTAATTGTGGTTAAACTATCATGACTTAGCAAACAATTTCAGTTTTTGAAACAATTACTTGTTAAATTTGATGAATTTTAAAGAAATGAGAGAAAGTTCCATTCGTGTCTTTCAAGTAAAACAGTCTTATCCATAGACCTGCAATCCATCAGAAACACTACAAACCTTATGTTAGTAAAAGAGGGACGAAAGATACCAGAGGGACAGTCAAACTCATAAATCGAAAATAAACTGACAACGCCTGGCCAAAAACGAATGAAGACAAACAGACAAACAATAGAACACATGACACAACATAGAAAACTAAAGAATAAGCAACGCGAACCACAACAAAAACTAAGGGTGATCTCAGGTGCTCCGGGAGGGTAATCGTATAACGTCCAAGCTCACCGTGCTTTTCCAAATCGGTTTACGATATTCGAATATCGGTAAACTAATTTTGTCATAACTTAAAACACCGTTCTCTTGAGTAACTTTCGTCTAGTTCGGAGTTTAATTTTTGAATAATTAAACACGCATTTTATTGTCAGAACTCTAGTGGTTTAATGATGAGTGTGTCCCTTCACAGAACTTTGTTATTTTGCATGTATCAAATGGAACACTCTAAATGGATGTCTTATATTAAGATGTCTGATCTATACATTGGTATAAACAATAGTATCAACTTTAAGGAAATTATTGTATTAAATGTTTTGGATGATGAGGAGGACCAACAATTTGATTTGAGAATATAAACAGTAACAGATGTTAAAATCAGGACAGTTTGGGAGGAAATCTTCTCAAACGAATAAGCTATGTAAAGTCGAAGATTGAAATAAATATTTCTGTTGTTAAACAGATACATAAAAATAATGTGCTCTAAGATTTAATCAGGAGGTAATGTTCACTGTTGGTCATGAGTATTGTATTGTTATTCTTTCAGTCTGGTTCAATACATCTATAATCGAGTGAATACCGGGACAAGCACGGATAAAGCTAGCTCATAACAGCTTTATTTAATCGTCCAAAGGAGTAGGTCCGGGAAGGGCCTATTTTGGCCTCAAATTTTAAGTTTATCTGACGAAAGAATTTGGACACTTTTTAAACACTATTGTCTATTTCAGTTGACTCAATAAGTTTATGCGAAGTATTTTAACTGATTTACTCATTAAAAACGCTTCGATTCAAGCTTAAATATGAAAAATCTATCAAATACGCCAAAAAATGTCACTTTTCAGATGTTTTTTGTAAAAAATGACAGTCGCCGCATCCGTGTTCATCCTCAACCCTTATATATGTTATGTATTATCATCAAATACAACTTACATTTCAATATTAAGAATGAACACAAATTCGGCCACTTTCGTTAAAGACGGAAACCGTCTAAAATTTAATAATAATACTAAAATTGTAAAGATTTGATTTTCACTAATTTAGAATGACTTAATGATGCTAGTACCCGATATATGTGCTTTGTATATTCAAAAACAGCCCATATGTATGTAGCAGAAGCATTCTAATTCCAATAAATAACTAAAATTTTACATGTTAACAATTTTGTAAAACTGCTATATTTTGTGGGCAAAAAGAGGCCTTACTAGACCTACTCCTTTCCTAAATATATACACGAATAACCTGTATTTAAGTGACATTGACATTATTCAAAAGTGTATCTCCTACACATGTTGACTTGGTATTGACAAATATGGACGGTTTCAAAAGAAGAGCGAAAGGTAGCAGAGGGACATTAAAACTCACATATCGAAAAAAAACAAACACATTATGGCTAGAAAAAAGAAAAAGACAAAAAGACATATAATAGAACATAAGAGTACTAGAATATATGCCAATCGTGATTATTTAAGATTTATAATTGTCAATTCCGTATTTCTTTATAGTTTATCTATATTGATTATTACGCTACGCTTATACATGTTTTGAGTATACGGACTTAATTTACATGTGTATGCACGTGCACCTGGCATTAAAACAGGATTTTGAGAAAGAACAACTGAAATCGACAGTACATTGTTTTTACGGTCTTGATCAAGAATTCCTTGATCGACATAAATAAAGGCAACAGTAGTTTACCGCTGTTGGAAATTCATAAATCGATTGACAATTAAAAACTACTAGAGTTACAAACTAAAACTGAGGGAAACATATCTAAGATAAGAGGAGAACTACGACACAACAGTAACACAACATTAAAATCTAACCCACAGAAACGAACTATAATATTACAATGGCCATTTCCCTGACTTGGTACAGGACATTTTTATAACAAAAAGGTGGATTGAACCTGGTTTTGTGGTATGCCAAACCTTCCGCTTTTATGGCAATGTTATATATAAAATTAAACTCATATCTTTTTGATTGAACTCACTTTCGACATGTTTTTGAAGTATTCGATTTTTTAGATGTTAGAATAGACAAGAGATCTCTAATCTTACCGATTGTTTTCTTTTTCTGATGGTGATATTTTTTTAAAGCGTAAATTGGCATTGCTGTGATGCATTAAAACAGATAACGGTTTCTCGTAACATGTCTAACTCATTTTAGAGTTCGTGTGGTCTCCTATTTTTTAATTTGTTACATTGATATTTCTCTCCCTAGTCGCTTTCGAGATCTGAACATCGATACTGTAGCCTGAATTGTACTTACTAGACATGGTGTGCGTTATGTAAGTGAAATAAAAATGAAATAATTCGAAGGTACACCTGCCATCATACTAAGACATATAAATTCTGCTTTCGACCCGATCAATCTATACTCTATAGAAAAGAAGATGTGTGATGATTGCCAATGAGACAACTGTCCACAAGAGACCAAAATGACACAGACATTAACAACTATAGGTCACCGTACGGCCTTCAACAATGAGCAAAGCCCATACCGCATAGTCATCTATAAATGGCCCCGATATGACAATGTTAAACAATTCAAACGAGAAACTAATTGCCTCCTATAAATACAAAAATGAACGAAAAACAAATATGTAACACATAAACAAACGACAACCACTGAAGTCCTGGCTCCTGACTTGGGACAGGCACACACATAAAAAATGTGACGGGTTAAACATGTTAGCGGAATCCCAACCTCCCCTAACCTGGGACAGTGGTATAACAGTACAACATAATAAAGATGTCTGCTGATTGGGAAAGCAGTATTTCATGTGAATCTCTAAAGGGTAATCATTTACATTCATATGTTTGTCTTAAATGGATTTTTTGAATTCGAATATACGTAAGCTATCGATTATCGGCTTGACAGACAAAAATAAGGATTAATATGCATGGAATTGCACGAGGTCGCACGATCACCAAATTTATTCATAATTCCATACGGCGAATGCAGATAATTTTTTCATATACTAGTACCTAAAATTTACTCACGTTCACAGAACTCTGGGTCTTCGTCACTATGGTCTGGACAATTATATGTTCCTGCACGATCACAGAGCCATTGAGACATGAAACAGTGTACACCATCCCTACACTTAGTGTAACCAGGCTCACAATTTTGATCTATTACAAAAACAGATACTCAAATGAATAGTTTTACACTAGTAAGGGCATTTTATAGCTTGCTGTTCCGTTTGAGCCTAAGTTCCGTATTGAAGACGGTATTTTAATATCTTAGAGGTTATTCTTAGGTTGTAACCTGAATGGAGAGTGGTCTTATTGGTACTCACACCTCATCTTCTGATACTGTTGAGTCATTAGTATTCGTCGGACACCAATTTTCTTGGATTTCTTGGACAAAACGAATTGAAATGATCAACGCTATGCAAATTTTTCTAAAGAAATGCATGTTGACTTTGTCAAAACTACGAATTCAAATATCCATGATTATGCAAGTTTTCCTCTTTCCACAAGAATTGGTACCCACGAAAATAAATGAATCTACAGTTATCTAGATACTTAAATTCCCCAAAATAAATGGCCACAGGTACAAAGAGGGTAACATAATAATTTATCTAACTATACATAAAGTCAAATACAGACAACAATGATAAAACAAATAGAAAAAAAAACCATTATAATTACATAACGAGTGCTATTTATTTTTTATATGCAAATATTCTACAAAGGAAATAGCTTTCTGACACCTACATTAATAGACATATAAAATATATATTAAGTTCATCAATAAACATTTACGAAATACTGATAACTTTTAATATCAGTAATCCAGATTCAAATGGCAACATTTGCATGTCAATCTTATTGGTTGTATTTTCCCATCTTACATACATATGTATCAAATGATAATATATACAAGTTCAGCCCTTACCTCTACAAAAGTCAGGATCTTCGTCACTTTGATCAAGGCAGTAAGTGTTATCCCCATCACACAGATCTTGTAATGGGAAACATTGGATGCCATTTCTACATTTAGCATAAGTAGAAGGACAAATCTGTGCTGTATTGTATACAATTAATTATGTAATGATACAAACTAAATCGTTTCACCTTACTGACAGACAGCATCGTAAATTTAATGATAGATCATATCAGGAATATAAGCGACATAATTGAAGAAGTATTTTGTGTTTTGTTGTATTGCCAAGCAGGCTGTTTGCGAAAATGTATAACATTAATATCAGTGGTACAACCTATTGCATTAGCGATAATCTATACGCGAGAATCACTATCTACTTCATTTAGATATTAAATAAGTATTTCAAACAGATTAAAAGTTTAATGAATCGTTATTGTCCCATTTTATTTATAACTACCTCTGCAGAACTCAGGATCTTTGTCACTACCATCTTTACAGAGCGCTGCCGTACCATCACATAACGATATAATAGGGAAGCATCGAATCCCGTCCCTACAACGGATATAATCATTCGGACAACGTCTGTCTATTTGAGAAAAAACATAATTGATGAAATAGCGATATCCTATCTAAATATTAAACTTATTTTTAAATTCAGTTTTTTAAATACAATTTTACGGTAACCAAATATCTCTTTTTAAATCTTAGGATTGTTTTATATTTTCAGTCCTTGACACGTAAACTGCTGTTTTGATAAGAAGAAAAGGATAAAATTACACAAAATAGAAGTCTTCATGATTTATTAATGAAATTGAGGATTAAACGTCCTTTGAACACACATGATAGAAAGATAGTCAAAGTGGTAAACAATTAATGTTAATCGGACTACTTTTTTTATCATCTAATAATTTCAAAGTTTACAATACTTCTGAATCGAGATTCTTTTTCCGATTAAAGTGTCCAAATACAATTCTGAGCGTGTACGCATGCACGTTATGTATACTTAATTTCTTGTTTGGCCTACATTAATGATATTTCTATCCCTAAAATGAATGTGACTGCATTTAAAAAAAATGTTGTGCTTGGTCGTTTTCATGAGACAAAGTTCGCATTTTTATAATTCATACAAACCTGCAGCGTCCACTCTGCTTTTCAAAATGCAACTGTTCACAAAAACAAGAAAAGCGTAGTATTCGAATTTCAGCGTCATGTTTGCAACCTAAAAGATAACACTGAAATGTTGGTACATTTGTTAAAAGAAAAAAAAAAGACATAAATAATACAGAATTCCATGGAAAGTCCGTAATCAAATCGGAAATTCAAGAGCTCAAACACATGAAACGAATGGATAACAACTGTCATATTCCCGACTTGGAAGAGGTATTTTCTTAAACATTGTGTTTTTATATGAGCTTTTGGTGCATCGAAGTATTGTTATATATATTTATTTTGCATTGAGAGTTAAAGGTTGTAATCCACACATCTACCTTCGTTTTTTATGTATCTGTATCTGTATCTGTATAGTACTGGAAATGAACTCAAAATACTGAGTTAAACTTATCCAGGAAGTTTGTGTGCGCCCCTGATGTAACTTGTCGCGCGATATAACTGCCTTAAAACTTTCCACAGTTCAATTACAGTTCTTGGCAGTATGTGGTAGTAAGTTCCAATAAATGATAATTGTGGAAAAATCGAATTTTTATAATTGCCAGTATTTGTTGGTAAAAGTTTTATTTGTTTGACGTTTGAAGTTCTGGATGGTCTATTATTGAATTCTATGTGTTGATCAGTGGGGATGGCTACCAGGTCGTTCACTATTTTGTATTTCGTAATAAATTTTGACCCAAGAAATTAACAGCCTTCGTGTTTTAAAGGTAAATAATTACATAAGATGTATGTTTCATTATAACATTGTATAATACTTTATTCTGATTGGCTAATCGCACATCACATGTTATTCCTTCAGCAATTGCATACCTCAATAAAAGTTATCATCCATGATAACACTTGGTCACACAATAAAGTGCACTGGTGAATTAAATTTAAAAATATATACAATTCGTGTTTCTGTGATCATAGCAAACAAATGTAATTATAAGTATTGAATGCTTCTTTCTGTAAATTCAAAGGGTTGTAAAAGCGTTGACCGCTTCTGCGCTTCATACAAAATGTACTTTGGTCATCGCTTTTACACCCCAATGAAGTTACAAAAAGAAGCATTCAATTCGTAAATATTAATCCGACAAAACAAGTACTTATTTTTGTTTATTAGGAAGCCACAGCACGCCTCCGGGTTTGGGATTTTCTGGCTAAATAAAAACCCAATCGTGACCTTGGGTGTTATCTACTCTTTTGTCGCATTGTTGTCCATTTACACATTTTGCGTTTCCATTCACAAGTTTATTTAAAACAGAAAGTAGATCGGAGCCAATTTATTTCTTTGAAAGTAATGCTTGGACACAGGATCTATACTTTTCAAAGTTACGAAATGAAAATAGAGCGCAAATTGCTTTATTTTTTATTGAGGGAGGATACTTTCTCGACAAAAGTTGATAATGTGGTGATGAAGCCAAATCTATTTCTATATATTTTCGGACTTGATAAGGGTATTGTTTTGTTACTGTACTGACGTATCACTTATATGCATTACATCAGATTTCTTTTTTTTCTTTCAAAGTTACAGTAAATAGGTGAAATTAGGAATTACACGTAATTACTAAACATGTCAGTAAATACCTGTAATCACTAGTCAATTTAGTAATTACATGTATTTACTAGTTGTTTCAGTGATTACAAGTATTTACTTATTTTTTGTTGTTGTCATTTTTACAGCTATTTACTAACTTCATGTTTTGGTTTAAAAATTAAAGACTTAATTCAAGATATCAAATAAGAAAGTAAGGGGTAAGGATTTTAGGGGCTTACTAAAAGGATCAAGGATTATAGGGCAGATTAAAAGTGCATACTCTTTATTGTTTGTGAATTGAATCTGGAAAATGGTTGTTTTATAAGTTTTGAAACTCCCTAAGAATCATTTCAGCATTCAAGACAATGATATCAAACCAAAATTGAGACATACATTTTTGAGAAATTCATAGGCAACTTAGCCAGCTCTTTTTTTAAGAAAGACATTAGATTATGGCAAATTTGGTTAAATGATCTTGAGAATTCTTAAAATCTCATAATTTTGTTATATTAAAATCTCCATCAGGCATACTCTGCATATCAACTTGTCCAATGACATGAGTTAAATTTCTTTTACAAAATATGTTTAACTACGATTTTTTTTTGTCACACATTTGCGATGAAGCTGACATTCTTCACAATCAAATTTATACAAATTAATGGCGTTAAGAGTCACATTTTCATATTTCCGTGTTTTTATGAGTTTTTCAAGACCTCAAAACTGAATCTTATATACCTGCAACAACATTTTATCATCGTTTCTTCCTGTATAAGAATGATCTTTTTGTGGATTGAATAAGTCAACTAAATGGTCCATCTCTTTTTTATACTTTTAATGTTGACATTGTTTTCCTTTTCGTCGAGCCTGCGTTTTTTTCGCAAAAGCGAGAAATAGCGAACCAACATTAATTCCGTCAACAGCGGCGTCCACAAATATTCGCTGTGTGGTTAAAGTTTCTTTTTAATTTTTGATAACTTTCTTAAATTATCCTGGATTTCTACCAAACATGAATAGAAGCTTGTTTATGATCAAAAGATAAATTTTCAAGAAGTAAATTTTGCAAAATTAAAATCAAGTTTTTCCGTATTTTACTTATAATTAGACTTAGTTTTTATGCCAGTTAACATTACATTCACACTGTGATTAAATTTTATTAAATTTTAATAACTTTCTCAAAATATCCAGGATTTCTATCAAAATTGAACAGATAAAATTGAGAATGGAAATGGGGAATGTGTCAAAGAGACAACAACCCGACCAAATGAAAAACAACAGCAGAGGGTCACCAACAGGTCTTCAATGTAGCGAGAAATTCCCGCACCCGGAGGCGTCCCTCAGCTGGCCCATAAATAAATATATAATAGTCCAGTGATAATGACAGCCATACTAATTTCCAAATTGTACACAAGAAACTAAAATTAAAATAATACAAGACTAACAAAGGCCAGAGGCTCCTGACTTGGGACAGGCGCAAAAATGCGGCGGGGTTAAACATGTTTGTGAGATCTCAACCCTCCCCCTATACCTCTAACCAATGTAGAAAAGTAAACGCATAACAATACGCACATTAAAATTCAGTTCAAGAGAAGTCCGAGTCTGATGTCAGAAGATGTAACCAAAGAAAATAATCAAAATGACAATAATACATAAATAACAATAGACTACTAGCAGTTAACTGACATGCCAGCTCCAGACTTCAATTAAACTGACTGAAAGATTATGATTTCATCATATGAACATCAGGCACAATCCTTCCCGTTAGGGGTTTAGTATCATACCGTCATAACATATATGAGAAGAACATAACCCGTGTCATGCCAACAACTGTTTTTAGAATAAATGTGTTTAGTTCCGATGCAAAGACCTTATCAGTGACTCAATATTAACGCCAAAATATGCAATTTTTAATGACTTGACAACAGTATCGTAATTATTTCCCTTCTTAATAAGTCTATTCAAAGGTTTTGTAAGTTTCTGAGGTGAATACTGACACCTTTGTGCTTTATAAAGAATATTTCCATAAAAAATTGGATGTGAAATACCTGAACGTGTTAGAAGTCTGCATGTTGAGCTATATTTACGAATGATGTCTTTATACCGATGATAAAATTTAGTAAATGTTTTGACTAGTTTGTGATATCGAAAACCCTGGTGTAATAATTTTTCAGTAATACATAGATTTCTCTCGTTAAAATCTAAAACATTGTTACATACACGAGCGAATCGTACTAGTTGAGATATATAAACACCGTAAGATGGTGACAAGGGAACGTCACCATCTAAAAACGGATAATTAACGATAGGAAATGAAAAATCATCCCTTTTATCATAAATTTTAGTATTCAGCTTTCCATTAGTGATATAGATATCAAGATCGAGAAAAGGGCAGTGGTCATTGTTAGTATTAGCTTTATTTAAAGTAAGTTCAACAGGATAAATTTCATTAATATACATATTGAAGTCGTCATTATTGAGAGCCAAAATATCCTCCAAATATCTAAAAGTATTATTAAATTTGTTTATCAGATGTTGTTTCGATGGGTCTTTGCTTATTTTTGTCAAAAATTGTAACTCATAACAATACAAAAACAGGTCCGCAATAAGTAGTGCACAGTTAGTCCCCATTGGAATTCCGATAATCTGACGATATACGGAATCCCCA